>NC_053390.1:519107059-519741059 GCF_905171765.1 Bufo bufo | reverse complement strand
AGAATCCTCTTCTATGTTTGTGTACAAACCTTCTTTCCTCCAGACGCAGAGGATGTCCCCTCGTCACAGTCACAGTCCTAGGGATAAATAGATGATGGGAGAGATCTCTGTATTGACCCCTGATATATTATACATAGTAATTAGATCTCCCCTCAGTCGTCTTTTTTCTAAAGTGAATAACCCTAATTTTGATAATCTTTCAGGGTACTGTAGTTGCCCCATTCCAGTTATTATTTTAGTTGCCCTCCTCTGGACCCTCTCCAGCTCTGCTATGTCTGCCTTGTTCACAGGAGCCCAGAACTGTACAATGATTTGTAAAGTGGTAGGACTATGTTCTCATCACGGGCATCTATGCCCCTTTTGATGCAACCCATTATCTTATTGGCCTTGGCAGCAGCTGCCTGACACTGTTTTTTGCAGCTTAGTTTGCTGTTTATTAAAATTCCTAGATCCTTTTCCATGTCAGTGTTACCGAATGTTTTACCATTTAGTATGTACGGGTGACTTGCATTATTCCTTCCCATGTGCATAACTTTACATTTGTCAGTGTTAAACCTCATCTGCCACTTATCCGCCTAAGCCTCCAATCTATCCAGATCCCTCTGTAGTAGTATACTGTCCTCTTCAGTGTTAATTACTTTACACAGTTTAGTGTCATCTGCGAAAATTTATATTTCACAATGCAAGCCTTCTACAAGATCATTAATAAATATATTGAAGAGAATACAGCCCAATACTGACCCCTGAGGTACCCCACTAGAGACAGTGACCCAATCTGAGTGTGTACCGTTAACCACCCTCTGTTTTCTAGCACTCCGCCAGTTACTTACCCACATACAGACATTTTCTCCCAGTCCGAGCATTCTCATTTTATATCATAAAGGTGAGGAGAGTAGAAAGATAGGCGGCACTGCCAGACGTCACATAAATATTGATACCGAGTCTTCAACTACCTGTCCCTTTTGCACGCCTCGGTGGTGCACAGCATTGACAGTTTGCACGTAAACTTGGAAGAGGAATAGAAAAAGCAGCACTCACCAGCGTGGTTGGAAATCCTTTATTCGTACAAAAAGATAAAATCTTCGGGCTGGAGCGTATGGTGCGGCATAGCTGAAGTCAGCGGCGACGGCCGTTTCGCGCTAACTTGCGCTTCGTCAGGCCAGTGACATAGATAGTTGCGCTCACCGGCGCTTCTTATACCCGTCACTGCGTCTGGTTGTCACGGCAACCAGGACGCTTGGACTCCTATGCAGCCGCCCGCTCGATCCAGTCCAGCTGAACACAATGATTTACATGCAACATCAAGACAGACAGTTAAGTAAATGCGCCGAGATCATTTCTACCATTAAGTCCAAGTGGACCTACGGCATCGGCTCTGATAATCCACATGGATTCCCTCTGTAGGAGAGCACGGTGTCTGTCCCCACCTCGGGACCTAGGTGGCACCTGCTCTATCCCCGCAAAGGAAATACACCGTGGATTACCGCTATGTTCCTGACAAACATGCTCAATAAGTCTGGTACAGCCCTTGCCGGTTTTTAAAGAGTTTAGATGTTCTCTGAACCTCTCAAATAGGGGACGAATGGTTTTCCCTATATAAAAGGCTCCACATTGGCAAGTGATCAAATAAACCACATAATTACTTCTGCAAGTAATGAATTGGGTGACGGAATGAGAAACCCCACCAAAAGAGTGTTTCCTTTGGTTGTTATAGTTGCAGAAGGATCAATTCCCACACTTGAAGTTGCCCTTGGGTTTACTTGATGACAGCGAATTACTGGTTACTTTGTTTTTAAACCTGCTCCTTACGATCTGATCTTTAATGGTGTGACATTTTTTAAACGCTATGATTGGCCTATTGTTAACTACCCCTTCTAAGCCTTCCTCATTTTTTAGAATGTCCAATTAATTGCAGATGGCACGTTTTATGAGGTTTGCTGCGGGACTGTTTTTGAAGGTGAAGACAAACCTCTCCTTTTCCTTATGGAGATTTTTGCTTCTCTTATTTAACAAATCTTGTTGGGTGAAGGAACCCGCTTTCTTTCTAGCTGTGTCTACCTCCCTCTCCTTGTATCCTCTGTCTAGTAGTCTACCCTTTAATTCCTCTGACTGTCTCCTATAGCCTTCTTGAGTGTTATTAATTCGCCTCAACCGCTTGAACTGTCCATAGGGTATGGATTTCTTGACGCTATCCAGGGTGGAAGCTCCTGTGATGCAGGAGGGAGTTCATGGCTGTGGGCTTGCGGTGGCCACTAGTGTGCATGCCCTCCTCATCGGCCTCTACATATACATCCAAGAACTCAAGAGACTGGCCCCCAAAATTGAGGGTGAATCTCATGTTCATGTTATTATTGTTGTTGAGATAGGACACAAACTCCCTACATTGCATCTAAGTGCCCGACCAGATCATGAATACGTCGTCGACATATCTTAAAAACAACTGTATATGTTGCAAATATGGATTAGCCGTGGAGAAGACAAATCTGTCCTCAAAGACGGTCAAAAACAAGTTAGCATACGTGCAAGATACAGGCGTACCCATGGTCGTTCCCACCCTTTGCCAGGGCCGGCGCCACCTGTAAGGTGACCTAGGCAGCCGACTAGGGAGCAATTTAGCAGGGGGCGCCGGAACCGTGCGGCCCCTCATGTTGCGACGCCGCTCTAGTAAGCAGGGCCGGCTCTCCCATAGAGTCCTTAGGAGCCCCCCGCGCCGGCCCGCAACTAACTATAGGCAGGAGACGTGTCACACGGAGATAAGCGCTTCCATTGTGGTAACGCTCATCTCCAGTCATCTGTATCGCCGTCCTCAGGACAGCGATACAGATGGCTGTGCAGCAGGGCAGGGGAGGGAGAGGTGTGTCCCTTCCCCTTCCTCTCATAGGCTGCAGGCACTAGGCCGGCAGCCTATCAGAGGCCGGTGCAGGCCTCTGATATGGGGGGCACATGATGGGGGGCTCTGGCTACTGGCACATGATCGGGGGGGCCTATGGCTACTGGGACATGATAGGGATAGGAAGGGCCCTATGGCTACTGGGACATGATAGGGGGGCCCTATGGCTACTGGCACATGATAGGGGGGCCCTATGGCTACTGGCACATGATAGGAGGGCCTATGGCTACTGGCACATGTTGATGGGGGGCTCAGGCTACTGGCACATGATAGGGGGGGCTCTGGCTACTGGCACATGATATAGGGGGGGCTCTGGCTACTGGCACATGATATAGGGGGGCTCTGGCTACTGGCACATGATATAGGGGGGGCTCTGGCTACTGGCACATGATATAGGGGGGGCTCTGGCTACTGGCACATGATATGGGGGGGACTCTGGCTACTGGCACATGATATGGGGGGGCTCTTGTTACTGACACATGATGGTGGGGGGCTCTTATTAATGGCACATGATTGGGGGGCATCTATGAGGGCACATTTTACTGGCACATTATTGGGGGACATCTATGGGGGCACTTATTACTGGCACATTGGGGGCACTTATTACTGGCACATTATTGGTGGGCACTATAGGGGCATCTACTGAGGCCACAAAGAACGTCTATTTTATATGGGGGCTCTGTATAGGGGCATTGTATACTGGGACACATTATGGTGGGTACTATGGGGGAGGTGGGAGAGGAGTACTATGGGGTCATCTACAGGGGCACTGAGAAGGGGTATATTATACTTACAAATTATGGGGGACACTGAGGGCATCTACTGGGGCACTATATATAGGGCATTTCATACTGGTACATTATGGGGGGCACTAGGAGGGAGGGGGAGAGGAGCACTATGAGGGCATTTACGGGGGGCACTATATAGGGGTATTTTATACTGGCACATTATGGGGGCACTATGGGGACATTAGCTCAACTGGGGGCATTACAAGGGGGTATTTTTTGCACTGTCACATTATAAGGAGAATTATTTCTACTGGGGAGGGCATTATGGCGGGCTTTATTACTCCCCCATGGTATGACCCCTAGTAGCAGCACCAGCCTCTCCCTGCTCTGCTATCCCTCTGCCCATTCTCCAAATCCTTATTATGAAATCTTTCTAATTAGGATAAAACACATCAGCTCCACCGAGCCCCCGGCCAAAGTGTTGAAGTGGTGTCCGAGATCCCCACGGGTCGAGCCAAGTAACTAAGTTTTTATATGAAATATGTTTATGTTATACACATATAGCATACACCGTGCCCCACAATATACAGTTTCTTCTGTAAAAGTCATCAAGTGTCATGAAGGGGGAAGGGCCTGTTTGTTTTTCGCCCCAGGCTTGTTTCTTTAGCTATGGCTTAAGTTATGGTAGTTATTCTCCACCATTCTTAATAGGGGGCTTTATTGCAACATATAATATCTCTTTAAATTTAAATGCTGAGAAAGGGGTGGAACATATGTGATGTCATGATATGGGCAGATCATCTAGGACGGCAAAAATCCTTGCACCGGCCCTGCCCTTTGCCTATACCATTGATCATTGAACGTAAAGGCATTATTGGAAAGAATAAAGTTGAGTGCCTCTGCTATAAACTGGCATATATAACTCTTGTCAGTTTGGCTGATCGCCTGGATCCCCATATTCTCATTTTATATACTAACCTTTTATGTGGTACAGTGTCAAATGCTTTGGAGAAGTCCAGATATAGGACATCCATTGATTCGCCGCTGTCAAGTCTAGAACTTACATTCTCATAGAAACTGATTAAATTAGTTTGGCATGACCGATCCCTCATGAAGCCATGCTGATATGGCGTTATTTGCTTATTTCCGTTGTGATGCTCTAAGATAGAATCTCTTAGAAAACCTTCAAACAGTTTACCCACAACCAATGTTAAACTTACCGGCCTATAGTTTCCAGGCTCTGTTTTTGGACCCTTTTTAAATATTGGCACCACATTTGCTATGCGCCAATCCTGTGGGACATTCCCTGTCAGTATAGAGTCTGCAAATATCAGAAATATTTTTATTGTAGGCCAGGCAATGCTGCTCTTAGCTTCTGGGGAAAATCAAAGCAGAGTAGACAGAGTTGCATTTTTTACCTGAAAAACCTTTGGGGGCCTCTGGGTGCTTACTAATTTTATTATGAAGACTGCCTAGTATTGGTGAGGTGTATTGTAGGCTAGGCAATGCTTATTTTGGTTTTTGGCAAAATATATGCTAAGTAGCATGTCTAAAATCTGGTGGTATGAGACTCAGCTCTCTTTTCTTTTGGTCAGGAAAGGTAATTTGAATATCTTTCCCAGAAACCCAAAGATATGTAAATTATCTTTTGAGCAAAAGTAAGATATGCTAATTTGAATATATATTTTTTTCAGAAACCAAGAGCAGCGATGCCTGGCCTACAATACTTCTCATGCATACTAGGCACTCTCCATAATGAGAAAAAGTACGCACCAGACAACCTATGTATATGTCCCTTAAATTAGGAGAGGCATATTAGTCCCTCAGTCTCTAATTTATTCGTTCTTTTCAGAAAAAAAGTCCTAGGAGACCAGACAGTATTAGATACCACTTTTCAGGCAATTGGAGCATATTTGATTCGGTTCTAAACTGAATAGAAAAAAATCGTACCTGAGATTTCATGTTCAAAGCCTTTAGTGGCTTGGCACCATTATGTAAGACATTTTATTAAAAGTCTATAGAAATGCATTATAAACTGCAGAGTCAATGCCACTGCAATCTTTTTTACTTTACCTCCTGATTTCTACATACACTTCACTTTGATGAGGCTTTGAAGGTGCTTTGAACAAACCACGATTCACAAATAAAATGAATCCTATTGCTATATAAACTGAATATTTCTTAATTATTATGTGAAAGAAGAATATATAAATTGCTAAATTGATCTGATACTTACTGTTTATGCTGTGACTGCCTTGATGTTGTGGCTTCAGCTTTGAAATGTTGAATAAACTAATGACATTAGATGCTTCCAACCATCTGTACAGTGAAAAGAAAAATTGCAATTCAAATGAATTCAATTACATCTTTAATCAGCTAGTAAGCTATTTATTTTGGAGAGGCAATAGTTTTAATAAAAGGATAAAAGATAATTATTAGTCTCTTCAACATTATGTTTCTAATGGAAAGTTAAATGGTGTAATTCATTAGAAACTAGGTACAGTATATGTACAAAATATCCCACAAGATACAGTATTTGTTAAGTTTTTATATATATATTTACATTTCAGCATGAATATTTTAAATATGTTTCCTGATTCCTTCTTTATTACATCTTAGGCTTTATTCAGAAGGCTATAATGTACCACATTTTAGCCTCAGTATTGTAACTTCAAATCTTTGAATGGCTTGATGGATCCATATGATATTGTTATGATATTTGAGTTTTTTTTTTGCCTTCCTCTGGATCAACTTGCAGGTAAACAGGCTGAACTGGATGGACAGACGTCTTTTTTCAGCTTTATAAACTACAGTATGTTACTATGTTAGATAGGTTAATTAGACTGAGATCAGGTCAAGATTTACGGTCGTAATTTGCTACTCAGTAAATCTAAATCATGGGATTCAATCGTTCAAAAGTCCACTTACTATCGAGTTTTGTTTCAAATAACCCCTCACTGATTATCCTGAACTGAATTTATTCAAGTAGAACAAGGCAATACTGTTTTAAGCAACTCCAGCTTGGGCTGTGTGGCTGCAGAGGGGGGCAGCTTTTGAGGGTTTTTATCTCAGCCTAGAATGCAGCTAGAGTTGTGGTCTTGTTTAAAAGCTAAGAAATTTTGCCTAGCTCATACTGTACAGTCGTGGCCAAAAGTTTTGAGAATTAAATAAATATTGGAAATTGGAAAAGTTGCTGCTTAAGTTTTTATAATAGCAATTTGCATATACTCCAGAATGTTATGAAGAGTGATCAGATGAATTGCATAGTCCTTCTTTGCCATGAAAATTAACTTAATCCCAAAAAAAAACTTTCCACTGCATTTCATTGTTGTCATTAAAGGACCTGCTGAGATCATTTCAGTAATCGTCTTGTTAAGGCTACTTTCACACTAGCGTTCGGAGCGGATCCGTCTGATGTTTCATCAGACGGATCCGCTCCGATAATGCAGACGTTCGCATCCGTTCAGAACGGATGCGTCTGCATTAAAACTTAGAAAATTTTCTAAGTGTGAAAGTTGTCTGAGCGGATCCGTTCAGACTTTACATTGTAGGTCAATGGGGAACGGATCCGCTTGAAGATTAAGCCATATGGTGTCATCTTCAAGCGGATCCGCCCCCATTGACTTACATTGTAAGTCTGGACGGATCCGCTCGCCTCCGCACGGCCAGGCGGGCACCCGAACGCTGCAAGCAGCGTTCAGGTGTCCGCTCCCTGAGCGGAGCGGAGGCTGAACGCTGGCAGGCGGATGCATTCTCAGTGGATCCGTCTCCACTGAGAATGCATTGGGGCCAGACGGATGCGTTCGGGACCGCTCGTGAGCCCCTTCAAACGGAGCGCATGAGCGGACACCCGAACGCTAGTGTGAAAGTAGCCTAACTCAGGTGAGAATGTTGACGAGCACAAGGCTGGAGATCATTATGTCAGGCTGATTGGGTTAAAATGGCAGACTTGACATGTTAAAAGGAGGGTGATGCTTGAAATCATTGTTCTTCCATTGTTAACCATGGTGACCTGCAAAGAAACGCGTGCAGCCATCATTGCGTTGCATAAAAATGGCTTCACAGGCAAGGATATTGTGACTACTAAGATTGCACCTCAATCAACAATTTATAGGATCATCAAGAACTTCAAGGAAAGAGGTTCAATTCTTGTTAAGAAGGCTTCAGGGCGTCCAAGAAAGTCCAGCAAGCACCAGGATCGTCTCCTAAAGAGGATTCAGCTGTGGGATCAGAGTGCCACAAGTGTAGAGCTTGCTCAGGAATGGCAGCAGTCAGGTGTGAGCGCATCTGCACGCACAGTGAGGCGAAGACTTTTGGAAGATGGCCTGGTGTCAAGAAGGGCAGCAAAGAAGCCACTTCTCTCCAAAAAAAAAAAACAGGGACAGATTGATCTTCTGCAGAAAGTTTGGTGAATGGACTGCTGAGGACTGGGGCAAAGTCATATTCTTCGATGAAGCCTCTTTCCGATTGTTTGGGGAATCTGGAAAAAGGCTTGTCCGGAGAAGAAAAGGTGAGCGCTACCATCAGTCCTGTGTCATGCCAACATCCTGAGACCATTCATGTGTGGGGTTGCTTCTCATCCAAGGGAGTGGGCTCACTTACAATTTTGCCCAAAAACACAGCCATGAATAAAGAATGGTACCAAAACACCCTCCAACAGCAACTTCTTCCAACAATCCAACAACAGTTTGGTGAAGAACAATGCATTTTCCAGCACGATGGAGCACCGTGCCATAAGGCAAAAGTGATAAGTAAGTGGCTCGGGGACCAAAACGTTGACATTTTGGGTCCATGGCCTGGAAACTCCCCAGATCTTAATCCCATTGAGAACTTGTGGTCAATCCTCAAGAGGCAGGTGGACAAATAAAAACCCACTAATTCTGACAAACTCCAAGAAGTGATTATGAAAGAATGGGTTGCTATCAGTCAGGAATTGGCCCAGAAGTTGATTGAGAGCATGCCCAGTCGAATTGCAGAGGTCCTGAAAAAGAAGGGCCAACACTGCAAATACTGACTCTTTGCATAAATGTCATGTAATTGTCGATAAAAGCCTTTGAAGCGTATGAAGTGCGCGTAATTATATTTCACTACATCACAGAAACAACTGAAACAGCGTGTGTGACAGTTTATTTTCAAGTTAGTTAAATATCGATTCTTGTCTTAATGTTCAGGGCCCCTTCACAGCAGCAGCGGCTGACCAGGCCCCCTCGCTAATGTGATCTAATCTTACTGTCTCCTAAAGTCTCCTGATGTGTCTGGGATTCGAACCCACGACCTCCAATGTATCAGTGTATCAGAGGCAAAGCATTTACCCTCACAGCCATAAAGACTGCATTGCAACTGTTTGAAAAAATATGAGACTTCTACTGTTATAGCTGGCTAAGTGTACATCTATACACATGACAGCTGCCCCAACACACCCAGCACTGCTATATCTCTATATGACAGCTGTCCCAGCACACTCAGCTCTGCTATATCTCTATATATGAGCAGCTGTCATGTGTATAGATGTACACTTAGCCAGCTATAACAGTAGAAGTCTCATATTTTTTCAGTCAGCAGCAAGGCACCTCTTATGGTCTTGTGGTTATGTGCTTTGCCTCTGACATGGAGGTAAGTAGAAGTGTTTATTATTTTTTTTTAATACCCGACTGTTACTGCCATGGGGGGAGCGGGAGGCAAATGATACTGTCACATGGGGGAGGGGGGTTGGCACCTGGGCGGGGGAGGGGGGGGTTGGCACCTGGGAGGGGGGAAGGGGGGGTTGGCACCTGATACTGGCACATTGGGGGGGAGAGAGGCACCTGATACTGGCACATGGGGGGGGGGAGAGGGGTTGGCACCTGATACTGGCACCTGGGGGGGGGGGGGTTGGCACCTGATACTGGCACATGGGGGGGGAGAGAGGCACCTGATACTGGCACATGGGGGGGGGAAGAGAGGCACTTGATACTGGCACTTTTTTTGTGGGGGGGGATGGCACTTGATACTGACACCTGGGGGGAGGGGGGGTTGGCACCTGATACTGGCACATGGGGGGAGAGGCACCTGATACTGGCACCTTGGGGGGAGAGGCACCTGATACTGGCACCTGGGGGGGAAGGGGGGTTGGCACCTGATACTGGCACATGGGGGGGAGATGGCACTATGATACTGGGACATGGGGGGAGGAGAGAGGCACTTGATACTGACATGTGGGGGGGGGGGGTTGGCACTTGATACTGGCACATGGGTGGGTTTGGCACTATGATACTGGCACATGGGGGGGAGAGGCACTTGATACTGCCACTATTTTGGGGGGGGAGATGGCACTATGATACTGGGACATGGGGGGGAAGAGAGAGGCACTTGATACTGGCACATGGGGGGGGTTTGGCACTATGATACAGGCACATGGGGGTGGGAAGGAGAGAGGCACTTAATACTGGCACATGGGGGGGGAGATGGCACTATGATACTGGGACATGTGGGGGGGAGGAGAGGCGCACTTGATACTGGCACATGATGGGGGGGCATCTATGGGGACACTTACTGGCACATTATTGGGGGGCATTATGGGGGACACTAGGCCGGCAGCCTATCAGAGGCCGGACACTGAGGGGCATCTACTGGGGCACTATATATGGGGCATTTTATACTGCTACATTATGGGGGGCACTAGCAGGAAGGGGGGAGAGGAGCACTATGGGGGAATTTACTGGGGGCATTATATAAGGGTATTTTATACTGGGACATTATGGGGGCACTATGGGAACATTAGCTCAACTGGGGGCATTACAAGGGGGTATTTTTGCACTGTCACATTATAAGGAGAATTATTACTACTGGGGGGGGGGGCATTATAGTGGGCTTTATTACTCCCCCATGGTATGACCCTCTAGTAGCAGCACCAGCCTCTCCCTGCTCTGCTATCCCTCTGCCCCTTCTCCAAATCCTTATTATGAAATCTTTCTCATTAGGATAAAGCACAACATCAGCTCCATCGAGCCCCCGCCAAAGTGTTGAAGTGGTGTCCGAGATCCCCAAGGGTCAAGTAACTGTAAGTTTTCATATGAAATATGTTTATGTTATACACATATAGCATCCACTGTGCCACACAATATACAGTATACCTCTACACTGTGCCACACAATATACAGTATACCTCTACACTGTGCCACACAATATACAGTATACCTCTACACTGTGCCACACAATATACAGTATACCGCTACACTGTGCCAAAGGAGTGGGGTTTACACAGGAGGAGGGAGGTGCGAAGCGCGCTGTGGGGCCCAGTCACTTCAAGTTATGCCCCTGACTACAACTATGGCTGGTGGAACACAGAGGGTGAAAATGTCACTGGTCCTGATCCATTAGCTACATAACTAAGGGGTTAAAATGCACAAAAGGCACTTGAGTTAAATATATTTATTTGAGCTAGAAATTTAAAACCTACAATGAAAAATGAGTTTTAGGAGTGTTTATGCTACTGTTAAGGCCTCATGCACACGACCGTTGTGTGCATCCGTGGCCGTTTTCCGTGTTTTTTTGCGGACCCATTGACTTTCAATGGGTCCGTTGAAAACTCGGAAAATGCACCGTTGTTCATCCGCAGCTGTGATCCGTGTTTCCTGTCCGTCCAAAAAATATGACCTGTCCTAATTTTTTGACGGACAACGGTTCACGGACCCATTCAAGTCAATGGGTCCGTGAAAAAACACGGATGCACACAAGATTGGCATCCGCGGCCGTAGGCTACTTTCGCACAGACGGATCCGCGGATCCGTCTGCATAAAAGCTTTTTCAGAGCTGATTTTTCACTTCGTGAAAACTCAGATCCGACAGTATATTCTAACACAGAGGCGTTCCCATAGTGATGGGGACGCTTCTAGTTAGAATATACTTTGAACTGTGTACATGACTGCCCCCTGCTGCCTGGCAACACCCGATCTCTTACAGGGGGCTGTGATCCGCACAATTAACCCCTCAGGTGCTGTATTACTGTAGATTCATTGGTGGCCAGTGGGCCCCCCCTCCATCCCCTGTAGTACTGTAGATTCATTGGTGGCCAGTGGGCCCCCCTCCCTCCCCTGTAGTACTGTAGATTCATTGGTGGCCAGTGGGCCCCCCTCCCTCCCCCTCCTAATTAAAATCTCCCCCCCCCTATCATTGGTGGCAGCGGAGAGTTCCGATCGGAGTCCCAGCTTAATCGCTGGGGCTCCGATCGGTAACCATGGCAACCAGGACGCTACTGCAGTCCTTGTTGCCATGGTTACTTAGCAATTTTTAGAAGCATTATACTTACCTGCGAGGCTGCGATGTCTGTGTCCGGCCGGGCGCTCCTCCTACTGGAAAGTGACAGGTCAGCGCTATAAGCAATGCGCCACACAGACCTTTCACTTACCAGTAGGAGGAGCTCCCGGCCGGACACAGACATCGCAGCCTCGCAGGTAAGTATCGGGGGCTGCCAGGCAGCAGGGGGAAGTCATGTACACAGTTCAAAGTATATTCTAACTAGAAGCGTCCCCATCACTATGGGAAAGCCTCTGAGTTAGAATATACTGTCGGATATGAGTTTTCACGATCTAACTCAAATCCGATGATATATTCTAACATAGAGGCGTTCCCATGGTGATGGGGATGCTTCAAGTTAAAATATACCATCGGATTGGAGAAAACTCAGATCCTATGGTATAATAGGGACTTCTGACTTTACATTGAAAGTCAATGGGGGACGGATCCGTTTGCAATTGCACCATATTGTGTCAACGTCAAACGGATCCATCCCCATTGACTTGCATTGTAATTCAGGACGGATCCGTTTGGCTCCGCACGGCCAGGCGGACACCAAAACTACTTTTTTTTCATGTCCGTGGATCCTACAAAAATCAAGGAAGACCCACGGACGAAAAAACCGTCACGGATCACGGACCTAAGGACCCTTTTTTGCGGCCCTTAAAAAAAAACGGTCGTGTGCATGAGGCCTAAGGGGTTAAATAATCTTAAATTATAGCACATGTGGGAGACTATTCCATATTGCTATTTCACTTTTCCACAGAACCTGAGACTCAGAGCGTAGCTCCTTAATGCAAAATACGCATGAACAGCAATTTTGTGCAGGGGAACTGTGGTGCAGACTCACAAGCTAAGTCTGCTCCATAAGTGGCAGGCTGCAGATGTGTAATACAGCTGATACCCAGTCTCAATGACGCTCAATGACGCCAATGGAGCTAACTCTAATCCTGGGCATTTAACCCCTCAGATACCACAGCCAATACTTACTGTCGCAACTTAGTGGTTAGACAGAGGGAGCGGTCTCTCTCTGTCCTCAGATCATCCTGGGGCCTTGTAAAGGACCCCAGGCCTGTCAGAGTAAGCTGCCTGTTAAGCTGTGCCTGTGGCAGGGCTTGACAGGCAATTACTAATGTTCCCATAGACTGCAATAGTATTGTATTGCATTATGTGGTACAGGAAATCAGAGGATAACATATTCAAGGGGACTTAAAATTATAGAAAATAAATGTAATAAGTTTAGAATTATTACACAAAAATAAAAAAAAATGTAAAATATAAAAAAATTTAATTATCCCTTTTCCCAATTTTAAATATAAAAATAAATACATAAAATTAAACATTACAGTGTTCTGCCCAGCCAAGTTTGAGAATCATTACAGATCAAGTCTGCCTCCGTTTTGGTATTTCTGTAGTGATTAGTGTGGTTATAGCACCATCTACCGGTGTTAAGTTGTATTACACTTTGTTTTTCCTGTTACAAAGACGGCTACATTGTGGGTGGTGCAAAGCATTGTGGGAATGCAAAGCATCCTGGGAAAGAGAAGTCTCCAGTCACCAGGACACATCAGCAGAGCTGTCCTTCTGCTTATATCCTTCTCAAACTCCACCATCCTTGTAAAATCATATCTGGTGAGAGATCTACCTTTGTTTCAGGGATATTATGTTATGCAAAGCTGTTCAGTCAGCTGTAATTGTTACTCTGTGAGTTGTTACTACTGTTAGTTAGACATGTCGTCCTATATTAGGCAGCCATTTTACCATGTGCTTCAGTGTTATGCAAATGTTATAGTACATGCTACTCTATACGTTATACTTATACATGTTGTTTGTATTCTTGTAGTTTTACCACACACTTGTACAATCTCTCACTCGCGCACATTTCACAGATAGTACAACCTGTTTCAGTGGCGTGCCCAGGGGGAAGAGGGACAGTCTGCCCCGGGTGCGGGCTCTCAGGGGGGTGCCAGAACAGAAGCAATACGGATGGAAGCAGTGATGCAGTGCATCTTATAAAGGGAATACTAGTGAGCGCTTCCAGAATGTAAGCGCTCACTAGTCTGCAGGAAGAGGGGGAGAGAAGCACTGTGAGCACTGTCCAGTACTTACCCCTCCTCCTGCTTGCTCTTCTCAGGGCCCACTCTGTGTCCTGGCTGCCTGCAGCATCAGGACGTACAGAGCGCACTCTGATCTGATGCTGCAGTAGGTCAGGTGACTGCAGCTCCGGCCCTGAGAGGAGAAGACAGCCAGAACAGGGAGAGTGGCAACAGGAGAGGTAAGTGACTTTATTATTTTACAGTCTGATCTGAGGTCTGATATGGAGGTTTAATCGGGGTCTGGAGAGGTATAATGGGGATCTGGAGTGGTCGATGGAGGGTCAGGAGGTCTGACTGGGGGGGTCAGGAGATCTGACTGGGGGGGTCAGGAGGTCTGACTGGGGGGGGTCAGGAGGTCTGACTGGGGGGGGTCAGGAGTAGAGTTGAGCGAACACCTGGATGTTTGGGTTCGAGAAGTTCGGCCGAACTTCCCGGAAATGTTCGGGTTCGGGATTCGAAACCGACCCGAACTTCGTCCCGAACCCCATTGAAGTCAATGGGGACCCGAACTTTTCGGCACTAAAAAGGCTGTAAAACAGCCCAGGAAAGAGCTAGAGGGCTGCAAAAGGCAGGAACATGTAGGTAAATCCCCTGCAAACAAATGTGGATAGGGAAATGAATTAAAATAAAAATAAAAAAAATTAAAATTAAACAATATCAATTGGACAGAGGTCCCATAGCAGAGAATCTGGCTTCACGTCAGCAGAGAATCAGTCTCTCATACGGATGGAAGCAGTGATGCAGTGCATCTTATAAAGGGAATACTAGTGAGCGCTTCCAGAATGTAAGCGCTCACTAGTCTGCAGGAAGAGGGGGAGAGAAGCACTGTGAGCACTGTCCTGTACTTACCCCTCCTCCTGCTTGCTCTTCTCAGGGCCCACTCTGTGTCCTGGCTGCCTGCAGCGTCAGGACGTACAGAGCGCACTCTGATCTGATGCTGCAGTAGGTCAGGTGACTGCAGCTCCGGCCCTGAGAGGAGAAGACAGCCAGAACAGGGAGAGTGGCAACAGGAGAGGTAAGTGACTTTATTATTTTACAGTCTGATCTGAGGTCTGATATGGAGGTTTAATCGGGGGCTGGAGAGGTATAATGGGGATCTGGAGTGGTCGATGGAGGGTCAGGAGGTCTGACTGGGGGGGTCAGGAGATCTGACTGGGGGGGTCAGGAGGTCTGACTGGGGGGGGGTCAGGAGTAGAGTTGAGCGAACACCTGGATGTTTGGGTTCGAGAAGTTCGGCCGAACTTCCCGGAAATGTTCGGGTTCGGGATTCGAAACCGACCCGAACTTCGTCCCGAACCCGAACCCCATTGAAGTCAATGGGGACCCGAACTTTTCGGCACTAAAAAGGCTGTAAAACAGCCCAGGAAAGAGCTAGAGGGCTGCAAAAGGCAGGAACATGTAGGTAAATCCCCTGCAAACAAATGTGGATAGGGAAATGAATTAAAATTAAAATAAAAAAAATTAAAATTAAACAATATCAATTGGACAGAGGTCCCATAGCAGAGAATCTGGCTTCACGTCAGCAGAGAATCAGTCTCTCATACGGATGGAAGCAGTGATGCAGTGCATCTTATAAAGGGAATACTAGTGAGCGCTTCCAGAATGTAAGCGCTCACTAGTCTGCAGGAAGAGGGGGAGAGAAGCACTGTGAGCACTGTCCTGTACTTACCCCTCCTCCTGCTTGCTCTTCTCAGGGCCCACTCTGTGTCCTGGCTGCCTGCAGCGTCAGGACGTACAGAGCGCACTCTGATCTGATGCTGCAGTAGGTCAGGTGACTGCAGCTCCGGCCCTGAGAGGAGAAGACAGCCAGAACAGGGAGAGTGGCAACAGGAGAGGTAAGTGACTTTATTATTTTACAGTCTGATCTGAGGTCTGATATGGAGGTTTAATCGGGGGCTGGAGAGGTATAATGGGGATCTGGAGTGGTCGATGGAGGGTCAGGAGGTCTGACTGGGGGGGTCAGGAGATCTGACTGGGGGGGTCAGGAGGTCTGACTGGGGGGGGTCAGGAGTAGAGTTGAGCGAACACCTGGATGTTTGGGTTCGAGAAGTTCGGCCGAACTTCCCGGAAATGTTCGGGTTCGGGATTCGAAACCGACCCGAACTTCGTCCCGAACCCGAACCCCATTGAAGTCAATGGGGACCCGAACTTTTCGGCACTAAAAAGGCTGTAAAACAGCCCAGGAAAGAGCTAGAGGGCTGCAAAAGGCAGGAACATGTAGGTAAATCCCCTGCAAACAAATGTGGATAGGGAAATGAATTAAAATAAAAATAAAAAAAATTAAAATTAAACAATATCAATTGGACAGAGGTCCCATAGCAGAGAATCTGGCTTCACGTCAGCAGAGAATCAGTCTCTTCATGCCATAGCAGAGAATCTGGCTTAATGTCAGCAGAGAATCAGTCTTCATGTCATAGCAGAGAATCAGGCTTCACGTCACCCACCACTGGAACAGGCCACTGTCACATATTTAGGCCCCGGCACCCAGACAGAGGAGAGAGGTCCCGTAACAGAGAATCTGGCTTCATGTCAGCACAGAATCAGTTTTCATGTCATAGCAGAGAATCAGGCTTCACGTCACCCACCACTGGAACAGGCCACTGTCACATATTTAGGCCCAGGCACCCAGGCAGAGGAGAGAGGTCCAGTAACAGAGAATCTGGCTTCATGTAAGCACAGAATCAGTTTTCATGTCATAGCAGAGAATCAGGCTTCACGTCACCCACCACTGGAACAGGCCACTGTCACATATTTAGGCCCAGGCACCCAGGCAGAGGAGAGAGGTCCAGTAACAGAGAATCTGGCTTCATGTAAGCACAGAATCAGTCTTCATGTCATAGCAGAGAATCAGGCTTCACGTCACCCACCACTAGAACAGGCCACTGTCACATATTTAGGCCCAGGCACACAGGCAGAGGAGAGAGGTCCCGTAACAGAGAATCTGGCTTCATGTCAGCACAGAATCAGTCTTCATGTCATAGCAGAGAATCGGGCTTCACGTCACCCACCACTGGAACAGGCCACTGTCACATATTTAGGCCCCGGCACCCAGACAGAGGAGAGAGGTCCCGTAACAGAGAATCTGGCTTCATGTCAGCACAGAATCAGTCTTCATGTCATAGCAGAGAATCAGGCTTCATGTCACCCACCACTGGAACAGGCCACTGTCACATATTTAGGCCCCGGCACCCAGACAGAGGAGAGAGGTCCCGTAACAGAGAATCTGGCTTCATGTCAGCACAGAATCAGTCTTCATGTCATAGCAGAGAATCAGGCTTCACGTCACCCACCACTGGAACAGGCCACTGTCACATATTTAGGCCCCGGCACCCAGACAGAGGAGAGGTTCATTCAACTTTGGGTTGCCCCGCAATATAATGGTAAAATGAAAATAAAAATAGGATTGAATGAGGAAGTGCCCTGGAGTACAATAATATATTGTTAAGGGGAGGTAGTTAATGTCTAATCTGCACAAGGGATGGACAGGTCCTGTGGGATCCATGCCTGGTTCATTTTTATGAACGTCAGCTTGTCCACATTGGCTGTAGACAGGCGGCTGCGTTTGTCTGTAATGACGCCCCCTGCCGTGCTGAATACACGTTCAGACAAAACGCTGGCCGCCGGGCAGGCCAGCACCTCCAAGGCATAAAAGGCTAGCTCTGGCCACGTGGACAATTTGGAGACCCAGAAGTTGAATGGGGCCAAACCATCAGTCAGTAAGTGGAGGGGTGTGCACAGGTACTGTTCCACCATGTTATTGAAATGTTGCCTCCTGCTAACACGTTCCGTATCAGGTGGTGGTGCAGTTAGCTGTGGCGTGGTGACAAAACTTTTCCACATCTCTGCCATGCTAACCCTGCCCTCAGAGGAGCTGGCCATGACACAGCTGCGTTGGCGACCTCTTGCTCCCCTGTGACATTTGGGAATGCTCTCAGTAGCGTGTCTACCAACGTGCGCTTGTACTCGCGCATCTTCCTATCACGCTCCAGTGTAGGAAGTAAGGTGGGCACATTGTCTTTGTACCGGGGATCCAGCAGGGTGGTAACCCAGTAGTCCGCACATGTTAAAATGTGGGCAACTCTGCTGTCGTTGCGCAGGCACTGCAGCATGTAGTCGCTCATGTGTGCCAGGCTGCCCAGAGGTAAGGACAAGCTGTCCTCTGTGGGAGGCGTATCGTCATCGTCCTGTGTTTCCCCCCAGCCACGCATCAGTGATAAGCCCGAGCTGCTTTGGGTGCCACCCCGCTGTGAACATGCTTCATCCTCATCCTCCTCCACCTGTCACGGATGGTGTACAGGAAACAAGACAATACCATATAAACAATGTCTCTCTGGATCCACAACTAAGGAACAAAGGGAGACCCCTGCAATAGACCTGCCACTCTCCCTCACTGCTCAGCCTATGCGAACACCCCAAAGGTGGGTGGCCGCACATCCACGTTCCTCGGCTATCTATTACCTGAAGACCCTACAATAGTGAAGGGACACGACCACCGGCTCCCTACACTGACACGGAGGGAGTCAAGGTCACCTGGATCCAGAAAAGACAAAATCATAAATACATAAACAGCACTTATCTTGCAGACGAATGACGACTGACGACTGGGAACAGGGAACTGGGAACAGCATGCACACACACTCCAGGAAGTTGTATCAGCCGCACACTACTGCATTATGGGGAGGAACTTAAAGGGTAGCGATCAGTCTAACTGCATGACAGCTGAGATAGACTAACGAGATGAGAAACTAAACCAAAACAAAGAAATTCAAGGAGGAGGATCTGAGAAGCTCCTGTGAGCGCTTCTCAGCTGTCTGGCTGTGACAGTACCCCTCCCTCTAGGAGTGGACTCCGGACACTCAGGGCCCACCTTCTCAGGATGGGACCTATGGAAAGCCCTGATGAGACGAGAGGCCTTAATGTCCGTCACTGGGACCCACATCCTCTCCTCAGGACCATAACCCTCCCAATGAACGAGGTACTGGAGGGAACCGCGGACAAGACGAGAATCCACAATCCTAGAGACCTGAAATTCAAGATTTCCATCAACCATAATCGGAGGAGGAGGCAAAGGCGAGGGTACAATAGGTTGAACATAAGATTTCAATGAGGACTTATGAAAAACATTATGGATCTTCCAAGTCTGAGGAAGATCAAGACGGTAGGCAACAGGATTGATGACAGACAGGATCTTGTAAGGCCCAATAAACCTAGGACCCAACTTCCAGGAGGGAACCTTCAATTTGATATTCTTGGTAGACAACCACACCAGATCACCAACATTCAGGTCCGGACCAGGCACACGTCTCTTATCCGCCACACGCTTATATCTCTCACTCATGCTCTTTAGATTATCCTGAATCTTTTGCCAAATAGATGACAAAGACGAGGAGAATCTGTCCTCATCAGGCAAACCAGAAGAGCCCTCTCCCGAGAAAGTCCCAAACTGCAGATGGAACCCATATGCACCAAAAAATGGTGACTTATCAGAGGACTCCTGACGACGGTTATTTAAAGCAAACTCAGCAAGGGACAAAAAAGAACACCAATCCTCCTGATTCTCCGCCACAAAACAGCGCAGATATGTCTCCAGATTCTGATTGACGCGCTCTGTCTGGCCATTCGACTGCGGATGGAAAGCAGAAGAGAATGACAACCGAACCCCCAAGCGAGAACAGAAAGCCTTCCAGAATCTGGAAACAAACTGCGTGCCCCTATCAGAGACTATGTCTGAAGGAATCCCATGCAATTTGACAATGTGGTCAATAAATGCCTGCGCCAGCGTCTTAGCATTGGGCAAACCAGGAAAAGGGATAAAATGCACCATTTTGCTAAAACGGTCCACCACCACCAGAATCACAGACTTCCCCGAGGAACGAGGCAAGTCCGTTATGAAGTCCATGGACAGATGTGTCCAAGGACGGGAAGGAATGGGCAAAGGAAGGAGAGGACCTGATGGCCGTGAATGAGGGACCTTGGCACGAGCGCAAGTCTCGCAAGCTGCCACAAAACCCTCAACCGACTTACGAAGCGCAGGCCACCAGAATCTCCGAGCGATGAGATCCAGTGTGGCTCTTGCCCCTGGGTGCCCAGCAAGGACCGTGTCGTGGTGTTCTTTAAAAATCTTGTGTCTCAAAGCGAGAGGCACAAACAACCTCCCAGGAGGACAAAGATCAGGAGCTTCTGACTGGGCTGCCTGCACCTCTGCCTCCAATTCAGGAAAAAGAGCAGAGACCACCACACCTTCAGCCAAAATGGGACCCGGGTCTTCAAAATTCCCACCTCCCGGAAAACAACGTGACAGGGCATCTGCCTTCACATTCTTAACCCCAGGGCGGAACGTAACAACAAAATTAAACCTTGAAAAGAACAAAGACCATCTGGCCTGTCTCGGGTTCAGACGCTTGGCTGACTCCAAGTAGGCCAGATTTTTATGGTCAGTAAACACGGTAATAGGGTGTCTGGCTCCCTCTAGCCAATGGCGCCATTCCTCAAAAGCCAACTTGATGGCCAACAATTCCCTATCTCCCACATCATAATTTCTCTCTGCGGAGGAGAGTTTCTTTGAGAAAAACGCACACGGTTGCCATTTGGCAGGAGAGGAACCCTGAGACAAGACCGCACCCACCCCTACCTCAGAAGCATCAACCTCAACTATGAAGGGTAACGAAATATCAGGTTGTACTAGGATGGGAGCGGAAGCAAAACTCTCCTTGATATTAGAAAAGGCCTTACGCGCCTCTACCGACCAGGAAGAAAAATCTACCCCCTTTCTGGTCATATCAGTGAGTGGTTTAACGACAGAGGAATAATTCAAAATAAATTTCCTGTAATAATTGGCAAAGCCCAAAAAACGCATCAGCGCCTTCTGATTCTCAGGAAGCTCCCACTCAAGCACAGCGCGGACCTTCTCGGGGTCCATGCGAAAACCAGAAGCGGAGACAAGAAACCCCAGAAATTGGATTTCTGGAACCGCAAACACACATTTTTCCAGTTTCGCGTATAATTTATTCTCCCGCAGGATGAGCAAGACCTGACGTAAGTGTTCCTTATGAGTCTTGAAATCAGGAGAAAAAATCAAAATGTCATCCAAATACACTACTACAAATTTTCCCATTAAATGATAAAAAATGCTGTTGACGAAATGCTGAAAAACGGCTGGGGCATTCATCAAACCAAAAGGCATAACCAAATTCTCAAAATGGCCCTCAGGGGTATTGAAAGCCGTCTTCCATTCGTCTCCTTCTCTGACCCTAACCAGGTTGTATGCCCCTCTTAGGTCTAATTTGGAAAAGACTTTAGCCCCAACAACCTGGTTAAACAGGTCCGGGATCAGAGGAAGCGGATAAGGATCACGAATAGTGATACTGTTCAGCTCCCTGAAATCCAGACAAGGTCTTAAAGAACCATCTTTTTTCTTAACAAAGAAAAAACCAGCGGCAACAGGTGACTTCGAGGGTCGTATGTGTCCTTTTCTCAGACTCTCAGAGATATAAGCCCGCAGAGCGACCCTCTCAGGTTGGGAGAGATTGTATAAACGAGATTTAGGCAGCTTGGCGCCTGGGATGAGATTAATAGGGCAATCATACTCCCTGTGCGGAGGCAAACCCTGAACTCCACTCTCAGAGAAGACATCCAAAAATTCAGAGAGGAAAGGTGGTACAGTCTTAGTAGAAACCTCAGAAACAGATGTTATGAGGCAATTCTCTCTGCAAAAGTTACTCCAACCATTTATTTGCCTCGCTTGCCAATCAATGGTGGGGTTATGTTTAGTGAGCCAGGGTAGCCCCAACACTAGAGGAGTAGGCAAACCGCTAAGGACGAAACATGACACATCCTCAACATGAGCATCACTCACAATTAAACGGATATTGTGAACTATGCCCTTTAATGATTTCTGAGAAAGTGGAGCTGAATCAATAGCAAAAACAGGAATATCCTTTCCCAAAGTGCATACCTGGAAACCATGAGTTATTGCAAATTGATTATCAATGAGGTTGACAGCTGCTCCACTATCCACAAAAATCTCACAAAAAATGCTCTTGCTCTCTATCGCCACCCTAGCAGGCAGGACAAAACGGGAACTACAAGCAAACGGAAAACCTTCAATTTCCGCCTCAACCCTGCCAATAGTAACAGACGGAACATTTTTAAAAGATTTTTTCCTTTTTGTCTCTTTATTACTCCCAGAAAACTGCCTGAATCTCCTAGAGGGACAAACATTTGCCAGATGATTTATACCTCCACAACAAAAACAAACCCTCCCCTGCGGGCTGAATCTTCTATTGTCAGAGGCAATCAACCCCAGCTGCATGGACTCCTGCTCAGAAGGCAAATGCATCTTTCAATCCCTCTGAAAGACCATAGCAAAATTGACTTCGGAGTGCAGCATCATTCCAACCCGTATCTGCTGCCCATCTCCGAAATTCTGAACAGTATATCTCTGCGGATTGTTTACCCTGGCATAACAGACGTAGTCTAGACTCAGCCAGAGAAATACGATCCGGATCATCATATATCTGACCCAGGGCTAAAAAGAATTCATCCACTGAACGAAGGGGCCGTGCCCCCTCCGGCAGCGAAAAGGCCCAGGACTGAGCGTTACCCCTGAGCAGCGATATAATGATCCCCACCCTCCGTTCTTCATCACCAGAAGAATGGGGAAGAAGGCGAAAATGGAGTTTGCAAGCCTCTCTAAAACGCACAAAATTCTCACTACCCCCGGAGAACGTATCCGGGAGCGAGATCTTAGGCTCAGCACAAACTCCATGAACGCAAGCTGAACCGGTCACTTGAAACTGAGAAAAAGTCTTACGGAGATCAGCTACCTCCAAGGAAAGACCCTGAAAGCGTTCAGCCAAAAGTGAAACCGGATCCATGCTTGAGACGGTTTTAGCGGCTGATAATGTCACGGATGGTGTACAGGAAACAAGACAATACCATATAAACAATGTCTCTCTGGATCCACAACTAAGGAACAAAGGGAGACCCCTGCAATAGACCTGCCGCTCTCCCTCACTGCTCAGCCTATGCGAACACCCCAAAGGTGGGTGGCCGCATATCCACGTTCCTCGGCTATCTATTACCTGAAGACCCTACAATAGTGAAGGGACACGACCACCGGCTCCCTACACTGACACGGAGGGAGTCAGGGTCACCTGGATCCAGAAAAGACAAAATCATAAATACATAAACAGCACTTATCTTGCAGACGAATGACGACTGACGACTGGGAACAGGGAACTGGGAACAGCATGCACACACACTCCAGGAAGTTGTATCAGCCGCACACTACTGCATTATGGGGAGGAACTTAAAGGGTAGCGATCAGTCTAACTGCATGACAGCTGAGATAGACTAACGAGATGAGAAACTAAACCAAAACAAAGAAATTCAAGGAAGAGGATCTGAGAAGCTCCTGTGAGCGCTTCTCAGCTGTCTGGCTGTGACACCACCTCCTCCTCATCCTCGTCCTCCTCGTCCTCCAGTAGTGGGCCCTGTCTGGCCACATTTGTACCTGGCCTCTGCTGTTGCAAAAAACCTCCCTCTGAGTCACTTCGAAGAGACTGGCCTGAAAGTGCTAAAAATGACCCCTCTTCCTCCTCCCCCTCCTCCTCATGGGCCACCTCCTCTTCCATCATCGCCCTAAGTGTTTTCTCAAGGAGACATAGAAGTGGTATTGCAACGCTGATAACGGCGTCATCGCCACTGGCCATGTTGGTGGAGTACTCGAAACAGCGCAACAGGGCACACAGGTCTCGCATGGAGGCCCAGTCATTGGTGGTGAAGTGGTGCTGTTCCGCAGTGCGACTGACCCGTGCGTGCTGCAGCTGAAACTCCACTATGGCCTGCTGCTGCTCGCACAGTCTGTCCAGCATGTGCAAGGTGGAGTTCCACCTGGTGGGCAAGTCGCATATGAGGCGGTGAGCGGGAAGGCCGAAGTTACGCTGTAGCGCAGACAGGCGAGCAGCGGCAGGGTGTGAACGCCGGAAGCGCGAACAGACGGCCCGCACTTTATGCAGCAGCTCTGACATGTCGGGGTAGTTGCGAATGAACTTCTGCACCACCAAATTCAGCACATGCGCCAGGCAAGGGATGTGCGTCAAACCGGCTAGTCCCAGAGCTGCAACGAGATTTCGCCCATTATCGCACACCACCAGGCCGGGCTTGAGGCTCACCGGCAGCAACCACTCGTCGGTCTGTTGTTCTATAAACCGCCACAACTCCTGTGCGGTGTGGGGCCTGTCCCCCAAACATATGAGTTTCAGAACGGCCTGCTGACGTTTACCCGGGCTGTGCTGAAGTTGGTGGTGAAGGTGTGTGGCTGACTGGATGAGCAGGTGGAAGAAGAGGAGGAGGAAGCTGAGTAGGAGGAGGAGGAGACAGGAGAAAAAGAATGTTGCCCTGCGATCCTTGGTGGCGGAAGGACGTGCGCCAAACAGCTCTCCGCCTGGGGCCCAGCCGCCACTACATTTACCCAGTGTGCAGTTAGGGAGATATAGCGTCCCTGGCCGTGCTTACTGGTCCACGTATCTGTGGTTAGGTGGACCTTGCCACAGATGGCGTTACGCAGTGCACACTTGATTTTATCGGATACTTGGTTGTGCAGGGAAGGCACGGCTCTCTTGGAGAAGTAGTGCCGGCTGGGAACAACATACTGTGGGACAGCAAGCGACATGAGCTGTTTGAAGCTGTCTGTCTCCACCAGCCTAAATGACAGCATTTCATAGGCCAGTAGTTTAGAAATGCTGGCATTGAGGGCCAGGGATCGAGGGTGGCTAGGTGGGAATTTACGCTTTCTCTCAAATGTTTGTGAGATGGAGAGCTGAACGCTGCCGTGTGACATGGTTGAGATGCTTGGTGACGCAGGTGGTGGTGTTGGTGGTACATCCCATGTTTGCTGGGCGGCAAGTGCCAACGTCCCTCCAGAGGCGGAGGAAGAGGCCGAGGCGGCAGCAGCAGAAGAGGCTTAGGCGGCAGCAGCAGAAGAGGTAGCAGGGGGAGCCTGAGTGACTTCCTTGTTTTTAAGGTGTTTACTCCACTGCAATTCATGCTTTGCATGCAGGTGCCTGGTCATGCAGGTTGTGCTAAGGTTCAGAACGTTAATGCCTCGCTTCAGGCTCTGATGGCACAGCGTGCAAACCACTCGGGTCTTGTCATCAGCACATTGTTTAAAGAAGTGCCATGCCAGGGAACTCCTTGAAGCTGCCTTTGGGGTGCTCGGTCCCAGATGGCGGCGGTCAGTAGCAGGCGGAGTCTCTTGGCGGCGGGTGTTCTGATTTTGCCCACTGCTCCCTCTTTTGCTACGGTGTTGGCTCGGTCTCACCACTGCCTCTTCCTCCGAACTGTGAAAGTCAGTGGCACGACCTTCATTCCATGTGGGGTCTAGGACCTCATCGTCCCCTGCATCGTCTTCCACCCAGTCTTGATCCCTGACCTCCTGTTCAGTCTGCACACTGCAGAAAGACGCAGCAGTTGGCACCTGTGTTTCGTCATCATCAGAGACGTGCTGAGGTGGTATTCCCATGTCCTCATCATCAGGAAACATAAGTGGTTGTGCGTTAGTGCATTCTATCTCTTCCACCCCTGGGGAAGGGCTAGGTGAATGCCCTTGGGAAACCCTGGCAGCAGAGTCTTCAAACAGCATAAGAGACTGCTGCATAACTTGAGGCTCAGACAGTTTCCCTGATATGCATTGGGGTGATGTGACAGACTGATGGGCTTGGTTTTCATGCGCCATCTGTGCGCTTTCTGCAGAAGATTGGGTGGGAGATAATGTGAACGTGCTGGATGCACTGTCGGCCACCCAATTAACTAATGCCTGTACCTGCTCAGGCCTTACCATCCTTAGAACGGCATTGGGCCCCACTAAATATCCCTGTAAATTCTGGCGGCTACTGGGACCTGAGGTAGTTGGTACACTAGGACGTGTGGCTGTGGCAGAACGGCCACGTCCTCTCCCAGCACCAGAGGGTCCACTAACACCACCACGACCATGTCCACGTCCGCGTCCCTTACGAGATGTTTTCCTCATTGTTACCGTTCACCACAATAAGAAAAATATTATTCGGGCCAATGTATTGAATTAAAATTCAGGCCTTTTTTTACAGACACCTAACACTGTCTGGCTATCTATTTAGGTACCGTATTACACTAATACAGGCACACCAGTAATGACAGATTTAGCTGAATATAAATGTGAGGCCTATTTTTTAGGCGCTGTGTGACAGGTATACGTTTAATCACAGAATTAGACTTGTATCTGCACTGTAGCGTGTGTGTTAAGTTTTTCAGAATGACCCTTTTAGGGATAGATTTAAAGTAGGCCTGATACAGCAGAAACCACAATTATTTTTTAGAATGGCAAATTTGGGAATTGTTTTTCAACCCAGAACAAAAACTGTGCTTTTACGGTCACTAAAAATAACTTGACCAGCTAAAACAGTACTGATTTGGAGGAATATAAATGTCAGGCCTATTTTTTAGGCACTGGGTGACAAGCTCAACTTGCCCCTGATATAGTATATGGCCAAAAAATAACCACACTATTGATGGTTAAATGCACTTGGGTGACACAGGCTCAGCCTGCACCTGATGTAGTATATGGCCAAAAAATAACCACACTATTGATGGTTAAATACACTTGATGAAAGCTTGACCCTGATGTAGGATATAGCAAAAAATAACCACACTATTGATGGTTAAATGCACTTGGGTGACACAGGCTCAGCCTGCACCTGATGTAGTATATGGCCAAAAAATAACCACACTATTGATGGTTAAATGCACTTGGTGGTAGCTTGTGATGGCGCACCACAAGCCACAAAATGGCCGCCGATCACCCCAGAAAAAAGTGATATAAAAACGCTCTGGGCAGCCTAAAAAAAGTGAGCAATTGAATATCAGCACTTCAATGATCCACAGCTGGAGATCGATCACTGAATGAAGTCTTTTGGAGGAGTTAATCTGCCTAATCTCGCCCTAACGTCGCAGCAGCAACCTCTCCCTACGCTTGTATCAGCAGAGTGACGTGCAGCGCTACGTGACCTAAGCTTATATAGAGGCTGGGTCACATGCTGCACTGGCCAATCACAGCCATGCCAATAGTAGGCAAGGCTGTGATGGCCTCTTGGGGCAAGTAGTATGACGCTTGTTGATTAGCTGCTTTGCAGCCTTTCAAAAAGCGCCAAGAAAGCGCCGAACACCGAACCCGAACCCGGACTTTTACGAAAATGTTCGGGTTCGGGTCCGTGTCACGGACACCCCAAAATTCGGTACGCACCCGAACTATACAGTTCGGGTTCGCTCATCCCTAGTCAGGAGGTCTGACTGGGGGGGGTCAGGAGGTCTGACTGTGGGGGTCTGGAGGTCTGACTGGGGGGTTTGGATGTCTGATTGGGGGTCTGGAGGTCTAATGGGGGCCTCATTGGGGGTCTGGAGGTCTGACTAAGGGGTCTTAGAAGTTTAATGGGGGTCTGGAGGTCTGACTGGGGGGTCTAGAGTTACAATATTTAGGTTACAGCATTGCTATAAAAATTTGCAAACTCAGTGTAGAGCAACCTATAATAACCCTTCAAAAAAATGCCAACTCACTGAAAACAGGTAAACCTACAGTGAAACAAAAGAGTCCTTAAACAGCAATATATACAAAAATAAAAATAAACTTTATTGAGTACATAAATATAAAAGCATAGAGATAACAACATGAAATATGTGATACCTCCTAGCAGACAGAGTATACATAAGCCAATGGATGCAGAGTGAACACATGCAGAGAGCCTGCGAATGTCTATATACTAAACAGTTATAAAAAGCCAAGTGCAACAAGTATACAGCCTACAAAAGCAGGAACCAATCAAAGGTTTATGATAGCGCCCACATCAGGCAGAGTATATTCATATATATACTCAAATACTCTGCGTGATGGGGACTGGGTGTTATTGATATGTACTGAATATATATCTTGTAGCTTATTCAACACCAACATATTGTGCAGTGCTTTATATACTGTGATAACATTGGGAAACATTTATTAATGTTTTTATGCCACAATAATGGCATAAAAAAAGTCACAAATCATGTCGTACGAAATATAAGCACCATCATTTACAACTTTTCTTTCTATTCTTCTTCTTTTTTTTTTGCCACACAATATGTCCCCCAAGAGGCCTTTAAAACACCTCTGGGGGACACTGACTTTTTTTTTTTTTTTTAAATTGCACTTTTTTGAAATTTTGTAATTTCTTTTTCTTTTATTGTGTTTTAATTATTTATTTATTTTACTTTTCTTTTATATACTGTATATTTGGCACATAATTTGTTCCCAAAAGTTCCATGAAAGACCTGGAACTGGAGTATCCAAAGGAGCCCCAGTTACAGGGCAAACCAGCCTGCTGGGGGTGGGCTTTGTTCAGGCCAGAGCTTATCAGGGTCTACAGACCCTGCAGCTCTGCATTCCTCTGTCCCCTACACACCCGGCAATCACGTGATCGTCGGGTCTAAACTGTATAGCGCTCCTTGAGAAGGCAGAAGTGCTGATAAACCACTTCTGCCTTCTCCTCGGCTCCCCTGCTATCATTTACAGCTGCGGACCTGTCTTGCCACAGTACAGGAGCTGTCAACTATCACTGTGCGGTACTCCGGGCAGAAGCACAGCTGATAGCAGGATCAGCTGTGTTTCTGGCCAGCAAGACGGGGGCCGCAAACCATGGCTCAGGGGGCCGCATGCAGGCCTCGGGTTGTGCACCCCTGGTTTAAATGGTCTTGCATCACAAGGTACACATAGGTAAATATCTAAATACAGACACAATAAAGGGACATTTATCAAGACTGATGTATCCATATGCCAGCCTTGATGTCCCTGCAATGGAGTGAGATGTGACTAAATTATTAAGAGGCATAAAAGGGGTTATCCAAACCCTATAATGACCCCTCTAATGACCGGGCCCCTCACACAGGTTGTATTTACCTTGCTCCCCGACACCCACATCGCTTCTGATGCCCGCATGGCTGCCGCTGCTTCTCCCCATCGAGTGGATCAAAGCATCCGGCAATAGGGGGGCAGGGGTTCCGCCAATAGCAGGTTGCGACAAGGACGAGCCTTCTTAGCCTTGCGAGTGACCCTAAAGAGGGTGATACAGTGGCAGCTATGCGGACATCAAGTGACATAAAATCAAGTGAAAGAAAAAAATAAAAAGGAAAAAGTGCAAAATAAAATTGTTCAGTCCCCCAACTTGGGGGCCATAAGTGCATAAAAAAAAAAAATGCCCACACCAACCAAAAGTATAACCATTATTACCCCATTCACGTGAAACTATACAAATTACAGTATATAATAAAAAGATCCAACACAAAATAGGGAACTAATTATATTAATTTGCATATTTAAAGAATGAGCTATAGTTTGAATAAAAATGACTTTTTAAAAACTTTTTGTAAAGTTTTCCTCTAATAAAACTAAAAAATATCTTAAAAAGCCCTTTGTCATAGAATAAAAAGCTGTAACAAATACAAAAGTTATAAGTGTTTGAACCATGTGCGCTAAATCACAAAAAAGTCACTGGTCATTAAAGGACCGATGCTCTCCTTTGCCCTGCGTTAAATCGCGCAGGGCACGGGCTCTTTTGTTTATCATAACACACTGCCCGGCAGTGTGTTCGGTGATGTCACCGGCTCTGATGGGCGAGCTTTAGCGCTGCCCTAGCAATTTTACTGGCTAGGGCAGCGCTAAATCCCGCCCATCAGTGCCAGTGATGTCACCGGGCTTCCTGGCAGCCCCATGGAGAGCCCGGTAATCACCGGATCTCCAAAAAATGCCTTTGCCCTGTACGATTTAGTGCAGGGTAAAGGAGAGCATCGGAGCATGAACTGCTCCAATGCTTAAGTCAAGGGGCTGCCTGGGTGAAAATGGAGGTATGTCCGGGTTCAGCTCTGAACCCGGACAACTCCTTTAAAGCCTTTTCCGGCCTGGTCATTAAAGGGTTAAACAATAAGTGCTTTAACCACTAGTACGGCCTCATACACATGACGGTCCGCAAAACATGGATACCAGCCATGTATGTTCCGCACTACGTGTAACAGAGCAACAGATGTGGAAAGTACTGTACGCATCTTTTGTGGCCCCATTCAAGTGAAAGGGTCGGATGCGGACCAAAACAAGGGCCGTATGCATAAGCCTTCAAGGAAAGTGCTTACTGGTTATTGCAGGGCACCTACAGTATATATCGAGGGCAGGAGGCAGTAATAACCAGTAGTGATGGACGAACATCGTCCGGGACAGTTCACGAACGCAATTGTGCGAACGCGTTCAAATGTTCGCGAACCGCAAGTTCGCAGTGGGCTCCATTCACTTTAATGGCAGGCGAACCTTAAAAACCTTCAGCTCATTTTTGCAGCCACCAAATACTTAGTAGAAGTGCACAAATAGTCCCATAACATGGACAGTGACATACTAGAGGGGGATCAATGACAAAAATTCCAACAAAAAATATGTGTCTTAATCAGGGGACATTTTTATGCGTCTTAAAGGTAAATTCTCTGAAATGTGCCCTGTCAGAGCATAGAAAAATTCAATTTTAGGCCACGGGAGTATGGGCCTTAAAAATTAGACATTCACCTGACAGAAAAGATCAAGTCAAGATCAATTTTACTGCAGGCCAGTACAAATACAGGTCAAATACATATGTTTAAAAGAACTAAAAATATTAAATTGGATTAAAAACATGGCTAACGAAATCCCCCGTCTTGAAAAAAAACCTAATAATAATAGTTGAAATTCGATAACACGTGGTCGTCACTGGTGTTGAATTCCTCCGAGGCCGCAACAATTATTCATTCAGCATACATAAAAGAACAAGTAAGTATGTGGCTGGAGGTAGATTACAGAGTCATTGGATATCAATTTTACAGCAGGCCAGTGTACTACAGGCCCCAAAAATTATGCATTCAGCGTACAGAAAAGAACAAGTTAAGTAAGTGGCTGGAGGTAGATTACATGGTCATTGGATATCAATTTTACAGCAGGCCAGTGAATTACAGGCCCCAAAAATTATGCATTCAGCGTACAGAAAAGAACAAGTTAAGTAAGTGGCTGGAGGTAGATTACATGGTCATTGGATATCAATTTTACAGCAGGCCAGTGTACTACAGGCCCCAAAATTATGCACTCACCGTACAGAAAAGATCAAGTGATTATGTGGCTGGAGGTATATTAGACAGTCAACGGATATCAATTTTACTGAAAGTCAGTACAAATACAGGTCAAATACATATGTTTAAAAGAACTAAAAATATAAAATTGGATTAAAAACATGGATAACGAAATACCCCCTCTTGAAAAATCCCCTAATGATAATAGTTGAAACATGTGGTCGTCACAGGTGTTGAATTCCTCTGAGGCCCAAAACATTAGGCATTCACCGGACAGAAAATGCCTTTTATGCCACTGTATTTACATAAGACAGAGACCATTATTTGTTCTGGGTGGTGGTGGATATTTGTGGGCTGTCATGAGGAAATTCAATTAAACATGGTCGACTCGTCACATGTGTTGAATTCCTCCGAGATCCATGCCTCATTCATTTTTAAAAATGTGAGGTAGTCCACACTGTTGTGAGCTAGGCGAGTGCGCTTATCGATCACGAGATCCCCTGCTGCGCTGAACGTCCTTTCGGACAGGACACTGGATGAGGGGCAAGCCAACAGTTCCATGGCAAATTGTGCCAGCTCTGGCCACAGGTCAAGCCTGCACACCCAATAGTCCAGGGGTTCCTCGCTTCTCAGAGCGTCCACATTGGCCGTTAACCCGATGTAGATGGACACCTGTCGGTCTAGGCGTTTCCTGAGGCTGGATCTGGAGGGCGGCTGTCAATGAGTTTGCTGCAAGAATGATCTCATATCTGAAATGACCAACACATCTTCAAACCGCCCTCTTCTTGCATGCGCTGTTGGATTGGTACCCGCAACTGTTTCTCTGTGAGTGGAAATTCCTCTGCCAGCGCCCGCAAAAGCAGAATGCAGCATTTCTCGAAGCAAGGCCTGGAAGTGCTGCATTCTGACAGCCCTCTGTGATGCTGGTAACATGTTGGCCCTTTTGTGTTTGTACCTGGGGTCTAAGTACGTTGCCACCCAGTACAGCTCCTTGCTCTTTAAGCTTTTTATATGGGGGTCCCTCTTCAAACACTGGAGCATGAAGGCCCCCATTTCCACTAAACTGGAAGCGGTGGAGTGGCCTGGCTCCTGCTCATTGTCCAGGATAACGTCGTCCTCGGTTTCCTCCCCTCATCCACGGACAAAACCAGCGATCCCAGAAAAGTTCAAAGCATGCTCTTCTTGCTCCTCCTCCGCCCCGGCACCATCCTCCTCTGACTCCTCTTCAGACTCCTGTTGACTTGTCTCAGATGGAGTAGCCCCCCCCTGGGAATTCATCCAGCATTGCGATTTCCTCATCTTCCTGCTCCTGCTCCTCGACAGCTTGATCAATGACACGACGCAATGCACTCTCCAGAAAGAAGGCGTAAGGTACGATGTCACTGATGGTGCCCTGGCTGCGACTGACCAGTTTGGTGATCTCATCAATTGGCCGCAGAAGTCTGCATGCATCGCACATGAGCAGCCACTGGCGCGGTAAAAAAAAAACAAGCTCCCAGAACCTATCCTGCCGCAGACTTCGTACAGGTAGTCGTTAACTGCACGTTTCCGCTGGAGCAGCCTATCAAGCATATACAAGGTGGAGTTCCAGCACGTCGGGCAGTGACAAATCAGACGTCTGACGGGCAGGTCTGTCGCAGCTGAACGTCAGCAAGACGAGCCACGGCCGTGTAAGATCTTCTAAAATGTCCAGAGATTTTCCTGGCCTGCCGCAAGACGTCCTGGACCCCGGGGTATTTGGCAACAAATCGCTGCACGACTAAGTTCAGGACGTGTGCCATGCACGGCACGTGTGTCCTTTTGCCCTGTTTCAGCGCGCTCAGCAGATTGGCACAGTTGTCGCACACCACTTTACCAACTGTCAAATTAAGCGGGGTTAGCCACTGATCGGCCTGTGACCGCAAAGCTGAAAAGAGTGCAGGACCGGTGTGGCTCTTGGCTGGAGCAGCCTATCAAGCATATACAAGGTGGAGTTCCAGCACGTCGGGCAGTGACAAATCAGACGTCTGACGGGCAGGTCTGTCGCAGCTGAACGTCAGCAAGACGAGCCACGGCCGTGTAAGATCTTCTAAAATGTCCAGAGATTTTCCTGGCCTGCCGCAAGACGTCCTGGACCCCGGGGTATTTGGCAACAAATCGCTGCACGACTAAGTTCAGGACGTGTGCCATGCACGGCACGTGTGTCCTTTTGCCCTGTTTCAGCGCGCTCAGCAGATTGGCACAGTTGTCGCACACCACTTTACCAACTGTCAAATTAAGCGGGGTTAGCCACTGATCGGCCTGTGACCGCAAAGCTGAAAAGAGTGCAGGACCGGTGTGGCTCTTGGCTGCGGAGCCATGTGTCAGCGTTCTGGGAGCGCCAGATGTGACCGTGCATGGTGGATGGCTCGTTCCAGATACATTAGCAGTCTTCTTTTTGCGTCCTGTGCACTGTAAGTTCTGCCTGCTTCTCCTCCCTATCTGCTGCTTTTTCTCTATCTCTGAACTCCTCTTCCCCCATGTGATGTCCATCGACACGTCATCATCGTCACCTTCATCACCACTGACATTAGAGATCTCGGAGTGGAAGCAACAGCGGGGACCACCCTACTTGGGCTGATCTGGCTACTGTCATCAGACTGCTGGGTGGCGGCCGTTGATACCTCCTCTTCCTGAACCGATGCCAAGAATGGTTGTGCATCGGTAAGGTCTTGGAATGGATGGGAAAATAATTCCTCTGACTCGAGTGGAGGGGATATGGTGGTGGTGGTGTCTTTGGGGGTGCACACAGCAGAGAGTGAAGAGGGTGCAGATAGAGAGGATGAGGAGGGTGCAGAAGCAGAAGGCTGAGTGAGCCACTCAACCAAGTCTGGTGTGTCCTTTGACGTAATCGCACGCACCTTCTGCAACTTCCCACTTAGGCTCCGGCCTGTTGCACCTACCCGACCCCTACCACCCCTGCAGAATGGCCTGCCTCTTCCTCTGCCTGTCATTTTCAAAATTACCCTGTGACAAAAGTCCCTATAGAAGTGCAGTATTTGAGGAAGAAGGTATATCACACCACTGCCTTAATCAGTTTTTTGGGGGGACAACTGGCATATCACACCAGTAGAAATTATTTGTTCCAATAACGTTTGTCACTCTGTGTAGCTGAGGTAACGCAGCAAAACCGCAAACAAATGCTACACTACCTAAATGCACTATATAGAAAGTATATTATTGGTATATCACACCCTTCTTTCAATCCTTTTTTTTCGGGTGGCAACTGGTATATCACACGATTTGAAATTATTTGTTCCAATAGTGTTTGTCACTCTGCGTAGCTGCGGTAACGCAGCAAAACCGCAAACAAATGCTGAACTATCCAAATGCACTATATGGAAAGTATATTATATGTATATAACACCCCTGTTTCAATCAGTTTTTTGGGGGGGCAACCTGTATATCACACCAGTAGAAATTATTTGTTCCAATAGCGTTTGTCTTTCTATGTAGCTGCGGTAACTAGAGTTGAGCGGACACCTGGATGTTCGGGTTCGACAGGTTCGGCCGAACTTCAGAAAAAGGTTCGAGTTCGGGACCCGAACTTGACCCCGAACCCGAACCCCATTGAAGTCAATGGGGACCTGAACTTTTGAGCACTAAAATGGCTGTAAAAATGTCATGGAAAGGGCAAGAGGGCTGCAAATGTCGTCAAAATGTGGTTAAGAGCATGGCAAGTGCTCTGCAAACAAATGTGGATAGGGAAATGACTTAAAATAACATAAAATACATAAAAATAAAAAATAATAACCTTGATATAGGAGGACCAGGTCCATATGGAGTAGGAGGTTGAGGAGGCGGTGGATGTGGCGGTTTAGGTGGAAGTGACGGTGGAGGAGGAGCCTACACTGCTTTTTGGTTTAAAATTTATTTTTATTATTTTAAATTAGGGTACACACCAAAACATTGGGAAATATAACCTGTGATAACCACCTCCAGTCGTGCTAAACACACGTTCAGACAATACACCGGCTGCAGGGCAGGCCAGCACCTCCAAGGCGTAAAGGGCAATCTCAGGCCATGTGCCCAATTTGGAGACCCAGAAGTAGCAGGGGCTGACCCCTGTCAGTTAGTTCGTGTAGGCGTGTGCACACTTACTGCCCCACTATGTCGCACGTCCCCGTGATGTCCACGATCCAATTTGATATCTGCTCTATCAACTTTCGATGTTCTTTTATGTGCCTACCATGGTGATCACGGGTGGCGGGGAATTAGGTTTCCAGGTGTGAGAGGGAGGGAGCGTGAGATAAAGAGACCAAATTTAAGGGAGATAAATGTATAAAAAAAAATTGGGATAGAGCAGAAATGTGGGACAAATTACAGAAGCCCAAATGTGGGCCAAAAGAGTCAAGAGGAATTGTGGGAAAAGCTATTGAGGCGCAAATGTTGGCCAAAAGAGTATAGCGGAAATGTGGGACAAAGTATTGAAGCTTAAATGTGGTACAACTTGTTTAAGTTTAAGCATTGAATCAAAGGAGGTGGCGCACATCAATTAAAGAAGCATTTCAGAAATGTTATTCCCTGTCACCTATGCAGAGCAGGGGTTTATTCACGTCTAAAATTGTATAATGTCAACCCAAAAATGTAACAGAAAAATTACTGAAATTAATTAACCTGTCTACTTGGTAGAGCAGTGGTCTATGACAGAAAACAATTGTTTGTCACCCGAAAATGGAAAATAAAAATTATTGAAATTTATTAAGCTGTCAACTAGGTAGAGGAGGGGTATATTGCATCCAAAAATTGGTGAATTTGACCATAAAATGTAACTGACAAATGTTATTTTTTTTTTTACCAGTCTAATAGGTATAGCAGTGGTACATCACACCAAAAAATTGCTGAATTTCACCAGAAACATGTAACTGACAATTTTTTTTCTTGTTAACCGGCCTACTAGGTATAGCAGTGGTACTATACACCCAAAAATTGGTTAATTTCACCCGAAAATGTAACTGACAATTTTTTTTTTTTATCCGGCCTACTATGTATAGCAGTGGTACATCACACCCAAAAATTGTTGAATTTCACCATAAAATGTAACAATTTTTTTTCTTGTTAACCGGCCTACTAGGTATAGCAGTGGTACTATACACCCAAAAATTGGTTAATTTCACCCGAAAATGTAACTGACAATTTTTTTTTTTATCCGGCCTACTATGTATAGCAGTGGTACTTCACACCCAAAAATTGTTGAATTTCAACTGAAAATGTAACTGACAATTTAATTTTTTTTTGTTAACCGGCCTACTAGTTATAGCAGTGGTACTATACACCGAAAAATTGGTGAATTTCACCCAAAAATGTTAATGACAATTTTTATTAATTTTTTAACAGGCCTACTAGGTATAGCAGTGGTACTATACACCCAAAAATTGGTTAATGTTACCAGAAAATGTAACTGATCTTTTTTTTTTTGTTAACCGGCCTTCTAGGTATAGCAGTGGTACTATTAGTGGCGTCGCTACAGGGGGGCGAGGGGGGGCAATTGCCCCCCCTATGTTACTCTTTTCCCCCCCAGGTGCCCCCCCCCCCGCTGATTCCCCCCAAAGCAGGCCGGTGAATACTAATGAGCGCTTCCATTATGGAAGAGCTCATTAGTACCGAAGGACCAGGAAGCGGTAAACGCTCTGTACTTACCACTTCCTGGTCCTCGGCTGTCGGCTGTGCAGGGCTGCGCACAGCGTAAGAGGCGCTCTGTGACCTCACGCTGTGCGTGCCAGTTCAGAGCATAGTCAACTGAGGAGAGAGAAAATTGCAGGCGGCGTCCAGGAGCAGGAGAGGTAAGTGTTTTTTTAGTTTATAAAAAATGTGGCTGCTGGGGGCATAATAGGGGCTAATCATGAGAGGCATAATGGGGGCTAATTGGAGGCATATGGGGGCTAATTAGAGGCATATGGGAGCTAATTAAAGGCATATGGAGCTAATTAGAGGCATATGGGGGCTAATGAGGCATATGGGGCTAATGATGCATAATGGGGGCTAATGAGAGGCATCATGGGGGCTAATTAGAGACACAAAGGGGGCTAATTAGACTATTAGAGGCATATGGGGGCTAATGAGGCATATGGGGGCTAATGAGGCATATGGGGGCTAATGGGGCATATGGGCGCTAATAAGAGGCATATGGGCTCTAATATGAGGCATAATGGGGGCTAATTAGAGACATAATGGGGGCTAATTAGGCATATGGGAGCTAATTAGGCATATGGGGCTAATAAGAGGCATAATGTGGGCTAATGAGGCATAATGGCTTATAATGGGGGCTAATGAGGCATATGGGAGCTAATTAGGCATATGGGGGCTAATGAGGCATATGGGGGCTAATAAGAGGCATAATGTGGACTAATGAGGCATAATGGCTTATAATGGGGGCTAATGAGGCATAAGGGCTGATATGGGGGCTAATGAGAGGCATGGGGGCTGATATGGGAGTGATGAGAGGCATGGGGGCTGATATGGGGGGGATAAGAGGCATAATAGGGGCTAATAAGAGGAATAATGGGGGCTAATAAGAGGCATGGGGGCTGATATGGGAGTGATGAGAGGCATAATGAGGGCTAATGAGAGGCATAATAAGTGTTATTATATTTCAAGGACCCTCTGGACCCGGGATATGCTAAATAATATAGTTCAAATAACCGAAGCTACTAGACTCCCGTTTCAGGTCCTGCCTCATTTTTATGCGTCCATTTTTCTTTTTATTCACTGTTAACAGCAGTCATTCATATATCTAGATAGATCGCATATTTGAGGACCACCTGTCAAGTCGCTTTTAACTACTCGCTTCCTATATATCATTTATCGCGACTCTCCGCCGCTTGACTGTCAAAGTGTGGTGAGTCTGCAGTCACTTCCCACTAAGACAACTTGTCCAGCATGCACCTAGTCTAAAATCCGAAATACAGCTCCCCCAACATGTTTCACTACTAAGTGTGGCTTCTTCAGGGGAATGGAGCTACTATCACAGTGATGGCGAACCTATGGCACGGGTGCCAGAGGCAGCACTCAGAGCCCTCTCTGTGGGCACCCGAACCCTGAAAAAAGTCTATGGTGTACCATTATGCCTTAGACTTTTCCTGCCATTCATCAGTGCAGGGGGCACTATGAACAGCGCAGGCAGCACACTGAATGTAGGCAGGTTGTTATAGCTAAATGATAAAGTACATTGAAGATATACTATATTGGACTGTGGTATTCAGGGTAAATTGCCATGTCGGCACTTTGCAATAAATAAGTGGGTTTTGGGTTGCAGTTTGGGCACTCGGTCTCTAAAAGGTTCCCCATCACTGTACTATCAACACGAGTGCATTACAAAGGAGCGTTTATAACTGTTGTGGGTGGGTCATTAGCTACTCTGTAGCCAATCCCCGCTGAAAGCTCGTGTGACATTCGAGCAAACCAATCAGGCACCTCCAGTGAAGTTCGTTCGTCATATACTTGCGCCGTCCGCTTCAGACTGACATCTGCGCATGCGCAGGTACTTTAAACATGTTTTCACATCTCCTAGCTGTTTCTGCGCATGCGTGGGGACTTAGAATCTTTCAGATCCTGGGGTTTCTCCACACATGTCCTAACTGTACGGCGCATGCGTCTGAACTTCAGATCCCACAAAAACCATTCGGTTGTGTCTGCGCAAGCGCCTGGACTTAGATTTCGTAAGTCCATTCATCATGTTTTTACGTATCTTAGATGTTGCATATATTTTGGTCGGCGCATGATCTGCGCATGCGTCCAGGCTTGAATTCCTGCAATGGCTGTTTGTCATGTCTGCGCGTGCGCCTGGACTTTGATTTCGTAAGTCAGGGTCTCCTGGATATTCCGGCGCATGCGGGAGAACTTAGAATCTTTCAAATCCAGAGCTGCACATACGTTTTGACTTGTATTCCCACAGAGCACAGTCGATTATGTCTTCCCACAGAGCACAAATCTCTGTCCAAACAGCACCTTTAATTTTAAAAGTTTTTCTTTTTTCTCCCGATTCATATTATCTTTAATGAGTGAAATAAACGTTACGTTTTAATAGACCTGAAACGGGAGTCTAGTATCTTCGGCTATTTGAACTATATTATAAGTGTCATCCACAGATGTCCCCATAACAGTGTGTCTTCCACAGATCCACCATAACAGTACGCCTGCGCACTGAAGAGACAGAAAGAAGGGGAAAGAATCCGCGGAAGCAAGCAGAGGACGGCACAGCAGACGACTGAATAGCTTCTTTTGTAAGTAAATTGTTTTATTATAAATGTATCCCTGCATACCACAATTCTCTCGTATTTTGTAATCTTATTTATATATACTTATTTTGTTCCCCCCCACCCATTTTTGACTGTGGTATCTTTGTGCCCCCCCCCCCTATATATTGTTCCTAGAGTCGCCACTGCCGCGGGCACTGGCAGCCTGGCTGTCACGACCGTCACTGGCAATTTTACTTGCATCCCTGTTCTCTAAAGGGGCGGTTTTCGGGGGCGGTCCTAGGGGTGGATAGGGGCGTGGCCAGGGGAGGGGGGTGAGTTCAACCACCTTTTCTCTGAGAAAAAAAGCCCTGGTTTTATTATAAATGTATCCCTGCATACCGCAATTCTCTCGTATTTTATAATCTTATTTATATATACTTATTTTATTTTTGCCCCCCCATTTTTGAGTGTGGTATCTTTGTGCCCCCCCCCTAAAGATTGGTTAATTTCACCTGAAAATGTAACTGACAATTTTTTATTTTTTTTTAACCGTCCTACTACGTATAGCAGTGGTACTTCACACCCAAAAATTGTTGAATTTGAACTGAAAATGTAACTGACAATTTTTTTTTTAACTGGACTACTAGGTATAGCAGTGGTACTATACACCCAAAAATTGGTTAATTTCACCAGAAAATGTTAATGACAATTTTGTTTTATTTTTTAACCGGCCTACTAGGTATAGCAGTTGTACTATACACCCAAAAATTGGTTAATTTCACCAGAAAATGTAACAGATAATTTTTTTAAATTATTTTACCGGTCTAATAGGTATAGAAGTGGTACTATACACCAAAAAATTTGTGAATTTCAACCGAAAATGTAAATGACAAATAAGTGAAATGATATAAAACAAAACATGTACAAAAAAAATAAAAAATTGATTTATGAGGTGGAGTTCCATATGGAGTAGGAGTTTGAGGAGGCGGTGGACGTAGCGGAGTAGGTGGAAGCGGCGGTGGAGGAGGACGAGATAGCCAACACAGGTTTTTGGTTTTAATAAAAAAAATTAAAATTAAGGTACACTCCAAAAGAGTGTGAAATATCCAAAATACAAACATGAGCAATTGCTCTGCAGTATAACAATGGCTGGTTAGTGCCGGTATACATGTCTATTCTGGACAAGGTACGGACAAGTCCTGAGGGATCCATGCCTGGTTCATTTTAATGAACGTGAGCTTGTCCACATTGGCTGTGGAGAGGCGGCTGCGCTTGTCTGTGATGACGCCCCCTGCCGTGCTAAACACACGTTCAGATAATACACTGGCTGCAGGGCAGGCCAGCACCTCCAAGGCGTAAAGGGCAAGCTCAGGCCATGTGCCCAATTTGGAAACCCAGAAGTTAAAGGGGGCAGACCCGTCATTCAGTACGTGTAGGCGTGTGCACACATACTGCTCCACTATGTTGGTGAAATGCTGCCTCCTGCTAAAACGTTCCATATCAGCTGGTGGTGCTGGTTGTTGTGGCGTGCTGACAAAGCTTTTCCACATTTAGGACATGCTAACACTGCCTTCTGAGGTGCTGGCGGTGCCCCAGCTGCGTTGGCGACCTCTACCTCGTCCTCTGCCTTCGCCTTGTGCTTCCACTGTGCCCCCGCTGTCAGGTGGGAATGCCACCAGCAGCGCGTCTACCAGCGTGCGCTTGTACTCGCGCATCTTACGATCATGCTCCAGTGACGGAATTAAGGACGGTACGTTGTCATTGTATCGGGGATCCAGCAGCGTGGCCACCCAGTAATCAGCACAAGTTAGAATGTGGGCATGAGGCGGTCGTTGCGGAAACACTGCAGCATGTAATCGCTCATGTGTGCCAGGCTGCCCAGAGGCAACGAAAAGCTGTCCTCTGTGGGAGGTGTATCGTCTTTGTCCTCTGTATCCCCCCATCCACGCACCAGTGATGGCCATGAGCTGGTCTGGGTGCCACCCTGCTGTGAACATGGTTCCTCCTCCTCCATCTCCTCCTCCTCATCCTCCAGAACTGTGCCCTGGCTGGACAATTGTGTACCTTGGGTTTGTGGGTGCAGGAACCCACCCTCGGTGCCAATTGGGAATGACTGGCCGGAAACCCTACGTAATGATCCCTCTTTCTCCTCCTCCTCCTGTGCCACATCCTCTTCCATCATCGCCACATGGTGAAGTGGTGCTGTTCCGCCGAGCGACTCACCCGTGCATGCTGCAGCTGAAACTCCACTATCACCTGCTGCTCGCACAGTCTGGCCAGCATGTGCAAGGTGGAGTTCCACCTTGTGGGCTCGTCGCATATGAGGCGGTGAGCGGGAAGGCCGAAGTTACGCTGCAGTGCTGACAGGCGAGCAGCAGAAGGGTGAGAACGCCGAAAGCGCGCACAGACGGCCCGCAATTTATGCAGCAGCTCTGACATATCGGGGTAATTTTTAAGGAATCTCTGCACCACCAAATTCAGCACATGCACCAGGCAAGGGATGTGCGTCAAACCGGCTAGCCCCAGAGCTGCTACGAGATTTCGCCCATTATCGCACACCACCAGGACGGGCTTGAGGCTGACTGGCACATACCACTCATCGGTCTGTTGTTCAAGGCCCGTCCACAGGTCCTGCGCGGTGTGGGGTTTGTCCCCCAAACAGATACGTTTTAATACTGCCTGCTGGCGTTTACCCCTGGCTGTGCTAAAGTTGGTGGTGAAGGAGTTACGCTGACTGGATGAGGAGCTGGTAGAGGATGAAGAAGCGGAGTAGGAGGAGGAAGCAACAGGAGGCAAACTGAAGCGCTCTGCAATCCTCGTGGTGGAAGGACATGCGCCAAACTGCAACCCGCCTCAGGCCCAGCCGCCACTGCATTTACCCAGTGTGCTGTTATGGAGATATAACGTCCCTGACCGTGCTTACTGGTCCACGTATCCGTAGTCAGGTGCACCTTGCCACAGATGGTGTTGCGCAGTACACACCTGATTTTGTCCCATACTTGGTTGTGCAGGGAAGGGATGGCTCTCCTGGAAAAGTAGTGGCGGCTGGGCACGACGTACTGTGGGACAGCCACCGCCATAAGGCCTTTAAAACTATCCGTCTCCACCAGACGGAATGACAGCATTTCAAAGGCCAGTAATTTAGAAATGCTGGCATTCAGGGCTAGGGATAGCGGGTGGGTAGGGGGGTACTTCCTCTTCCTCTCCAGCATTTGGGAGATGGAGAGCTGAACGCTTCCGTGGGACAATGTGGAGATGCTTGGTGACCCAGGTGTTGGTGTTGCTGGCAGATCCTCTGTTTGCGGGGTGGCAGGTGGCACTGTCACTCCAGAGGTGGATGAAGAGGCCGAGACTGCATCAGAAGAGGAAGCAGGAGGAGCCAGAGACCTTTCTTGGTTTTTGAGGTGTCTACTCCACTGCAGCTCGTGCTTTGCACTTAAATGCCTGGTCATGCAGGTTGTGCTCAGGTTGAGAATGTTTATGCCTCGCTTCAGGCTCTGATTGCACAGCGTGCAAACCACTCGTGTCTTGTCGTCAGCACATTGTCTGAAGAACTGCCACGCCAGGGAACTCCTTGGAGCTGACTTTGGTGTGCTCGGTCCCTTGCTGCGGTGGGCAGTAGCAGGCGTACTGTCTAGAGGACGGCCGCTCCGCTTTTGCACCCTGCTCCCTCTTCTGCTGTGCTGGTGGCTCTGTGTGACCACCGCCTCTTCCTCTGAACTACATAGTTCACTCGCATGACCTTGATTCCATGCGGGGTGCACATCATCTTCCACCCAGTCTTCACCCCTGACTTCCTTGTCGGTCTGCACACTTTCAAAAGCCCCAGCAGTTGGCACCTGTGTTTCGTCATCATCCGAGACGTGCTGCGATGGTCCTCCCATGTACTCATCTTGAAAGAGAAGTGGTTGGGCATCGGTGCACTCAATCTCTTCCACTTCTGGGGTAGGGCTAGGTGGATGGCCCTGGGAAACCCTGCTAACAGAGTCATCAAAAAGCAGAAAAGACTGCTGCATGACTTGGGGCTCAGACTGCTTGGCTGATTTGCAAGGGGGTGAGGTAAAAGACTGATAAATATCGGCTGCAGGTGCCAACTGTGGTCTTTCAGCAGGAGACTGGATGGGAGACAATGTGAAGGAACTGGATCCACTGTCAGCAACCCAATCTACTATCGCCTGTACTTGTCCAGGCCTTTACCATTCGTAGAGCCGCATTAGGCCCGACAAAATACCACTGCAGGTTCTGTCGCCTACTCGCACCTGAAGAAGGAGTTTCACTTGTGCGTGTAGCTGGCACAGATCGACCACGTCCTCTCCCTGCAACAGGAGCTCCACCAGCAGCACCACGACCTGGGCCATGTCCCTTATTTGACGCTCTCCTCATATTTTTTAAATTTAGGTTCTTGCACTAAATAGGTGTTTAATTAATAGTAGAATAAAACGACAGTATGTAAAGGGTGTATCTCACACGGCCTGAACCAGACTAGGCCACAATTAAAGATTTATTTGCCCAAAATGGCAGTATTTCAAATGCCTGAATCAAACCCCTGTATGTAAAGGGTGTAGCTCACACGGCCTGACCCACTGTAGGCCTCAATTAAAGATTTCTTTGCCCAAAATGGCAGTATTTCAAATGCCTGAATAAAACTCCTGTATGTAAAGGGTGTATTTCACACGGCCTGAACCACTGTAGGCCTCAATTAAATATTTCTTTGCCCAAAATGGCTGTATTTCAAAAGCCTGAATCAAACCCCTGTATGTAAAGGGTGTATCTCACACGGCCTGAACCAGTGTAGGCCTGAATTAAAGATTTCTTTGCCCAAAATGGCTTTATTTCAAATGCCTAAATTAGACCCCTGTATGTAAAGGGTGTATCTCACACGGCCTGAACCAGTGTAGGCCTGAATTAAATATTGGTGCATGAAATGGCGGTATTTCAAATCTCTGAATCTAACCCAAATGTATTAAGGGTGTATCTCTCAATGACATATGCAGCAAAGGCTGCCAAATAAACTTTTTTTGCCCAAACGGGTGTTTGTTTAATAACTCAATATGGCAGCGGTATATAACACAGGAATTTCAAACGTGCTTATGCTGCAAGGCCTGAAATATTGTGTTTTTTGCCCCAAAAACACAATATTGCTGTATTTTAAATGCCTGAATCAAACCCCTGTATGTAGAGGGAGTATCTGACAGGGTATAAACCAGTGTAAGCCTGAATTAAATATTTCTTTGCCCAAAATGGCTGTATTTCAAATGGCTTTATTTCAAATGCATGAATCAAACCCCTGTATGTAGAGGATGTATCTCACACGGTCTGAACCAGTGTAGGCCTGAATTAAATATTTCTTTGCACAAAAAGGCTATATTGTAAATGGCTGTATTTCAAATGCCTGAATCAAACCCCTGTATGTAGAGGGAGTATCTCACAGGGAATGAACCAGTGTAGGCCTAAATTAATTATTTCTTTGCCCAACAAGGCTGTATTTCAAATGCCTGAATCAAACCCCTGTATGTAGAGGGTGTATCTCACAAGGTCTGAACCAGTGTAGGCCTGAATTAAATATTTCTTTGCACAAAATGGCTGTATTGCAAATAGCTGTATTTCAAATGCCTGAATCAAACCCCTGTATGTAGAGGGAGTATCTCACAGGACATGAACCAGTGTAGGCCTAAATTAAATATTTCTTTGCCCAAAATGGTTGTATTTCAAATGGCTGTATTTCAAATGCCTGAATCAAACCCCTGTATGTAGAGGATGTATCTCACACGGTCTGAACCAGTGTAGGCCTGTATGTAGAGGGTGTATCTCAAACGGTCTGAACCCGTGTAGGCCTGAATTAAATATTTCTTTGCCCAACAAGGCTGTATTTCAAATGGCTGTATTTCAAATGCCTGAATCAACCCCCTGTATGTAGAGGGAGTATCTCACAGGACATGAACCAGTGTAGGCCTAAATTAAATATTTATTTGCCCAAAATGGTTGTATTTCAAATGGCTGTATTTCAAATACCTGAATCAAACTCCTGTATGTAGAGGGTGTAGCTCACACTGTCTGAACTAGTGTAGGCCTGTATGTAGAGGGTGTATCTCAAACGGTCTGAACCAGTGTAGGCCTGAATTAAATATTTATTTGCCCAACAAGGCTGTATTTCAAATGGCTGTATTTCAAATGCCTGAATCAAACCCCTGTATGTAGAGGGTGTATCTCACACGGTCTGAACCAGTGTAGGCCTGAATTAAATATTTCTTTGCCCAACAAGGCTGTATTTCAAATGGCTGTATTTCAAATGCCTGAATCAAACCCCTGTATGTAGAGGGAGTATCTCACAGGGCATGAACCAGTGAAGGCCTATATTAATTATTTCTTTGCCCAACAAGGCTGTATTTCAAATTGCTGTATTTCAAATGCCTGAATCAAACCCCTGTATGTAGAGGGTGTATCTCATAAGGTCTGAACCAGTGTAGGCCTGAATTAAATATTTCTTTGCACAAAATGGCTGTATTGCAAATAGCTGTATTTCAAATGTCTGAATCAAACCCCTGTATGTAGAGGGAGTATCTCACAGGACATGAACCAGTGTAGGCCTAAATTAAATATTTCTTTGCCCACAATGGTTGTATTTCAAATGGCTGTATTTCAAATGCCTGAATCAAACCCCTGTATGTAGAGGGTGTATCTCACAGGGCCTGAACCAGTGTAGGCCTGTATGTAGAGGGTGTATCTCAAACGGTCTGAACCAGTGTAGGCCTGAATTAAATATTTCTTTGCCCAACAAGGCTGTATTTCAAATGGCTGTATTTCAAATGCCTGAATCAAACTCCTGTATGTAGAGGGTGTATCTCACACGGTCTGAACCAGTGTAGGCCTGAATTAAATATTTCTTTGCACAAAATGGCTGTATTGCAAATAGCTGTGTTTCAAATGCCTGAATCAAACCCCTGTATGTAGAGGGAGTATCTCACAGGACATGAACCAGTGTAGGCCTAAATTAAATATTTCTTTGCCCAAAATGGCTTTATTTCAAATGCCTAAATTAGACCCCTGTATGTAAAGGGTGTATCTCACACGGCCTGAACCAGTGTAGGCCTGAATTAAATATTGGTGCATGAAATGGCGGTATTTCAAATCTCTGAATCTAACCCAAATGTATTAAGGGTGTATCTCTCAATGACATATGCAGCAAAGGCTGCCAAATAAACTTTTTTTGCCCAAACGGGTGTTTGTTTAATAACTCAATATGGCAGCGGTATATAACACAGGAATTTCAAACGTGCTTATGCTGCAAGGCCTGAAATATTGTGTTTTTTGCCCCAAAAACACAATATTGCTGTATTTTAAATGCCTGAATCAAACCCCTGTATGTAGAGGGAGTATCTGACAGGGTATAAACCAGTGTAAGCCTGAATTAAATATTTCTTTGCCCAAAATGGCTGTATTTCAAATGGCTGTATTTCAAATGCATGAATCAAACCCCTGTATGTAGAGGATGTATCTCACACGGTCTGAACCAGTGTAGGCCTGAATTAAATATTTCTTTGCACAAAAAGGCTGTATTGCAAATGGCTGTATTTCAAATGCCTGAATCAAACCCCTGTATGTAGAGGGAGTATCTCACAGGGCATGAACCAGTGTAGGCCTAAATTAATTATTTCTTTGCCCAACAAGGCTGTATTTCAAATGCCTGAATCAAACCCCTGTATGTAGAGGGTGTATCTCACAAGGTCTGAACCAGTGTAGGCCTAAATTAAATATTTCTTTGCACAAAATGGCTGTATTGCAAATAGCTGTATTTCAAATGCCTGAATCAAACCCCTGTATGTAGAGGGAGTATCTCACAGGACATGAACCAGTGTAGACCTAAATTAAATATTTCTTTGCCCAAAATGGTTGTATTTCAAATGGCTGTATTTCAAATGCCTGAATCAAACCCCTGTATGTAGAGGATGTATCTCACACGGTCTGAACCAGTGTAGGCCTGTATGTAGAGGGTGTATCTCAAACGGTCTGAACCAGTGTAGGCCTGAATTAAATATTTCTTTGCCCAACGAGGCTGTATTTCAAATGGCTGTATTTCAAATGCCTGAATCAACCCCCTGTATGTAGAGGGAGTATCTCACAGGACATGAACCAGTGTAGGCCTAAATTAAATATTTATTTGCCCAAAATGGTTGTATTTCAAATGGCTGTATTTCAAATACCTGAATCAAACTCCTGTATGTAGAGGGTGTAGCTCACACTGTCTGAACTAGTGTAGGCCTGTATGTAGAGGGTGTATCTCAAACGGTCTGAACCAGTGTAGGCCTGAATTAAATATTTCTTTGCCCAACAAGGTTGTATTTCAAATGGCTGTATTTCAAATGCCTGAATCAAACCCCTGTATGTAGAGGGTGTATCTCACACGGTCTGAACCAGTGTAGGCCTGAATTAAATATTTCTTTGCCCAACAAGGCTGTATTTCAAATGGCTGTATTTCAAATGCCTGAATCAAACCCCTGTATGTAGAGGGAGTATCTCACAGGGCATGAACCAGTGAAGGCCTATATTAATTATTTCTTTGCCCAACAAGGCTGTATTTCAAATGGCTGTATTTCAAATGCCTGAATCAAACCCCTGTATGTAGAGGGTGTATCTCATAAGGTCTGAACCAGTGTAGGCCTGAATTAAATATTTCTTTGCACAAAATGGCTGTATTGCAAATAGCTGTATTTCAAATGCCCGAATCAAACCCCTGTATGTAGAGGGAGTATCTCACAGGACATGAACCAGTGTAGGCCTAAATTAAATATTTCTTTGCCCACAATGGTTGTATTTCAAATGGCTGTATTTCAAATGCCTGAATCAAACCCCTGTATGTAGAGGGTGTATCTCACAGGGCCTGAACCAGTGTAGGCCTGTATGTAGAGGGTGTATCTCAAACGGTCTGAACCAGTGTTGGCCTGAATTAAATATTTCTTTGCCCAACCAGGCTGTATTTCAAATGGCTGTATTTCAAATGCCTGAATCAAACTCCTGTATGTAGAGGGTGTATCTCACACGGTCTGAACCAGTGTAGGCCTGAATTAAATATTTCTTTGCACAAAATGGCTGTATTGCAAATGGCTGTGTTTCAAATGCCTGAATCAAACCCCTGTATGTAGAGGGAGTATCTCACAGGGCATGAACCAGTGTAGGCCTAAATTAATTATTTCTTTGCCCAACAAGGCTGTATTTAAAATGGCTGTATTTCAAATGCCTGAATCAAACCCCTGTATGTAGAGGGTGTATCTCACAAGGTCTGAACCAGTGTAGGCCTGAATTAAATATTTCTTTGCACAAAATGGCTGTATTGCAAATAGCTGTGTTTCAAATGCCTGAATCAAACCCCTGTATGTAGAGGGAGTATCTCACAGGACATGAACCAGTGTAGGCCTAAATTAAATATTTCTTTGCCCAAAATGGTTGTATTTCAAATGGCTGTATTTCAAATGCCTGAATCAATCCCCTGTATGTAGAGGGTGTATCTCACAGGGCCTGAACCAGTGTAGGCCTAAATTAAATATTTCTTTTCCAAAAATGGCTGTATTTCAAATGGCTGTATTTCAAATGCCTGAATAAAACCCCTGTATGTAGAGGGAGTATCTCACAGGGCATGAACCAGTGTAGGCCTAAATTAAATATTTATTTGCCCAAAATGGCTGTAATTTAAATGGCTGTATTTCAAATGTCTGAATCAAACCCCTGTATGTAGAGGGTGTATCTCACAGGGCCTGTACCAGTGTAGGCCTAAATTAAATATTTCTTTGCCCAAAATGGCTGTATTGCAAATGGCTGTATTTCAAATGCCTGAATCAAACCCCTGTATGTAGAGGGAGTATCTCACAGGGCATGAACCAGTGTAGGCCTAAATTAAATATTTATTTGCCCAAAATGGCTGTATTTCAAATGCCTGAATCAAACCCCTGTATGTAGAGGGTATATCTCACACGGCCTGAACCAGTGTAGGCCTAAATTCAATATTGGTGCACCAAATGGCGGTATTTAAAATCTCTGAATATAACCAAAATGTATTAAGGGTGTATCTCACAATGACGTCTGCATCAAAGGCTGCCAACTAAATGTTTTGTGCCCAAACAAGTGTTTGTTTGACAGCACTATATAAGCCTGTAATTTCACATGTGCTGATGCTGCAAGGCCTCAAAATAGTGTTTTTTGTAAAAAAAAAACGTGTGTTTTTCGAACCCCAGAAAATTATGGGTGTATTTCTAGCTTAAATTGCACACTGACTAATCCAGATGTTGTAGATTGCCAAAAAAGTGTTTTTTTGGTAACAGAATATGAAAGCTGTATATGCAGTATCCCAGGGGGTCAGTAGCCGCTTTGGGTATGCGGGGAGTCGTAGTGCAGGGCAACCCACTAACCTGGGATTCACTGTCGTCTTCAATCTGGGTAAATACTGGAACAGGCAGTTCAAAAAATGTCGTGGCGCCAGTGCCAATTGAACGGTGACACACCGTGTAGTGATAGGTGGAATAATGGAGGAGTCCAGGTATTCATACAACAGGTCAACTTTACTGCATGGATTTGTAGTAGGCTGAACAGCCAGAGAATACAGTTCCAAAGTTATTCCACACTTTACCATACAGTTAACAGTAGTGGTTCAGGCTTTTACTTACAACAAGGTTAACTTCGAGACAGGCCTCCTAGGTTCAGGGATTCCCTCTTATGCTACTTGCAGCAATATCCTCAAGGTCCGGACACCTAATTCCTGGTGATAACCCTTGAGCAAATAATTGGTAGAGGTCTTCTTCCCTCCTGACGGCAGGCTCTATCTCTTGAGTTCTTCAGGTATAACTAACCTGGGAAGCTGGTTGGGTATGACCCTCCACACCAGTAGTGCAATCTCTGCACTCTTGACTGAGCTCTGAACCTTCCAGAACTGACTCTAGAAACTTCTGACTAACTTCCTAGGCTAGGCCCTAGCCCAGACCTGGGCAAACTACGGCCCGCGGGCCGTATACGGCCCGGCGGACCTTTTAATCCGGCCCCCGGGCGGAGCCAGAGGCGTGCCAAGCAACGATACCCCTCCTCCGCGAATGAAGAGGACTTCCGACTCGGCGTGCTGCGTGTGGCATGGCGCGGTGGCAGGGAGGCAGCGTCAGCGGCAGTACTGTCTAGGTAAGACACAGCAGGGGGGGGGGTGCCTCGTGCGAGCCGTACCCGGGACCCGGCCGGCCGCAATTATTCCCTTCTCTGTAACAGCGCAGCGCCCGCGGCTCTCATAGTATCGGCTGTGACTGTCTGACACTGACAGTCACAGAGCCGACAAGCATGAAGCTGCGGCCGCCTCCCCCTGTGCTGTGTGTAGTCAGTGTGACTAACACATGGCTGATCATCTCTGAGCATTACGTTTCTAAAGGCAAGGGGGGGGGGAGGGGTGTGTACTATTGTAAGGGGGGGGGGGGGGGTTCTGTATATGATGGGGGGGCCGGGGGGGTGTTCTGTACACAAGGGGACAATGGCTGGATTCACAGGGGACAATGGCTGGATTCACAGGGGACAATGGCTGGATTCACATTGGACAATGGCTGGATTCACAGGGGGACAATGGCTGGATTCACAGGGGGACAATGGCTGGATTCACAGGGGGACAATGGCTGGATTCACAGGGGGACAATGGCTGGATTCACAGGGGGACAATGGCTGGATTCACAGGGGGACAATGGCTGGAATCACAGGGGGACAATGGCTGGATTCACAGGGGACAATGGCTGGATTCACAGGGGGACAATGGCTGGATTCACAGGGGGACAATGGCTGGATTCACAGGGGGACAATGGCTGGATTCACAGGGGGACAATGGCTGGAATCACAGGGGGACAATGGCTGGATTCACAGGGGACAATGGCTGGATTCACATGGGGACAATGGCTGGATTCACAGTGGGACAATTGCTGGATTCACAGGGGGACAATGGCTGGATTCACAGGGGGACAATGGCTGGATTCACAGGGGGACAATGGCTGGATTCACAGGGGGACAATGGCTGGATTCACAGGGGGACAATGGCTGGATTCACAGGGGACAATGGCTGGATTCACATGGGGACAATGGCTGGATTCACAGTGGGACAATTGCTGGATTCACAGGGGGACAATGGCTGGATTCACAGGGGGACAATGGCTGGATTCACAGGGGGACAATGGCTGGATTCACAGGGGGACAATGGCTGGATTCACAGGGGGACAATGGCTGGATTCACAGGGGGACAATGGCTGGATTCACAGGGGGACAATGGCTGGATTCACAGTGGGACAATTGCTGGATTCACAGGGGGACAATGGCTGGATTCACAGGGGGACAATGGCTGGATTCACAGGGGGACAATGGCTGGATTCACAGGGGGACAATGGCTGGATTCACAGGGGGACAATGGCTGGATTCACAGGGGGACAATGGCTGGATTCACAGGGGGACAATGGCTGGATTCACAGGGGACAATGGCTGGATTCACATGGGGACAATGGCTGGATTCACAGTGGGACAATTGCTGGATTCACAGGGGGACAATGGCTGGATTCACAGGGGGACAATGGCTGGATTCACAGGGGGACAATGGCTGGATTCACAGGGGGACAATGGCTGGATTCACAGGGGGACAATGGCTGGATTCACAGGGGGACAATGGCTGGATTCACAGGGGACAATGGCTGGATTCACAGGGGGACAATGGCTTTCACTAATATGAGTCACAAATAGTGAAAAATGTTCATTGTTTTGGGAAATTTTGTTTAATAAATTTAATTTTTTTTCTTGTAAGGCAACCTCACTTTTTCATTGTTTAACTATAACAAGTACTCGTACCAGTTGTCCAACAATGATATTTACTGCTTTTTATAAAGAAATACAATTGATTTTATGCAGTATTGAGTTTAGCCTTTTGGCCCGGCCCTCCAAAATATTTTCAGTTTCTCATGTGGCCCCATCGAAAAAATAATTGCCCACCCCTGCCCTAGCCTATTTATACTGAACTGGGGGCTCCCTCTGCTGGCTGGAATAAGGATTGCCTGCAACAGGCCTAACTGGCTTAAAGGGAAACACACATTACAATCTAGCAGTGTCGGGTAACCTACCCGTATGCTGCACACCCCCAGACTTTAACGTGAGTAAGGCCTCGTACTCACACATACCTTCCTGAACCGGCATAACATGGTACATAACATAAGCATTCTATTATAAATATAATAAATAATTATTTCACACAGAAAACATAACATTGGTAACTTCATGAACAAATGACGTAAGGAAAAGGGGCGTCCTCTTGCTTCTTAGGCACGGCCGCTGACCTGGCACAGCGGACTTAGGGTGAACCAGGTTAGTCCATTTTCTTTGGTGGCAGTATAATAACGGAACTACCCAGGGGTTTCCTGTGGGTGTATCACAGGCAAGGGCTCACGTGGGGGAGTCCATTCTTGTGCACAAATGTCAAGCAAGGTATTACCAGTAGCAACTGCCCGGGAGGAGACACCACCAGTATAATCAAAGTCTCCTAAACGAACTGGCGGACGTCCCCTGGTCATCCGGGTGGACCTTCTCAACACAGGGGTCTCCTCCTCCCTTAGCAACGAGGTAGAAGAGAGAGGAGCAACAGGAGGGTCTCCATCAGTGAGACCTTGGTCAGGAACAACAGGAACAACAGGAACAACTAGATCCACTAGAGGGGAAACTGGATCCGGGGCATCTTGAACCGGCTCTTCTGGAGGTGAAGATACAGTAGGTGCCGGAGCAGGCACCAGCAAGTTCAACCATGGTGTCAGAAGCCAATGCATGGGATCAGCGTCATACCTTAGATTACTGACAGCCTGCATAGGATCCTCGGGCTGTATTGATGACTCTGACACAGGGGATTCAGATCTAGAACTCTCTGCACTGGGTTCTGGTGTCAGGCAGCGTTTTAACCGGTTTCTGTGTACAATTTGGGATCCCTTGTCTTCCCGGGTGATCTCATAAGTATGAGTCCCAACATTTGGGATTGCAGTGACAACAGGGATTTTGCTCCCATTTACTGTCCAGTTTACTTGTACGGCGGTTATTTTTCAACCACACCACAGCCCCTATTGTCAAGGGTTCTGCATGGGCTGCTTGATCATAGTCTCTCTGCTGTCGGTCTCTAGCATAATCCATACGTTCCTGAACAATGGCTTTGGCTGTATTCAATCGCCTTTGATGCTCAGCCACCCAGTCGGTGTTAGGTAATGGGTTAATGCAATCAGGTACATGTATGTCCAATGAGTGATCAGCAGGCAATGTCCCTTGGCGCCCAAACATCAAATAAAAAGGGGTATACCCCGTGGAACAATGGATGGTATGGTTGTATGTGTACATGAGCTGTTGCAACAGACTGGGCCAATCTCCTCTGGTTTCAGGAGGCACGGCCCTCAGCATCTCTATCAAGGTCTGATTCATTTTTTCACACAATCCATTACCTTGAGGATGGTAGGCCGTTGTCCGGATCTTCTTACAGTTGTGTAAGCGGCACAGTTCATGGAACAGATGGGACTCAAAAGCAGGTCCTTGATCAGTGAGGATATTTTCTGGACATCCGTAGGGCAGGAGGAAATGCTTCCAGAACAGTTCGGCTGTAGTCTTGGCTGTCTGGTCTCTCACAGGCACCGCTACAACAAACTTAGTGAAATGGTCAATAATAGTCATGGCATAAGCATACCCTGAGCGACTAGGCTCCAGTTTCACATGGTCGATGGCGACAAGTTCAAGAGGACGGGTACTTACAATGGGTCTCAGTGGTGCCCTCTGATCATGGTGCTCACTTCGTTTTAAGGCACAGGCTACACACAGGCTACACACTCCTGACACCACTTCTCAATGTCTTCTCAGTAAAACCGCTGGTCTTTTGGACCCCAAAGTGACCGGATTGATTGTGGTACATCTCCAACACCATACCTGCATCTCGTCGGGGTATGAGAATCTGGTGTACTCTTTCGTTGGACACTGGGTCTAGGCTTCTCCGTAACAATAGGCCCTTTTGTATGAAGAGTTGATGGCGCTGTCTCCACAGTTTGATGAGCTCAGGATCTGCACTCTTACGCCGAATCCTCTCAGGGGCTCTGCCACTAGTAATGAAGTCCAACAACTCACCCAGCACTCTACTTTCAGACTGTAGTTTCACCCACCTTTCTTCTTTAGGTTCAGGCCTACTGGAGGGTGAAGGAACTGCAGCTCTGTCATTGGTAGCTCGAGCCTGATCCTGTTGAGCAAATTTGTTATAGAAGGCCGGCATCTCTACATCTTCCCAAGCATCTCGCACATCATCAGGAGCTGTCTCTGTGGGAAGCCTGGATAAAGCATCAGCATTATCATTAGTACGTCCAGCACGATATTTTACAGAGAAATCATAGTTGGCGAGGCGAGAGGCCCATCTCTGCTCCAAGGCCCCTAATTTAGCTGTATTTAGATGTGCCAGAGGGTTATTGTCAGTGAATGCAATGAACGGGGTGGCGGCTAGATAATCTTTGAATTTTTCCGTCACTGCCCACACTAATGCCAGGAACTCTAGTTTGAAGGAACTATAATTCTGGTCATTTTTCTCAGCTCCTTTCAGGGAGCGGCTTGCATATGCTATCACTCTCTCTTTTCCCTCTTGGATTTGGGCTAACACAGCTCCCAGGCCTCGCTTGCTAGCATCGGTATAAAGATGGAAAGGCTTGCTATAATCTGGATAACCTAACACAGGAGGCTCGGTCAGTTTCTTTTTTAGCAATTGGAACGCTATCTCTCTTTCCTCATTCCACTTAATGGGCACAGGAGTTCTAGGACTTTTCTTGGATTGCCCCCTCAAGAGTTCCTGGATAGGATCAGCTATTTGAGCAAAATGGGGGATAAACCGTCTATAGTAGCCTGCAAAACCAAGGAAACCCCTCACTTCCTTGACAGTAGTAGGAACCGGCCAATTACGGACAGCCGCTAGCTTATCAGGGTCAGGTTGCACGCCCTCTCCGCTTACCACATGCCCCAGGTATTTTACCGCAGGTTTGAGCAAGTGACACTTGGATGGTTTTACCTTCAAGCCATATTTGATAAGGATTTCAAATACTTCTGCTAAATGTTTCAGATGGTCTTCATATGTTTTTGAGTACACAATGACGTCATCTAGATACAGCAGCACTGTTTCGAAGTTTTTGTGACCCAAACACCGCTCCATTAGTCTCTGGAAAGTCCCTGGGGCATTACATAGCCCGAACGGATTACAATTTAATTCGAACAGGCCCATGGGAGTGGTGAAAGCAGTCTTTTCCCTATCTGCAGGGGCCATGGGTACTTGCCAGTAGCCACTGGTCAAGTCCAATGTGGAGAAATAGGCGGAGGAGCCCAGAGCAGTTAGTGACTCCTCAATGCGGGGCAGTGGGTATGCATCTTTGTGGGTTATTTGATTAATTTTCCTATAATCCACACAGAAACGGATACCACCATCCTTCTTCTTTACAAGGACCAGGGGTGCAGCCCACGGGGTACGGCTGTCCCGGATTACATTAGAGTCTTTCATCTCTTGGATCATTTCTTTTACAGTCTGATATGAAGTAGGCGGTAAGGGTCTGTATCTCTCCTTGATAGGAGGATGAGAGCCAGTAGGTATGGTGTGTTGTATGGCACTAACCTCTCCATAATCAGTAGCATGTTTACTGAAGGCCTGGTGGTGCTCTTTGACAAGCTGTAGGATCCCTTCTTGGTGATGTTGGGGGGTAGTCTCGTCCCCTACATGGAGCTCTTCCCACCAGGGCACTTGTGGCTGGGTCACCGGCGGACGTCCGCTGACTGCAGCTGGCGGCTTTTCTGTCACTGGAAGACGAATGATGTCTTGGAAGGACACCTGGGACAGCTGAGCAACAGGGTAATGCTTAGTAAGCGCCACAGGATGATCACTCAGGTTAATCAGACGGACAGGTACTTTACCTTGGGAGACGTTCACCAGGCACTTGACAGCTCTCACATAAGGATAGTTCTCCAACTGGATTGGTTCCACCAGGGCTGGATAATCTCGGCCTTGGACTCCCAGGACAGCACAACACCATAAAAGAGTTTGAGAATTAGGAGGCAAAGTCACAGGCTTAATATCACGGATCCTGGCAGTACAAATTTCTCCTTTCCCATTAGCAAACCTCTGCTGAGCACTTAACACAGTAATAGTCTTTTGAATCACCCTCTTGGATGCAGAGGAAGCAGTGGGCAAAGTCTGGTGTAATACGGCAAGTATTTCTGAATAACAGTTTTTGAAGACATTGGTGCCTAGAATGACAGGATGTCCTCCTCTGTCGCCGGCCTGTACTACTATCACCCCCTGTTGCGGTAAGGTTACTTCTCCCACCTGCAGGGTGGGTTCCCAGTATCCATGAATCTTTACTGGTTTGCCATTGCTGGCGATAATCTCTACCCAGGATTCAGGCGGCTGGATCAATTGGTCGGTGTCCCAGAACTTTTCAAATGCAGGCAGCTGAATGGTAGTGACCTGGGACCCAGTATCTAATAGGGCTTCAAAGGGGACCCCATTGATCTCTATATTGATTTTAGGATGGGATCCTACATACCGTGGCATCAAATTTGGATCTTTTGGACCTATTGTTCTACCTCCCGAGGGGTGGTCCTCAGCCTCAGGGGTTGCCCGTTTAACTGCCAGCACGTGGATTCTGTGTGTCCCACCTTTTTGCAGTATGTACACACGGGCCGCTTGCGATTTCTATTACGCCTCCCAGGATCCCTGGGGTGAGTCTCTTGGTATGGAGGTGGTAACGGCCTAGGAGGTGACAGGAGCTCTTCTTCTGACATTATGGGTTTTTCCCATTCCTCTATTTTTCTGCACACTCTCTCTAGACTTTTAGTGAGGTGATTTACTTGCTCTGTCAGCATGGCGATAGTATCGGTAGCTGAAGCTTGAACAGCTTGACCGGCCTGAGCTTGGTTAGTGATAAGCGGTTTTGGCCTGCAGGCTGATGACTCAGGTGGGGTGCTCAACTCCGTAGATACTGCTGACCCCAGAATTTTTATAGCCAGTTCTTTAAAGTCCAGAAAGGCACTGTTAGGGTGCTGGGCGGACAGCATCTTTAATTGGGTCCTTATTTGCTCACTAGACACCCCGGTGATAAATTGTTCCCTTAGGGTCTGGTCCTGATTATCAGCCTCTTTGGGATCTATCTGGATTACAGCCCCTAAAGCCTCCTGAAGTGATAGGGCATAGTCACGGAGGGACTCACCGGGCTTCTGTTTCTTGCCAAAGAAGTGCATCTTTATCTCTGAGGCAGTCCTGGTTTCAAAAGTGGCCCTGAGGCGGGTGAATATCTGCTCTAGAGTACTCCGCTCAGCAGCAGGCCAGGATAATACCTCTCTGCGGGCAGCTCCCTCCAGTTGTGCTAGCAGGATTTCCATTTGCTGGTCGGCATTTATGGGGTACAGTTTGAATAATGCCAGCAGCTTTTCTTTAAAGTCTCTTAGGGTATGGGTCTCTCCTTTATAGCGGGGAAACCATGGGGCCCCAAAATAGTAAGGCATGGTAAAGGGCATCATGCTGGGGGCTATAGGATGATTAGGAGCCGCAAGCTCTCCCGGGGCCGGCTGCTCGGGAACTCCCGGTTCTGACATGTTAGCTTATTACGATGTGGCCGCTGGCGACTAAAGGGGCCGGAACAATCCCCTTCCCTCCGGTTACAAGTCCTTACCGGTATCGCCGGGTTTGCGCAGTCCAAATCTCGAGAGACTCCGGACGTCCTGAGTACGCGGTGACGTGGAAGAAGCAGGGCCGCGGCGGTGCGATGATGAAGAGGGGCGGGATTCTCTGTGTCTTTGAAGGGATCCGCCCACGAAGGTCCTCAGCAGCGCGGGAATCTTTACTCCAGGCGGCCGGTGGCCATCTTGGTCACCATTCCCTGACAGCAAGCAGGGTTGTTGACAAGTGAATAAATTGTAATCCAAAACACGATTTTCTTTTCCTGGGGGTAGCGCAACACAGCACAGCGCCTCCGAATCCTCCCAGGCACACTTGTAATCCACCGACTTGGGAATAAAGGGTACAGTCCTTGCAATACGGTGGTGGAATAGTTAAAGCACACAGTTCACACTTCTCTGCACTCCAAAAGCATGCGGATCCTGTTCGTGACGCCAAAAAGAGCGATGCAGTATCCCAGGGGGTCAGTAGCCGCTTTGGGTATGCGGGGAGTCGTAGTGCAGGGCAACCCACTAACCTGGGATTCACTGTCGTCTTCAATCTGGGTAAATACTGGAACAGGCAGTTCATAAATGTCGTGACGCCAGTGCCAATTGAACGGTGACACACCGTGTAGTGATAGGTGGAATAATGGAGGAGTCCAGGTATTCATACAACAGGTCAACTTTACTGCATGGATTTGTAGTAGGCTGAACAGCCAGAGAATACAGTTCCAAAGTTATTCCACACTTTACCATACAGTTAACAGTAGTGGTTCAGGCTTTTACTTACAACAAGGTTAACTTCGAGACAGGCCTCCTAGGTTCAGGGATTCCCTCTTATGCTACTTGCAGCAATATCCTCAAGGTCCGGACACCTAATTCCTGGTGATAACCCTTGAGCAAATAATTGGTAGAGGTCTTCTTCCCTCCTGACGGCAGGCTCTATCTCTTGAGTTCTTCAGGTATAACTAACTTGGGAAGCTGGTTGGGTATGACCCTCCACACCAGTAGTGCAATCTCTGCACTCTTGACTGAGCTCTGAACCTTCCAGAACTGACTCTAGAAACTTCTGACTAACTTCCTAGGCTAGGCCCTAGCCTATTTATACTGAACTGGGGGCTCCCTCTGCTGGCTGGAATAAGGATTGCCTGCAACAGGCCTAACTGGCTTAAAGGGAAACACACATTACAATCTAGCAGTGTCGGGTAACCTACCCGTATGCTGCACATATATTAAACTTGAATTTAACACTTGCAGACCAGGAAAATACAGTTTTTTGAAAAAACAAGTGTGTTTTTCAAACCCAAGAAAATAATGGGTGTATTTCTAGTTTAATTTACACACTGTCTAATCCAGATCTTGTAGATTGCCAAAAAATAGTTTTTTTGGTAACAGAATATGAAAGCTGTATATATTAAACTTGAATTTAACACTTGCAGATCAGTAAAATTATGTTGTTGTTTTTTTTTTAAAGTGTTTTTAAAACCCCAGAAAATGATGGGTGTATTTCTAGCTTAAATTGCACACTGACTAATCCAGATGTTGTAGTTTGCCCAAAAAATTGTGATTTGCAATGTCCCAAAAGCTCAGATGCAGTGCTGGTGCACTGAGCTTGCATAAAATCGCCGCCGTCGCCGCCTCAGGGCAGGGTAAAACGATTGTGCCCTGCACCCACACAACTATTTTTCTGTAGATCGCCGAGTTAGATTCTCTCCTATTCTATCCCTGAAATCACAAGTCCAGCAGCATCCTCCCTCTACACTTGTAACAGCAGAGTGACGTGCAGCGCTACGTGACTCAAGCTTATATAGAGCCTGGGTCACATGCTGCTCTGGCCAATCACAGCCATGCACTATAATATACTTTCTATGTTAGAAAGTATATTATAAGTATATTACACCCCTCAGTAAGTCACACCTATCGATAGCACACCTATACCAGTCCTGAAAAGGACTTTTGTGGCCCTATTAACTAGCGTTTAGTGTCCCTAACAGTCTGTCCCTGCTCCACACAGCAACCTCTCCCTACACTGGCAAAAGACTAAATATAAAATGGCGGCCAGATCGGGTTTATTTATAAGGTAGGGGGTATGTCCATGTGCTCAAATGTCTCAATTGGCTGTCCTGTACCACTTGATGGATATTTCATGGGTCAAAGTTCTTCACAATGTAAAAGAATATGGCGCCCGTTTGGCGAACCGCGAAATGACCGCCGGCGAACCGCAAGGCTATCTTTAATAACCAGTAATCACCGTCCTCTGCAGTCAAGGAAAGCACTCATATGTTAATAGGAAGCAGATTGGAAATGTCACCACTTATAGGGGTTTCCCAGTAAAAAAAAATTTTAACAAGTTCCTGCAGAATAGTCCCTGGAACAGAAGATTCATACTTTCTTGCTCCATGCTGCTCTCGCTGTCTCCATCTTCCGGTCCCGGAGCACCTTTCCAGCAAATGACTGACTTCAGAGGTGAAACACTGCTCGTGGCCACATCATCAGTGTCATTGGCTGGAGCAGTGCAAGTGACTATGCCCGTAGCAGCGCCGGGACCAGAAGATGGACACAGCAGGAGCAGCAGGGAGCAGGAAAGCAGGAATCTTCTATCTCATGGCCATGCTGCAGGAACGTGCTAAAAATCATTTTTGTATTGGGAAATCTCTATGTTCCTGTTACACTGCACAATATTTGGACAATTACACCCACACCACGCCTACTTTTTAGATCTAGTGTGAGCAGGGAAAAGTTGTAGATTGCAGCTTAAGGCTACTTTCACACTAGCGTTCGGAGCGGGTCCGTCTGATGTTTCATCCGCTCCTATAATGCAGACGTTTGCATCCGTTCAGAACGGATCCGTCTGCATTATAACTAATTTCTAAGTGTGAAAGTAGCCTGAACGGATCCGTCCAGACTTTACATTGAAAGTCAATGGGGGACGGATCCGTTTGAAGATTGAGCCATATAGTGTCATCTTCAAACCGATCCGTCCCCATTGACTTACATTGTAAGTCTGGACGGATCCGCTTGCCTCCGCACGGCCAGGCGGACACCCGAACGCTGCAAGCAGCATTCAGGTGTCCGCCTGCTGAGCGGAGGCTGAACGCCGCCAGACTGATGCATTCTGAGCGGATCCGCGTCCACTCAAAATGCATTAGGGCTGGACGGATGCATTCGGGGCCGCTTGTGAGCCCCTTCAAACGGAGCTCACAAGCAGAGCCTCGAACGCTAGTGTGAAAGTAGCCTAAAGGACCTTTGCCCAATTTAGGCATATTTCTGTTTAATAAATGACCCAAAATTTTCTTTAAATATATTAGTCTGTAAAGGTTTACAAATCTTGGAACGTCTACAGCCACAACAATCACAATGAATAGAAAATAAATCTGAAAATTGAGGATTGGCAGGCTTGCCATAACTTCTCCAAATTACAGCAACAAATAAATCATAAAATCATAAAACACCCAGAAGAACATCTAAAGAAATGCAGGCTCTCTAACCCCATCATGACTCTACATTGCTTACTGTTCTCCCATTTTGTGCATAATAAATGTATGTAATGTGCTGTAAAGATTATACTGAAATTTTATGTTTGACGTTGCTGCCATCTAGTGGTCAAAGTTAGTTTCTACTTTGCCAGAACTTTACAGGAAGTGTATTTTTCTCAGAGTCAGTAACCTTTAACCTGGAACTGTATTTCCTCCATTTCATGACTGCTCCTGGATCTAGCAGGCTGCATGCAGAGGAGCTCTTGATCTATTCCTGGACTTATGATGGAATTGTCTGTGAGTACTCTCACTGATGGAGTGAGGCTGCTGTATTATGTTTAACCGCCTCCGGACCGCCTAACGCAGGATCGCGTTCCGGAGGCGGCTCACCCAGGCAGAGTCACGCATATATGCGTCATCTCGCGAGACGCGAGATTTCCTGTGAACACGCGCACACAGGCGCGCGCGTTCACAGGAACTGCAGGTAAGCGAGTGGATCTCCAGCCTGCCAGCGGCGATCGTTCGCTGGCAGGCTGTAGATGCGATTTTTTTAACCCCTAACAGGTATATTAGACGCTGTTTTGATAACAGCGTCTAATATACCTGCTACTTGGTCCTCTGGTGGTCCCTTTTGCTTGGATCGACCACCAAAGGACACAGGCAGCTCTGTAATAAGTAGCACCAAGCACCACACTACACTACACCCCCCCTGTCACTTATTAACCCCTAATTAACCCCTGATCACCCCATATAGACTCCCTGATCATCCCCCTGTCATTGATCACCCCCCTGTCATTGATCACCCCCCTGTAAGCCTCCATTCAGACGTCCGTATGTGTTTTGCGGATCCGATCCATGGATCCGTGGATCCGTTACACACATACGGACGTCTGAATGGAGCCTTACAGGGGGGTGATCAATGACAGGGGGGTGATCACCCCATATAGACTCCCTGATCACCCCCCTGTCATTGATCACCCCCCTGTAAGGCTCCATTCAGACGTCCGTATGTGTTTTACGGATCCATGGATCGGATCCGCAAAACATGCGGACATCTGAATGGAGCCTTACGGGGGGGGGGGGGGGGGTGATCACCCCATATAGACTCCCTGATCATCCCCCTGTGATTGATCACCCCCCTGTAAGGCTCCATTCACACGTCCGTATGTGTTTTGCGGATCCGATCCATGGATCCGCAAAACACATACGGACCTCTGAATGGAGCCTTACAGGGGGGTGATCACCCCCCTGTAAGGCTCCATTCAGACGTCCGTATGTGTTTTCCAGATCCACGGATCCATGGATCAGATCCACAAAACACATACGGATGTCTGAATGGAGCCTTACAGGGGGGTGATCAATGACAGTGGGTTGATCACCCATATAGACTCCCTGATCACCCCCCTGTCATTGATCACCCCCCTGTAAGGCTCCATTCAGACGTCCGTATGTGTTTTGCGGATCCACGGATCCATGGATCAGATCCGCAAAACACATACGGACATCTGAATGAAGCCTTACAGGGGGGTGATCAATGACAGGGGGGTGATCACCCCATATAGACTCCAGATGCAATTGTGACAAAACTGCAGCACTCTCCAGCCTTAGTTCTTTCAATCCTTTATTCACCAGTACAAATAATGCGACGTTTCGATCTATGTGATCTTTCTCAAGCGACGTTTCTCAAGATCACATAGATCGAAACGTCGCATTATTTGTACTGGTGAATAAAGGATTGAAAGAACTAAGGCTGGAGAGTGCTGCAGTTTTGTCACAATTGCATCTGGATCTGGGAAGTATAAGACTGGCTTCTGACACAGCGGGCACCACCACAGTAAGGAACAGTATTCAATTTTTGTAGTGCTGCTACATTTTTTCATTTTTCTATTCCCATATAGACTCCCTGATCACCCCCCTGTCATTGATCACCCCCGTCATTGATCACCCCCCTGTAGGGCTCCATTCAGACGTTCGTATGTGTTTTCCGTATCCACGGATCCATGGATCGGATACGCAAAACACATACGGATATCTGAATGGAGCCTTACAGGGGGGTGATCAATGACAAGGGGGTGATAACCCCATATAGACTCCCTGATCACCCCCCTGTCATTGATCACCCCCCTGTAAGGCTCCATTCAGACATCCGTATGTGTTTTGCGGATCCAATCCATGGATCCGTGGATCCGCAAAACACATACGGACCTCTGAATGGAGCCTTACAGGGGTGTGATCACCCCATATAGACTCCCTGATCACCCCCCTGTCATTGATCACCCCCCTGTAAGGCTCCATTCAGACGTACGTATGTGTTTTGCGGATCCGATCCATGGATCAGTGGATCCGGAAAACACATACGGACGTCTGAATGGAGCCTTACAGGGGGGTGATCAATGACAGGGGGGTGATCAGGGAGTCTATATGTGGTGATCACCCCCCTGTAAGGCTCCATTCAGAGGTCCGTATGTGTTTTGCGGATCCACAGATCCATGGATCGGATCCGCAAAACACATACGGATGTCTGAATGGAGCCTTACAGGGGGGTGATCAATGACAGGGTGGTGATCACCCCATATAGACTCCCTGATCACCCCCCTGTCATTGATCACCACCTGTAAGGTATCCATTCAGACATTTTTTTGGCACAAGTTAGCGGAAATTGATTTTTTTGTTTTTTGTTTTTTCTTACAAAGTCTCATATTCCACTAACTTGTGACAAAAAATAAAATCTCACATGAACTCACCATACCCCTCACGGAATCCAAATGCGTAAATTTTTTTTGACATTTATATTCCAGACTTCTTCTCACGCTTTAGGGCCCCTAAAATGATCACCCCATATAGACTCCCTGATCACCCCCCTGTCATTGATCACCCCCCCTGTAAGGCTCCATTCAGACGTCCGTATGTGTTTTCTGGATCCACGGATCAGATCCACAAAACACATACGGATATCTGAATGGAGCCTTACAGGGGGGTGATCAATGACGGGGGTGATCACCCCATATAGACTCCCTGATCACCCCCCTGTCATTGATCACCCCCCTTTCATTGATCACCCCCCTGTAAGGCTCCATTCAGACGTCCGTATATTTTTTACGGATACACGGATACATGGATCTGATCCGCAAAACACATACGGACATCTGAATGGAGCCTTACAGGGGGGTGATCAATGACAGGGGGGTGATCACCCCATATAGACTCCCTGATCACCCCCCTGTCATTGATCACCCCTCTGTAAGGCTCCATTCAGACGTCCATATGTGTTTCGCGGATCCGATCCGTGGATCCGTAAAACACATACGGACATCTGAATGGAGCCTTACAGGGGGGTGATCAATGACAGGGGGGTGATCAATGACAGGGGGTGATCAGGGAGTCTATATGGGGTGATCACCCCCCTGTAAGGCTCCATTCAGAGGTCAGTATGTGTTTTGCGGATCCACGGATCCATGGATCGGATCCGCAAAACACATACGGATGTCTGAATGGAGCCTTACAGGGGGGTGATCAATGACAGGGTGGTGATCACCCCATATAGACTCCCTGATCACCCCCCTGTCATTGATCACCCCCTGTAAGGTTCCATTCAGACATTTTTTTGGCACAAGTTAGCGGAAATAGATTTTTTTGTTTTTTTTGTTTTTTCTTAGATAGTTTCATATTCCACTAACTTGTGACAAAAAATAAAATCTCACATGAACTCACCATACCCCTCACGGAATCAAAATGCGTAATTTTTTTTTTGACATTTATATTCCAGACTTCTTCTCACGCTTTAGGGCCCCTAAAATGCCAGGGCAGTATAAATACCCCACATGTGACCCTATTTCGGAAAGAAGACACCCCAAGGTATTCGCTGAGGGGCATATTGAGTCCATGAAAGATTGAACTTTTTGTCCCCAGTTAGCGGAAAGGGAGACTTTGTGAGAAAAAACCCCAAAAAATTAATTTCCGCTAACTTGTGCCCAAAAAAATAATAATTTCTATGAACTCCCCATGCCCCTCATTGAATACCTTGGGGTGTCTTCTTTCCAAAATGGGGTCACATGTGGGGTATTTATACTGCCCTGGAATTTTAGGGGCCCTAAAGCGTGAGAAGAAGTCTGGGATCCAAATGTCTAAAAATGCTCTCCTAAAAGGAATTTGGGCCCCTTTGCGCATCTAGGCTGCAAAAAAGTGTCACACATGTGGTATCGCCGTACTCAGGATAAGTTGTCGAATGTGTTTTGGGGTGTCATTTTACATATACCCATGCTGGGTGAGATAAATATATTGGTCAAATGCCAACTTTGTATAAAAAAATGGGAAAAGTTGTCTTTTGCCGAGATATTTCTCTCACCCAGCATGGATATGTGTAAAAAGACACCCCAAAACACATTGCCCTACTTCTTCTGAGTACAGTGATACCAGATGTGTGACACTTTTTTGCAGCCTAGGTGGGCAAAGGGGCCCACATTCCAAAGAGCACCTTTCGGATTTCACAGGGCATTTTTTACACATTTTGATTTCAAACTACTTCTCACACATTAGGGCCCCTAAAATGCCAGAGCAGTATAACTACCCCACAAGTGACCCCATTTTGGAAAGAAGACACCCCAAGGTATTCCGTGAGGGGCATGGCGAGTTCCTAGAATTTTTTATTTTTTGTCACAAGTTAGCGGAAAATGATGATTTTATTTATTTATTTATTTTTCTTACAAAGTCTCATATTCCACTAACTTGTGACAAAAAATAAAAACTTTCAAGAACTCACTATGCCCCTCACAAAATACCTTGGGGTGTCTTCTTTCCAAAATGGGGTCACTTGTGGGGTAGTTATACTGCCCTGGAATTTTAGGGGCCCTAATGTGTGAGAAATTGTTTGAAATCAAAATGTGTATAAAATGCTCTGTGAAATCCGAAAGGTGCTCTTTGGAATGTGGGCCCATTTGCCCACCTAGGCTGCAAAAAAGTGTCACACATCTGGTATCGCCGTACTCAGAAGAAGTAGGGCAATGTGTTTTGGGGTGTCTTTTTACATATACCCATGCTGGGTGAGAGAAATATCTCGGCAAAAGACAACTTTTCCCATTTTTTTATACAAAGTTGGCATTTGACCGAGATATTTATCTCACCCAGCATGGGTATATGTAAAATGACACCCCAAAACACATTGCCCTACTTCTTCTGAGTACAGCGATACCATATGTGTGACACTTTTTTGCAGCCTAGGTGGGCAAAGGGGCCCACATTCCAAAGATCACCTTTAGGATTTCACAGGGCATTTTTTACACATTTTCATTTCAAACTACTTCCCACACATTAGGGCCCCTAAAATGCCAGGGCAATATAACTACCCCACAAGTGACCCCATTTTGGAAAGAAGATACCCCAAGGTATTTAGTGATGGGCATAGTCAGTTCATTGAAGTTTTTATTTTTTGTCACAAGTTAGTGGAATATGAGACTTTGTAAGAAAAAAAAATAATCATTTTCCGCTAACTTGTGACAAAAAATAAAAAGTTCTATGAACTCACTATGCCCATCAGTGAATACTTTAGGGTGTCTACTTTCCGAAATGAGGTTATTTGTGGGGTTTTTCTACTGTCTGGGCATCGTAGAACCTCAGGAAACATGACAGGTGCTCAGAAAATCAGAGCTGCTTCAAAAAGCGGAAATTCACATTTTTGTACCATAGTTTGTAAACGCTATAACTTTTACCCAAACCATTTTTTTTTTTACCCAAACATTTTTTTTTATCAAAGACATGTAGAACAATAAATTTAGAGAAAAATTTATATATAGATGTCGTTTTTAAAAAAAAATTTACAACTGAAAGTGAAAAATGTCATTTTTTTTGCAAAAATTTCATTAAATTTCGATTAATAACAAAAAAAAGTAAAAATGTCAGCAGCAATGAAATACCACCAAATGAAAGCTCTATTAGTGAGAAGAAAAGGAGGTAAAATTCATTTGGGTGGTAAGTTGCATGACCGAGCAATAAACGGTGAAAGTAGTGTAGTGTAGAAGTGTAAAAAGTGGTCTGGTCATTAAGGGTGTTTAAGCTAGGGGGGCTGAGGTGGTTAATGTATTGACACATATGTTTTGTTTATGTTTATATTGTAGTTTTACAAAGGTTTTCAGAAAAAAGAATACATACAGATCTGATGTCTCACGTTTCTTGACTTCTGAATTATTGTTAAGCTGTCTGACTAGTGTTATACAACAGTTCAATAACGTGAAGCAGAACAGTAAAAAGACAACCCACGTGGGGGTCTGGAATAAACTGAGATGCCATTACTGCAGCATGAGTCTAAGATCAGGAACAAAGTACCAGGCTGATGCCACGCTACAGCCAACACAGCAAGGCAGGGAGAACATTCCTAGTGCCCAGCAAGACAATGCAGTGTCGCATGTGTCAAGATCTTCACGGGCTAGCAAGATGTCCTCAGCAAGTTCCTCAGCAGTTAGAGCTCGTGCCAAGGCAGAAGCTACCCGCGTCCAGGCTACAGTACGCAGAAAAAGAAGCTATGATGATACAGGAGTTAGCAGCAAAGAAAGCTGCCCTGGCACAAGAGGAGGCAACTAGGGAAGCTGCCATAGCACAAGAGAGAGCAGCTAGGCAAGCTGCCATAGCACAAGAAGAAGCGGAATTAGAATCAAAATTGCTCATCCTGCAGCGACAGACTGCAGCTGCAGCTGCTGAAGCAGAGGCCGCTGCCTACATGGGAACAAGTCGGCCAGGAAGTGAAAAATCATATAAAGATTCAGAGGTTCCAGAAAAACCTCTATTCTCTCTATATCGTACAAGTGAGTACATCCAGAACCTTACTGATGCGCATACAAAGGAACAGTCTCTTAAACCTGAAGCAAAGGAATTCAGGCCGAGATCAACATACCCCCTGAGCAGGCCCAATCAACCACATGAGGTCAGTGGCTGCCAGCAAAACAAGAATAAAGCACCAGAAACCCCTAAGAACAAAAAACAGGTGTTCCTATCACCTCAACCTACAGATTATATGTGTCAACAACAATGTGCAGTGGATGTCACCAAATATCTCATCCGCAAAGAAATAGTTAGCTCAGGCTTTCTCCAATTTGATGACTGTCTGAAATCTATTGGGCATGGAAATCTTCCTTTCTGCATGCCACTGAAGGTCTGAACTTATCACCAACAGAAATGCTTAATTTAATGATAAAATGGCTTGGTACTGAGTCAGCAGAGCATGCTAAGAGGATAAGAGCAAACCTGTTCAACCCTGCAGCAGGACTCAACATGACCTGGAGAAGACTAGAAGAAATGTATGGATCCCCAGAGGGAATAGAAGGAGCACTGTTGAAAAAACTTGAAGTCTTTCCCAAGGTGGGCTACAGAGACAACGTGCGGCTACAAGAACTAAGTGATCTTCTACTAGAGATAGAATATGCCAAAGAGGATGGCTACTTGCAAGGACTTTCGTATCTAGATACAGCTAGAGGCACTAATCCCATAGTAGAGAAACTACCCTCAAATCTGCAAGACATGTGGATGTCTGTAGGAGGTAAATTCAAAGAAGATTATGGAGTCGCTTTTCCCCCTTTCTCTGTGTTTTCTAGGTTTGTCCGACAGCAAGCGAAAATCCGAAGTGATCCCAGTTTCGCCTTCACCACCTGCGACAATCAATCACACAGACCTGAGAGACCTCACAGACCTCACGGTAGGACCTATGTATCCACACACAAAACAGCTGTACCTTCAGAAGTCACAGACTACCAAAGCACCCACAAGGTACACACCATAGAAAACCCTGATAGACATTGTCCAATACACAAAAAAACACATCCACTAAAGAAATGCAAAGGCTTTAGAAGCAAACCCATTGCAGAGCGGATGTCCTTCCTTAAACAAAATGGCATCTGTTTCAAGTGCTGTGGATCTACTTATCACATTGCCAAAGACTGCAAAATACCAGTAGAATGTACAGAATGTGGCAGTGAGAGACATATTGCAGCTTTGCACCCTGGCCCTGCTCCTGCCCCACTAGAGATTGTAGAACCCTGGAAAGATCAGGGCAGGGAGCAACAAGACCACTCTCCTCTGTAATGTCTAATTGCACCAAAGTATGTGGACAAGGCAAGAGTGCACGATCATGCTCTAAAATCTGTCTAGTGACTGTGTATCCCACTGGCAAGAGAGAAAGGGCAGTGAAAATGTATGCAGTGCTAGATGAACAGAGCAACAGATCCCTTGCAAAGTCAGATTTCTTTGATATCTTTAACCTTAAGGCAAGTGCAGTTTCATACACTCTAAGGACATGTGCGGGGACAATTGAAACCACAGGGAGAAGAGCTACTGACTTTACCATTGAATCCTTCAATAAGAAAGTGAGGTTCCCACTTCCTACCCTAATAGAGTGTGGCATGATACCTGATGATAAAACTGAGATTCCATCTCCAGAAGTAGCTTATCACTACCCCCACCTCCGCTCAACTGCTCCCCTTATCCTAGCTGTTGATCCAGATGTTTCTATCCTTTTACTTCTTGGAAGAGATATCCTTCAGGTACACAAGGTACGCCAGAAAATCAATGGACCTTATAATGCCCCCTATGCACAGAGACTGGACCTGGGGTGGGTCATTGTAGGAGAAGTTTGCCTGGGGACAGTGCACCAGCCTGACAACATTAGCACTTTGAAGACGTCTGTGTTAACAAATGGACGCACATCCCTTCTCAGTCCCTGTCACAACAACTTAATTGTCAAGGAAAGCTTTGGCAGGTGTGACTCTTCTACACTATATGGTAAAGAAGAACTCAATTCCAACATTGAAACAGACAATCTAGGGATAGCAGTATTTCAGAAAACTAAAGATGATGATGAACAGGCCCTCTCTATAGAGGATCAGATCTTCTTGCAGATTATGGATAAAGAGGCTTACCAAGATGACAATCACAGTTGGGTGGCTCCTCTCCCCTTTCGCACACCCAGACGTGTTTTGCCTAGTAACAGGGAGGAAGCCATGAAGCGTGTGCATTCACTCAGCAAAAGACTGCAGAGAAAGCCAGAAGTGAAAAGAGATTTCACTGAATTCATTAAGGGGATGCTAGACAATGATCACGCTAAAGTTGCAGGACCACTTGAGACAGACGGAACACTGGTATCTACCAATGTTTGGTGTTTACCATCCACACAAACCTAACCAAATCAGAATAGTTTTTTATTACAGCGCAGAGTATAAAGGAGTGTCTTTAAATGACGTACTGTTGAGTGGCCCTGACCTAAACAATACTTTGCTAGGTGTCCTCATGCGCTTCAGAAAAGAGCCCGTTGCTTTCACAGCAGATGTGCAACAAATGTTTTATTGCTTTCTTGTCAGAGAAGACCACAGAGACTTTCTACGTTTTCTCTGGTACAAAGACAATGACATAGACAAAGAAGTTGTCGAGTACAGAATGAAAGTGCACGTATTTGGCAATAGCCCCTCTCCTGCTGTCGCTATATACTGCATGCAAAAGGCTGCCTAGAAAAATGCAGAGTGCTATGGACAAGAAGCCAAACACTTTGTATTGGGACATTTCTATGTAGATGATAGACTTGCTTTTGCTAGCACACCTAAAGATGCAATCTCCATCCTCAGTAAGGCAAAGCAAATGCTGGCAGAATCCAATCTGCGTCTTCATAAAATCGCTTCCAACAGCCAAAAAGTAATGGAAGCCATCCCTGTAGCAGACAGAGCTAAGGACCTTAAAGATCTTTGCCTAGGTACAGACACCCTTCCCTTGCAGAAAAGCCTAGGCCTAAGTTAGGATCTAGAAAATGATAGTTTTGTTTTCAGAGTTTCCTCAGAGGAAAAGCCTTTTACACGTAGAGGCATTCTATCCACCGTAAATAGCCTCTATGATCCCCTAGGGTTTGTATCACCTGTGACATTAAGAGGTAAGGCCTTAGTTCGTGAACTGTCATCTGGGAAAAGTGAATGGGATGCATCGCTTCCACAAGAGAGACTAAGTGAGTGGGTTCAATGGACAGAATCCTTGCAAGCATTAGAGCACCTAAAGATAGACAGATGCTATGTGCCCATATCTCATCATCAGCTTGCAGGAAAGCACTATGCATCTTCTCAGACGCATCCACCACAGCTATAGGTGCAGTAGCTTACTTGAAAGTAATTGATGCAGAAAATGTGTGTCATGTTGGATTTGTCATGGGAAAGTCCAAATTAAGCCCTAAACCAGCCCACACTATTCCTTGTTTAGAGTTGTGTGCTGCCGTACTTGCAGTCGAAATGTCTGAGCTGATCACAGATGAACTAGACACTGATTTTGATGCTGTGAAATTCTTCACTGATAGACTGTCCTAGGGTACATTTGCAACACCACTAGGAGGTTCTATCTGTATGTCTCCAACAGAGTGAATAGAATCAGGCAGTCTACACACAGAGATCAGTGGTTCTATGTATATACAGATCAAAACCCTGCAGATTATGCCACTAGGCCTACTCAAGCAGCATGCCTTCAGAACTCTATATGGTTCTCAGGCCCATCCTTTCTGTACCAACCACACTGTGAGCAGATAGACACTGCTAATGTTTATCCACTCATAGAGCCTGAAGGTGACCCTGAAATCAGATGTGAAATTACAAGCTTCAGCACCAGAGCTTCTGAAAACACACTTCACTCACATTGCTTTGATAGATTTTCCTGCTGGAAGATATTAGTTAAGACCCTAGCCAGACTCATCCATGTCGCTAAAACCTTCCAGAGGAAAACCAGCAGTAATTAGGTCAGAAGGTGGGAAAGTTTCCATGAACAAGTTCATGCTAAACAATGGAAGCAAGTACAATGCTTGGCAGACACCTTTTGGAAAAGATGGAAGAGGGAGTATCTGTCAAATCTGCAACGCTGTAGGAAATGGACTGAGGATCGCCCAAATGTAAAAGTGGGTGATGTTGTTCTGTTGAAGGACAGCCAAGAGAGCAGGAACGAGTGGCCTGTAGGACTTATTGTTAATGCTCTAGCAAGCAGGGATGGCAATGTTAGGAAGGTGGAGGTCAAGATTATCTTAGACCTATAACTGACATTATAGTTTTAGTTTCAGATTAGCTAGGATTCAATTTCCTGTTTATATGTTTTTTCTGAATAGCAGTAGTTATTTAGGTAGTCACATAATAAATTATGCCAGACAGGGAGTGTTCTGCCCATATTGTGCATAATAAATGTATGTAATGTACTGTAAAGATTATACTGAAATGTTATGTTTGACGTTGCTGCCATCTTGTGGTCAAAGTTAGTTTCTACTTTGCCAGAACTTTACAGGAAGTGTATTTTTCTCAGAGTCAGAGGCAGTAACCTTTAACCTAGAACTGTATTTCCTCCATTTCATGACTGCTCCTGGATCTAGCAGGCTGCATGCAGAGGAGCTCTTGATCTATGGTAGCGGCTAAACTCCAGACACGAAACTGACCTTCTGACGTCACACTATCACGTGACATTTCTAGGTCACGTGGTTCGGCAGCCAGCGCGCGCTTCTATTACAGTGCTACCATTACAGTAGGAAAGTTAGGCATGGCTGCTCTGCGCACCAGCGTCTTTAGCACTAACAGTGGAGAGTGTCTGCCTGAGAGGTACATGTGAAGCCTGTGGAGGGGGCTGACAATTCTATTAGGTGTGAGGGGGGACTGCCGTGTGGGATTGTATGATGGGGGGCTGCCATGTGGGATGGGGGGGACTACCGTGTGAGATTGTATGATGGGGGGCTGCTGTGTGGGATGGGGGGGGTCTACGGTGTGAGATTGTATGATGGGGGCTGCTGTGTGAAATTGTATGATGGGGGACTATGGTGTGGGATTGTATGATGGGGGGCTGCCATGTGGGATGGGGGGGACTATGGTATGGGATTGTATGATGGGGGGGCTGGCATGTGGGATTGGGGGGACTACGGTGTTGTCACGAGGGTGTCTAGAACCACGCCTGACTCCGTTATTTCCGGGGTCAGGAAGTCGCAGCGGTTGGCTGCGCGCTCTAGGTAAGATAGGGCTGTTTCCTTATGGTAGCTTTCTGGGTTTGCTTTGCAAACCCTTTTGGCTCACTCAGGGATCCGTAGCTCCTTCTCCTCAGCTGTTCCTTGTCCAGCATTCCCAACCTCCTTATATTCCCCTCTCACACTTCTCTGGTTGCCAGATATAGAGCTTCCTGCCTGGACATCTAGTCTGACCCTCTGGAGCTGTGTTGCTGCGTTCTCTGGTTGTTGGTCCAGAACTCTACCCTCCGGATCCCTGTTGGACCTTTGTGGTCTGCTGTGGTCGCCCTCCTGGGTGTATGTGTTTGTCTGTATTGTCTGTCCTCTCCCTGATGTTTCCCTCTTAGTGTCAGTGGTGCGGACTAGCGATCCCACCGGCCCGTTCACTATCTAGGGCTCATTTTAGGGAAAGCCAGGGTTTAGGCACGTGATTGCCGCACGGTTGAGGAACCCGTCTAGGGACGTTAGGGCAGTCAGGTGCCAGCCGCAAGGTGAGTCAGGGGTCACCACCTTTCCCTCTCCCTTGGGCAGGGCTTTCCCTTTTCCCTCCCTGTGCGTGTCACCGGTCATTACATTATATCTGGCCCTTAATTTGTGTAGGTAAAAAAAAAATTTTTTTTACCTACTTAGAATCCAGTATGGATCAAATTGCTGCTCTGTCCAAACAGTTTCATGGCCTGTCTTTGGAGGTGGCAGGATTGAAGGCGTCGGTCCTCCAGCAACAGCAGCCATTACAACTGACCGCAAGCCCAGCGGTTGCTACTGGTAACCAGGTTGTTGCGGAACCCAAGGTCCCTCTCCCTGACAGATTTTCTGGGGGAAGGGACAAGTTTTTGACATTCCGTGAGACCTGTAAATTATATTTTAAACTGCGCCCTTACTCCTCTGGTAATGAAGAACAGCGGGTGGGGGTTGTTATTTCCCTGCTGCAGGGGGACCCGCAGTCCTGGGCGTTCTCTTTACCTACAGGCTCTTCGGTCAGTGGATGAGTTTTTCGGGACCTTGGGTCTCATATATGACGACCCTGACCGAGTCGCACTGGCTGAATCAAGATTACGGAGACTCCTTCAAGGAGAGCGGCCGGTAGAGGAGTATTGCTCTGACTTCCGTAGGTGGGCTACGGATACCCAATGGAACGACCCGGCTCTCAGGAGTCAGTTCTGCTCTGGGTTATCCGAAAGGGTTAAGGATGCGCTTGCATTATATGAGACCCCCTTTTCCCTTGATGCGGTTATGTCCCTTTCTATCCGAATAGATAGACGCCTTAGGGACAGGTTGAAAAAACCGGGGCCATTGGTAACCCCTCCCAAGCAGCAGTTAGTCTGTACGGACTTAGACGAGCCTATGCAGCTAGGAGGAACTACTCGTCAGGTCCGTCCTCCTAAGGCCCGCCGTAGGCGTGGGTTTTTTTTTTTTGTGGGGAGAGGGGTCATTTCATTAATGTCTGTCCTTCTTTCCTCAGAAACAAAAGACCGTCGGAAAACTACTAACCCCAGGCTGTGTGGAGGATGTCAGCCGGGGGGTATACGTTTCCTCCATACGTACATCGCAAATTTAATTTGTTACCAGCGGTTATTGTTTTTGGTGATAAGACGGAGACTATTTCTTTCTTTCTAGACAGTGGAGCAGGGGTAAATTTGATAGATGCCCATTTTGCCCGCACTATGGGTTCGTCTCTCTGTACGCTACAGAGACCTATTCCCATATTCGCTATTGATTCTGCTCCTCTGTCTCAGAGAAACCTCACCCACATTGTTCATAATTTACACCTTCGGGTAGGGGACCACCATAACGAGATGCTTTCATGTTATGTTCTGGAGGGGCTTCCCACTCCGGTAGTGCTGGGTCTTCCCTGGTTGGTAGCGCACAATCCAGTGGTGGATTGGCAGGCCAGGGAGATATTGGAGTGGAGTGAGCAGTGCAGAGAAAATTGCTTAAATAGCAATTGCTTAGTCGCCACCATAACTACCCTACCTACATTTATTTCGGATTTTGAGGACGTTTTTTCTGAAAAGGGTTGTCAGAAGTTACCACCTCATCGTCCTTATGATTGCCCGGTTAACCTTATTCCCGGCGCAAAATTACCCAAGACCAGGTTATATAATCTTTCAGGTCCAGAGAGACAAGCCATGAAAGATTATATCTCCGAGAGCTTGATAAGGGACACATCAGACCCTCTTCTTCACCCGTGGCTGCAGGGTTTTTCTTCGTTAAAAAGAAAGATGGGGGCCTGCGTCCTTGCCTAGATTTTCGCGAATTAAATCGGATAACCATCCGAGACCCATACCCTCTTCCTCTCATTCCTGACCTGTTTAACCAGATTGCGGGTGCTAGGTGGTTCTCCAAACTTGAGCTTAGGGGGGCCTACAATCTGATTCGTATTAAGGAGGGGGATGAGTGGAAGACAGCTTTTAACACCCCTGAGGGGCATTATGAAAATCTTGTTATGCCTTTCGGTCTGACCAATGCTCCTGCCGTCTTTCAACATTTCGTTAATGACATTTTTAGTCATCTAATTGGCAGGTTTGTGGTAATATACCTAGATGATATTTTAATTTATTCGTCTGATCTGAGAACACATGAGGTGCATGTCAGACAAGTACTGCAGCTCCTACGGACGAATAAATTATATGCTAAAATTGAAAAATGTGTCTTCGCCGTTCAGGAGATACAATTCCTAGGTTATTTTTTATCTGCTTCAGGTTTCCGTATGGATCCTAGGAAGGTCCAGGCAATTTTAGATTGGGATCTTCCTGAGAACCTCAAAGCACTGCAACGGTTCTTGGGCTTCGCGAATTTCTATAGGAAATTCATTAAAAATTATTCGCTTATTGTAAAACCCCTTACTGACATGACTAAGAAGGGGTCTGATTTTTCTAAATGGTCTGACGCCGCTAAAGTTGCTTTTTCCTCTAAAAGAGAGGTTTACCTCAGCACCTGTACTAGTCCAACCTGATGTCTCTCAGCCTTTTATTGTTGAAGTCGATGCGTCAGAGGTGGGAGTGGGGGCGGTGCTGTCTCAGGGTCCGTCTCCTGGCAAATGGCGTCCTTGTGCTTTCTTTTCTAAAAAACTATCTGCAGCAGAAAAGAACTACGATATTGGCAATAGGGAACTATTAGCTATTAAACTAGCGTTTGAAGAATGGCGTCACTTTTTAGAGGGGGCAGTCCACCCCGTCACTGTGATTACGGACCACAAAAATCTTCTGTACCTCGAATCAGCTAAGCGTCTCACCCCTAGACAAGCTAGGTGGTCGCTATTTTTTACCAGGTTTAACTTTGTGATTACCTATCGTCCTGGGGCAAAGAATACCAAGGCTGATGCACTATCTTGTTGTTTCCCTGGAGGGGGTAATGTGAGTGATCCGATGCCCATTCTTCAAAGAGGAGTGGTTGTTTCTGCGGTACACTCTGTTCTGGAGGGGAAGGTGTTAGAGGCCCAGGGGGACGCCCCGGTCTCTTGCCCCTCAGAGAAATTGCTTGTACCGTTGAACCTGCGTTTCGAATTATTAAAGGAGCATCATAATTTGGCACTTGCTGGGCACCCAGGTAGTAAAGCAACCTTGGAGCTATTGTCTCGTCGTTTTTGGTGGCCAAGGTTGCGTCAGGATGTATTGGATTTTGTGTCTTCTTGTTCTACCTGTGCGCGCACAAAAGTTTCACATACACGTCCTGCAGGGTCTCTATTACCACTCGTCATTCCCAATAGACCATGGACACATCTGTCAATGGATTTTATCACGGACTTACCTTTGTCTGCGGGTAAAACTGTTATTTTGGTAGTAGTGGACAGGTTTAGCAAAATGGTACACTTCATTGCGTTACCCGCACTACCTAATGCTAAGACTCTTGCTCAGGTATTCGTCAGTGAAATCGTGAAGCTTCACGGGGTCCCCTCCGATGTTGTTTCGGATCGGGGTACCCAGTTTATTTCTAAATTTTGGAAAGCTTTTTGTTCCCGTTTGGGGGTACACTTGTCCTTTTCCTCAGCTTTCCATCCTCAGTCGAATGGACAGACTGAGCGTACCAACCAAAACCTGGAGTTGTGGTCATCATATTTACCGTTAGCTGAGTTTGCCATAAATAATCGTCGTCAGGAATCCACTGGCAAGTCACCATTTCTTGGTGCATATGGTTTTCATCCCCAATTCTGTACTTTCAAAGAGGGGGGGTCTTCTGGGGTTCCCGAAGAGGAACGGTTTTGGTCATCTCTTTCATCGGTATGGCAGAAGGTGCAAGCTAACTTGAAAAATATGGGAGGTAAATACAAATGCATGGCTGATAAGAGACGGTCGCCAGGTCCGGACCTAGGAGTGAATGACTATGTGTGGTTGTCTACTAGGAATATTAAATTGAAGGTTCCCTCTTGGAAACTGGGTCCTAGGTTTATTGGTCCTTACAAAATTGTAGCCATCGTCAACCCTGTGGCTTTTCGCCTAGAGTTACCTCAGACTTTTAAAATCCATAATGTCTTTCATAAGTCATTACTCAAGAAATATGTTCCACCTCTAGAACCGTCACCGCTGCCACCCACTCCTGTTGTTGTGGATGGTAATCTAGAATTTCAGATATCCAAAATTGTTAATTCTCGTCGGGTCCGCCGCTCTCTTCAATATCTGGTGCATTGGAGAGGTTACGGTCCCGAGGAAAGAATGTGGGTTCCTGCGTCTGAGGTAAACGCTGACAGGCTAGTTCGGGTTTTTCATGCCTCTCATCCTGAGAGACCTGGTCCTGAGTGTCCGGAGGCCCCTCGTAGAGAGGGGGGTACTGTCACGAGGGTGTCTAGAACCACGCCTGACTCAGTTATACCCGGGGTCAGGAAGTCGCAGCGGTTGGCTGCGCGCTCTATGTAAGATAGGGCTGTTTCCTTATGGTAGCTTTCTGGGTTTGCTTTGCAAACCCTTTTGGCTCACTCAGGGATCCGTAGCTCCTTCTCCTCAGCTGTTCCTTGTCCAGCACTCCCAACCTCCTTATATTCCCCTCTCACACTTCTCTGGTTGCCAGATATAGAGCTTCCTGCCTGTACTTCTATTCTGACCCTCTGGAGCTGTGTTGCGGCGTTCTCTGGTTGTTGGTCCAGAACGCTATCCTCCGGATCCCTGTTGGACCTTTGTGGTCTGCTGTGGTCGCCCACCTGGGTGTATGTGTTTGTCTGTATTGTCTGTCCTCTCCCTGGTGTTTCCCTCTTAGTGTCAGTGGTATGGACTAGCGATCCCACCGGCCCGTTCACTATCTAGGCCTCATTCTAGGGAAAGCCAGGGTTTAGGCACGTGATCGCCGCACGGGTGAGGAACCCGTCTAGGGACGTCAGGGCAGTCAGGTGCCAGCCGCAAGGTGAGTCAGGGGTCACCACCTTTCCCTCTCCCTTGGGCAGGGCTTTCCCTTTTCCCTCCCTGTGCGTGTCGCCGGTCATTACAGGTGTGAGATTGTATGATGGGGGGCTGCTGTGTGGGATTGTATGATGGGGAAGCTGCCATGTGGGATGGGGGGGACTACGGTGTGAGATTGTATGATGGGGGGACTGCTGTGTGGGATTGTATGATGGGGGCTGCCATGTGGGATGGGGGGGACTACGGTGTGAGATTGTATGATGGGGGGGCTGCTGTGTGGGATTGTATGATTTGGGGGCTGCCATGTGGGATGGGGGGACTACGATGTGGGATTGTATGATGGGGGGGCTGCCATGTGGGATGGGGGGGACTACGGTGTGGGATTGTATGATGGGGGGGCTGCCATGTGGGATGGGGGGGACTACGGTCTGAGATTGTATGATGGGGGCTGCCATGTGGGATGGGGGGGACTACGGTGTGAGATTGTATGATGGGGGGGCTGCCATGTGGGATGGGGGGACTGCGGTGTGAGATTGTATGATGGGGGGGCTGCCATGTGGGATGGGGGGGACTACGGTGTGAGATTGTATGATGGGAGGGCTGCCATGTGGGATGGGGGGACTACGGTGTGAGATTGTATGATGGGGGGGCTGCCATGTGGGATTGTATTCTTGGGGGGGTTGTGTAATATTGTATGCGGGGGGGGGTTGTGTAATATTGTATGCGGGGGGCCCCGTTTAATATTGTATGCAGGGGGGCCCCGTATAATATTGTATGCAGGGGGGCCCCTTATAATATTGTATGCAGGGGGGGGCCCGTATAATATTGTATGCAGGGGAGGGCCACGTATAATATTGTATGCGGGGGGGACCCCGTATAATATTGTATACAGAGGGGGGGGCCCCGTATAATATTGTATGCAGTCGGGGGGTCGTATAATATTGTATGCAGGGGGCGGGCATTGTAATATTGTGCAGAGAGGGGGCCGAGTAATAGTGATTTTTGTATGTGAAGGGGGGGGGCGCAGTGTGATTTGGTATGTGGGGGGGACGCAGTGTGATTTTGTTTGCGGGCTGCTATCTGGGGAGGCCACGTTGTATGTCATATGTTTTACTAAATAGAACAGGTTTTCATCTTCTCCGCACCCAATATTTATTCTTATATATTTTCTACTGTACAAGTCGAAGTGAAAGCTGCGGGTTTTACTGTTTTTAATAAAAACTTATTGTTGAACCAAAAAAAAATGTATTCTATATATTTATGTTCATTTCTCAATTTTTTTTATTAATTATTTTTTATTGCAGTTCTTCTGTATTCTCGGCGCTTGTAGCTGTGCATAGAGACGGATGCAGACGTCTATAATAGTCAGTGTTGAGTGAAGTGAGCTTCAGATGCTTCATTCAAAACTTGGGAGTAATACTGTACAGTGATTCGTCTCTGTACAGTCTTAGAATTTATGGGCACCGAGGAGCCGAAGTAAGTTATTCACGAAGTTGCGCGAGACTCCATTGAATAACTCAGGTAGTTGATTTTTAAAGTGGAAAAACACTTTAAAACTTTAAACAGAACTCTGCTTCGGTTCAGAGGTGCCCATACATTCTAAGACTGTACGTAGACTAATCACTGTACAGTATTAATCCGAAGTTTTAAACGAAGCGACTTCGGATGAAGCCTCCAACGCTCACTGCCCTTGACACCAACAATGGCCTAACAGACGCACACATTACACCACCCTGCTGATCTGTGAGGAGCAGCATTTACTACTACAAGGGGACTCCCTGTACAATGCTTTAACCCCTTTCTGACCACCCAACGTAAATATACAGTCCTGATCAAAAGTTTAAGACCACTTGAAAAATGGCAAAAAATCATATTTAGCATGGCTGGATCTTAACAAGGTTCCAAGTAGAGCTTCAACATGCAACAAGAAGAAATGGTAGTGAGACAAAACATTTTTTGAGCATTCAATTTAACCTCCTCCCGACCGCCTAAGGCAGGGATGCGTCCTGCGGGCGGCCGGGTTATTCCTCGTAGACGCATCGGCGCGTCATCTCGCGAGGCGCGAGATTACGCGCATAGCCGGCCGGCGCATGCGCAGTGCGGGCTGGCAAAAGTTACAGGAGAAGTTCGTCACCAGCCTGCCAGCCAATGATCATCGCTGGCAGGCTGGTGATTTTCAAAAAATCGAATCACAAGCCATTTAACACATTATATTTATAAATATAATGTGTTGAATGGCTTCTGTGATCTCTGCTGGGTCCTTTTCGTCGGTTGCTCCCAGCAGAGAGCACACATCACTGTGAGTACACCAAACACTACACATTTAGCCCCAGATCACCCCCCCCCCCATTACCCCAATTAACCCCTTGATCACCCCTGTCAATCACTAGTGAAAGGGAAAAAAGTGATCAGTGTAAACTGTCACTTTCTTTTTTTCACCAGTATTGACTGTTAGGTTTAGATTAGTTTAGGCCCCTTTGGTAGTTAGCTTCAGTTAGTGCCCAGCCCACCGCACCGCAGACACTGATTAGCGTATCGCTAATCAGCATTGGTACTTTTATAGTATCTGTAAGTGATCAGAACTGATCACAGTCAGATCTATAATAGTATTAGTGTCACCTTAGCTCGCCCTCTGCCCAAAACGCAGTGTTTGCCTGATCAGGCCTGATCGGTCGCCCACACGTGCGTTCACCCAAGCCCGCCCCGCCGCAGTGACAAAAATGTATATATTTTTTTATCACTGCACATTCACTACACAAGTGCTGCGGCGATAAAAAAATCAGTTTTGATATTTTTTATCAATCGCAGCGGCTTTTTTATTAATCGCAGCGGAACCCTCATCTGACGAATCCAGCGGGTCAGAATACGAACCTGTAGAAAGCAGTGGCAGTCTGACCCAAAGTTCGGACGATGAGGTTGAGGTCCCTGATACCACCAGGCGTACCCGGCCCCGTGTTGCTAGACCACAGGTTGCGCAGGATCCGCTTCAAGGGCAGCAGAGTGGGGCTGGCGCTGTCGGATTACGTGGTGAGGCATACACCAGCAGCGCAGTCCATCCTGGACCTAGTACCAGCACTGCCTTAGAACATGGTGAAGTGGCGAGCACCAGAAAGGTAGTTGAAGCTGGTACGGTGGCACATGCAGTAGTCCCCCCGTCGCAGCCACCGCACAGACAGGCTCGTAGAGCCCCTAGAGTCCCTGAGGTGCTCGCAAACCCTGATTGGCAGCCCCCATCTTCAGCCGCACCAGTAGTTCCCCCTTTCACCGCCCAGTCTGGAGTTCGGGTTGAGACAGCTCAGATCGGATCGGCACTGGGGTTTTTTGAGCTGTTCTTCACTGCGGAGCTCTTAGACTTAGTCGTGGCAGAAACAAGCCGGTATGCCACTCAATTTATAGCCGCCAACCCGGGAAGCTTTTATGCCCAGTCTGTCCGGTGGAAACCCGTCCAAGTTTCCGAATTTAAAGCTTTTCTGGGCCTTCTCCTCAACATGGGCCTGACAAAAAAGCATGAATTGCGGTCATATTGGTCCACAAACCCAATTCATCACATGCCCATGTTCTCTGCTGCCATGTCCAGGACACGATTTGAGACCATCCTGCGTTTCCTGCACTTTAGTGACAACAGCACCTCTCGTCCCAGAGGCCACCCAGCTTTTGACCGGCTCCACAAAATTCGGCCCCTCATATATCAACTTTAACACCAAATTTGCAGATTGGTATACCCCTGAGCCAAACATCTGCATAGACGAGTCCCTGATACATTTTACCGGGCACCTTGGCTTCCAACAATACATCCCAAGCAAGCGCGCCCGGTATGGGGTCAAATTGTATAAGCTCTGTGAAAGGGCCACAGGCTATACGCACAAATTTTGTGTCTATGAGGGTAAAGATCAGACCCTGGAGCCGGTCGGTTGGCCTGACTACCTGGGGAGCAGTGGGAAGACAGTCTGGGACTTGGTGTCACCCTTATTTGGCAAGGGGTACCACCTTTATGTGGACAATTTTTACACAAGTGTGCCCCTCTTCAGGCATTTGTTTCTAGAACAGATTGGCTGCTGTGGCACCGCGCGACCTAGTCGCCGGGGCTTCCCCCAACGGCTCGTTACCACCCGTCTTGCAAGGGGGGAGTGGGGGGAGAGGGCTGCCTTGTGTAACGAAGAACTGCTCGCGGTGAAATGGAGAGACAAGCGTGACGTTTACATGCTCTCCTCCATTCACGCAGACACGACAATCCAAATTGATCGGGCAACCAGTGTCATTGAAAAGCCTCTCTTGGTCCACGACTATAATTTGCTCATGGAAGGGGTTCAATGACCAGATGTTGGCCCCTTATTTACTGTCCCGCAGGACCAGACACTGGTATAAGAAGGTGTCTGTATACCTAATTCAATTGGCTATGTACAAAAGTTTTGTTCTCTACAGTAAGGCTGGGAGAACAAGATCCTTCCTCAAATTTCAGGAAGAGATCATCGAGAACCTCCTGTATCCAGGAGGTTCCGTGGCCCCATCCACCAGTGTAGTGAGCCGTCTACACGAGCGACATTTCCCCAATGTTGTTGCTGGTACCTCAAACCAACCGTCACCCCGAAAAAGATGTTGTGTCTGTAGCAGGAGTGGAATAAGGCGTGACACCTGCTATTTCTGTCCTGACTGCCCTGACCACCCTGCCCTATGCTTAGTACCACACACAGGTACACTTACTATAGGGATTGCATGACACAGGACAGGCACACAGGGGTCTTAGGGCCTTTTCACACAGAGCTGCTGCAAACCTTTCCTTTCACCTGGGACAAAGTGCATAATGTACTTCGCCACATCTCTGGGCGATTTGCGCTTTGCACATTGTCCCATGGGGAAGGAGAGGTTTGTCTTCTAAAGGTAAAAAAAATAAAAATAAAAATCACAGGTAAGCAAAAAAGTTAATGTTCCAAAAGTTTAATAAAGTTTATAAAAGTTAATGTTCTGTTTCAAATGTTATATAAAGTTAATGTTAATAAATTGATTGCGTTGCGGCCTGTTTTTTTTTTTTTTTACCTTCTAGGTGGACCAACCGATGAACCAGCTGCAGCACTGATGTGCATTCTGACAGAAGCATTGCGCTGCTGTCAGATTACACAAAAGTCGGTGTATGCGGCGCTGCAAGACGTGATTTCTCCTCTGCAGTAAAAAAGATACGTTTGCCGAAGCTTATGAGCTGAGGGGCGGTGTTCATATGCTTTGGCAAACACTTTGTATATAAAAAAAAATAATAATAATTCCGGCAATGATTTATTTATCCACATCGATTGATGTGAATGGAGAAATCGGGTTTGCCAGGGCATACGGGCTGAGTGGGTTTGGATGTTGGGCGGAGCTCCTATGTCCTGGCAGACGCCTTTCCCCTCCTTTTTTTTTTTTTGGCAGAGATTTTTTCATCCACATTGATCGATGCGAATGAAGAAATCTGTGCCGTTCATTTTTTATTTCAGCCCAGAGGCTGAACGGAAAAAAAAAATCTCATTACCCGTATCCTGAATATAAGGATAATAGCAGAAACTCCTAATGCTGGCTATACATGTAATGATTGTGGAGACCCTCAAATGCCAGGGCAGTACAAACACCCCACAAATGACCCTATTTTGGAAAGAAGACACCCCAAGGTATTCGTTGAGGGGCATATTGAGTCCATGAAAGATTGAACTTTTTGTCACAAGTTAGCGGAAAGGGAGACTTTGTGAGAATAAACAAAAAAAATCAATTTCCGCTAACTTGTGCCAACAAAAAAAAATCTTCTATGAACTCGCCATGCCCCTCACGGAATACCTTGGGGTGTTTTCTTTCCAAAATTGGGTCACATGTGGAGTATTTATACTGCCCTGGCATTTTAGGGGCCCTAAAGCGTGAGAAGAAGTCTGGAATCTAAATGTCTAAAAATGCCCTCCTAAAAGGTACTCATTGGAATTTGGGCCCCTTTGCGCACCTAGGCTGCAAAAAAGTGTCACACATGTGGTATCGCCGTACTCAGGAGAAGTAGGGCAATGCGTTTTGGGGTGTATTTTTACATATACCCATGCTGGGTGAGAGAAATATCTCTGTAAAATGACAACTTTGTATAAAAAAATGGGAAAAGTTGTCTTTTACAGAGATATTTATCTCACCCAGCATGGGTATATGTAAAAATACACCCCAAAACACATTGCCCTATTTCTCCTGAGTACGGCGATACCACATGTGTGACACTTTTTTGCAGCCTAGGTGCGCAAAGGGGCCCAAATTCCAATGAGGTTCTTTCTAATTTCACAGGGCATTTTTTACGCATTTGGATTCCAAACTACTTCTCACGCTTTAGGTACCCTAAAATGCCAGGGTAGTATAAATACCCTACAAGTGACCCCATTTTGGAAAGAAGACACCCCAAGGTATTTCGTGAGGGGCATGGTGAGTTCATGTAAAATTTTATTTTTTGTCACAAGTTAGTGGAATATGAGACTTTGTAAGAAAAAATAAAAATAAAAAATAAATAATCATTTTCCGCTAACTTGTGCCAAAAAAAAATATATTCTAGGAACTCGCCATGCCCCTCACGGAATACCTTGGGGTGTCTTCTTTCCAAAATGGGGTCACTTGTGGGGTATTTATACTGCCCTGGCATTTTAGGGGCCCTAAAGCGTGAGAAGAAGTTTGGAATCCAAATGCGTAAAAAATGCCCTGTGAAATCGGAAAGATATTCATTGGAATTTGGGCCCCTTTGCGCACCTAGGCTGCAAAAAAGTGTCACAGATGGGGTATCGCCGTACTCAGGAGAGGTAGGGCAATGCGTTTTGGGGTGTATTTTTACATATACCCATGCTGGGTGAGAGAAATATCTCTGTAAAATGACAACTTTGTATGAAAAAATGGGAGAAGTAGGGCAATATGTTTTGGGGTGTATTTTTACATATACCCATGCTGGGTGAGAGAAATATCTTTGTAAAATGACAACTTTGTATAAAAAAATGGGAAAAGTTGTCTTTTACACAGATATTTATCTCACCCAGCATGGGTATATGTAAAAATACACCCCAAAACACATTGCCCTACTTCTCCTGAGTACGGCGATACCACATGTGTGACACTTTTTTGCAGCCTAGGTGCGCAAAGGGGCCCAAATTCCAATGAGGATCTTTCAGATTTCACAGGGCATTTTTTACGCATTTGGATTTAAAAACTACTTCTCACGCTTTAGGGCCCCTAAAATGTCAGGGCAGTATAAATACCCCACAAGTGACCCCATTTTGGAAAGAAGACACCGCAAGGCATGGTGAGTTCATGTAAAATTTTATTTTTTGGCACAAGTTAGTGGAATATGAGACTTTGTAAGCAAAAATAAATAAATAAATCATTTCCGCTAACTTGTGACAAAAAATAAAAACTTCCATGAACTCACTATGCTTATCAGCAAATACCTTAGGGTGTCTACTTTCCGAAATGGGGTCATTTGTGGGGTGTTTCTACTCTCTGGGCATTGTAGAACCTCAGGAAACATGACAGGTGCTTCAAAATGCAGAAATTCACATTTTTTGTACCATAGTTTGTAAACGCTATACTTTTGCACAAACCAATAAATATACACTTATTGCATTTTTTTTTATCAAAGACATGTAGAACAATAAATTTTGAGAAAAATTTATATAGAAATGTAGTTTTATTTGAAAAATTTTACAACAGAAAGTGAAAAATGTCATTTTTTTGCAAATATTTCGGTCATTTTCGATTAATATCAAAAAAAGTAAAAATGTCAGAAGCAATGAATTACAACCAAATGAAAGCTCTATTAGTGAGAAGAAAAGGAGGTAAAATTCATTTGGGTGGTAAGTTGTATGACCGAGCAATGAACCGTGAAAGTAGTGTAGTGCAGAATTGTAAAAAGTGGTCTGGTCATTAAGGGGGTTTAAGCTAGGGGAGCTGAGGTGGTTAATGAAAACAACGAATAAACTGAAACAGGCTGTTTTTCAGCTGATCAAAAGTTTAGGACCACACCTCCAAAAAAAAACTAAACCCCCCCAAAACAGAAATCCAACTTCCAAACATGAACTCAGTAATGAGTAGCTCCGCCGTTATTGTTTATCACTTCAAAAATTTGTTTTGGAATGCTTGATGCAAGCGTTTCCATGAGGTGAGTGGGAATATTTTTCCAAGTGGTGAAGACGGCCGCACGAAGGCCATCTACTGTCTGGAACTGTTGTCCATTTTTGTAAACTTCCCTTGCCATCCACCCCCAAAAGTTCTCAATTGGATTTAGATCAGGTGAACACGCAGGCAGGGCCAAAAGAGTGATGTTATTCTCCTGGACGAAGTCCCTTGTCCTGCGGGCCTTGTGTACTGTAGCGTTGTCCTGTTGAAAAACCCAGTCGTTACCACACAGACGAGGGCCCTCAGTCATGAGGAATGCTCTCTGCAACATCTGGACATAGCCAGCGGCCGTTTGACGCCCCTGCACTTCCTGAAGCTCCATTGTTCCACTGATGGAAAAAGCACCCCAGACCATTATGGCGCCCCCTCCACTGTGGCGCGTAGAAAACATCTCACGTGGGATCTGCTTGTCATGCCAGTAACGTTGGAAACCATCAGGACATTCAAGGTTACATTTTTTCTCATCAGAGAATAAATCTTTCTTCCACCTTTGAATGTCCCATGTTTGGTGCTCTCTTGCAAAGTCCAAACGAGCAGTTCAAGGAGACGAGGCGTTCAAGGAGACGAGGTCTTTGAAGACGTTTTTTGTTTTTGAAGCCCTTCAGTCTCAGATGCCGTCTGATGGTTATGGGGCTGCAGTCAGCACCAGTAAGGGCCTTAATTTGGGTCGAGGATCGTCCAGTGTCTTGACGGACAGCCAATTGGATCCTCCGGCTCAGTGCTGGTGAAATGTTTTTGGGTCTTCCACTTGACTTTTTTGTTCCATAACCCTCAGGATCATTTAAGAAATTCCAAATGACTGTCTTACTGAGTCCCACCTCAGCAGTAATGGCGCGCTGTGAGAGACCCTGCTTATGCAGTTCAACAACCCAACCACGTTCAAAAAGGAGAGTTATTTTGCCTTTGCCATCACAACGTGTGACTACCTGACAGAAAATGACAATGAATCCACATCTTTGCACAGATTTGGCCTTTTAAAGGCATGTGGTCCTAAAATTTGGATCAGCTGAAAAACAGCCTGTTTCAGTTTAATCGTTATTTTTAATTAATTGAATGCTCAAAAAATGGTTTGCGCTGCAAGTAATTTTAATATTTTTTTTTGCAGATTTTTTTATTTATTTTTTTAGAACTTTTCTTCTAAATTTAAATTTCAAATTTATTACAAGCCCCTTCACATGTGAAAACACTACATACACTCCCCACACTAAATAAAGGTTTACACGTTTCACACGTCACAACCCAATAAAATAAAAATGACCTATTCATCCCAACGACTATACTCACCTGAAGAGGCATACGCCATGCTTGCCTCCGATACAGAGTCTGCCAGTGAGGAAGAAGAGGATGCCACTTTCCTCTACCCCCTCATCATCATCCGCTGATGAGGGACCCTTTAGAACAGGCATGCTCAACCTGCGGCCCTCCAGCTGTTGTAAAACTATAACTCCCACAATGCCCTGCTGTAGGCTGTTCGGGCATGCTGGGAGTTGTAGTTTTGCAACAGCTGGAGGGCCACAGGTTGAGCATGCCTGCTTTAGAAGGTGCCACAGGGTAGCAGCAGAGGCAGCCCCCCAGAGTGAGCCCACATGGACCCCACCCTCTGACGATTATCAGCCCCAAATTCCGGAGTTCGTGGGCCACTCAGGAATTCTGATAGATTGTGCGGATTTCACTTAGCTAGATTTTTTCAAAATCTTCTTCTCTGAAGATTTTGTAAATCTAATGGTGGCCCAAACCAACTTATACGCCCAACAATTCATTGCTCAGAACCCTAGTTTGCCATAGGCTAGACCCCTAGGTTGGACCCCAGTAGATGCAGCAGAGATGATGAAGTTTTGGGGACTCGTGCTGCATATGGGCGTAGTAAAGAAGCCAAACGTTAGACAATATTGGAATTCTGACATTTTCTGACTCCAATTTACAGTCAGACCATGAACCGGAAGCGGTTTGAATGGCATCTAAAATCCATGTCTGCCAATTCAGGCCTGCAAAAAACATATTTTGCACTTTGCCTGTAGAGGCCTGCTGTGCGCCAATACAGCAGACTACGAGCACATATGGGGTGTTCGCAAAATGGGGAACATATACTGGGTTGCATTTTCTCCTTTAACCGATTGTGTAAGTGGAAAAATTGGGGTCTGCTAGTAATTTTTCATTTTTACAAATGTGTGCTTTGAAATCCTCTCTTGAAATCTGCCTTCTGTGAGACACCTGTTTGGTAAAAAGTACCCTTTCCACCACTTAAAATGTTCGTACGGGGGTGTAGTTTCTGGAATGGGGTCACTTTTAGGGGTTTCCACTCTAGGGCCACCTCTGGGTGTCTTCATATGCGACATAGCTCCCAAATACCATTCCAGCTAAATCCTCTCTCCTAACCGCCATATGGTGCTCCTTCCACTCTGAAGCCTGCCGTGCGGCTATAAATCATGTGGGGTGCATTTTGTCCTGTTACCCCTTGTGAAAGTGAAAAATGTGGGTGTAAAGCAACTGTTTCTGGAAAAAATTGTGTGTGGTAGACAGAGGTAGATTTGGTTAGCAAATGTTTGGCAAAAGAAAATCATTTCTAGGTTCGTCCACTAGTAACATGTCCGCTCCTGCCGCCACTGCAAACCCACCACAGCCAGACATCATCTCCTGCACCTTGTCCGTCATGTTCCACACTGTCACTGCTGCAACCAACTGCTACTACAACTGCAAAGCCAGACATCTTCTGCACCTGTATTGCCGTCTGGTGTATGGGAAATAGACAGTTCACTGTGAGCAGGCTAAACTCCATGCCTGAAGAGGACCTCACCAGCAGGAGAACCTATCTATATATAACACATAGAAAAGGTCTGTCTGGTGTATGGGAAATAGACAGTTCACTGTGAGCAGGCTAAACTCCATACCTGAAGAGGACCTCACCAGCAGGAAAACCTCTCTGTATATAATACATAGAAAAGGTCCGTCTGGTGTATGGGAAATAGTTCACTGTGAGCAGGGTAAACTCCATACCTCAAGAGGACCTCACTAGCAGGAAAACTTCTCTATAGGCAACACAGAAAAGGTCCGTCTGGTGTATGGGAAATAGTTCACTGTGAGCAGGCTAAACTCCATACCTCAAGAGGACCTCACTAGCAGGAAAACTCTATAGGTAACACATAGAAAAGGTCCGTCTGGTGTATGGGAAATAGTTCACTGTGAGCAGGCTAAACTCCATACCTCAAGAGGACCTCACTAGCAGGAAAACTTCTCTATAGGTAACACATAGAAAAGGTCCGTCTGGTGTATGGGAAATAGACAGTTCACTGTGAGCAGGCTAAACTCCATACCTCAAGAGGACCTCACTAGCAGGAAAACTGATGGGAAAACATGCTGAGCTTTCCTTTGACCATGATGATGGTGAAATCACAGTTTACCGCCAGAGTATTGCAATCTGAATGTATATTTTGATGGGAACATTTCACAGATAACTCTTGATGAATAGAAAATTTTAGCTGATACTTTAGTTTTCTCGTACACTGGAAGGCGGACATTTCTCAGTGATTAGAGGCTCCTCTGCAGTATCATCTGAGCTCAAACCCTGTTTTCACAGGACTCGGGGTGAAGTGTGTCCATGATATGGATTCATGTTTTATGGTGATATTAAACAGTTAGGCCTCCTGCACACAAACGTTTTTTGTTTCCGTTTGGCAGAACGCTTTTTCAATTCCATATATGGAACCATTCATTTCAATGGGTCAGCAAAAAAACGGAATGTACTCCGTATGCATTCAGTTTCCGTTTTTCATTTCAGTTCAAAGATAAAACAGGTCATATTATTGCCCGCAAATCATGTCCCGTGGCTCCATTCAAGTCAATGGGGCTGTAAAATGAACGGATACAGAATGCATCCGTATGTTTTCCGTATTTGTTCAATTATTTGCGGAACCGTCTATTGAAAATGTTATGCCCAGCCGAATTTTAGAATGTAATTACTGTATATGCCTTGTTTCCGTTTCCATTCCTCAAAAAACGGAAACCAAACGGAAAAACGGAACGGAAACTGAGACAGTACTGAAACAAAAAAAATGTAAAAATGGATCAGTTTAAAACGGACCGCAAAACCATCCGGTCTTCTGCAGGAGGCCTTATAAGGATTAAAAATAAAAACTGATTTTCTACCACTCATCTGTTCAACTTTATTTGGCAAAATTAATTGTAATGGATCACATACCACAAAGGGTTAAGAAGGTCCTTACAGAGTATGGAGTTTAGCCAATTCACTTTGAATCTGCTAAATCCCATCATAGTTCCGTACCTGACCACCAGGGGGCTGAGAGGTCCGTACCAGGCATGGGGAATAGACAGCTCCTATAGAGTTGGCTATTCCCTATACTTAGCAAGGACCAGGTCCGTACCCTGTATGGAGTTTAGCAAAATCAATGTGAGCTGGCTAAACACTAGCTCTGTTCCGGACCTGTCCACTAGGGGGCTAAAAGGTCCGTACCATGTATGGAGTTTAGACAGCTCTTAGAGAGCTGGCTATTTCCCATACTGCAAAAGGACCAGGTCTGTTTGGTGTCTGGAGTTTAGACACAACCCTTGATCTATTCCTGAACTTATGATGGAATTGTCTGTGAGTACTCTCACTGATGGAGTGAGGCTGCTGTATTATGTGTAATGTATTGACACATATGTTTTGTTTATGTTTATATTGTAGTTTTACAAAGTTATTCAGAAAAAAGAATACATACAGATCTGATGTCTCACGTTTCTTGACTTCTGAATTATTGTTAAGCTGTCTGACAAGTGTTATACAACAGTTCAATAACGCGAAGCAGAACACTTACTAACTAAGGGTGACATCAATTTTAAAAGACCTAAATGTTCCTAAAACAATCTGGGATAAAGATCTATGTACAGATAGCATCTTAAAGCATGTCAATGAAGGAACATTCAGAAAAGTCTTAAAAGTCAGAACAGTGGGAGTCTGGCAGAAGACCCTCATTCACTACCAATCCCTAGAACAAACTGTTCTGGTCCGGACCTTGAGTGAATAGGTGGCCCTGAATGCATGGTTACTTTTCATTAAAACATTCAGTGTTTCCCTTCCCTTTGGTATGGTGAGGGTGACTGCTTCCAAGAAACAAGGCTATGAGGTGCCAGGTTTGTTTCTAATAATTTTTTACGATAAGAATATTTTATTGCTATACAACTTTTAACCATTATTGTTCTGCAATGATATTCATAAATTGGCAGTAAAAGAGAGCCCAGGTGTGAGGAAATAAAAAAAAGTTTAAGTTATAGACGTTGCTGTTCATTGTGATTAGTGATGAATGAAGTTATCAAAAATGTTGTTCTACTGCTTTGCCGAATTTCACAAAAAAATTACATTCCTTACGAATTACTTAGTCACAAATCGTATAGATCCTGTAGCTGATACACCAACATATTGTGCAGTGCAGCATTTTACATATATTGTGATCCCTCACATCAGCCCATGTTTTCATTGGGGCTCACAATCTTGTGTTCTTATCTCAGAATCACACAACGGCCTGTTTTATAGGAAGACAATTAACCATTGCAAACACATATACAAACTACATGCAAACGTTAGAAACAAATGAAGAGGGAGCTCATAATACCAAAAGTATATAAATTTTATTAAAGCATGTTAAAAATACCAAAAAAAGAGAAGTAAGGTAGGTACATAAGATGCCGTGAGGCAAGGTGATGAGAGCGGAGAACAGAAAGAGCGCCACCCTGGGAAGAAAAACACACGGATATAGAGATGGAAAAATGTAGTATATAGTGATATATAACATGGGAATGGAGAATATTGGGTACAGTGCCCAACCCATGAAATGGGTAAATAGATGATAAAACCATATGACATCAGGTAAAGCAAGGTCAACTCATGCACCCCCACTGGCAACAGATGCAAACGCATAAAGGTGAAAGTATGTTGCATAGAAAGCAAAGTGCAAGTGGACAAAAAATGACCACACAGCCAGCGGGGGGCAATAGAGGTCCAAAGCTTACCTGGAAAGACCGTGTGCAACGAGACCCAGGGTGGCGCTACCCCAACGCGCGTTTCGGCGTGCCTTCGTCACGCCGAAACGTTGTTGTTGGCAAGGCAGCAGTGTGAATTACCGTATTTTTCGCTTTATAAGACGCACTTTTTTTCCCCCAAAAGAGGAGGGAAAATGACAGTGCGTCTTATAAAACGATGGTTGACTTTTTTTTTTTACAGGGCTGACACTGATATATCGCCGGCCGGTATGCTTCACAGTGGCCGGCGATACGGTACATCAGTTACAGTGCGGGGAGGGAGGAGGGGCCGGAGGCAACTCACAGCGGGCCCGGTGCAGTCACTGTATTACACCAGGCCCCGCGCACAGAAGTCTCTTTGTATGTAAAATCTTTCATTATTCCTGAATCCATCGCTCTCCTATTGATAAACTAGCCTAATCGCCTGCATCAGTACTCACTATGAATGTAGCGTGCGGTCCCTCCGGCGCATGACTTCATCCTGCTTCATTAATGAAGTGGGAGGAGCGTGACTGACTGAGTGACGTCAGTCACACGCAGGCCGGACTGCACGCTACATTCATAGTGAGTACTGATGCAGGCGATTAGGCTAGTTTATCAATAGGAGAGCGATGGATTCAGGAATAATGAAAGATTTTACATACAAAGAGACTTCTGTGCGCGGGGCCCGGTGTACTACAGTGACTGCACCGGGCCCCGCTGTGAGTTGCGTCCAGCCCCTCCTCCCTCCCCGCACTGTAACTGATGTATCGCCGGCCACGCTGTGCAGCATAGCGGCCGGCGATATATCAGTGTCAGCTAGTTTATCAAAAGGAGAGCGATTGATTCAGGATTAAAGATTTTACATACAAAGAATAAAGTACTGTAATGCTGTAAAACATAGGGCCATGAGGGGGACCAGCATAAGATGCTATATGTGTGTCATCCACACATATAGCATCTTATCCTAGCCCCCCTCATGGCCCTATGTGTCCCAGCACACATCCCCCATAACAGTGCATCATCCATAGATCCCCCCATAACAGTGCATCATCCACAGATTTCCCCCCCATAACAGTGTGTCATCCACAGATCCCCCATAACAGTGCGTCATCCACAGAGCCCCATAACAGTGTCATCCCCAGACCATTAGTTCAAAATCCACCAAAAGCACACCTTTTGGTTAAAAATATTTTTTTTCTTATTTTCCTCCTCTAAAACCTAGGTGCGTCTTATAATCAGGTGCGTCTTATAAAGCGAAAAATACGGTACTAGTTTAAAGGGGTTGTTCAGGTTTTTATTAAAATCCACCCCACCCCCAAAAAAGGCGCCCCCCCCCCCAACAATTATTGTTGTACCACTGTTATTGAGTCAATTATGTAAACATAGACGTGTAATATGTCAAATTTATTGGCAAATGATGATCAAAACAAATAACACTAAGGAAGCACTATATCAAAAATATGAGGAAGATTTATGAAGACCGGCGTGTGCTGCAGAATGTTCTTAATTTATGGTGAGGTGCATCCTCCATCAGTCTGTGGTCCTAAACGGAAATCTGAAGTAGCTCAAAGCTGACGTACATTTCAGCCTTCATTCATGCTAGAAAGCGGATGCAAAAAAAGCTAAATATGCCTGACCTGCTGGCCACACCCCTCCTACTCTTGCCACTCCTCCTTGTCAGAAAGTGGAGAGGGTGGCATAGAAATGCCAATAGTGACTAAATTTAGTCACAGTGACGGTTAAAAAGTCATAGACATGGGCTTTTTTCTGTGGAAAAATGGCATGAGGGGAATGATAAATCTCTCCCTATGTATATAAAAGTTATAAATAATAAAATGCATTGGTCATCAAAAAATGCTGTAAAAATCATGTCAGTACCAAAAAGACACAAAGTTATAGCCATTAACCAATGTGTACTGATGTATGCCCCCTGCCACTCCTTTAAACATTTATGGGACTGACTGAGCGGAGGAAAGTGCTTGGCTATTTCTGTCAGTCCCATAAGCATTAAAGAGATTCTTCACCTTTCTGCCAGACCCCCCTCGCCCCTCTCTCTGCATGTCAATACTCTGACACAGGATACAGCCAATAACTAGCCACTGCCGTGGCATGTACCCCGTGCGTCATGTGATTCAGTGGATAAATAGGATAAAATATTTTTGTCAATATGAATTCATGAATTACAAGCCAACTAAATTTAGAAAAGCATACATAAAAAACATGTTTCCTTTTCATGCAGTCATATCAGCAATAATATTCATTTAGTTTTAATTCAGGTCTTTGAGAATCTAGTCAATGGCATGGCATCATCTACACTGGCTGGCACAATCACATTTGGCAGTAAACACCACATCCTTTTTTCTTTATGTAAATCTATTCAAAATTGCAACTTCCTTTTCTCAAAATTCTCCGTCTTTTCAAAGTAATGTTTTGGCAAAGTTGTATGTAAGGCAATCCACCTTTTGTGCACATTCAAGTATTTTTCAAATTCAAAGCCATTTGTGCCTTTTCTTTGTCAATACAGGATTTGCTACTTCCCAGGCCAAAGCCCCTGCTTTCCTTCTTGGTCACTAAGTATACTAATCTTAGTATTGGCATAAGAAATACTCAGGGAACACTTGTGTTCTTTAGAAAGTCCAACCGGACATTTTGAACCTTGATTTTCTGCAATGAATAGGCTTACATAATAAGAAATAATTAATACATTACAAGACATGAAAGTACCGTATATTTTTAATTAGCAGTTTTTCAGGAGTTCAATATCAATGTCCTATTCTCAGGATAAGTCATCAATTTCTGATCTATGGGGGTTCAACTTGTGGCATCTCCACAGACAATGAGTTTGAAGAGGCTATTGTGCTAGGCTACTTCCACCATCACATTGAATAAATGGGAAGGGGGAGGTAAATTTATCATAGAATGGCATTTTATGTCAATCTATATCTCCTGTGCTGCTGGAGGATGTGCCTAATTCATGACGAAACGCATACCAAATTGTAGCAATGACAGAGGAAAAGTCCTTTGACGCTCACAGAATTCTTTATAGCCTTAGAGGCCTCAAAAAATGGTGCGACTTACTCCAGCACTGGCACATGTGATGATCTGCTTTCAGAAGTCCAGCGTCACCAATCCTAGACATGTAGCCTTCCTCTAACCCTGCCTCAGTGGCCTCTCAGGCAGACCGCATCCTCATCCGAGCAAGGGAATACTATTAAAGGGGGGGGGGGGGGGAACTGCCAGAATACTGCACAAGGAGAGCAAGTTGTTTGTAAGGCTACTTTCACACGAGCGTTCGGGTGTCCGCTCGTGAGCTCCGTTTGAAGGGGCTCACGAGCGGCCCCGAACGCATCCGTCTGGCCCTAATGCATTCTCAGTGGAGGCGGATCCACTGAGAATGCATCCGCCTGCCAGCGTTCAGCCTCCGCTCCGCTCAGTGAGCGGACACCTGAACGCTGCTTGCAGCGTTCGGGTGTCCGCCTGGCCGTGCGGAGGCGAGCGGATCCGTCCAGACTTATAATGGAAGTCAATAGGGACGGATCCGCTTGAAGATGACACTATATGGCTCAATCTTCAAGCGGATCCGTTCCCCATTGACTTTCAATGTAAAGTCTGAACGGATCCGCTCAGGCTACTTTCAGACTTAGAAAATTTTCTAAGTTATAATGCAGACGGATCCGTTCTGAACGGATGCAAACGTCTGCATTATCGGAGCGGATCCGTCTGATGAAACATCAGACGGATCCGCTCCGAACGCTCGTGTGAAAGTAGCCTAAGCTATTCCCACCTCCTTCAGCAAACATGCATACCATGCTAATCCTCTCACTGAAGCTCTCATTGTTGCGGGCAGTGAGTGTGGACGCACTGTGCCAACCAGTCAGTTTGATTTTGAGCTAGTCCTGAAGGCATTATCCTTGTGGTCTCCAGGTGAAACAAACCAAAGGTCAGTACACATGGCACAGGATCAGTACGATGAACAGGCAAAGGTCAGATCAGGTGGGTCAAAATTCAGGAATCATGCAGTGGTCAGTACACAGGCAGACAAATGGATTATAGCTATATTATAGGCTCTACCAAGATCTATAGAGATCTATGGGTCAGGCAAGAAAATTAGGTCAGCAACACAGCTAAATACTGTAGGAGTTGATTAGTTCATTAGTCAAGCAGCTGAGCACAGGATTAGAAAGTGAATTAACACCTGCATTGCTTCAGGGAACAGTCTCTCTAATATGCAAAAAGGAAGAGGCCTTGCAGTCAGGCTGCTGCCTGCAGCATGAGACACAGGACTCTGGCATTCAGAAAGAAGCTAAGTGAGTGATACTGCACCTATGCCCACTCCGGATAGCAGGACGTCAGTAGCCATGGAGCGACACTATGACATTCAGGAGAACATTGTTAGCTTACATCAAGCTGTCTATTCAGCATGATTTACAAGCAGCATTCTCAAAACTGCAGCAGGTAATTACCAACCTGTGGGTCACATATTCCATGTGGAAAACAAGATGGCTGAACTGACTTTTGTCTTTAATGAGTTGATATCTCTAATTCAATGGAAGATGAGCTCACTGCTCTCAATATGAAAATTTCAGAATACAGCTTCATGGGAATGCCTGAAACTGTTAAAACTGAAGAGATAAGAGACTTTCTGACAAACATGTTTGTATGTTTATCGCAGCAAGCCTCTTCTAATGATTTAATACTGTATAGAGTACATAGGCTGCAAAAGTGCACGTTTTTCCCAAATCCTAGGGATGTCATTGCCTTAATTCATTTTGTACATATAATAGAAAAATTTATGAAGGAGGCCCACAACCATCCATCCTTTCTGGAAAGACTTAAGAACATCTCCAGACAGAGGGAATTTGGAGCATTGACAAACATTTTGAATGACTTCTACAAGTGGGGATTTCTCGTGAAACCCATTATTATTAAAAATGGCTTCAAATGCTTGGCCAATTACTCCAAAGAAGCTTTACATCTATGTTAGAAGTGGAATCCTTCCCCTGTGAACAAACCAGCAGGTGCAATAAAAAGAAGCCCTCGTCAACATGTTCCAGAAGACTAGATCACAGTTACCCACAATAAATGTCGCACAATTTAACTTGGTGTGGTGTGAATGTTGGGGACCCACCTCATCTGAACCCATGATGCATGGATCCCTCTTCACAGATTTGGATTATGCATTTGTACTGGCTGTAAATAGCTAGTGTTCCTCTTCCTGCAAGGGACTGTTCTAGTTCTTCAGGTCTATATATTTTTTTTTATTAGCGCGTCATATCTCTTGTAAGATATGCTGACTACTAGTAAGAACTTTTGTTGTGTATACCACACCTTCTTATCCTTCACTTGCAATATGTGCCTTTTTTACTTTATCGTATAATGCACATTATATATTGACACCTGCTTGCTGCTATCCACTCCTACCTCATTATGTTTTTTTAAATTGTGTCTCTAAATCAGGCATCCTCAAACTGCGGCCCTCCAGCTGTTGCAAAACTACAACTCCCAGCATGCCTGAACAGCCTACAGGTATCAGCCTACAGCAGGGCATTGTGGGAGTTGTAGTTTTACAACAGCTGGAGGGCCGCAGTTTGAGGATGCCTGCTCTAAATGAAAGGAGCTTAACTCCATGGTATGTAGAGAATCAGAATTAGGCCAAATGCACACGGCCGTGTTCCGCGGCCGAGAGCGGTCCGTGGTATGCCGAGCTGGATTTCTGTTCAGAGCAGGAGCGCACAACGTCATTGGTTGCTATGACGCCGTGCGCTTCATGCCGCCGCTGCACTACAGTAATACACTCGTATAGATCTATACGAGTGTATTACTGTAGTGCAGCGGCGGCATGAAGCGCACGGCGTCATAGCAACCAATGACGCCGTGCGCTCCTGCTCTGAACAGGAATCCAGCCAGGCATACCACGGACCGCTCTCGGCCCAAGTATACAAGAGACTCATTTGAGAACTGAAGATCTGTGCAGGTTAAAACACAAACAATACCCTTAGGCCTCTTTCACACGGGCGTTGCGGGAAAATGTGTTACGGGAACGTTTTGCACTCGCGTGAGAAAAATCGCGCATGTTTGGTACCCAAACCCGAACTTCTTCACAGAAGTTCGGGCTTGGGTTAGGTGTTCTGTAGATTGTATTATTTCCCCTTATAACATAGTTATAAGGGAAAATAATAGCATTCTGAATACAGAATGCATAGTAAAATGGCGCTGGAGAGGTTAAAAAAATAAAATAAAACTAATTTAACTCACCTTAGTCCACTTGATCGCGATGCCCGGCATCTCCTTCTGTCTCCTTTACTGAACAGGACCTGTGGTGACGTCACTCCGCTCATCACATGATCCATCACCATGGTAAAAGATCATGTGATGGATCATGTGATGAACGGAGTGACGTCACCACAGGTCCTTGACCTGTAATGAATGCTCACCACAGGTCCTGTTCAGTAAAGGAGACAGAAGGAGATGCCGGGCATCGCGATCAAGTGGACTAAGGTGAGTTAAATTATTTTTAATTTTTTTTAACCCCCCCAGCGCTATTTTACTATGCATTCTGTATTCAGAATGCTATTATTTTCCCTTATAACCATGTTATAAGGGAAAATAATAATGATCGGGTCTCCATCCCGATCGTCTCCTAGCAACCGTGCGTGAAAATCGCACCGCATCCGCACTTGCTTGCAGATGCTTGCGATTTTCACGCAACCCCATTCACTTCTATGGGGCCTGCGTTGCGTGAAAAACTCAGAATATAGAGCATGCTGCGATTTTCACGCAACGCACAAGTGATGCGTGAAAATCACCGCTCATGTGAACAGCCCCATAGAAATGAATGGGTCGGTATTCAGTGCGGGTGCAATGCGTTCAACTCACGCATCGCATCCGCGCGGAATACTTGCCCGTGTGAAAGGGGCCTAACATTTACTCAGCCTCTGCTTTGAATAAAAAAAGAAGGTGTCTCCATTGCTATCACAAATACTATTGCATTTTTTTTTACCAAAACAATTGTGGATAGTGAGGGTAGGGCAGTCATTTTATTATGTCAAATCAATAATGCTCAGGTTATCTTGGTTTCTCTGTGTGCTCTGAACACAGGCCAAATACCATTTCTTAGATTTCTATTACTTATACATTCTCAGGAACTGTACAGGGCATTGATTCTTGTCGTGACTTTAACCACTTCCAGACCAGGCCTAATTTTGCGAATCTATGTGTCACTTTATGTGGTAATAACTTTGGAATGCTTTTACTTATCCAAGCCATTCTGAAATTGTTTTTCGTGACACATTGTTAATGTTAATGGTAAATTTGAGTCTATATGCTTTACATTTATATATTCCAAAAAATCGTAAAAAATGCACTATTTTCTAAATTTTAATCTATCTGCTTTTAAGACAGATAATGATATCTCATAAAATAGTTATTAACATTCACCATATATCTACTTTATGTTGTGTGGGGGTTCACTCTGATAGGCAAGTTAGCGGACGCAGCATACAGGCAACAACAAAGTCTTTAAATTAAACAATTCAGTGTTTAATCACACCTTAAGGGCTCTTTCACACGAATGTGTGAAGCCCGTGCTGTGGACCGCAAATTGCAGTCTGCAATGCATGGGCACCGTCCGTGGAGCAAGTGCATGGGGATCGCAGACCCTTTCACTTAAATGGGTCCGCGATCCTTCCGTTCCGCAAAAAGATAGAGCAAGTTCTATCTTTTTGCGGTGCAGAAGCACGGAACGGAACCCCAGAAAGCACTCCGTAGTGCTTCCGTAATGTTCCGGTCTGTTCTTCCGTTCCGCATCTCTAGATTTGCGGACCAATTTAAATAAATGGGTCCGCATCCGTGATGCGGAATCGTCACGGAACGGTGCCCGTATATTGCGTATCCGCAAATGCGGTCCGCAATACGGCAACGGGCATCACACGTTCGTGTGAACGAGCCCTAAGTAAGTGACAAAACAAAAAGTCCGTTATAAGGAAAACAGTCACCTTGTGATTCTGGTGTTCATTCACACCATGCAGCAAAGAAGAAGTCCTTGGACAAAGCAGAATCCACCTGCTTTCACACCAACAAGGTAGCAGGCCTTAATTCAGGCCCAAACTCCCAGGTCCCAACACAGAGACTGACAGAACAACACTGTCAGAGAGGAGTAATCCACACCACCTGACAGTGCTGCTTGTGTTTTATAGCCCAAAACCAATACCCGGCAGGGAACGTGGGGAGTAGTCACCCACCCAGCACTTTGACTACTCTCAGTAAGAGCCGTCCTGGATCAGCTATTACAGCCATACTAAATAGCAACATGTCAAACAGGAACTGCTGCTAACACATGAAACTGGCTCTTACTTCACCGAGGCCAGGAATCTCGGTGACACAAATGTATCATCCACAATCATCCCTTGAACCCTCCTACAGTTGGCATTATTTTGGTAATGTTATTTTATTTTTTTAGGACGTTAAAAGGTTTAGAATTTTAGAAGCAATTTTTGAACTTTTCAAGAAAAATTTCAAAATAAATTTTTAAAGGACCAATTCAGTTCTGAAGTCACTTTGAGGAGCTTACATAATAGAAACCACCCATCAAGTACCCCATTTTAGAAACTACATTCCTCAAACTATTCAAAACTGATTTTAGAAATAGTGTTAACTAGAGATTTCTCAAAAATATAATTCTGCCAGTTCGCCGAATTTTCCGAAAAGCTATTTCCTGGCTGCAGAGAGACTGTATAGTGATGTAAAACACTGTGCCTTGCAGTAGTCTGCTGTGGTAGTGAACCAATACTGCGAGTCAGAATGACACACACATGACAGACATCTCTCTTAGAATCACTGCTCACGTATGGGGCAGGGCCGTGGCACCCTTGTCACGCTTCACCTTCTACCCACAGATTCGGCAAATGGCCATGTTCACCTCCTCTGGTGGCTTAACAAAAATCTGCCACACCGCCGAGTAGATGATTTTACCCCCAACACTCCGCACTGACTGACTGACTGCTACCGCCACTGCCTCCATGAACCCCTGCACTGCTACTTTCCGGGCAGGTAGGCTCCTGCGAAGCGGATGGTCTATCCTGGGCATATTTGGCTCCCGACCGCCCACTGCTGCCACCCTGCTGACTCCCGGCCACGCTACCAACTTGCTGGCTCTCGTGCTGCCTCACGCGCAAGCTGCCACCCTCTTCTCCCGATGATGATGAAGCCCCTTTGTCACCTGGCTTCCAATTGCGATCGGCTACATCATCATCGAGTACTGTCTGCACGTCACTGATGTCCTCCTCAACAGTCTCTGAGCCAGGAGCCTGACCGCTCGAAACACCCGCTCCCACACCACTCTCCTCATCACTACTTGCCCGCCTACCAGAGGAATCTGCGGATGTTTCCTCCAGATCTTGGCTGGGCAAAAGCTGCTGACAGTCCTCTAGTAGCTTGTCCTCGCTGTACAGTGGAGCTGATCCCACAGCATATAATACTTCTCTGGCTGAGGGAACAGAAGAGGACAGAGGCAGATTGAGGACAGGTGAGGGCAGAGGGCCTGCTCCCGAGCCATGCCAACTAAGGGTTGTGTCTGCTCCGACTCTTGGCTGGGGGTGTTTGATTTCACTTGGGACGAAGTGGATGACTGAGTCAACCATTCAAGAACCGCTGGATTGCTGGTCAAGACACGACTGCTAGATGACACCAGGAGCTCAAGCCTCTCGAAGTGACCCCTGCTGCCACGCCTCCTTACTCTGCTGTGACCTGTGCCAGAAACATTTAGGCCTCTGCCCCTCCCCAGTGCAGGGGCTGTCACTTCTCTGTCTGACATACTGTTAGATCAAATAAGTAAATAAAATGGAAATTAATACACCAAAAAAAAAAGGCTGTAATTTTGTCACTTCACCACACAACGGCAAATAGCGCTTCCTCAGCTGTATATACAGCGCTCGTTCAGAGGAACAGCCCCTGTCTTCTCTCTGGGGTGCCCTGCTGTCACTGACAACGGGCCCTCCTCTCAGCAGATGCACAATTAGCGTGCAGCTGCAATTTCTACGTTGACTTTTCAGAATGTTAATTCTGAGAAGTCCTGACTGCCACGATATTTATAGTAAATGGCTGTCAGGAACAGGTTAAAAGACTATTTAGCCATCAATAGATTCCACCTCTAGGGCTCCCACCTCTGAACCCTTTAACCTGTCACACTTCAGTAAGTGGCATTTATCATGCAAAGTTAGCTGAACCCGGACATCCTTGCATTTTCACCCCGGCAGCCCCCCTGACATGAGCATCGGAGCAGTTCATGCTCCGATGCTCTCCTTTGTCCTGCGCTAAATTGCCCTGATGAGACGAGTGGCCTTAATGTCCGCCACTTAGACCCACATCCTCTCCTCAGGACCATAACCCTCCCAATGAACGAGGTACTGGAGATAACCGCGGATAATGCGAGAATCCACAATCCTAGAGACCTGAAATTCAAGATTACCATCAACAACAATCAGAGGAGGAGGCAAAGAGGAGGGTACAGTGGGTTGGACATAAGGTTTTAATAGGGACCTGTGAAAAACATTATGGATCTTCCAAGTCTGAGGAAGATCAAGACGGAAGCCAACCCAACTTCCAGGAGGGAACCTTCAGTTTGATATTCTTTGTAGACAACCACACCAGATCACCCACATTCAGGTCCAGACCAGGCACACGTCTCTTATCCGCCACACGCTTATATCTCTCACTCATCCTCTTCAGATTACTTTGAATCTTTTGCCAAATGACAAAGACGAGGAAAATCTCTCCTCATCAGGTAAACCAGAAGACCCCTCCCCAGAGAATGTCCCAAACTGCGGATGAAACCCATATGCACCAAAAAATGGTGACTTATCAGAGGACTCCTGGCGATGGTTATTTAAAGCAAACTCAGCAAGGGACAAAAAAGAATACCAATCCTCCTGATTCTCCGCCACAAAACAGCGCAGATATGTCTCCAGATTCTGATTAATGCGTTCGGTCTGACCATTCGACTGTGGGTGAAAAGCAGAAGAGAACGACAACCGAATCCCCAAGCGAGAACAGAAGGCCTTCCAGAATCTGGAAAAAATTGCGTGCCCCTATCAGAAACGATGTCTGAAGGAATGCCATGCAATTTAACAATGTGATCAACAAACGCTTGCGCCAACGTCTTAGCATTGGGTAACCCAGGAAAGGGAATGAAATGCGCTATTTTGCTAAAACGGTCCACTACCAACAAAATCACAGTCTTCCCCGAGGAACAAGGCAGGTCCGCAATGAAGTCCATGGACAGATAAGTCCAAGGACGGGAAGGAATGGGTAACGGGAGGAGAGAACCAGATGGCCGTGAATGAGGAAACTTGGCACGAGCTCAGGTCTCGCAGGCTGCCACAAAACCCTCAACCATCTTACGAAGAGCCGGCCACCAGAATCTCCGAGCAATGAGATCCACTGTGGCTCTACTCCCCGGGTGCCCAGCAAGGACCGTATCGTGGTGCTCCTTAAAAACCTTGTGCTGTAAAGGGAAAGGCACAAACAACCTCCCAGGAGGACAAAGTTCAGGAGCCTCTGCCTGGGCTGCCTGAACCTCTGCCTCCAAATCAGGATAAAGAACAGAGATGACCACCCCTTCAGCCAAAATGGGATCGGGGTCCTCAAAGTTCCCCCCTCCCGGAAAACAACGTGACAGGGCATCCGCCTTCACATTTTTAACCCCAGGGCGGAACGTGACAACAAATTCAAACCTAGAGAAGAACAAAGACCATCTGGCCTGTCTCTGGTTCAGACACTTGGCCGATTCCAAGTAGGCCAGATTCTTATGGTCGGTAAACACGGTAATAGGGTGTCTGGCTCCCTCTAACCAATTGCGCCATTCCTCAAAAGCTAATTTGATGGCCAACAACTCCCTATCTCCCACATCGTAATTTCTCTCTGCAGAGGAGAGTTTCCTTGAGAAAAAGGCACACGGTCGCCATTTGGCAGGAGAGGGACCCCGAGATAAGACCGCACCCACACCCACCTCAGAAGCGTCCACCTCAGCAATAAAAGGTAGAGAGACATCAGGTTGTACCAAAATGGGAGCGGAAGCAAAACTCTCTTTGATACTAGAAAAGGCTTTAAGCGCATCTACCGACCACGAAGAAAAATCTACCCCCTTTTTAGTCATATCAGTGAGTGGCTTAACAATAGAGGAATAATTCAAAATGAACTTTCGGTAATAATTGGCAAAACCCAAAAACCGCATCAGCGCCTTCTGATTCTCAGGAAGCTCCCAATCAAGCACAGCGCGGACCTTCTCAGGGTCCATGCGAAAACCAGAAGCGGAGAGAAAAAAAACAAAAAATTGAATCTCCGGAACCGCAAACACACATTTTTCCAGTTTAGCGTACAATTTATTCTCCTGCAGAATCAGCAAGACCTGACGTAGGTGGTCTCGATGAGTCTTGAAATCAGGAGAAAAAATCAAAATGTCATCTAGATAAACCAGTAAAAATTTCCCCATTAAATGATAAAAAAAATGCTGTTCAAAAAATGTTGGAAGACGGCCGGAGCATTCATCAAACCAAAGGGCATAACCAAATTCTCGAAATGACCCTCAGGGGTATTGAAGGCCGTCTTCCATTCGTCCCCTTCCCTGACCCTGACTAGGTTGTATGCCCCTCTTAAATCCAACTTAGAAAAAACTTTAACCCCAACAATCTGGCTAAACAGGTCCGGGATCAGAGGAAGCGGATATGGGTAACGAATTGTGATACGGTTCAGCTCCCTGATATCCAGACAATGTCTTAAAGAACCATCTTTTTTCTTAACAAAAAAAAAAAAACAGCGGCAACAGGTGACTTCGAGGGTCGGATGTGTCCCTTTCTCAGGCTCTCAGAGATATAAGTACGCATAGCAACTCTTTCAGGTTGGGAGAGATTGTATAAACATGATTTTGGCAGCTTGGCGCCTGGGATGAGATTAATAGGTCAGTCGTACTCCCGGTGAGGGGGCAACTCCTGGACACCACTCTCGGAAAACACATCCGAAAATTCCGTGCCCCCACCGGCAGCGAAAAGGCCCAAGACTGAGCGTTATCCCTGAGCAGCGAGATGATGATCTCCACCCTCTGCACTGCATCACCAGAGGAATGGGGAAGTAGGCAAAAATGGAGTTTGCAAGCCTCTCTAAAGCGAACAAAATTCTCACTACCCCCGGAGAACGTATCCGGAAGCAAGATCTTAGGCTTGGAACAAACTCCATGAACGCCAGCAGAATCGGTCACCTGAAACTGAGACACAGTTTTACAGAGATCTGCTACCTCCAGCGAAAGACCTTGCATGTGGTCAATCATGGCTGAAACCGGATCCATGCTTAAGACGGTTATGGCAGTTTATAATGTCACGGATGATGTTGCAGAAAGCTGGAAATTATAAATAAACATCCGACTGTCTTGATCCCAAACTAAGGAGCATATGGGTGAGCCCTATAAAACTCCTAGAGCTCTCCCTGACTGCTATGCCCATGCAAGGGTCTCTATGGTAGACCATTGCATGCCCACGTACCTAATACTGTGTGACACCTGAAAACCCTATAATAGTGAGGGGACACGACCACCGGCTCCCTGCACTTAATACGGACGGAGTCAGGGTCACCTAGAATCAAGCCAGCACAAATAAAGGAAAAAGACTTATCTGAGGAAACAGCAGCAGCAGCCTCCAGCAGTGAACACCTCATCCAGGAAGTAGTATAAACCGCAAAGTGAGGCAGTATGGGAGGGAATATAAAGGGAGACAATTAGTCTAAATAGGTGACACCTGGGAGAAGGAAAGGAGATGACAAAGTAAAACCAAAACAAAGAACGTCATGCAAGAGGTAGAGAAGAACGTCTGCCAGACCGTCTCACAGAACTGGCAGTGACAATCTGTATATATGTATACATCAGCACATCTGCATATCTTTATACATTAGTACATCTGTATATTTGTCCATAGTACATCTGTATATTTGCTCTCTATATTGCAATATAAACACCTGTATACTTAATTTATCTGTACATAATCTGTACATAACAATTCATACTTTCTACACTATCCTTATCTGTATATAACTTGTTTTTTATTGCACTTACTGCTCTTTGCACTTCTGATTGGATGCAAACACTTATTTTGTGTAATGACAATAAAGTTGGATCAAATCAAAATTTCTGGCATAACAGTAGGGGATATAGACCATCGAACTATGGAAACTCTACGTGTTTTAGCACCATTAGCAATTATAAAGTTATTGACAATAATTCCCATATCCTAGATATGGTTGTCTGCCCACTGTTAAATCCACATTGTTGGGTAAATTCCCCTTTAAATGAAAGATGGTGTTTCTTATTTGTGGATTACTCTTACCTATTCTCCGCAATGCTTGCAGCTGGTTAATTATAGCACCTTAATCCTCCAAATTTAAAAGACTTCCAGTCCTTCTAGATATTCCTTCTCCTGGATAAGCTGAATTGCAGGTGTTAAAATGTTGGTCTTACCAAAGATTCTCTACTACTTTTCTAATCTTCCTATATTTGTCCCACTTATGATCTAAAAATGTATTCAGAAATCGCCCCTTGCCTTTATCTGGAATAATTCCAGACTGATAGAAACAGCGAATATATATATATATATATATATATATATATATATATATACAGTACAGACCAAAAGTTTGGACACACCTTCTCATTCAAAGAGTTTTCTATATTTTCATGACTATGAAGGCATCAAAACTATGAATTAACACATGTGGAATTATATACATAACAAACAAGTGTGAAACAACTGAAAATGTCATATTCTAGGTTCTTCAAAGTAGCCACCTTTTGCTTTGATTACTGCTTTGCACACTATTGGCATTCTCTTGATGAGCTTCAAGAGGTAGTCCCCTGAAATGGTCTTCCAACAGTCTTGAAGGAGTTCCCAGAGATGCTTAGCACTTGTTGGCCCTTTTACCTTCACTCTGCGGTCCAGCTCACCCCAAACCATCTCAATTGGGTTCAGGTCCGGTGACTGTGGAGGCCAGGTCATCTGGCGCAGCACCCCATCACTCTCCTTCATGGTCAAATAGCCCTTACTTTCAAAGTTTTCCCAATATTTCGGCTGACTGACTGACCTTCATTTCTTAAAGTAATGATGGCCACTCGTTTTTCTTTACTTAGCTGCTTTTTTCTTGCCATAAAACAAATTCTAACAGTCTATTCAGTAGGACTATCAGCTGTGTATCCACCTGACTTCTCCTCAACGCAACTGATGGTCCCAATCCCATTTATAAGGCAAGAAATCCCATTTATTAAACCTGACAGGGCACACCTGTGAAGTGAAAACCATTTCAGGGGACTACCTCTTGAAGCTCATCAAGAGAATGCCAAGAGTGTGCAAAGCAGTAATCAAAGCAAAAGGTGGCTACTTTGAAGAACCTAGAATATGATACAAACCGGATTCCAAAAAAGTTGGGACACTATACAAATCGTGAATAAAAACTGAATGCAATGATGTGGAGGTGCCAACTTCTAATATTTTATTCAGAATAGAACAAAAATCTCAGAACAAAAGTTTAAACTGAGAAAATGCACCATTTTAAGGGAAAAATATGTTGAATCAGAATTTCATGGTGTCAACAAATCCCAAAAAAGTTGGGACAAGGCCATTTTCACCACTGTGTGGCATCTCCCCTTCTTCTTACAACACTCAACAGACGTCTGGGGACCGAGGAGACCAGTTTCTCAAGTTTAGAAATAGGAATGCTCTCCCATTCTTGTCTAATACAGGCCTCTAACTGTTCAATCGTCTTGGGCCTTCTTTGTTGCACCTTCCTCTTTTTGATGCGCCAAATGTTCTCTATAGGTGAAAGATCTGGACTGCAGACTGGCCATTTCAGTACCCGGATCCTTCTCCTACGCAGCCATGATGTTGTGATTGATGCAGAATCTGGTCTGGCATTATCTTGTTGAAAAATGCAGGGTCTTCCCTGAAAGAGATGACGTCTGGATGGGAGCATATGTTGTTCTAGAACCTGAATATATTTTTCTGCATTGATGGTGCCTTTCCAGACATGCAAGCTGCCCATGCCACACGCACTCATGCAACCCCATACCATCAGAGATGCAGGCTTCTGAACTGAGCGTTGATAACAACTTGGGTTGTCCTTGTCCTTTTTGGTCCGGATGACATGGCGTCCCAGATTTCCAAAAAGAACTTTGAATCGTGACTCGTCTGACCACAGAACAGTCTTCCATTTTGCCACACTCCATTTTAAATGATCCCTGGCCCAGTGAAAACGCCTGAGCTTGTGGATCTTGCTTAGAAATGGCTTCTTCTTTGCACTGTAGAGTTTCAGCTAGCAACGGCGGATGGCACGGTGGATTGTGTTCACTGACAATGGTTTCTGGAAGTATTCCTGAGCCCATTCTGTGATTTCCTTTACAGTAGCATTCCTGTTTGTGGTGCAGTGTCGTTTAAGGGCCCGGAGATCACGGGCATCCAGTATGGTTTTACGGCCTTGACCCTTACGCACAGAGATTGTTCCAGATTCTCTGAATCTTCGTATGATGTTATGCACAGTTGATGATGATAGATGCAAAGTCTTTGCAATTTTTCGCTGGGTAACACCTTTCTGATATTGCTCCACTATCTTTCTGCTCAACATTGTGGGAATTGGTGATCCTCTACCCATCTTGGCTTCTGAGAGACACTGCCACTCTGAGAAGCTCTTTTTATACCCAATCATGTTGCCAATTGACCTAATTAGTGTTAATTGGTCTTCCAGCTCTTCGTTATGCTCAAATTTACTTTTTCCAGCCTCTTATTGCTACTTGTCCCAACTTTTTGGGGATTTGTTGACACCGTGAAAATTGGAATCAACGTATTTTTCCTTTAAAATGATACATTTACTCGGATTAAACGTTTGATCTGTCATCTACGTTCTATTACAAATAAAATATTGACATTTACCATCTCCACATCATTGCATTCAGTTTTTATTCACAATTTGTTTAGTGTCCCAACTTTTTTGGAATCCGGTTTGTATATTTTCAGTTGTTTCACACTTGTTTGTTATGTATATAATTCCACATGTGTTAATTCATAGTTTTGATGCCTTCATAGTCATGAAAATAAAGAAAACTCTTTGAATGAGAAGGTGTGTCCAAACTTTTGGTCTGTACTGTATATATCTATATAAAAAAATTTTTTTTTTTTTTTTGGGGGGGTGGGGGATTTTTGGAAAATGAAAGGTGAAATCTGATTGGTTGCTATGGGCAACTAAGCCAGTTCTACTTTACACCAGTGTTTCTTCCAATACAGTGAGGTAGCTATGGTTGTCCTTGTATATTGACATATTATAGGGCTGCCATAATGGAAAAACAGAACAAATTAAGAGTTGGTAGTTTCCTGATACCTCAACAAAAAAAAAAGGTGGCCATAGAAGACCACTTTGATGAGATATTTTTTGTGGACTATATCCGTTACTAAGGTTGTTCCAAAGTCTCCCTTCATCACTCTTCAAGCTGAAGCGTTGATATGGGGCAAAGGCTCTTTAATGGAACAGCTTCTGAAAGGATACTCAGACGTCCCGTTTGCAATACCTACTACTGACTATAATCCCTGGATATAACTACTTGAAGTAATATCAGTGATAGGCTTGTTCGCGCTCCCTTTTCTAAGATTGTGGATGTTTATAGCATTCACATATGTGACTTCCATAAATACCGACAGCTGAGACATCTTGTGCACTTGCAAATTCCACCTAACCTTTTTGTGAATCCTAAATTGCTTACTAATGATTTATCTGAAAAGCTACTAAGCAATACAGCTGCTTTGCCACTTGGATGTTCTCCCATTTCAAATTAAGTGGGAGAAGTATCTGCAGTGTTATTTTTCCTCAGAACGGTGGCAATATGTATTTTTCTTAAGTGTCTGTACTTCTAAATGTGTTAATCATTTGGAAGCTACTAGGAACTTGGTGTATACTAGATATTATACCTAGATATTATAACTATATTGACTTTCTAAGATATCTCCGCAAGTTTCTTGGTTATGCTGATACTGTTTGTGAGAAGTGGGAACTTGTGCATATTTGGTACGTAGTAGTTTCATACAAAATGAAAAATCATTCAGTGTCCTCTTTCATGGAGACCTGAAATAGCTCTTTTATGTTATGTTTGAGATTGGATGCACTACCTACCGTTGAAACAAGAAGTTTACATACACTATATAAAAAGACACATATGCATGTTTTTCTCAATATCTGACATGAAATCAGAATAAACCTTTCCTGTTTTTGGTTAATTAGGATTACCATAATTATTACTTGCCAATTGCCAGAATAATGAGAGAGAATGTTTAGGGCATTTTTATTACTTTCTGCAAAGTCAAAAGTTTACATACATTTCATTAATATTTGGTACCATTGCCCTTAAACTGTTTGACTTGGGTCAAATGTTTTGGATATCCTTCCACAAGCTTCTCACAATAGTTAGTCAGATTTTGGGCCCATTCCCCCTGACAAAACTGGTGTAACTGAGCCATGTTTGTTGGTCGCCTTGCTCGCACCTGCCGTTTCAGCTTTGCCCATAAATTTTCAATAGGATTGAGATCAGGGCTTTGTGATGGCCACTCCAAAACATTGACTTTGTTATCCTTAAACCACTGTGTAACCAGTTTGGCAGTATGCTTCAGGTCATTGTCCATTTGGAAAACCCATTTCCGCCAAGGCTTTAACTTCCTGACTGATGTCTTGAGATGTTGCTTCAGTATTTCCACATAAGTCCTCATGTAGCCATTTATTTTGTGAATTGCACCAGTTCCTCCTGCAGCAAAACAACCCCACAACATGATGCTGCCACCCCCGTGTTTCACAGTTGGGATGGTGTTCTTGGGCTTCCAAGCTTCTCCCTTTTTCCTCCAAACGTAGCAATGGTCATTATGGCCAAAAAGTTAAATTTTAGTTTTGTCAGACCACAGGACATGTCTCCAAATATGTAGGTCTTTGTTCCTGTGTGCATTTGCAAACATTAATCTGGCTTTTTTATGTTTCCTTTGGAGTAATGGCTTCTTCCTGGCAGAGTGGCCTTTCAGCCCATGTTGATACAGTACTCATTTTACTGTGGATAATGACACAATCTTACCAGCTTCCGCCATCATCTTCACAAGGTCTGTTGCTTTTGTTCTTGGGTTAATATGCACATGTCGGACCAAGCACGTTCATCTCTGGGACACAAAACCCGTCTCCTTCCTGAGCGGGATGATGGCCGGACATTCCCATCTTGTTTGTACTTGCGTATAATTGTTTGTACAGATGAACGAGGCACCTTCAGGTATCTTGAAATTGCACCCAAGGTTGAGCCAGACTTGTGTAAATCCACAATTCTCTTCCTGATATCTTGGCTAATTTCTTTAGACTTTCCCATGATGCTACACAAAGAAGCAGTGTGTTTCAGGTGTGCATTTAAATACATCCACAGGTGTGTCTCTAATTAACTCAGATGTTGCCAACAATCCTAACAGAAGCTTCCAAACACAATACATGGGCAGTACAGAATGGTTTAAAGGCATAGTAATCTTAGTGTATGTAAACTTTTGACATTGCAGAAAATAATACAAATGCCTTAAACATTCTCTCTCTCATTATTCTGGCATTTGGCAAATAATAATAATTATGGTAATCCTAATTGACCAAAAACAGGAAAAGTTTTTTCTAAATTCATGTCAGATATTGAGAAAAACATGCATATGTGTCTTTTTATATAGTGTATGTAAACTTCTGGTTTCAACTGTATATCTAACAAAACCATAGTGTCACACATACCTATTTATTTGTATGAAAACTTTGAAAACCAAATAAAATTTTAAGTTACAAAAGATAATCCTTCCAAACAAGATCAGTAGAGGTGAGACATTTGGCACCCTGCCAATCAGGTGTTGAAGAGGCCACTGGATATTGCAGCGTTGTCCCATTCAAGAGAATGGGAAAAATCTGCAATACACAGCACCTCAAATGCTATGCAGTTGCAAGAAAAAAATTAAAGGGAACCCTTTGGAATTACCAGAATTTCTGCATTGATTACTAATAAAGTGTGGTCTGATTGTTATCTAAGCCACAATTATAGAGAAACAAAATCTAACAAGTAACAAGCACAGTTGTACAATTCATGTCTTTTACTGAGCACATTGTAGGTTTTTAGTGATGTTTTTCTGCACTTTCACGTTTTTCTGCGGCATATTTTGCCACATTTTTTCAGTAAAAATGCAAACTCCAGATGTAAGTTGAATATGTGTGTTAAATATGAAATATGTTCTGGAGTTTTTAATAATTAGTTGGCAGTTATTCTTTTATTGGCTTCTTTTCAACAATGCATTCTGTAGCGCTTTGCATTTTTCAGGTTTTCATTCCACCACCTCCTCTATAGAGGAAAAATGCCATAAAGAAAGCACAAATAGGCAAGCACATTGTTTGCAAACAATAGCCAGGATAAAAATGAGGGAAAAACTATGGGTGACAAAACAAAAACTGCTTGTGTATACTTTAGTGTTTTTTTAACTGGTAAAACACATGTGTGTGGGGGCCCTTAAGCTCCTCTTGCCGCTTTTGAAGAAAAAAAAAAAAATTCACAAGACTTAGGGTACTTTCACACTTGCGGCAGAGGATTCAGGCAGGCAGTTCTGTCGCCGGAACTGCCTGCCGGATCCGTCAAAACGTATTTGAAAACTGCTGGCATTTGTCAGACGGATCAGGATCCTGATCCGTCTGACAAATGCATTGAAATACCAGATCTGCCTCTCCAGTGTCATCCAGAAAAATGGATCCGGAATTTTTTTTCCACACTTTTTGCGGTCTGAGCATGCGCAGACCGCAAAAATGGATCCGTTTTGCTGGAACACTCAGGGCCGGATCCGGCATTAATACATTTCAATGGGAAAAAATGCCAGATGCAGCATTCCGGCAAGTGTTCTGGAATTTTGGATGGAGATTAAACCTTATCTCTGTCTGAAAAGGCAAAAAGACTGAACTGAAGATTGCTCTCCATTCAGAAAGCATTAGTATAAAACTGATCAGTTCTTTTCTGGTATTGAGCCCCTAGGACGGAACTCAATGCCGGAAAAGAATAACGCTAGTGTGAAAGCACCCTTAGCGGAGGAGCATGGCCTCTCAGAGCCCAACAAATTGACTAAAATTTATACCATAAACTGGAAAAAATTACAGCTCAAATCTATACCAGTTAAAAGCTGGTGATTTTAACATTTATACCAGAACATTTTTTTTTTATAAACACTGGTATATGACACCCCAGTCTCAATAAATTAACAGTGCAAGGAGAAAAAGTAAGTGGACCCATGAAGTTAATAACCTGTAGATTTCCCTTCAGCAGAAATCGCCTCAATAAAACGTTTCCTGCAGTAGCAAATATGATGGCGAGGTGAAATTGTGGACCATTTCTACCTAAAAATGTTTCAGTTCATTAATATTTCTGTGATTCCTTGTGCGAACAGTCCTTTTTTTCGGAAATTTTCTTAAAAATTAAAAAATGTGCTTCTAAACTTCTAAGCCTTATAAGATCCTAAAAAATAAAATGACATTTACAAAATTATGCAAACATGAAAGTAGACATATGGGAAATGTAAAGTAATAACTCTTTTATGATGTATGACTATCTGCCTTAAAAGCAGAGAAATTCTAATTTTTAAAATTGCAAATTTTTCCAAATTTTCAGTAAATTTTAGATTTTTTAATAAATAAAGGTTAATTATATGACATGTCATGAGAAGCACTTAAAATTTATCTTATTTATTTTTACAAGCAATTTAAAAATACACACAAAATAGTGTGGTGCTTTTACATGTACCTGGCTATGTACCTGGGTATAAACATTACAAATGCCAACACACATTGCAAATGCAACCCAAAAAAAAAATACACCTCAAAGGTGGAAACACACCACTACAAAAATGCCTGTTTGTTTTGTATTTTATTTCCCATAGACTTCCATTTAATACTGTATCTAAAGCTGACATTTTTGCCAAAAAAAGCAAAAAAAAACAAACAAACAGCAAAATATGCGACAAAAACATAAAAAATGCCCTTTTATATACATGACACATTTTTTGCCCATTCGTGCTCTTTGGTGCATGTTTTTATAGCATATTTTTCTGGCATTTTTTCCATTGTGTTTTCCTACTCATGTTTTCTTCATTGGTGCCTGCTGCCTTCCTTGGATGCTTGTGCTTTAATAACTTGACCCACCCTCTCTGGGTGGTTCACAATTAGAAAAATATTAGTGTTTTGTTAATTTGGTGTTATTTTTGTCTTTCTGGCTTCTTTTCAAAATACCAAGCATTTTGGCGTTTTTTTTTCCAGATGTTTTGACATCATTTTTTCTATAAGGAAAAAACCTTATAGAAAAAGTGATGTCAAAACATCTGGGGGAAAAAAACACCAAAAGATTGTAGGTGAGGGCCTGCAGGTGAGCTGACCCTGTAAAACATTATATGCGAGGGCCTGCAGGTGACCTGACCCTGTAAAACATTATACGCGAGGCCCTGCAGTTAAGATGACCCTGTAAAAGATTGGAGGTGAGGGCCTGCAGTTGAGCTGACCCTGTAAACCATTATATGCGCGGGCCTGCAGGTGAGCTGACCCTGTAAAACATTATATGCGAGGGCCTGCAGGTTAGCTGAGCCTGTAAAACATTATATGTGAGGGCCTGCAGTTGAGCTGATGTCACCGCCAGCTCTGTGAGAAGGTCTGTTAGGCGTTCTTCTCTACCTCTTGCATGAAGTTCTTTGTTTTGGTTTCACTTTGTCATCTCCTTTCCTTCTCCCAGCTGTCATCTATTTGCACTGATTGTCTCCCTTTATATTCCCTCCCATACTGCCTCACTTTGCGGTTTATACTTCTTCCTGGATGAGTTGTTCACTGCTGGATGCTCCTGCTCCTGATTCCTCAGATAAGTCTGTTTCCTTTATTTGTGTTTACTTGCTGGCTTGATTGTAGGTGACCCTGACTCCGTCCGTATTAAGTGCAGGGAGCCGGTGGTCGTGACCCCTCACTATTATAGGGTTTTCAGGTGTCAGATAGTATAAGGTACGTGGACATGCAATCGTCTACCATAAAGATCTTTGCATGGGCATAGCAGTCAGGGAGAGCTCTAGGGGTTTTATAGGGCTCACCCATATGCTCCTTAGTTTTGGATCAAGCCAGTCGGATGTTTATTTATAAGTTCCAGCTTTCCGCAGCACCATCCGTGACAGCTGACCCTGAAACAACATATGCGAGGGCCTGCAGGTTTGCTGAGCCTGTAAAAAATTATATGTGAGAGCCTGCAGTTGAGCTGACCCTGTAAAACATTATATGCGAGGGCCTGCAGTTGGGCTGACCCAGTAAAACATTATATGCGAGGGCCTGCAGTTGAGCTGACCCTGTAAAATATTATATGTGAGGGCCTGCAGTTGAGCTGACCCTGTAAAAAATTATATGTGAGGGACTGCAATTGAGCTGACCCTGTAAAAAATTATATGTGAGGGCATATATGTGAGGGAATAATATGCGACGAATAAGCATGTTGATATGATGGAAGAGGAGGAGGAGAATGAGAAAAGGAAGATTTAACCATATACCCTTTTTTGAGATGGAACAGGTGCATGGGAATACTGTGTATTCAGTACATTAAACAACACATTTAAAGTTCCTTTGTTCATCCGCTTTCCTCTGGTGGAGTCGAGAAGTCTGGGGCAATCCAGGCCTTGTTCATTTTTATAAGAGTCAACCTGTCAGCATTTTCAGTTGACAGGTGGATACGCTTATCTGTTATAATGCCACCAGCAGCACTAAATACCTGCTCAGACAATACCTGCAGCACTAAATACCTGCAGGCCAGCACCTCCAAGGTGTAGAGCGCCAGTTCGAGCCACGTGTCCAGTTTGGACACCCAGTAGTTGTAAGGCACTGAAGGATCACTCAGGATGCTGACACGGTCTGCTACGTACTCTTTCACCATCTTCCAAAACTTTTTCCTCCTTGTGACACTAGGATTGAGGGTGAGGGTGCTGGCGGGGTGTCATGAAACTGTCCCAGGCCTTGGAGAGTGTTGCCCTGCCTCTGTTGGAACTGCTGTGTGTTCCCCTTGTCTCCCCTCCTCGGTTGGCCAAAGAAGTACAGACTCTGTCGCCAGCGTTGTCAGATGGAAATTTTGGAAGCAATTTTTCAACAAGGACCTTCTGGTATTGCACCGTTTTTGCTCGTCCTCTCCACCTGAGGAATGAGAGATGAGAAGTTCTCTTTGTAGCGGTAATCCGTGTTGTCTAAAATGCCTATAACGTGTGGGTCGCGGGAAAGGCAGCCTAACATGAAGTCAGCCATGTGTGCCAGAGTACCAACAGGCAAGACTTCGCTGTCGTCATCAGGAGGATCACTCTCAATCTCCTCCTCTTCTGCCCACCCACGCTGAACAGATGGAATTAAGCTTCCATGGGTACCTCTGTAGCGGAGGCAACCGTCTCCTGCTCTTACTTCTCCTCTTCATCGTCCAATTCCCGCTGAGAAGACGGACGGAGGGTGGTCTGGCTATCACCCTGTGTAATGTCTTCTTCCCCCATTTCCACCTCTTCCACATGCAAAGCGTCCGTCTTAATTGTGAGCAGCGAGCATTTGAGTAGACACAGAAGTGGGATGGTGACGCTGATAATAGCGTTATCGCCGCTCACCATTTGTGTTGATTCATCAAAGTTTCTTAAAACCTCACAGAGGTCAGACATCAATGCCCACTCCTCGCTTCTGATTAGCGGAAGCTGACTGGAAAGGCGACGATCATGTTGAAGCTGGTATTAAACTACTGCCCTCTGCTGCTCACAAAGCCTGGCCAACACGTGGAACGTGGAGTTCCAGCGCGTGCTCACGTCACACAATAGCCAGTGAGCTGGCAATTTCAAGCGCTGCTGCAGTGTTGACAGACCGGCTGAAGCTGTTGATGACTTGCGGAAATGTGCACACATGCGGCGCACCTTCACCAGTAGCTCAGGCAAATTGGGGTAGGTTTTGAGAAACCGCTGAACCACTAAGTTTAAGACATGGGCTAGGCATGGGATGTGTGTGAGCTTGAAGAGTTCCAAAGCCGCCACCAAGGTTGAGTGGCGAGAGCCACAGCTCAGTCTGGTTTCTTATTCCCTGCAACAGCTCTGCAGTGGTGTGCTGTTTGTCCCCTAAGCATATCAGCTTCAGCATGGCCTGTTGATGCTTCCCCACTGCAGTGCTACACTGCTTCTAGCTACTGGCTGACTGGTGCTGCACGTGGATAATTCGGAGGTGGAAGTGGAGGAGGAGGAGGAGAAGTGGGGGTTGGAGCCACTTAACTTAGGTGCTGGCAAAAACCCTAATGGAATTAGGGCCCACAATCCTCGGCGTCAGTAGCATTTGTGCAATCCCAGGGTTCGACTCGCTCCCAGCCTCCACAATGTTCACCCAGTGTGCCGCCAGGAAAATGTAGCGTCCCTGGTCAAATGCACTTGTCCATGTGTCCGTGGTTAAGTGGAATTTCCCAGTAACTGCGTTGGTCAGGGCACGTGTGACGTTTCAGGACACATGTTGGTGTAAGGCGGGCACAGCACACCTTGAAAAATAGTAGCGGTTGGGGACAGAGTACCGCGGGACGGCCGCTGACATCAGGCTGCGGAAGGCCTCAGTGTCCACAAGCCTAAATAGCAACATTTCCAGGGCCTGTAATTTTAAAAGGTGCGCATTTAGTGCTATGGCCTGTGGGTGGGTGGCTGGGTATTTGCACTTGTGTTCAAATGCCTGGGGTAATGACATTTGGACACTGCGCTGGGACAGGGAATAGGATGTTGTCACTGATAGTGCTTGCGAAGGTCCAGGTGCAGGGCGGGAGGCATCCTTGCCTGCGCCTTCGACAGGCGATTGGCCAGCACATACCATAGGGGTAGAAGAGGCAGTGGTGTGACCCGCAGACACAGATTGTGGACCCAGGCATTCGTCTCACTTATTACGGTGCTTGGATGCCATGTGGCTGATCATGCTGGTGGTGATGAGGTTGCTAGTGTTCACGCCCCAGCTCATTTTGGTGTGGCACAGGTTGCAAACTACTATTCTTTTGTCGTCTGCACTTTCCTTAAAAAAACGCCATACTGCAGAACACCTACCCCTTGGCAGGGGAGATTTACGCAAGGGAGTGCTCCGTGGAACAGTTGTGGGGCTGTTTGGTGTGGCCCGCCTTCTCCCTTTTGCCACCCCACTGCCTCTTGCAGCCTGTTGCGGTGCTGCAGATCCTTCCCCCTATGAACTGCTGTCCTCACTCGGCTTTCCACCTTCCCAGGTTGGGTCAGTGACCTCATCATCCACCACCTCCTCTCCCACTTCCTCACTCTGATCATCCTCTTGATTTGTTGACCTAACCACAACCTCAGTGATTGAAAACTGTGTCTTTTCCTCTTCATCAACCTCTTAAAACAGTAATTGTGGTTGTCATGTTCTTGTGACTGTGGATGCTCAAGAGGTTGGGAATCAGGCCACAAGATCTCATGTCCCTCTTCAAGCGTGCTTGGCGAGAGGGCCAAATCAAGTAATGGCGATGAAAAGAGCTCCTCGGAATTTCCGAGTGTGGGATCATTTGTTTGGCCAGACTCTCCATGGTGGGAGGAAGGAGGATCAGGAAGAGGATTCCTTTGACCAGATTCTTGGCTACTGAGACTGGACTTGGTGGAAGACAGGGTGGTGCTTAACCGACTGGAAGCATTATCTGTTGTAATCCAACCGACCACCTGGTCGCACTGGTCTGACTTCAAGAGTTTTGTCCTGCGCTGCCCTGCAAACTGGGACATGAAGCTACAGTAGGTATCGTGGTTTATTGTTTTTCTTGTGCTCTGGCAGCAGGTACAGTTTCAACGCGACCAGGGCCACGGCCTCTGCGTGCACCATCAGCATCACAGCCATTCTTTGTCCTTTAGTGTTCGCCTTGCGCATAGTAAATGTTATATGCACGCTTGACACACAAGATGTGGCACGAATGTCACAGTTCACAGCAAGCGCAGTATATGGAAAAAGTATGGAAAAAGTATGAAAAAAATTTAATAGATTTCAGTTATATTTCTCCAATCTCTGGCTCTGACACACAGAAGGTATTGAACAGATGTCACTAGTCACTGCAGACACCCTCTATATGAAAATTATTGAAAATTATGGAAAAAATATATTAATTTTAACTTATATTTCTCCAATATCTGGCCTTGACACACAGAAGGTATTGGACAGATGTCACTAGTCACTGCAGACACCATCTATATGAAAATTATGCAACAAATATATTAATTTTAACTTGTATTTCTCCAATCTCTGGCCTGACACACAGAAGGTATTGGACAGATGTCACTAGTCACTGCAGACACCCTCTACATCAAAATGATGGAAAAAATACAGTATTTTTCAGTTCTATTGCTCCAATCTCTGGCCCTGACACACAGAAGGTATTGGACAGATGTCACTAGTAGGGTTGAGCGAACCTGAACTGTAAAGTTCGGGTTCGTACCGATCTTTAGGGTTTTTTGTACCCGGACCCAAACATTTTCGTAAAAGTTTGGGTTCGAGTTCGGCGATTTAATGGCGCTTTTTGAAAGGATGCAGGGCAGCCAATCAACAAGCGTTTAACTAGTGTACCCTTAGAAGCCATGATAGCCATGCCTACTAATGGCATGGCTGTGATTGGCCAAGTGCAGAATGTGACCCAACCTCTATATAAGCTAGAGTCACATAGCGCCGGGCGTCACTCTGCTCTTACTAGTTGTAGGGATAGGATGCTGCTGCTGTGAGGGAGAGATTAGGAAAGAATCTGATATCTGCACTTGGTGTGAAGTCAGCGATCTACAGCATTTTTTGCTTTGGGGGTGTGATGCAACATTTTTGTACCCTGCCCTGAGCCTAGTGAGACTGAAAAGAAAAGTTTTAATCCGTCTGTTAGTTAGGTAGGCGTCAGCGGCCATTTTGTGCAACAGCACTGCAAATGTGCCAGGGACAATCATTTAATCCTGTTCTTGTAGTTCAGTGGCTGACATATACCCATTTTTAAAGTGCACCTGCAATGCATATGTGCCAGGGGAAGGGAAAATAATACAGTCTGTGAGTTCAGGGACCCAGGGGGTGACATATCCCCATTTTTTTCTGTAAAGAAACCCTGTGCTGCATTACTGAGAGTGAAATATAATCAGTTAAAGGGAACCTGTCACCGGGATTTTGTGTATAGAGCTGAGGACATGGGTTGCTAGATGGCCGCTAGCACATCAGCAATACCCAGTCCCCATAGCTCTGTGTGCTTTTATTGTGTAAAAAAAAAAACAATTTGATGCATATGCAAATTAACCTGAGATGAGTCCTGTCCCTGACTCATCTCACATACAGGACTCATCTCAGGTTAATTTGCATATGTATCAAATATATATTTTTACACAATAAAAGCACACAGAGCTATGGGGACTGGGTAGTGCGGATGTGCTAGTGGCCATCTAGCAACCCATGTCCTCAGCTCTATACACAAAATCCTGGCGACAGGTTCCCTTTAAATCCATCTGTTCCATTGTGGGGTGACATATTAAATTTTTTTGTTGTAAAGTACCTCTGAGGTCTGCACTGCATATGTGACAGGCAGGCACATAAATTCAGCAAATCCATCTGTTCCATTGTAGGGGTGACATATCCACCATTTTCTATGTTAAAAACCCCTGTGCTTCATTTGTGAGAGTGAAATATAATCACAGTTAAATCCATCTGTTTTATTTAGGGTTAAAAAAAAAACTTTTTGGGGGCAATAAAGTACATTTTTGCCCTGTGCTGCATTTCTGGTAGTAAAAGAACTACAGTTAAATCCATCTGTTTAATTGTGTGAGCGAAAAAAAAAATTTTTTTTTTTGCAATAAAGTACCTTTGCTACCTGCACTAGCAGACCGGGCAATAAGTTTAAAAAAATTGTCTGTTCCATTGTTGGGAGACATTAACCCATTTTTCCCGTCAAAAAACCCCTGCTCTGCCTAGGTGACAGGGACCTAAATTTTCTAAAATTCGCCTGATCCATTGTTGGGTGACATTAACCCATTGTGTCCGTCAAAAAAAACCTGCTCTGCATTGTTCACAGGTAACTTAATTTTGTAAAAATGTCTGTTACTTCGGTGGGTAACCGTAAAAATTGAGGAGAGCGTACAAAAAAGGGACGTGGCCCTGGTCGTGGTGCTGCTGGTGTTGGTGGAGCTCCTGTTGCAGGGAGAGGACGTGGTCGATCTGTGCCAGCTACACGCCTAAGTGAAGGCTTTCTGCAGTGTGCAGACCGACAAGGAGGGCAGGGGTGAAGACTGGGTGGAAGATGATGTGGAGGACGATGAGGTCCTCGACCCCACATGGAATCAAGGTCATGTGAGTGACCTGTGTAGTTTGGAGGAAGAGGCGGTGGTCGCACAGAGCCACCAGCACAGCAAAAGAGGGAGCAGGGTGCAAAAGTGGAGTGGCCATCCCCTAGACAGTATGCCTGCTACTGCCCACCGCACCAAGGGACCGAGCACACCAAAGCCAGCTCCAAGAAGTTCCCTGGCGTGGCAGTTCTTCAGACAATGTGCTGATGACAAGACACGAGTCGTTTGCACGCTGTGCAATCAGAGACTTAAGCGAGGCATAAATGTTCTAAACCTGAGCACAACCTGCATGACCAGGCATCTAAGTGCATAGCACGAGCTGCAGTGGAGTAGACACCTCAAAAACAAAGAAAGGTCTCTGGCTCCTCCTGCATCCTCTTCTGCTGCAGTCTCGGCCTCTTCATCCCCCTCTGGAGTGACAGTGGCACCTAGCACCCCGCAAACAGAGGATGTGCCAGCAATGCCACCACATCGGTCACCAAGCATCTCCACAATGTCCCATGGAAGCGTTCAGCTGTCTATCTCCCAAACACTGGAGCAAAAGAGGAAGTACCCCCCTACCCACCCGCGATCCCTGGCCCTGAATGCCAGCATTTCCAAATTACTGGCCTTTGAAATGCTGTCATTACGTCTGGTGGACACGGATAATTTTAAGAATCTGATGACGGTGGCTGTTCCACAGTACGTTGTGCCCAGCCGCCACTACTTTTTCAGGCAAGCCATCCCTTCCCTGCACAACCAAGTGGGGGACAAAATCAGGTGTGCACTGCGCAACGCCATCTGTGGCAAGGTCCACATAACTACGGATATGTGGATCAGTAAGCACAGTGAGGGACGTTATATCTCCCTAACAGTACAGTGGGTAAATGCAGTGGCGGCTGGGCCTGAGGCGGACAGCAGTTTGGCGCATGTCCTTCCACCACCGAGGATTTCAGGGCGTTTCTCTTTGCCTCCTGTTGTTTCCTCCTCCTACTCCACTTCCTCCTCCTCTACCGCCTCCTCATCCGGTCAGCATAACACCTTCACCACCAACTTCAGCACAGCAAGGGGGAAACGAAAGCAGGCAGTTTTGAAACTTATCTGTTTGGGGGAGAAACCCCACACCGCGCAGGAGCTGTGGTCGGGCCTTGAACAACAGACCGATGAGTGGTTGGTGCCAGTGAGCCTCAAGCCCGGCCTAGTGGTGTGTGATAATGGGCGAAATCTCGTAGAAGCTCTGGGCCTAGCCTGTTTGACGCACATCCCTTGCCTGGCGCATGTGCTGAATTTAATTTAATAACCTGACCCACCCTCTCCACCCAATCCCAATCAGATTTCAGCCATTGACCTCCCTTGGCAGTGGTATCCTTTTCTCAGGCTCCCTCTCCGGCATTGAACCCTGATTCCCTGTTACCCGTGATCACCATGGTAGGCGCATAAAAGAACATCGAAAATTGATAGGGAAAATATCCAATTGGATCGTGGACGTCACGGGGACGTGCGACATGGTGGAGCAGTATGTGTGCACATGCCTACACGTACTGACTGATGGGTTTGCCCCCTTCAACTTCTGAGTCTCCAAATTGGGCACATGGCCTGAGCTTTCTCTTTACGCCTTGGTGGTGCTGGCCTGCCCTGCAGCCAGTGTATTGTCTGAACGTTTGTTTAGCACGGCAGGAGGGGGTTATCACAGACAAGTGCAGCCGTCTGTCCACAGCCAATGTGAACAAGCTCACGTTTATTAAAATGAACCAGGCAGGGATTCCACAGGACTTGTCTGTACCTTGTGCAAAATAGACATGTATACCAGCCTCACCCAGCCATTGTTGTACTCCAGCGCACTTTCTCTTTGTTTTATTTTTTATATTTCCCAATGTTTTGGGGTCTACCCAAATTTAATAAATAAAATAATAATAATAAAATATAATAAAAAACAAAAACCAGTGTTGGCTACCTCCTTCTCCACCGACGCTTCCACCTACACCGCCACCTCAACCTCCTAATCCATATGGACCTCATCCTCCTAGATCAAGATTATTATTTTTATTTTTACATATTTTATGTTATTTTAAGTCATTTCCCTATCCACATTTGTTTGCAGAGCACTTGCCATGCTCTTAACCACATTTTGCTGCCTTTTGCAGCCCTTTCCATGACTTTTTTAGAGCCATTTTAGTGCTCCAAAGTTCGGGTCCCCATTGACTTCAATGGAGCTTGGGGTCAAGTTCGGGTACCGAACTTGAACTTTTTTGCGAAGTTCAGCCGAACCCGAACTTCCAGGTGTCCGCTTAACTCTAGTCACTAGTCACTGCAGACACCCTCTATATGAAAATTATTAAAAATGATGGAAAAAATATACTATTTTTCTGTTATATTTCTCAAATCTCTGGCACAGACACACAGAAGGTATTTGACAGATGTCACTAGTCACTGCAGACACCCTGTATAGAAAAATTATTGTAGTGAATTGATTGCGATCAGACTCCCTACACTCTCTGTCCCTTCCTAAGCGCAGCTCTCCCTGACTACAAATGAGCCGAACATGCGTCATTGGGTGGTATATATCACCCGATGACGTGTTCCGGCCAGCCAATCACTGTAATGCCAGTAGCCAACATGGCTTCTGGCATTACAGTGAGGGCAGTACTTACCTGCACGTTTATTGACTGCATAGCAGCCTAGCAGCCACGAAACGTGCGGGAAGGAGACTCGAGCATCGGCCGAGTACCGCCATGTGCCGAGTATAGCGATGCTCGAGCCGTACAGCAGTTCGGCTGAGCATGTTCGCTCAACACTAATAATTATCAGAGTTGTGGTAGTCTTACCCCTGGGACCCCCTCCGATCACAGGAACGGGAGCCCTGTACCCTGTGGAGCCCCTCTGAAATGGACAGAGAGGTTGGTTGGAAATGCATGCCACCACTCTATTAATTTCTATGGGAGCGCCGGAGCTAGCTATCCATTTCAGGGGGATAGTGTATGTGGATAGGGAATAACGTGTTATAACGGGAATATCCCTTTACTGGTAATAATGGTGACAGCACCATTATAACAGTTTTAAGATTAATACTTTTTATACTTGTACTGCACTATGGCACTGCTCAAAGCATTATATCCATGCATGCAAATCTCAGATATAGTATACTAGTATCAGGGCCGGCCTTAGGTGTTCAGGCGCCCTGTGCGAGCTAACCTTGTGGCGCCCCCCCCCCCCCCCCCCCCAAAAAAAAAAACACTGCTTGTTGCTGGCATCATGGCATAGGCTGGCTGACTATCCAACCAAGTAGTTACCAGCCCACACACCCCAAAGGCCGGTGTAATGTTATACTTCCCTACTTCGTGAGATTTCTCTACCCTCGTCACTTCCGGTCGCACCGGACATGACGTGAGGAGGTGTGCAGCGCCGCGCAGGCGCACAACGACAGGTTAGGGAAATTTCACAGCAGAGTGCGCATGCGCCAGGAGCCTCGCCGGCGGTTAGGGTAGGGAAAAACTATGGGCCAATGCGCAGTGATCGGATGGATGTTCTCAGCTGAACACCGGCCGACACTGCTCATGCACCGGGAGCCTCACCAGCGGTTAGGGAAGGGAAAAATTATTTTTCCCCCCTCTCCCTTGTCACTCTCATTATTTCCCCCCCCTCCCTCCCCCCTTGTCACTCTCATTATTCCCCCCCCTCCCCCCTTGTCACTCTCATTATTCCCCCCCCCTTGTCACTCTCATTATCCCCCCCTTTATCACTCTCATTATCCCCCCCCCCTTGTCACTCTCATTATTTCCTCCCCCCCTTCCCCCTTTTCACTCTCATTATTTCCTCCCCCCTCCCCCCTTGTCACTCTCATTCTACTCCCACCTCCACCTCTAGTGTAGCGTGGCCGAGCTCTGTTCGATCCGCGGTACAGGAGCATTTGTTTCCTGTACCCGTTCGGACTGACAGGAAGTGCACACTAAGTGAGCACTTCCTGTCAGTCCGGCCGGGTACAGGAAACAAAAGCTCCTGTACCGCGGATCGAACAGAGCTCGGCCACGCTACATTAACAGCACACAGCAGGCGCATGCAGGATTCTTTAGAGCGGCAAGCGCTCAGCCTCAGCCGCTCAGGCGGCGCAGCATGAGGGGCGCCGCCGGCCGCCCGAACTTATATAAGCAACTGCTAAATACAAGGTAGGGGGAGGGGGAGATGGAGGGGGCGGGGGGCCCGCCCCGAGGGAGAACACAAGTGCCGCCTCGCCTGCCGCATATTACATTGCGAGCTGTCGGCCACCCGGCGCCCCTGTTGCTATGGCGCCCTGTGCGGCCGCACAGCCCGCACACCCCAAAGGCCGGCCCTGTCTAGTATACCTATAGTATGGTAACTAATAGAAAGTATAACACCCTGTAATCAACTTTAATATTTGCAGCCCAGAGGTGCTTTAAGGTAAGATTTACCCTGGCTTGATACATGTAAAAGAAAATATTTTCTCAACAATGAGATAATAATGAATATCTTAGTAGCTCAGGCTGTGCAATTAAAGAAGTGCGCAGGACCCTCACCGTGCCAAATATAATATTTAATCATGTGAAACGTTTCTGTAAAGGGTGCCGACATTCCACTTGAGGAGCACATAGTTTCCACAACACATACTGAACTGAGTGCTTAAAGTACCCTTGAAACATCTGTGTGAATAAACACGCATAGCAATTACCATTTATAATACCCCCATAAATGACCACATTGTAGAAACTATACCCCTCAAGTTACTTAAAACTGATTTTACAAACTTTGTTAACCCTTTAGGCGTTCCACAAGAATTAAAGGAAAATGGAGATCAAATTTTAAAATTTCACTTTTTTGGCAGATTTTCCATTTTAATCCTTTTTTTCTTTAACACATCGAGGGTTAACAGCCAAACAAAACTCAATATTTATTACCCTGATTCTGTGGTTTACCGAAACACCCCACATGTGGTAGTAAACTGATGTAAGGGCGCATGGCAGGGAGCAGAAGAAAAGGAGCGCAGCATGGTTTTTGGATGGCAGATTTTGCTGAACTGGTTTTTAGATGCCATGTCCCATTTGAAGCCCCCCTGATGCACCCTTACAGTAGAAACTCCCAAAAAGTGACCCCATTTTATAAACTAGGGGATAAGGTGCCAGTTTTATTGGTAATATTTTTGGGTACATATGATTTTTTGATCATTCGTTATAACACTTTATGGGGCAAGGTGACCCAAAAATTGGTTGTTTTAGCACAGTTTTTGCTTATTTATTTTTACAGCGTTCACCTGAGGGGTTAGGTCATGTGATATTTTTAAAGGGCTGGTTGTTATGGATGCGGAGATACCTAATATGTATACTTTTTTTTTATTTATTTCACTTTAACACAATAATAGCAGTTTTGAAACAAAAAAATATGTTTTAATGTGTCCATGTTCTGAGCGCTATAGTTTTTTTTTTTTTTGAGCGATTTTCTTATGTAGGAGCTCATTTTTTGCGGAATGAAGTGATGGTTTTATTGTTACCATTTTGTTGGACATACGCCTTTTTGATCACTTGGTGTTGCAGTTTTTGTGATGTAAGGCGACAAAAATAGCTTTTTTTACGGTGTTCACCCGATGAGTTAGGTCATGTGATATTTTTATAGAGATGGTTGTTTCGGATGTGGCGATACCTAATATGTATCCTTTTTTTTAATTTAACTTTAACACAATAATAGCATTTTTGAAACAAATCAAACTTTTTGTGATGTAAGGTGACAAAAATGGCTTTTTTTGACACAGTTTTTATTTTTTTATTTTTATGGTGTTTATCAGACTGGGTGTATCATGTAATATATTTATAGAGCCGACTGTCACGGACACGGCAATACCAAATATGTCTAGTTTATTTTTTTTTAACTTTTTTTTTATTCCTTGGGGAATGTTTTTTTTTTTTTACATGTGAAACCTTTTTTTTATATTTATTTTATTTTTTATTTTACACTTTTCGTTCCCCATAAGGTCATACAAGACCTCTGGGGGACATTTAACTTCACTTTTTTTTTTCACTATTGATTTCTCCTGTAACTGGGGCTGACATAGTAGCCCCAGTTACAGGGAAAATACACCCTGCAGAGAGGCTGTACAGCACTACATAGCGCTGTACAGCCTCAGTGCAGGGCTAATCTCTGTGAGCGCTGTGTATACAGCGATATAGAAGGCAAGGACACCTGGGAACTGTCCCTGCCTTCTCTAAGGCCTCTTCCACACGGGCGTCATGTTTTTGGCCCGATAAGATGCGGGTGCGTTTTTTCCGCACGAATGCAAAATATTGTAATGCATTTTGCACGCGCGGGAGAAAACTCGTCGTGTTTGGTACCTAGACCCGAACCCGGACTTCTTCACAGAAGTTCGGGTTAGGTGTTGTGTAGACTGTATTATTTTCCCTTATAACATGGTTATGAGGGAAAATAATAGCATTCTTAATACAGAATGCATAGTACAATAGGGCTGGAGGGGTTAAAAAAAATATATATATTTAACTCACCTTAATCCACTTGTTCACGCAGCCCGGCTTCTCTTCTTTCTTCTTCTTTGAGGAATAGGACCTTTGATGACGTCACTGCGCTCATCACATGGTCCATCACATGATCCATCACCATGGTGATGGATCATGTGACGGACCATGTGATGACCGCAGTGACGTCACCACAGGTCCTTTTCATGTGCACAGCAAAGATGAAGACAGAAGAGAAGCGGGGCTGCGCGAGCAAGTGGATTAAGGTGAGTTAAATTTATTTTATTTTTTTTAACCCCTCCAACCCTATTGTACTATGCCTTCTGTATTAAGAATGCTATTATTTTCCCTTCTAACCATGTTATAAGGGAAAATAATAAAGATCGGCTCCCCATCCCGATCGTCTCCTAGCAACCATGCGTGAAAATCGCACCGCATCTGCACTTGCTTGCGATTTTCACGCAGCCCCATTCACTTCTATGGGCCCTTCGTTGAGTGGAAAACGCACAAAGAGGAGCATGCTGCGATTTTCACGCAATGCACAAGTGATGCGTGAAAATCACCGCTCATGTGCACAGCCCCATAGAAATGAATAAGTCTGGATTCAGTGCGGGTGCAATGTGTTCACCTCACGCTCGTGTGAAAGGGGCCTAAGGGCTGTTTCACACGAGCGGATGCCGTGCGTGACATCCGCTCCGTGAATGACAGCCAAGACCCAATGCAGACTGCAGAAGCACGGAGCATTAACATGACTGATAATGCTCCGTTTCTCTCTGTGATCTCTTTACTACGAAATCACAGTGAGATAAAGTTGTCACTGTGATTTCGTAGTAAAGAGATCACAGAGAGGCACGGAGCATTATCAGTCATGTTAATGCTCCGTGCTTCTGCAGTCTGCATCGGGTCTTGGCTGTCATTCACGGAGCGGATGTCACGCACGGCATCCGCTCGTGTGAAACAGCCCTAAGGGTTGCCCTGCTGTCACTGACAGCGGGGAACCCGATCTGCAGCTGCACGATTAGCGTGCAGCTGCGATCTTTGAATAGACGTTGAACTCTTGCACCAGGGCCCATGAGCCTTCAGCTACTCCCTTGAATCCACATTTTTCACTACCTCCTCGACTGATGTCAGATTGTGTTAAGTGCATTTACTATTATGCAGATGAACAGGAATTAAAGAGCAGACATAGGTTTGGACTGGAGATGGCAACATCAGCAGCACAACAGACGTGTAAGTATTAAACAAACTATTTCTTCCACAGGACAGAAGAAAGATCAAGTTTTGTAAAAGGTCCAAGGAACCCTTTTAAGAATCTTTCCATTCACGGATAGCAGAGATCTTGTAAACAGTGTAGAGCTGAAACACAAAGGGGACATTTATCAACCCTATCTGCACCAGAGAAGTGGAATAAAAAGACATTGCCGCATGCCAAGCTCATGCAAAGTTTTGACTTTTTTGTGGGTTTAGAGCCCCACTCACCACTGTTACAAAAAGTGGGTAGAAAGGGATGGGGAGTGAGCGGTGCCCAGCACATTTATTATAATCTTTGCCAAGAAATTAGTGTAAATTATACTGGAAAGGTGTACAGTACCTGCCCCCTTACTGTTGTAGATTTACGTTTTACCACATGGAGCTGCACATGCCACAATAATTAAGAGGCCTGTACCTGTTAATAATTTGGGCACATCTGATGCTAGCCTGGGACATATGCCAGCAGGGGACATTTATATAATGTGCATCATGGTGGCTCAGTGGTTAGCAATGGTGCCTTGCAGCACTGAGTTCCTAGGTTCAAATCCAACCAAAAACAACATCTGCGTGGAATTTGTATGTCCTCCCTGTGTTTGCATGGGTTTCCTCCCAAAGACATACTAATAGGGACCTTAGATTGTGGGAACAGTGAGTGATGAGGATGATGTCTATAAAGTGCTGCAGAATATGTCAGCGCTATATGAGCAAGATAAATAAACAAGAATAATTTATTTACAATAAAAAGAAACTAGTTACATACACTGCGTGCAGAATTATTAGGCAAATTAGTATTTTGACCACATCATCCTCTTTATGCATGTTGTCTTACTCCAAGCTGTATAGGCTCGAAAGCCTACTACCAATTAAGTATATTAGGTGATGTGCATCTCTGTAATGAGAAGGGGTGTGGTCTAATGACATCAACACCCTATATCAGGTGTGCATAATTATTAGGCAACTTCCTTTCCTTTGGCAAAATGGGTCAAAAGAAGGACTTGACAGGCTCAGAAAAGTCAAAAATAGTGAGATATCTTGCAGAGGGATGCAGCACTCTTAAAATTGCAAAGCTTCTGAAGCGTGATCATCGAACAATCAAGCGTTTCATTCAAAATAGTCAACAGGGTCGCAAGAAGCGTGTGGAAAAACCAAGGCGCAAAATAACTGCCCATGAACTGAGAAAAGTCAAGCGTGCAGCTGCCAAGATGCCACTTGCCACCAGTTTGGCCATATTTCAGAGCTGCAACATCACTGGAGTGCCCAAAAGCACAAGGTGTGCAATACTCAGAGACATGGCCAAGGTAAGAAAGGCTGAAAGACGACCACCACTGAACAAGACACACAAGCTGAAACGTCAAGACTGGGCCAAGAAATATCTCAAGACTGATTTTTCTAAGGTTCTATGGACTGATGAAATGAGAGTGAGTCTTGATGGGCCAGATGGATGGGCCCGTGGCTGGATTGGTAAAGGGCAGAGAGCTCCAGTCCGACTCAGACGCCAGCAAGGTGGAGGTGGAGTACTGATTTGGGCTGGTATCATCAAAGATGAGCTTGTGGGGCCTTTTCGGGTTGAGGATGGAGTCAAGCTCAACTCCCAGTCCTACTGCCAGTTTCTGGAAGACACCTTCTTCAAGCAGTGGTACAGGAAGAACTCTGCATCCTTCAAGAAAAACATGATTTTCATGCAGGACAATGCTCCATCACACGCGTCCAAGTACTCCACAGCGTGGCAGGCAAGAAAGGGTATAAAAGAAGAAAATCTAATGACATGGCCTCCTTGTTCACCTGATCTGAACCCCATTGAGAACCTGTGGTCCATCATCAAATGTGAGATTTACAAGGAGGGAAAACAGTACACCTCTCTGAACAGTGTCTGGGAGGCTGTGGTTGCTGCTGCACGCAATGTTGATGGTGAACAGATCAAAACACTGACAGAATCCATGGATGGCAGGCTTTTGAGTGTCCTTGCAAAGAAAGGTGGCTATATTGGTCACTGATTTGTTTTTGTTTTGTTTTTGAATGTCCGAAATGTATATTTGTGAATGTTGAGATGTTATATTAGTTTCACTGTTAAAAATAAATAATTGAAATGGGTATTTATTTGTTTTTAGTTAAGTTGCCTAATAATTATGCACAGTAATAGTCACCTGCACACACATATATCCCCCTAAAATAGCTAAAACTAAAAACAAACTAAAAACTACTTCCAAAAATATTCAGCTTTGATATTAATGAGTTTTTTGGGTTCATTGAGAACATGGTTGTTGTTCAATAATAAAATTAATCCTCAAAAATACAACTTGCCTAATAATTCTGCACTCCCTGTATAGTAGGGCACACTCAGTGCTTACAGTAGCTTCTCCAATAAGAATTTAACAGTCGTTTTTTAAAGTAATTTAAATCATTCAGTGGAAGCTATTTAATAATACAGCATTTATTTATTTATTTTTCAAATCTTTCTTTATTGAAATGATTTAATCAGAGCATAACAATAGCACAAAATGCTAACCGCGCAATGGAGTGTCACACAGGAGACTATACAAACATCTGGGACATGGGTCAGCAAAACGGAAGGAGAAAAACTCAGCCTTACGGAAGGAGATCAACTCAGCCTTACAGGTAGATGTTAGCGCCAAGAAGAAGCGCACTCCTTTTACACCCTCATCAGCTGATTCCACATAGATGTCTACAGAACCTCTTCTATTAAACGATTATACAAGTAGAGCCCCCCTGACAGAGTGGAGAGGATGTCAGCAGTAAGTTTGTGTTGACGTCACTGATTAATTTTCCCCATTCTCTGATCCGTCAGAACAATAACCCACAAAAAACTGATCCTGTCTGTGGAGCATACGCCTTCACTCGGTCAGCATGTGATCAATAATCCTTCAGTATTGCTAATGCCCAAAAAAAACAGGAGTGGATCTAAAACAGAGATGACACGTGAATGGAATATTTGTATGTCTTCTGTGTTTTGTACCCACTCCTGCTTTTAGCTACCAAATCATAAGCCAATTCTGATGGGACCATACAGGCCATAAAGCTGCTACAAAGACAGGATCCGTTGTGAGTCTTATTTTTCCTTCCTTCTGACCGATCAGAAGTGTCAAATAAATGATGATGTCAGCCAGGCCGAAAGCCAAAATAGTGGACAAGTCATGAAGTGGGGAGGGTGGAAACAGCACGAGAAGTTCACAGAGTGGACCTATGACATAGTGGTGAGGTGGAAGCAGCATAAGGAGACCACAGAATGGCCCAATGACAGGGATAGGAAGTGGAAGAAGTATGAGGAGGCCAGTGAGTGGCAATATGACCGAGTCTGGAGTTGGCAGCAGTATGAGGAAGCCACAGAGTGGCACAATGACCGAGTCTGGAGGTGACAGCAGCATAAGTAGGCCACAGAGTGGCATAATGACAGAGTCTGGAGGTGTCAGCAGCATCAGGAGGAGGCCACAGAGTGGCACAATGACTGAGTCTGGAGTTGGCAGCAGCATGAGAAAGCCATAGAGTGGCACAATAACAGAGTCTAGAGGTGGCGGCAGCAGCATCAGGAGGAAGCCACAGAGTGGCACAATGACATAGTCTGGAGGTGGCAGCAGCATCAGGAGGAAGCCACAGAGTGGCACAATGACAGAGGTTGGAAGTGGCAGCAGCATGAGGAAGCCACAGAGTGGCACAATGACAGAGTCTGGAGGTGACAGCAGCACGAGTAGGCCACAGAGTGGCACAATGACAGAGGTTGGAGGTGGCAGCAGCATGAGTAGGCCACAGAGAGGCACAATGACATAGTCTGGAGGTGGCAGCAGCATGAGGAAGCCACAGAGTGGCACAATGACAGAGTCTGGAGGTGACAGCAGCATGAGTAGGCCACAGAGTGGCACAATGACAGAGTATGGAGGTGGCAGCAGCATCAGTAGGAGGTCACAGAGTGGCACAATGACCGAGTCTGGAGGTGGCAGCAGCATGAGTAGGCCACAGAGTGGCACAATGACCAAGTCTGGAGGTGACAGCAGCATGAGTAGGCCACAGAGTGGCACAATGACCAAGTCTGGAGGTGGCAGCAGCAGCATCATCAGTAGTAGGTCACAGAATGGCAGAATGAGCGTGTCTGGAGGTGACAGCAGCACGAGTAGGCCACAGAGTGGCACAATGACAGAGTCTGGAGGTGGCAGCAGCATGAGCAAGCCACAGAATGGCACAATGACAGAGTGTACATCGACCAAGATACTTTTGGGGGAACCTGCCTGGCATGAACAGGCCTCTAGTAGCTACAGATAATGAGAAGACAAAGCGTCAAGACAGCTTTGAGCCCGGAAGAGTTGCGAAGTTCATCACTAAAGATACGTCACTAAAGATTTTACCACATATAACCGCAGCGCTGACAGCTGAATAAATTTTGTTTTTGTACCAAAATACTTCAATTAAGATTTAACCGCAAATAACCGCAGTGCTGACCACTGCAATAATTTTGTTTATCGACCGACAAATTTAAATAAAGATTTTACCACATATTACAACAGTTCTGACCACTGAATCAATTTTGTTCTTCGACCGAAATACTTCAATAAAGATTTTACCACATATTACTGCAGCGCTGAACGCAGAATAAAAAAAAAATTCCCACCGAAATACGGCAATTTTTTTTTTTACCACATATTACTGCAGCGCTGAATGCTGAATAAAATTTCTTCTCCCACCGAAATACGTCACAAAAAATGTTAACACATATGTAAGAAGGTATCTGGAATCATTGCGGATGGAGGATATGTGTCACCGAGGTTCCTGGCCTCGGTGAAGTAAGAGACGGTATTTTGTGTGTCAGCAGCAGCTATTGCTAACTCACAACAGATTTAGCATGGCTGTCATAGCTTATCCGGGACGGCTCTTACTGGGAGTAGTCAAAGTGCTGGGTAGGTAACTACTCCACATGTTCCAGGCCAGGTTTTGCCAGGCATAAAAACCAGCCAGCACTGCCAGGTGTGGTGGATTTTACCTCCCTCTGACAGTGGAACTAAGGAGTCTGTTTGCTGTGAACTGAGGGCTGTGCTGGGATATAAGGCTTGAGCCGGGCTGGAGGACTCAGGCCCCTCTAAAGGCAATACAGGCCGCCTATGAACTTGATGAGGCTGAACTGCTAACAGGGTGTGAATTAATACCCAGGAGAAAAGATGACTTTTATTGTTTATGGAATTTCCTTGGGTGTGAACAAACACCAAGCCACCTGCGTTTCGTGATACACCTTATCTGCATTTTGCTATACACCAATGTGTAAATAAACACCGCTGTTTGATTCAAGAATTGTGTACTTTGCCTCTATACTGCATCCGCTTGTCCTAAATACCAGAACGAATCCTCACACATTACTGCAGAGCTGAACGCAGAATAAAATTAATTTTTCCGAAATACAGCACAAAAATTTTTACCAAATATTACTGCAGCGTTGAATGCAGAAAATTTTTTGTTTTTCCACCGAAATACATCACAATTTTTTTTACCACATATTACTACAGCGCTGAACGCAGAATACAATTTGTTTTTCCACCAAAATAAGTCACAAAAGAATTTACCGCATTTTACTACAGTGCTGAACGCTGAATACAATTTATTTTCCACCGAAAGACGTCAAAATATTTTTGACCACATATTACTGCAGCGCTGAACAAATGTTTTTTTTTCTCACTGAAATACATCAAAAAATGCTTTTACCACATATTACTGTAGCGCTGAATGCTGAATAAAATGTTTTTTACACCGAAAAACCACAATAAAGATTTTACCACATATAACGGAGCACGGAGATGGAGAGGGTCTACAGATTCCCCCAGCACTATATACGGACATCTCAGAAATGAACCGCTGCTCCCGACAGCAGCTCCTGGGAAGGTCATGTAGCGTCCCGGTCATCCGGCATCTATTCACCCTGCTGAAGGATTATTTTGAAAGTGTGTAGAAGCCACACGGGGCCCCTACGCTGCAGATTTATTATAGAGACATCATGGAGATTTTACCGCATATAACTACAGTGCTGAACGCTGATTAAAATTAGTTTTTTCGACCGCAATACGTCAATAAAGATTTTAACACATATAACTGCAGTGCTAAATACTGAATCAAATTAGTTTTTTCGACCGAAATACGTCAATAAAGATTTTACCACTTATATTTGCAACAGTGTACGCGGAATATATTTTGTTTTTCTACTGAAATACGTCAATAAAGATTTTACCACATATAACTGCAGCGCTGAACGCTGAATAAATTTTGTTTTTCCACCGCAATACGTCAATAAAGATTTTACCAGATATAACTGCAGCGCTAAACGCTGAATCAAATTTGTTTTTCCATCTAAATACGTCACTAAAGGTTTTGCCACATATTCCTGCAACAGTGAACGTTGAATATATTTAGTTTTTCTACCGAAATACGTCACTAAAGGTTTTAGCACATATAACTGCAGTGCTGAAAGCTGAATAAATTTTGCTTTTCGACCGCATTACGTCAATAAAGATTTTACCACATGTGACTGCAGCGCTGAACGCTGAAGCAAATTAGTTTTTCGACCGAAATATGTCACTATAGGTTTTGGCACGTATACCTACAACAGTGAACGCTGAATATTTTGTTTTTCTACCAAAATACATCATTAATACTTGCAAAAGTGAACGCTAAATATATTTTGTTTTTGTACTGAAATAATAACTGCGGAACTGAAATGCATATATATTTTTTGTTTTGTACTGAAAGAGGCCACAAACTCTTTCAACAAAACTAAATGCAACAGTGAAGTGCGTACATTTTTATCCTTTTTGTACTGAAATAGGACACTGAACGCTTTCACCACATATAACTGAGGAAGTGAACTGAGAATATATTTTTCTTTTTGTAAATGTAAATGCAGTGAATGCTTTTATCAGTAATAAATGCACCAGTGAAGTACGTATATATTTTTCTTTCTGTACTGACATAGGCCATGTAGCTGGCCAGCTAGGACCTGTCCTAGGTTGCTAGTATAGCTTATATGTGTATATAGCTAGACCTGCCAATAGCCTTAATACAGTTCCCATGTTTATGTGTTAAATACAAAAGCAGAGTTATTTACTGTGACATCATGTTTTGGATGTCATATAACTGTTATATTTTGTGTTCACAGAAGCAGAAAAAGATAATATGCCTTTAAGATTCATTTTGTAGTGTAAGGTAAGCTCAGTGACACAGCAGAAACAACAGAAAGCATAGTGTTAATCTGTTGTTACTGGGCAGAAGTCTAGACCAATCACAGCCAGCTTCTCACACAGCAAGAGTTTTTACCAATCACAGCCAGCCTCACACACAGCCTGTCTGGGAACCCCCCTAGCAGGAGCTGCTAGAATCATTATTCACTAGAGACAGGAGCTGAACACACACAGATCCAGCCAGAGTTCCGTTCTATGGAGGCCAAAATAGGTATATAATACAATCAGGATGTGTTCCTATTGTTAATAGTGTGATTAGAGCTGTATACTTAACTGGCTATATGTGTTTACTTGCAGTTCCACCAATTGCAAACTAGAAATAGCATACAAATAGCAATCCATACAAATTGCATACAGATCAGTAGAACTATCGGTCAAATCTTAGATATACCTCTCAGAGAGATCATAAAGTGCTTAACCCTTTCATGACCAAAGGTCATTGATGCCCCAGTGTCCAGGTCAAAATTTACAAATCTGACATGCATCACTTTATGTGGTAATAGCTTTGGAACACTTTTTTATCCAAGCCATTCTGAGATTGTTTTCTCGTGACACATTGTACTTCATGATAGTCATAAACTTGAGTCAATATATTTCACCTTTATTTATGAAAAAATCCCAAATTTACCAAAAATTTGGAAAAATTTGCAATTTTCAAAATTTCTATTTCTCTGCTTCTAAAACAGAAAGTGATACCTCATAAAATATTTATTACTTAACATTCCCCATATGTATACTTTATGTTGGCATCATTTTGGAAAGGTAATTTTATTTTTTTAGGACGTTACAAGGCTTAGAAGTTTAGAAGCAATTCTTAAAATTTTAAAGAAAATTTCCAAAACCCACTTTTTAAGGACCAGTTCAGGTCTGAAGTCACTTTGTGGGGCTTACATAGTGGATACCCCCCCATAATTGACCCCATTGTAGAAACTACACCCCTCAAGTTACTCAAAACTGATTTTACAAACTTTGTTAACCCCTTAGGTGTTCCACAAGAATTAAAGGGAAATGGAGATGAAATTTCAAAATTTCACTTTTTTGGCAGATTTTCCATTTTATTACATTTTTTTCTTTAACACATTGAGGGTTAACAGCCAAACAAAACTCAATATAAATTAACCTGATTCTGCGGTTTACAGAAACACTCCACATGTGGTCCTAAACTGATGTAAGGGCACATGGCAGGGCGCAGAAGGAAAGGAGAGCCATATGGTTTTTGGAAGGCAGATTTTGCTGGACTGGTTTTTAGATGCAATGTCCCATTTAAAGCCTCCCTAATGCACCCTTACAGTAGAAACTCCCAAAAAGTGACCCCATTTAGGAAACTACAGGATAAGGTGCCAGTTTTATTGGTACTATTTTGGGGTACATATGATTTTAATTGCTCTATATTACGTTTTTTGTGAGGCAAGGTAATAAAAAAATGGCTGTTTTGGCACCGTTTTTATTTTTAATATTTTACAAGATTCATCTGACAGGGTAGATCATGTGCTATTTTTATAGAGGAGGTTGTTACGGACGCAATGATATCAAATATGTCTACTTTGTTTGTTTGTTTCAGTTTTACATAATAAAGCATTTTTGAAAAAGAAATTACGTTTTTGTGTGTCCATTTTCTGAACGCCATATATTTTATATTTTTCTGCTGATCATCTTGTGCAGGGGCTTGTTTTTTGCAGAAAGAGTTGAGGTTTTTATTGGTACCATTTTTGGGTACATATAATTTTTTGATCATTCATTATTACACTTTATAAGGCAAGGTGACCAAAAAATGGGCTGTTTTGGAACAGTTTTTATTTATTTATTTTTACAGCGTTCAACTGAGGGGTTAGATCATGTGAAATTTTTATAGAGCAGATTATTACGGACGTGGCAATACCTAATATGTATACTTTTTCTTATTTATTTAAGTTTTACACAATAATAGCATTTCTGAAACCCAAAAAATTATGTTTTAGTGTCTCCATACTCCGCTTCCTCATCCTCTACCGGCTCCTCATCTGGTCAGCGTAACACCTTCACCACCAACTTCAGCACAGCCAGGGGCAAATGACAGCAGGCAGTTTTAAAACTTATCTGTTGGGGGACAAACCCCACACCACGCAGGAGCTGTGAACGGGCCTTGAACAACAGACCGATGAGTGGTTGGTGCCAGTGAGCCTCAAGCCCGGCCTGGTGGTGTGCGATAATGGGCGAAATCTCATAGCAGCTCTGGGACTAGCCGGTTTGACGCACATCCCTTGCCTGGCACATGTGCTTAATTTGGTGGTGCAGAGATTCCTTAAAACTTACTCCGATATGTCAGAGCTGCTGAATAAAGTGCAAGCCGTGCGCGCTTTCGGCGTTCTCACCGTGCTGCTTGCCTGTCAGCACTGCAGAGTAACTTCGGCCTTCCCGCTCACCACCTCATATGCGACATGCCCACAAGGTGGAACTCCACCTTGCACATGCTGGCCAGACTCTGCGAGCAGCAGCACACGATAGTGGAGTTTCAGCTGCAGCACGCACGTCGCTCTGCGGAACAGCACCACTTCACCACCAATGACTGGGCCTCCATGCGAGACCTGTGTTCCTTGTTGCGCTGTTTCGAGTACTCCACCAACATGGCCAGTGCCGATAACGCCGTTCTCAGCGTTACTATCCCACTTCTATGCCTCCTTGAAAATCGCTTCTGGCGATGATGGAAGAGGATGGGGCACAGGAGGAGGAGGAGGAAGAGGTATAATTTCATAGGGTTTCCGGCCAGTCATTCACAAGTGGCTCCGTGGGTGGGTTCCTGCACCCACAAACCCAAGGTACACAATTATCCAGCCAGGGCACAGTTCTGGAGGATGACGAGGTGGAGGATGAGGAGGAACTATGTTCACAGCAGGGTGGCACCCAGACCAGCTCATGGCCATCACTGGTGCGTGGATGGGGGATACAGAGGACACAGATGATACACCTCCCACAGAGGACAGCTTTTCGTTGCCTCTGTGCAGCCTCGCACACATGAGCGATTACATGCTGCAGTGTCTTCGCAACGACCGCCGAGTTGCCCACATTTTAACTTGTTCTGATTACTGGGTGGCCACGCTGCTGAATCCCCATTACAACGTACCGTCCTTATTTCCGTCACTGGAGCGTGATCGTAAGATGTGCGAGTACAAGGTGAAGGCAGAGGAGGAGGAAGAGGTCGCCAACGCAGCTGGGGCACCGCCAGCACCTCAGAAGGCAGTGTTAGCATGGCCGAAATGTGGAAAAGCTTTCTCAGCACGCCACAACAACCAGCACCACCAGCTGATATGGAACATCTTAGCAGGAGGCAGCATTTCAGCAACATGATGGAGCAGTATGTGTGCACACGCCTACACGTACTGAATGACAGGTCTGCCCCCTTCAACTTCTGGGTCTCCAAATTTTACCCTCTTCTAATTTTTGCCCTTTACGCCTTGGAGGTGATGGCCTGCCCTGCAGCCAGTGTATTATCTGAACGTGTGTTTAGCATGGCAGGGGGCATTATCACAGACAAGAGCAGCCGCCTGTCCACAGCCACTGTGGACAAGCTCATTTTCATTAAAATGAACCAGGCATGGATCCCACAGGACTTGTCTGTACCTTGTGCAGAATAGACATGTATACCGGCCTTACCCAGTCATTGTTATACTACAGCACAATTGCTCAGTCTAGTATTTTGGATATTTCACACTCTTTTGGAGTGTACCCTAATTAAAAAAAAAAAAAAATATATATATATATATATATATATATATAAAAAAAATTAAAACTAAAAACTAGTGTTGGCTACCTCGTCCTCCTCCAACGCTGCTTCCACCTACACAGCTACGTCCACCACCTCCTCAAACTCCTACTCCATATGAACCTCCACCTCATAAATCAAGTTTTTATTTTTATATTTGTACATATTTTATTTTATGTAATTTCACTAATTTGTCTGTTAAATTTTCGGGTGAAATTCACCAATTTTTGGGTGTGATATACCACTGCTATAACTAGTAGACATGTAAAAAAAATTCACTAATTTGTCTGTTACATTTTCGGGTGAAATTCACCAATTTTTGGGTGTGATATACCACTGCTATACCTAGTAGCCAGGTAAAAAAAAAATCACTAACTTGTCTGTTACATTTCTGGGTGAAATTGACCAATTTTTGGGTGTGATATACCACTGCTATACCTAGTAGACATGTAAAAAAAAAATCACTAAGGCCTCTTTCACACTTGCGTTGTTGGGGTCCGGCATGCACTTCCGTTGCCGGAGGTGCCCGCCGGATCCGGAAAAACGCAAGTGTACTGAAAGCATTTGAAGACGGAACCGTCTTCCAAATGCTTTCAGTGTTACTATGGCACCCAGGACGCTATTAAAGTCCTGGTTGCCATAGTAGGAGTGGGGAGCGGGGGAGCGGTATACTTACAGTCCGTGCGGCTCCCGGGGCGCTCCAGAATGACGTCAGAGCGCCCCATGCGCATGGATGACGTGATCCATGCGATCACGTGATCCATGCGCTTGGGGCGCCCTGACGTCACTCTGGAGCGCCCGGGGAGCCGCACGGACGGTAAGTATGCTGCTCCCCCGCTCCCCGCTCCACTTACCATGGCTGCCAGGACTTTAGCGTCCCGGCAGCCATGGTAACCATTCAGAAAAAGCTAAATGTCGGCTCCGGCAATGCGCCGAAACGACGTTTAGCTTAAGGCTGGATCCGAATCAATGCCTTCCAATGGGCATTAATTCCGGATCCGGCCTTGCGGCAAGTGTTCCGGATTTTTGGCCGGAGCAAAAAGCGCAGCATGCTGCGGTATTTTCTCCGGCCAAAAAACGTTCCGTTCCGGAACTGAAGACATCCTGATGCATCCTGAACGGATTTCTCTCCATTCAGAATGCATTAGGATAATCCTGATCAGGATTCTTCCGGCATAGAGCCCCGACGACGGAACTCTATGCCGGAAGACAATAACGCAGGTGTGAAAGAGACCTAATTTGTCTGTTACATTTTCGAGTGAAATTCAAAAATTTTGGGCTGTGATATACTCCTGCTCTACCTAGTAAACAGGTTAATAAATTTCACTAATTTTTCTGTTACATTCTTGGGTTGACATTTTACAATTTTTGTCGTGAATAATTCCCTGCTCTGCATAGGTGACAGGGACCGAAATTTTTAAAAATAATCTGTTCCATTGGTGGGTGACATTAACCCATTTCTTGCGATGAAAAACCCCTCATCTGCATAGGTGACAGGGAATTAAATTTCTAAAATTCGTCTTTAATTGGCCCTTTCATTCGATCCTTCTGCTTTAATAACTTGTCCCACATTTCTGCTTCATCCCATTGCAGCCATTGCCCTCCCTTGGATGAGGTCTCCCTTTCTCACGCTCCCTCTCCAGCGTGGAACCCTGATTCGCCGATAACCGTGATCAACATGGTAGGCTCAGAAAAGAACATTGAAAGTTGATAGAGAAGATATCCAAATGGATCGTGGACGTCACAGGGACATCAGGCAGAAGTTATCTAGAGTCAACAAAGCGGCAGCAGGGCCTCTTCTGGCTAACATTTCCAAATCCAAAATACCCCAGTGACATTCCCTCTAATTTTTTATTAATCATTCCAATAACAGGGCATCTTAAGGGTCCTGTATTGTTATTTATCGTCACTACCTCCCCGAGTCGGGAGTGGGTAATTGCAGTGCGCCCCCTCCTTAACTTGGAAGCTTATGCTTCAATACTTTGTCCCACATTTCCGCTCGATTACATTTAATTTCATCCATTGACCTCCCTTGGATGTGGTATCCCTTTATCAGGCTCCCTCTCTGGCCTGGAACCCTGATTCCCCGCCACCCGTGATCACCATGGTAGGCGCAGAAAAGAAGATTGAAAGTTGATAGAGAAGATATCCAATTGGATCGTGGACATCACGGGGACGTGCGACATGGTGGAGCAGTATGTGTGCACACGCCTACACGTACTGAATGACGGGTCTGCCCTCTTCAACTTCTGGGTCTTCAAATTGGGCACATGGCCTGAGCTTTCCCTTTACGCCTTGGGGGTGCTGGCCTGCCCTGTAGCCATTGTATTGTCTGAACGTGTGTTTAGCACGACTGGAGGAGGTTATCACAGGTTATATTTCCCAATGTTTTGGGGTGTACCCTAATTTAAAAAAATAAATTTTAAACCAAAAAGCAGTGTACGCTACCTCCTCCTCCACTTCCACCTACACCGCCACATCCACCGCCTCTTCAACCTCCTACTCCATATGGACCTCGTCCTCCTAGATTAAGATTATTATTTTTTATTTTTATGTATTTTGTGTTATTTAACCACCTCCGGACCGCTGTACGCAGATTCGCGTTCCGGAGGTGGCAGCGCTGCGCACAATCACGCATATATGCGTCATCTCGCGAGACGCGAGATTTCGCTCAAAGCCGGCCCGCGCATGCGCATCGCGGGCCGGCAAAATTCAAAGAACAAGTTCGTCACCAGCCTGCCAGCAACGATCATTGGCTGGCAGGCTGGCGATTTTCAAAAAATCCAATCAAAAGTCATATAACAGATCATATTAGTAAATATGATCTGTTATATGGCTTGTCTGCTCCTGTGCTGGTCCTTTTCGTCGGTTGGATCCAGCACAGGAGCAGACTGAACTGTGAGTACACCAAACACTACACCTTAGCCCCAGATCACCCCCCTGCACCCCAATTAACCCTTTGATCACCCCTTTGATCGCCCCTGTCAATCACTAGTGAAAGGAAAAAAAGTGATCAGTGTAAACTGTCACTTTTTTTTTTTTCACTGGTATTGGCTGTTAGGTTTTAGGGATAGTTTAGGCCCCTTGGTTAGGTAGTTAGCGTCAGTTAGCGCCCACCCCACCGCACCGCAGTCACTTTTATTCGCTGAATAGCGTATCGCTAATCAGCATTTGTACTATTATAGTATCTGTAAGGCCTCTTTCACACGGGCGTTGCGGAAAAATGTCCGGGTGCGTTGCGGGAACACCCGCGATTTTTCCGCGCGAGTGCAAAACCTTGTAATGCGTTTTGCACTCGCGTGAGAAAAATCGCGCGTGTTTGGTACCCAAACCCGAACTTCTTCACAGAAGTTCGGGCTTGGGATCGGTGTTCTGTAAATAGTATTATTTTCCCTTATAACATGGTTATAAGGGAAAATAATAGCATTCTGAATACAGAATGCTAAGTAAAACAGGGCTGGAGGGGGTTAAAAAAAAATAAATAATCATTTAACTCACCTTAATCCACTTGCTCGCGATGCCGGGCATCTCCGTCTGACTCTTTTACTGTCTAGGACCTGTGGAGAGCATTAACTATAGTTTAAGGACCTGGGATGACGTCACTCTGGTCATCACATGGTACGTCACATGATCTTTTACCATGGTGAATCACGATGGTAAAAGATCATGTGACGTACCATGTGATGACCGGAGTGACGTCATCCCAGGTCCTTAAACTATAGTTAATGCTCTCCACAGGTCCTAGACAGTAAAAGAGTCAGACGGAGATGCCGGCGACGCGAGCAAGTGGATAAAGGTGAGTTAAATGACTTTTTATTTTTTTTTAACCCCTCCAGCCCTGTTTTACTATGCATTCTCTATTCAGAATGCTATTATTTTCCCTTATAACCATGTTATAAGGGAAAATAATAAGGTTCGGGTCTCCATCCCGATCGTCTCCTAGCAACCGTGCGTGAAAATCGCACCGCATCCGCACTTGCTTGCGGATGCTTGCGATTTTCACGCAACCCCATTCATTTCTATGGGGCCTGCGTTACGTGAAAAACGCACAAAGAGGAGCATGCTGCGATTTTCACGCAACGCAAAAGTGATGCGTGAAAATCACCGCTCGTGTGCACAGCCCCATAGAAATGAATGGGTCAGTATTCAGTGCGGGTGCAATGCGTTCACCTCCCGCATCGCATCCGCGCGGAATACTCGCTCGTGTGAAAGGGGCCTAAGTGATCAAAACTGATCACGGTCAGATCTATAATAGTATTAGTGTCACTTTAGTTCGCCCTCCACCCAAAACGCAGTGTTTGCCCGATCAGGCCTGATCGGTCGCCCACACGTGCGTTCACCCACGCCCGCCCCACCGCAGTGACAAAAAATATATATTTTTTGATCACTGCACATTCATTTTACACGCACTGCGGCGATAAAAAAATCAGTTTTGATATTTTTTATCAACCGCAGCGGCCTCCGGTACTTCGCTAGCCTCCCCTTTGTAAGACAGGCTTGCTTTTTTTCTTAAGTAGTCTCAGGGAATACCCCTAAATTTAGTAGTCCAAATGTCAAACAGGGGGTATTCTTCTGAAGAGGCCTACAGGATTCTGACCCAGTCGGATGAGGAGTGGGAACCCTCATCTGACGAATCTAGCGGGTCAGAATATGAACCTGTGGAAAGCAGTGGCTCTCTGACCCAAAGTTCGGACGAGGAGGTGGAGGTCCCTGGCAGCACCAGGCGTACCCGGCCCCGTGTCGCTAGACCACAGGTTATGCAGGATCCGCTTCAAGAGCAGCAGAGGCTGTCGCTGCCGGATCACGTGGTGAGGCATACACCAGCAGCGCAGCCCTCCCTGGACCTAGTACCAGCACTGCCGTACAACATGGTGACGTGGCGAGCACCAGAAGGGCAGTTGAAGCTGGTACGGTGGCACGTGCATTAGTTACCCCGTCGCAGCCACCGCACAGACAGGCCCGTAGAGCCCCTAGAATCCCTGAGGTGCTGGCAAACCCTGATTGGCAGTCACCAACTTCAGCCGCACCTGTAGTTCCCCCTTTCACCGCCCAGTCTGGAGTTCGGGTTGAGACAGCTCAAATCGGTTCGGCCCTGGGATTTTTTGAGCTGTTCTTGACTGCGGAGCTCTTGGACTTAGTCGTGGCAGAGACAAACCGGTATGCCACACAATTTATATCCGCCAACCCGGGAAGCTTTTATGCCCAGCCTTTCCGGTGGAAACCAGTCCAAGTTTCCGAACTTAAAATTTTTTTGGGCCTTCTCCTCAACATGGGCCTGACAAAAAAGCATGAATTGCGGTCATATTGGTCCACGCACCCGATTCATCACATGCCCATGTTCTCTGCTGCTATGTCCAGGGCACGATTTGAGGCCATCCTCCGTTTCCTGCATTTTAGCGACAACACCACCTCCCGTCCCAGAGGCCACCCAGCTTTTGACCGGCTCCACAAAATTCGGCCCCTCATAGACCATTTCAACCAGAAATTTGCAGATTTGTATACCCCCGAGCAAAACATCTGCGTAGACGAGTCCCTAATACATTTTACCGGGCGCCTTGGCTTCAAACAGTACATCCCAAGCAAGCGTGCCCGGTATGGGGTCAAATTGTATAAGCTCTGTGAAAGGGCCACAGGCTATACCCACAAATTTCGGATCTATGAGGGAAAAGATCAGACCCTGGAGCCGGTCGGTTGCCCTGACTACCTGGGGAGCAGTGGGAAGACAGTCTGGGACTTGGTGTCACCCTTATTCGGCAAGGGGTACCATCTTTATGTGGACAATTTTTACACAAGTGTGGCCCTCTTTAGGCATTTGTTTCTAGAACGGATTTGCGCCTGTGGCACCGCGCGAACTAGTCGCGTGGGCTTCCCCCAACGGCTTGTAACCACCCGTCTTGCAAGGGGGGAGAGGGCTGCCTTGTGTAACGAAGAACTGCTCGCGGTGAAATGGAGAGACAAGCGTGACGTTTACATGCTCTCCTCCATTCACGCAGACACGACAATCCAAATTGAGCGAGCAACCCGTGTCATTGAAAAGCCCCTCTGTGTCCACGACTATAATGCGCTCATGGGAGGGGTGGACTTCAATGACCAGATGTTGTCTCCGTATTTAGTTTCCCGCAGAACCAGACGCTGGTATAAGAAGGTGTCTGTATATTTGATTCAATTGGCGCTGTACAATAGTTTTGTTCTCTACAGTAAGGCTGGGAGAACACGATCTTTCCTCAAATTCCAGGAAGAGATCATCGAGAACCTCCTTTACCCAGGAGGTTCCGTGGCCCCATCCACCAGTGTAGTTAGCCGTCTACACGAGCGACATTTCCCCAGTGTCGTTCCTGGTACCTCAACCCAACCGTCACCCCGAAAAAGATGTTGTGTCTGTAGCAGGAGTGGAATAAGGCGTGACACCCGCTATTTCTGTCCTGACTGTCCTGACCACCCTGCCCTATGCTTTGGTGAGTGTTTCCGGAAGTACCACACACAGGTACACCTAGCATAGGGATTGCATCTCACAGGACAGGCACACAGGGCTATTAGGGCCCTTTTACTCTCAGCTGCTGCAAACCTCTCCTTTCACCTGGGATAAAGTGCATAACGTACTTTGCCACATCTTTGGGCGATTTGCGCTTTGCACATTGTCCCATGGGGAAGGAGAGGTTTGTTCTATAAAGGTAAAAAAAACTAAACAAAAAAAAAATTACCGGTAAGTAAAAAAGTTAAAAAAGTTAAAAAAAAGTTAATATGTTCTGTTCTAAAGTTAATAAAGTTATTGCTTTGCGGCCTGGTTTTTTCTTTTTTGTTTTGTATTTTTTACCTTCCAGGTGGACCAACCGATCGACCAGCTGCAGCACTGATGTGCATTCGGACAGAAGCATTGCGCTGCTGTCAGATTACACGCAAGTCGGTGTATGCGGCGCTGCAAGACGAGATTTCTCCTCTGCAGTAAAAGATATGTTTGCCGATGCATATGAGCTGAGGAGGTGGCGGTGTTCATATACTTTGGCAAACACTTTGTATATATAAAAAAAAAAATCCCGGCAATGATTTATTCATCCACATGAGAGAAATATCTTGGCAAAAGACAACTTTTCCCATTTTTTTATACAAAGTTGGCATTTGACCAAGATATTTATCTCACCCAGCATGGGTATATGTGAAAAGACACCCCAAAACACATTCCTCAACTTCTCCTGAATACAGAGATACCAGATGTGTGACACTTTTTTGCAGCCTAGGTGGGCAAAGGGGCCCATATTCCAAAGAGCACCTTTCGGATTTCACAGGTCATTTTTTACAGAATTAGATTTCAAACTCCTTACCACACATTTGGGCCCCTAGAATGCCAGGGCAGTATAACTACCCCACAAGTGACCCCATTTTGGAAAGAAGAGACCCCAAGGTATTCGCTGATGGGCATAGTGAGTTCATGGAAGTTTTTATTTTTTGTCACAAGTTAGTGGAATATGAGACTTTGTATGAAAAAAAAATAAAATAAAAAAATCATCATTTTCCACTAACTTGTGACAAAAAATAAAAAGTTCTATGAACTCACTATGCCCATCAGCGAATACCTTAGGGTGTGTACTTTCCGAAATGGGGTCATTTGTGGGGTGTTTGTACTGTCTGGGCATTGTAGAACCTCAGCAAACATGACAGGTGCTCAGAAAGTCAGAGCTGCTTCAAAAAGCGGAAATTCACATTTTTGTACCATAGTTTGTAAACGCTATAACTTTTACCCAAACCATTTTTCTTTTACCCAAACATTTTTTTTTTATCAAAGACATGTAGAACAATAAATTTAGAGCAAAATTTATATATGGATCTCGTTTTTTCTGCAAAATTTGACAACTGAAAGTGAAAAATGTCATTTTTTTGCTAAAAAATCGTTAAATTTCGATTAATAACAAAAAAAGTAAAAATGTCAGCAGCAATGAAATACCACCAAATGAAAGCTGTATTAGTGAGAAGAAAATTAGGTAAAATTCATTTGGGTGGTAAGTTGCATGACCGAGCAATAAACGGTGAAAGTAGTGTAGGTCAGAAGTGTAAAAAGTGGCCTGGTCTTTCAGGGTGTTTAAGCACTGGGGGCTGAGGTGGTTAAAGTCATTTCCCTATCCACATTATGCTCTTAACCACATTTTGATGCCATTTGCAGCCCTCTAGCCCTTTCCATGACATTTTTACAGCCATTTTAGTGCTCAAAAGTTCGGGTCCCAATTGACTGCAATGGCGTTCAGGGTCAAGTTTGGGTCCCGAACTCGAACTTTTTTGTAAAGTTCGGCCGAACCCGTACATCCAAGTGTCCGCTCAACTCTAGAGATGAGTAATGTGTCAGTTTGGGTGACATGTAGCTAGATAGTTTTCAGAAAGTCTAAAGTCCCTGGATTAGAACCAGAGTAGAATACAGTTGCAAGAAAAAGTATGTGAACCCTTTGAAATGATATGGATTTCTGCACAAATTGGTCATAAAATGTGATCTGATCTTCATCTATGTCACAACAATAGACAATCACAGTCTGCTTAAACTAATAACACACAAAGAATTAAATGTTACCATGTTTTTATTGAACACACCATGTAAACATTCACAGTGCAGGTGGAAAAAGTATGTGAACCCTTGGATTAAAAAACTGGTTGAACCTCCTTTGGCAGCAATAACTTCAACGAAACGTTTCCTGTAGTTGCAGACCAGATGTGCACAACGGTCAGGAGTAATTCTTGACCATTATTCTTTACAGAACTGTTTCAGTTCAGTAATATTCTTGGGATATCTGGTGTGAATCGCTTTCTTGAGGTCATGCCACAGCATCTCAATCGGGTTGAGGTCAGGACTCTGGCTGGGCAACTCCAAAAGGCGTATTTTCTTCTGTTTAAGCCATTCTGTTGTTGATTTACTTCTATGCTTTGGGTTGTTGTCCTGTTGCAACACCCAACTTCTGTTGAGCTTCAGCTGGTGGACAGATGGCCTTAAGTTCTCCTGCAAAATGTCTTGATAAACTTGAGAATTCATTTTTCTTTCAGTGATAGCAATCTGTCTAGGCCCTGATGCAGCAAAGCAGCCCCAAACCATGATGCCCCCACCACCATACTTCACAGTTGGGATGAGATTTTGATGTTGGTGTGCTGTGCCTCTTTTTCTCCACATATAGTGTAGTGTGTTTCTTCCAAACAACTCAACTTTGGTTTCATCTGTCCACAGAATATTTTGCCAGTACTGCTGTGGAACATCCAGGTGCTCTAAACGTGCAGCAATGTTTTTTTTGGACAGCAGTGGCTTCCTCTGTGGTATCCTCCCATGAAATCCATTCTTGTTTAGTGTTTTACGTATCGTAGATTTGCTAACAGGGATGTTAGCATATGCCAGAGACTTTTGTAAGTCTTTAGCTGACACTCTAGGATTCTTCTTCACCTCATTGAGCAGTCTGCGCTGTGCTCTTGCAGTCATCTTTACAGGACGGCCACTCCTAGGGAGAGTAGCAGCATTGCTGAACTTTCTCCATTTATAGACAATTTGTCTAACCGTGGACTGATGAACAGCAAGGCTTTTGGAGATACTTTTATAACCCTTTCCAGCTTTATGCAGGTCAACAATTCTTAATCGTAGGGCTTCTGAGAGCTCTTTTGTGCGAGGCATCATTCACATCAGGCAATGCTTTTTGTGAAAAGCAAACCCAGAACTGGTGTGTGGTTTTTATAGGGCAGAATAGCTGTAACCAACACCTCCAATCTCATCTCATTGATTGGACTCCAGTTGGCTGACACCTCACTCCAATTAGCTCTTGGAGATTTCATTAGTCTAGGGTTTCACATACTTTTTCCACATGCACTGTGAATGTTTACATGGTGTGTTCAATAAAAACATGGTAACATTTAATTCTTTGTGTGTTATTAGTTTAAGCAGACTGTGATTGTCTATTGTTGTGACTTAGATGAAGATCAGATCACATTTTATGACCAATTTGTGCATAAATCCATATCATTCCAAAGGGTTCATATACTTTTTCTTGCAACTGTAGTTTCAGGGGTAAGGGGGACATCTTTATATATTCTTGATTTTGTTACTGCTTTCCAAAATAGGCAGTGTGTAATTCAGCATTTATAATGCTCACTAAACATCATCTAAACGTCCACTTAATCATCTCTGCCTCCGACGTCATTGGATTATCAACGTGGTTCAACACATAACACTAAACAAGGAGCGATCCACTCTTGAACTACAATCATGTTGTTCTGAGGCATTGCTGGGTTCAGATGTTTTTTTTTGTTCCACTGTTCAAAAGGAGCTTAGGCATTGATGCGGATTCTTTTCACCTTGATGTCATGTGCACTTTGCCTTTGTTTCAATGCAATCACATTTTTTGTGCAATACAGTGTATGTTTGCGAGCAGCTATACTCAGCAAACTAGATAATCAAAACACAAGACTAGGAGAGGGGTTCAACCGGCTGAAAATAATGGGACACAACAAAAGCTCTGAATCATTCGGTGAATCATTTAGTAAGATAAAGCAATAAGGTAAACTGGTTTATATAAAACAAGAATTACAGGACAGGGCATGATATTGCGCTCTGATCCTTCTTAGCTAATCACAATTAATTTCTTTTCAATTTAAAAGCAGCATCATCTTTTATTAGGAATTTCACAGGAATAACCTACCAAACTAGTTAGCACTAAGGTTATTACATTTTGTTACCATTTGCTTATCGCTCAAACTAAACCGCTGTATGGCTCAATGCAAGGGAAGCCTTGTCTCCTAGCCTAGGATAGGTCATCAATAACTGATCGGCACGAGGAGGGGGTGACACCCTGCACCCCCGCCGATAAGCTGTTTGAAGAGGAGGTGACACTCCATTTGAGATTTGTTTCCTGTTCATTACACTTCCCATCGTCTTGGAAGTTTCAGTGGTGCAGTATAATGACAGGTACTCTCTCCATTCACCTGAATGGAACAAGTATTGTAATTACACTTTGCCACCGCTCCACAGAAGACAACGAATAGTGTAATATAGAGTAAGCGGCACTCACATGGAGCACCACCTCCTCTTTGCTCCGCTGATCAGCAGTAGTTCCAGGTGTCGGATAGGTCATCAATATAAATTGCAGAACAACCCCTTTAATTGTGCTGCAAAAACAAATATCAAAGTGAATGAGTGACTGTTGGGCTGCTCAACCATGACAGCATATTGCATACAGGGTCACATCATTACTATGTATATTTCAGCAGAGTTCCTGCTCTACAAGAAAACAGGGAATGACACTCTAACGTGAACAAAGCCTTGAGTATTGTGGACTGGCAGCTTCCCGCTAGGTTTAATATGCAGGGAGAAGGAAATTTGTGCAGCTTTAGGTTTTCTCTTTACAACATGTTTTCATTTATAGAAATCAAGTTTTTGATTGTATTTTCACAATTGAAAAATTTGTATGCAGAAGACTAGCTGGACCATATGCCAAAATGTGAATACCCCAACTTGTATAGTTTTTATTTTATCACATGTTCTATGTAATTCACTTGGCACATGCATAGTTTTATGTTAATTTTATACAGGTAAATTATGAATCATACATCAGTTTAAAGGGTTTCTGTCATCAGAAAAATCGCTATGTAGCTAGCTGAGATTAGCGATGTGCTAATGTCAGCAGAACATAACTGTATGACTTATATCTCCCTGCCTGCCGCCGTTCGCGCTAAATAATGACTTTTATAATATAAAAATGAGCCTCTAGGTGCTAGTAGGGCGTTGCTGCAGCACCTAGAGGCAACGTTCTCTCACCGTTTTGGCACGCCCTTGTAAAGGTGATTGACATCCTCGGTCTCCTCCGTGCCCCGCAAATCCCACACCGTCCATTTTAGCTTTAGGCGCAGTGAGTGAAGGACGCTCGCCTGCTGCCATCCTTCACTCACTGCGCCTGGTACTAAAATGGACGGCGCAGGTGCGGTATTAGCGTGACACGGAGGAGACCAAGGATGTCAATCCCCTTTACAAGGGCGTGCCAAACGGTGAGAGGACGGAGCCTCTAGGTGCAGCAGAAACGCCCCACTAGCACCTAGAGCAGTGATGGCAAACCTATGGCACGGGTGCCAGAGGCGGCACTCAGAGCCCTCTTTGTGGGCACCCAAACCTGGAAAAAGTCTATGGTGTACCAATATGCCTTAGACTTTCCTTTCACTCATCAGCGCAGGGCGCACTATGAACAGCACAGGCAGCGCACTGAATGTAGGCAGGATATTGTAAATAAATGATAAAGTACATGGAAGATATTCTATATTGGATTGTAGTATTCAAGGTAAATTGCTGTGTTGGCACTTTGCAATAAATAAGTGGGTTTATGTTGCAGTTTGGGCACTCGGTCTGTAAAAGGTTCGCCACCACTGACCTAGAGGCTCATTTGCGTATTATAAAAGTCATTATTTAGCGTGAACGGCGGCAGGCAAGGAGATATAAGTCATACAGTTATGTTCTGCTGACTTTAGCACAAAGGTTCGGCTGCTCTGGAGGTCACTGTTAAAGGGGCAGGATGCTGTGGAGGTCACTGTAAAAGGGGCCGGCGCTGTGGAGGTCTCTGTTAAGGGGGCAGGGAACGGTGGAGGTCACAGTTAAGCGGACGGTCTGCTATGGAGGTCCATGTTAAGGGGCGGGGTGCTGTAGAGGTCACTGTTAAGGGGGCGGGGTGTTATGGAAATCACTGTTAAGGAGAGAGAGTACTGTGGATAATACTGTGGATACTAATAAAGGGGAGGCTGCTGTGGAGGTCACTGTTAAAGGGGCAGGCACTGTGGAGGTCACTGTTAAGGGAGGAGGGGACTGTGGAGGCCACTATTAAAGGGGCAGTGGGGTATTGTGAGGTCACTGTTAAGGGTGCGGGGTACAGTAGAGGTTACTGTTAAGGGAGCAGGGAACTGTGGCAGTTACTCTTAAAGGGGCAGGCGCTGTGGAGGTCTCTTAAGGGGGCCGGGAATGGTGGAGGTCACAGTTTAGGGGACTGTAATCTATGGTCACTGTTAAGGGGACGGGCCACCGTGCTGGTCACTGTCAAGGGGGTGGGGTGCTGTGGAACTCCCTGTTAAATGGGAAGGCTGCTGTGAATGTCAAAGTTAAGGGGGTGGGCTGCCACGGAGGTCCCATTTTAAGGAGACGGGGCACTGTGGGGGGCTGTGGAGGTCACTGTTAAGAAGGCGAGGTACTGTAGATGTGACTGTTATAGTGGATACTGTCAAAATCTTTTAACGACACACACAAACATTAAATGAAATAGATGAAATATACACGTGCAAAGCCGGGTCCTTCAGCTAGTTTTAATAAAGGCCAATTGAAAAAAATATTTTTAGCCAAAAATGAGTAACATGCAATTCATAAAAAAAATTGCCTCCGAAGGTGTACATAACCTTTAAGGCAACATCAAAAACAATTGAAATCTTTAAGAGTCAAATCCCTATAACGATTTTTATTAAATACATTTTTATACAGGCAGAGCTGTCATGAAGTAATATGTTGGTGGAGGGAGTGAAGACTTATGGGTTTTCTCTGAGTCCTGGCATCATATAAACACCTTTTAACACAGAACTATAAAATGAAATAATAAACTATTATATATCCCCAAGCTCAGTGCCTTTCCATCTGCCCTCTGCATAGGAGACCTGTTGATGACCCTGCACACAGCAAGCTACATCTCTGCCTTCTAAGCCCACGTGACTATTGTTTTGGTTAAAAAAAATACTATTGAAAACTTAAAGGTACATTGAACATGTCTGAGTTGCAGACACCATGCTATAGAGCAGGAGGAGCTGAGCAGCTTGATATACACTGATGAGCAAAAGGCTAACAATGTTTTGAACTTTTGCATTTCAGGCTCCATATCTCACCATCCACTACAGCTTTGTACTTGAGACTACCATCATTTTATAGACAATAATCTTGGCTATCTAATACATAAATTGTACTTGCAACTATTTAGCATATGATTAGTTATGCAGATTCTTGTCATATAACTGCATTGTTAGGCCTCTTTCATACGGGCATCGCATGTGAGGGCCGGATAGGATGCGGGTGCGTCGTGGGAAAATGCGCGATTATTCCGCGCGAGTGCAAAGCATTTTAATGTGTTTTGCATGCGCGTGAGAAAAATCTGGACCATGTGATGAGCGCAGTGACATCACCAAAGGTCCTTTTCCTCCCAGGTCATCAAAGAAGAAGACAGAAGAGAAGCCGGGCTGCGCGAACAAGTGGATGAGGTGAGTTAAATATTTTTTTTTTTTAACCACTCCATCCCTAATTTACTTTGCATTCTGTATTAAGAATGCTATTATTTTCCCTTATAACCATGTTATAAGGGAAAATAATAAAGATCGGGTCCCCATCCCGATCGTCATCTAGTAACCATGCGTGAAAAATCACACCGCATCCGCACTTGCTCGCAGATGCTTGCGATTTTCACGCAGCCCCATTCACTTCTATGGGAGCTGCGTTGCATGAAAAACGCACAATATAGAACATGCTGCGATTTTCACGCAACACACAAGTGATGTGTGAAAATCACCGCTGATGTGCACAGCCCCATAGAAATGAATGGGTCCGGATTCAGTGCGAGTGCAATGCGTTCACCTCACGCATTGCACCAGCGCGGAAATCTCGCCCATGTAAAAGAGGCCTGTTTTGCTCCTGGTGGTTAAACCATCTTTTCTATCAGTTCTGGCGTGACAAACACGTGAGTGGTGGTGGCTAGTATGCTTTGTAATAGTGAGATCACAGATATCCATGCAAGTACCATGCGATGTACATTACGCGCTTCTGAAATGGTGGCCCGAAAAAAGGTGAAGAAGCCTGCACAGTAGAATATTGAAAATGGGTGATTTGGAGCAATGAGACAAAGTCAATAGACTGGATTCTGATTGGTGCAAATAGGTCTAGAAGAAGCAAAGGAAAAGGGAGCTAATGGAGCGAGAAATTGAAACTGTCAAGTTCGATGGAGGAAGCCTGATGATGTGGGGTTGTTTTACAGCCAAAGGCGTTGGATACTTGACCAGGATTGATGGTTGTCTCAATGCTGAGATATAGGTGTTCCAGCAAAACAACGACCTGAATCATACATCGAGATTGGCAATGAAGAGGTGCTGGATTGGCCCCCACATTCCCCAGACCTCAACCCAATCGAACATTTGTGGGTTGAGCTAAAGAGAAAGCTGTATTTGTACCCAGGGTAGGCTACTTTCACACTCGCGTTTGGTGCAGATCCGTTTGCATTATTCATTAAAAAAAAAGTCTAAGTCAAAACAGATCCGTCTTGACTCACATTGAAAGTCAATGGGGGACGGATCCGTTTTCAATTGCACCATTTTGTGCCAGTGAAAAACTGATCCGTCCCCATTGACTTACATTGTAAGTAAAGATGGATCCGTTTGGCTCTGCATCGTCAGACGGTCACCAAAATGCTGCAAGCTGCGTTTTAGTGACCGTCTAAAAAACGCAACGGAGAACAAACGCAGCCAAATTGATGCATTCTGAACGGATCCTTATCCATTCAGAATGCATTGGGGCTGAACTGATCCGTTTTGAGCCGCTTGTGAGAGCCCTGAAACGGATTTCACAAGCGGACCCAGAAACGCCAGTGGGAAAGTAGCCGTAGTCGACCAGTATGCACCAACATAGGGAACGTGTAGAAGAGATCTTGGAACAGATTTTGGTCAAGACAATCTTGAATCTTATCGAGAGCTTGCCTAGAAAGATTCAGGCAGTGTTGAAAGCCAAACGTGGATTTACAAAATACCAACGAAATAATAAAAATTTAAATGCTGAATTTTAGGAGCAAAACAGTAACAATACAGTTACATCTGTAGAATAATCTGTAAAACTAATCATATGCTAAATAGTTGCAAGTCCAATTTATGTATGCGATAGCCAAGATGATAGTCTATAAAATGATGGTTGTCTCACATTCAAAGCTGTAGTGGATGGTGAGATATGGAGCCTAAAAGTCAAAAGTTCAAAACATTGTTACCCTTTTGCTCGTCAGTGTGTATGTAGTTTTCTGGGAATAGATTTAGCATAACTTGTAACTGAAATACCTGCTCAGGGAAGGCTGTCAGTTAATCTGCTCAACTCCTCCTGCTCTATAACATGCTGCCTGCAGCTCAGACATGTTCAATGTAGCTTTAAGTTTTCAATTTTTTTTTTTGCAATAGTTATGTGGAATTAAAATGCAGAGATGTAGGTTGCTGTGTGCAGGGTCACCAACATGACAGCTCGGTCACATCTCCTATGTAAAGAGTAGAGGGAAAGGCACTTGTACTGTCCCACGAATGTGTGAATGGGCCACTCCAAAATGTTTATATTCCATCCTATGTCATTTTGCACTATTAACCCCTTCCCGCATTATCACGTACGTGAGCGAATGTGGCTCCTACGTGTATGTACGTGATGGGATCAGGTGGGGGCAGGAGCTGCACCCACCCGATTCGCAGCACGGGCCCGGTTGTTACTGATAGCCGGGCCCCTGCTGCATCCCTTTCACATGCGGCGGTAAGCGGCACGTGCGGGATATACAGAGGGAGGGGGCTCCTTCTGACTCCATGCCCCCCCCCCCCCCCTTCCCGCTGCTCTGGCAGGGGGTCGATGGTTTCCCTGGCAGCCTACGGAAGCCCAGGAGATCCAGCCTGAGCACTGGGTCTCCTAGGCAACTGTCAGTGTCTCACTGTGTGAGACGCTGACAGTTCAATTCAGTACAATACAGAATGTATTGTACTGAATTGAAACAGGGATCAAACCCTGAAAAGATGAAGTCCCACAGTAGGACAAATATAAAAAGTAAAATAAAGTTCAAAAAATAGTAAAAAATAGGGAAAAAAAGAAAAGTAGACATATTAGGTATCGCCGTGTCCATATAGACTGGCTCTATAATAATATCACATGACCTAACCCCTCAGGTGAACACGGTCAAAAAAGTAAAATAAAAACTGTGCTAAAAAAAACTAACATTTTTTTGTCACCCTACATCACTAAAAGTGCAACACCAAGCGATCAAAAAGGAGTATGTCCCCCAAAATAGCACCAATCTAACCGTCACCTCATCCTGCAAAAAATCACCCAAAATTTTTTAAAAAGTATGGCTCTCAACATAGTATATAAGGCCGAAAAAAGACATTTGTCCATCCGGTTCGGCCTGTTAACCTCCAAGTTGATCCAGAGAAAGGCAAAAAAAAACTGAGGTAGAAGCCAATTTTCCCCACTTAAAGGGAATAAAATTTCTTTCCCGACTCCATTTAGGCAACCAGATAACTCCCTGGATCAATTACCCCCCCCCCCCCCTTCTACTAGCTAGAGCCTGTAATATTATTACACTCCAGAAATACATCCAGGCCCAGCTTGAACTCTTTTAGGGAACTTACCATCACCACCTCCTCAGGCAGAGAGTTCCATAGTCTCACTGCTCTTACCGAAAAGAATCCTTTTCTAGGTTTGTGTACAAACCTTCTTTCCTCCAGACGCAGAGGATGTCCCCTCGTCACAGTCACAGTCCTGGGGATAAATAGATGATGGGATAGATCTCTGTACTGATCCCTGATATATTTATACATAGTAATTAAATCTCCCCTCAGTCGTCTTTTTTCTAAAATGAATAACCCCAATTTTGATAATCAGGGTACTGTAATTCCCTCATTCCCGTAATTACTTTAGTTGCCCTCCTCTGAACCCTCTCCAGCACTGCTATGTCTGCCGTGTTCACAGGAGCCCAGAACTGTACACAGTACTCCATGTGTGGTCTGATCAGTGATTTGTAAAGTAGTAGGATTATGTTCTCATCACGGCCTTCTATGCCCCTTTTGATGAAACCCAGTATCTCATTGGCCTTGGCAGCCGCTGCCTGACACTGTTTTTTACAGCTTAGTTTGCTGTTCACTAAAATTCCTAGGTCCTTTTCCATGTCAGTGTTACCCAGTGTTTTACCATTTAGTATGTACGGGTGACTTGCATTATTCCTACCCATGTGCATAACCTTACATTTGTCAGTGTTAAATCTCATCTGCCACTTCTCTGCCCAAGCCTCCAATCTATCCATATCCATCTGTAGCAGTATATTGTCCTCTTCAGTGTAAATTACTTTACACAGTTTAGTGTCATCCGCAAAAATTGATATTTTACTGTGCAAGCCTTCTACAAGATCATTAATAAATATATTGAAGAGGATAGGACCCCTGAGGTACTTCACTAGTGACAGTAACCCAATCTGAGTGTGTACCATTAATAACCACCCTCTGTTTTCAATTACTTACCCACATACAGACATTTTCTCCCAGTCTGAGCATTCTCATTTTATATACTAACCTTTTATGTGGTACAGTGTCAAATGCTTTGGAGAAGTCCAGATATACCTACATCATCCATTGATTTGCCGCTGTTAAGTCTAGAACTTACCTCCTCATAGAAACTGATTAAATTAGTTTGACATGACCGATCCCTCATGAAGCCATGCTGATATGGCGTTATTTGCTTATTTTTAATTGAGGTGCTCCAGGATAGCATCTCTTAGAAAACCTTCAAACAGTTTACACATGACAAATGTTAAACTTACCGGCCTATTGTTTCCGGGCTCTGTTTTTGCACCCTTTTTGAATATTGGCACCACATTTGCTATGCACCAATCTGTGGAACACTCCCTATCAGTATAGAGTCCTTAAATATCAGAAATAAGGGTCTGGCTATGACATTACTTAATTCTCTTAGGATACAGGGGGGGGGGGGGTGCCATCCGGACCTGGCGACTTTTTCAAAAATATTAGTGTTAAAACTTTAATAAATAAAAAAAAGTAGACATATTAGGTATTGCCACATCCGTAAAAACCTGCTATATAAAAATATCACATGATTTATCCCCTCAGGTAAACACAGTAAAAAAACAAGCAAAAAAAAAACATGTAAAAAAAAAAGCAATTTTTTTTGTCACCTTAAATCACAAAAAGTGTAATACCAAGCGATCAAAAAGTCATACGCACCCCAAAATCATACCAATTAAACCGTCATCTCATCCCGCAAAAAAGAAACCCTACCTAAGACATGTCTGCCGCACAAACCGCCGTTCGTGCCCAGCGCCGCCTTTCCAGACTTCTGCACCGCCTCCTAATCCTCTGTGCCGCCTCTCGCTCTCTCTCCATCCCCCCTCCTCCCTCCTCCTGCTGTAAGATCTCGCGCGTGCGCACAGGGCTCTGCCTGATGCGCCCGTGCGGACTTCTCGATTTGGCTTCTTGAAGTGAAGTGCGCATGCGCCGGCACTTCGCTCAACCCAGGTATGACCTGCACTCTGGCGCCAGCCTCTCAGAGCCCTGTGCACATGCGCGATATCTTACAGCAGGAGGAGGGGGAAGGGAGGGAGAGCGAGAGGCGGCACATAGGATTAGGAGGCGGTGCAGAAGTCTGGAAAGGCGGCGCTGGGCACGAACGGCGGTGGGTGCGGCGGGCACCTTGCATCCCTTGACATCCCCTGACATCCCCTTGGGCACCTTATTTCTTTGAGTGACAGGTTAGTAAAACCAGTTTTTTAGCAAAATAAGGCTACGGATCACATTTAGAAGCCCACATTAGGAATCCTGATGAGGCCCTGAACATCAGCATATGTTTAGCTGACAGGGGTGAAACCTGGTGACAGAATCCCTTTAAATATAGTGCATTTGTATTGTGCAGCATTTGTGTGCAGTTCTGCTGAGATACCGAAGCTATACAGAGGGACAAATGCTATTGGAACAACTAATTGCAACTGTTGTGATATACCAGTTGCCCCCTCAAAAAACTGATTGAGGCAGGGGTGTGATATACCTATAATATAATTTCTATATAGTGCATGTGCAGCATTTGTGTGCGGTTCTGCTGAGATACCGCAGCTATACAGAGGGACTAACGCTACTGGAACAACTAATTTCAACTGGTGTGATATACAAGTTGCTCCCCAAAAAAACTGATTGAGGCAGTTGTGTGATATACCTATAATATAATTTCTATATAGTGCATTTGTATTGTGCAGCATTTGTGTGCGGTACTGCTGAGATACCGCAGCTATACAGAGGGACAAACGCTATTGGAACAACTAATTGCAACTTGTGTGATACCTGTTGTTGCCCCAAAATAAACTGATTAAAGGTTTGATATACCTGCTTCCAGGGTGGATTTGATTTAAATCAAACTGATTTAAATCACAATTTAAATCACTAGTCAGTAAGGCTTGATTTAAATCATAGTTTTCTACATAAAGACTAATTCTTGCTGGTATAACTTATAATATGCAAGTAGATGAAGATTTTTAGAATAACAACTTTTCATATTAGTTTGATTAGGTTGATTCTGTATTCATAGGTTTGTAGAAGTTAGGATTAAGGTCTTTTTCTCAACTCTGTTCATGTTATAACATTTTTGCTGTGAAGAAGAGGCATGTGATCTCTGTTGAGTCAAATTCAGTTTTGAGAACTGCAAAAGTAAACCAAGCATCTGTGATAATATCTTGTAGGCAGAGAAACTGCCCAATAATCTTAACTCTGGAAGAGCATGACATTGTGAATGGATTAATGGAATTTATTTACCAAAAAAATGTAACATATACAGCCTTATTCTACATAATTAAAAAAAACTAATCTTTATTTCATGATGGAATAACCTTTGGATGGTAATATATTTTCCTCAAAAAGCATTTTATATTTATTTTAAAAAAATCTAAATTAAATTTAAAAAAATCTGATTTTTTTTATTTTTTTAAAAAAAATCATTTATTTTTATCCACCCTGCCTGCTTCCAGCAAATACTTATTAAAGGGTATTATATACCTGCTTACACAAATACTGCTCTTCTATAGGGACTTTGTCACAGGGTCATTTTGAAAATGACAGGTAGAAGAAGAGGCAGGCCATTCCGCAGGTGTGGTAGGGGTTGGGAAGATGCACAAGGCAGGAGCCTAAGTGGGAAGTTGGAGAAGGTGCGTGAGATTACGTCAAAGGACGCACCAGAGTTGGTTGAGTGGCTCACTCAGCCTTCCGCTTCTGCACCCTCCTCATCCTCTGTATCAGCACCCTCCTCAATCTCTGCTGTGTGCACCCCCAAAGACACCACCACCACCACCATAGCCCCTCCACTCGAGTCAGAGGAATAATTTTCCCACCAATTTCCAGACCTTACCGATGCGCAGCCATTCTTGGCTTCGGATGAGGAGGTAGCAACAGCCGCAACCCAGCGGTCTGACGACAGTACCCAGATCAGCCAAGGAGGGTGGTCCCCGCTGTTGCTGCCTACTCAGAGATCTCTAATGTCAGTGGTGGTGAAGGTGACGATGATGACGTGTCGATGGATGTCACATAAGTGCCCACAAGAGAGGAAGAGGAGTTCAGAGGGAGAGACGGAGCAGCCGATCGGGAGGAGAAGGAGGAGAAGCAGGCAGAACTGGCAGTGCACAGGAGGCAAAAAGCAGATGTATCTAGAGTGAGCCATCCACCATGCACGGTCACATCTGGCGCTCCCAGGACGCCGGCACATGGCTCCGCAGTGTTGGCTTTTTTTAACGTGTCAGCTTCTGACAATAGTGTTGCCATCTGCAGCCTGTGCTGTTAACGCATACGTCCAGGTAAGCCACACCGTCAGAACCCACAAAGCCACACTACCGGCGCTTCACGTACTGTCTCTTCTCCTTCTCCTCCCATTTGTCCTCCACTCCACCTTCTACCGTACTGTTGTCTTGTTCATCTGGAAAAAAGGCAGGCATCCGTGGCCCAAATGTTCAAACAAAAAAAGTGGATGACGCCGGATTACCCTCTTGCCCAACGGCTGACCACCAGCTTGTCGAAATGGCTAGCCCGCCAACTACTGCCATATAAAACTGGTGGACTCGGAGGCCTTTAGAAAATTTGTGGCCATTGGAACACCGCAATGGAAGATCCCCGGAAGGCAATATTACTCGCAGAAGGGCATCCCAGAGCTATATGGCCATGTTCAGCGGCAAGTGAATGTATCTCTGGCACACAGTGTCGGTGCCAAGATACATCTGACCACAGACACGTGGTGTAGCAAACACGTGCAGGCAAGGTACATAACTTTTACTGCCCACTGGGTGAACCTTCTGACGGCCGTCAACCATGTTACCCGTGTGGATTTGGTTTTACTGCCACAGATTGCATGCAGGCCTGCCTCTTCTTCTCCTCCTCCTACTAAATCCTCCGGCACCTCCTCGGCTGACTGCAGCTGTGGTGCTTGGAAGCCAAGAGCCACACCGGTCCTGCACTCCTTTCAGCTATGCGGTCGCAGGCCGATCAGTGGCTAACCCCACTCAATTTGACAGTTGGTAAAGTGGTGTGCGACAACGGTGCCAATCTGCTGAGCGCACTGAAACTGAGAAAAATGACACATGTGCCATGCATGGAACACGTCCTGAACATAGTCATTCAGTGATTCATTGCCAAATACCCCGGGGTGCAGGATGTCTTGTGGCAGGCCAGGAAAATCTCTGTCCAATTTAGAAGATCTTACACAGCCCTGGCTCGCCTTGCTGACGTTCAGCGGCAACACCACTTGCCCATCAGACGTCTCATTTGTGACTGCCCAATGGGCTGGAACTCCACCTTGTACAGTCAGGTCCATAAATATTGGGACATCGACACAATTCTAACATTTTTGGCTCTATACACCACCACCACAATGGATTTGAAATAAAACAAACAAGATGTGCTTTAACGGCAGACTGTCAGCTTTAATTTGAGGGTATTTACATCCAAATCAAGTGAACGATGTAGGAATTACAACAGTTTGCATATGTGCCTCCCACTTGTTAAGGGACCAAAAGTAATGGGACAGAATAATAATCATAAATCAAACTTTCACTTTTTTATACTTGGTTGCAAATCCTTTGCAGTCAATTACAGCCTGAAGTCTGGAATGCATAGACATAGGCAGACGCTGGGTTTCATCCCTGGTGATTCTCTGCCAGGCCTCTACTGCAACTTCAGTTCCTGTTTGTTCTTGGGGCATTTTCCCTTCAGTTTTGTCTTCAGCAAGTGAAATGCATGCTCAATCGGATTCAGGTCAGGTGATTGACTTGGCCATTGCATAACATTCCACTTCTTTCCCTTAAAAACCTCTTTGATTGCTTTTGCAGTATGCTTTGGGTCATTGTCCATCTGCACTGTGAAGCGCCGTCCGATGAGTTCTGAAGCATTTGGCTGAATATGAGCAGATAAAATTGCCCGAAACACTTCAGAATTCATCCGGCTGCTTTTGTCAGCAGTCACATCATCAATAAATACAAGAGAACCAGTTCTATTGGCAGCCATACATGCCCACGCCATGACACTATCACCACCATGCTTCACTGATGAGGTGGTATGCTTAGGATCATGAGCAGTTCCTTTCCTTCTCCATACTCTTCTCTTCCCATCACTCTGGTACAAGTTGATCTTGGTCTCATCTGTCCATAGGATGTTGTTCCAGAACTGTGAAGGCTTTTTTAGATGTCGTTTGGCAAACTCTAATCTGGCCTTCCTGTTTTTGAGGCTCACCAATGGTTTACATCTTGTGGTGAACCCTCTGTATTCACTCTGGTGAAGTCTTCTCTTGATTGTTGACTTTGACACACATACACCTACCTCCTGGAGAGTGTTCTTGATCTGGCCAACTGTTGTGAAGGGTGTTTTCTTCAACAGGGAAAGAATTCTTTGGTCATCCACCACAGTTGTTTTCCGTGGTCTTCCAGGTCTTTTGGTGTTGCTGAGCTCACCGGTGCGTTCCTTCTTTTTAAGAATGTTCCAAACAGTTGTTTTGGCCACGCCTAATGTTTTTGCTATCTCTCTGATGGGTTTGTTGTATTTTTTCAGCCTAATGATGGCAGATTCCAAATGCAAATAGCACACTTGAAATGAACTCTGGACCTTTTATCTGCTCATTGTAATTGGGATAATGAGGGAATAACACACACCTGGCCATGGAACAGCTGAGAAGCCAATTGTCCCATTACTTTTGGTTCCTTAACAAGTGGGAGGCACATATGCAAACTGTTGTAATTCCTACACCGTTCACCTCATTTGGATGTAAATGCCCTCAAATTAAAGCTGACAATCTGCAGGTAAAGTATATCTTGTTCATTTAATTTCAAATCCATTGTGGTGGTGTATAGAGCCAAAAATGTTAGAATTGTGTTGATGTCCCAATATTTATGGACCTGACTGTATATGCTTGATAAGCTTCTCCAGCAGAAACGTGCTGTTAACGACCTGTACGAACTCTGCGGCACAACAGGTTCTGGGGAGCTTGTTTTTTTTACCACGCCAGTGGCTGCTCATGCGCTACGCATGCAGACTTCTGTGGCCATTTGATGAGATCACCAAACTGGTCAGTCGCAGCCAGGGCGCCATCAGTGACATCGTACCTTACGCCTTCTTTCTGGAGTGTGCATTGCGTTGTGTCATTGATCAAGCCGTCAAGGAGGAGGAAGATAAGGAAGTCGCAATGCTGAATGAATTCCCAGGGGGAGCTACTCCATCTGAGACAAGTCAGCAGGAGTCTAAAGAGGATGGTGCCTTGGGTGAGGATGCGGAGGAGGAGCAAGAAGAGCAGGCTTTAAACTATTCTGGGATCCTTGGTGTTGTCCGTGAATGGGGGGAGGGGACCGAGGATGACATTCTCCTGGGCGTTGAGCAGGAGCCAGGCCACTCCACCACTTATAATTTAGTGCAAATGGGGGCCTTCATACTCCAGTGTTTGAAGAGGGACCCCCGTATAAAAAGCATAAAGGGCAAGGACCAGTAGTGGGTGGCAACGTATTTAGACCCCCGGTACAAACACAAAATGGTAGACATGTTACCAGCATCACAGAGGGCTGTCAGAATGCAGCATTTCCAGGCCTTGCTTCGAGAGATGCTGCATTCTGCAGAGGAATTTCCACCCACAGAGAAACAGTTGTGAGTACCAATCCTACATGGCATGCAAGAAGAGGGTGGTTTGAAGATGTGTTGGTCACTTCGGATAGCAGATCATTCTTGCAGCCAAATCATCCACAGCCACCCTCCGGATCCAGCCTCAGGGAATGCCTAGACCGACAGGTGTCTGACTACATCGGGTTAATGGCCGATGTGGATGCTCTGAGAGGGGAGGAACCCCTGGACTACTGGGTGTGCAGGCTTGACCTGTGGCCAGAGCTGGCACAATTTTCCATGGAACTCTTGGCTTGCCCCTCGTTGAGTGTCCTGTCCGAAAGGACGCTCAGCGCAGAAGGGGTGATCGTGACCAATAAGCGCACTCGCCTAGTGTCATGGTCATATTGTTGTTTGACCATGACGCGGTTGCCATGCAAACTTGTTGCTGGTGGCAAAGTGTCGTTTTTGGTTTGCATGTGCAATTCCCCTTTAAGGTGTGCCTCCCTGCTGTTTGGTGAGCTAAGGGTTAATCTTCTAGCTAGTGGGGATTTTGGTGTGTCCTGGGTGTGGCCGCAAGCTTGATATATACCTGTGGCTTGCAGGCTGGGGGCAGTTGTACTACAGCCTTGTCTGGTCATGGAGCTCTGCTCCTTGCCTGGATGATTCTGCCTAGTCCTTGAGGGCCACCTTATTGGACATAAATTGCCTTTCCTTTGTATGCTCCTGGTTCCCTACCTCACTTGTTATTTTTTAGGTGTGGGTTTATGTTCAGGGTATGTTGTACGTCTTCATGGTTGTTACATGTCTGGGCTGTTGTTGGTGTTTGTCCTTATATGTATGTTTGACGTTTGCCATGTATGTTATAGCCTGTATGAAGCGCTGCCTGGCCTGCTATGCACTGTGTGAGCATGGGGGGCTCTGGCAGAGTTGGTATGCTGGATTCCTGTGTGGGTTGTTTGTACTGTGACCTGCTGTGTGTTCCGGCTCCTGTACTTATGCACGGGCTCCAGTTGTGGAGGCTTCGGCAGGTAAGTGAGTTGTCATTTTGTCCTTACCTGCCGATCCTCTAGCTGTGTATGGTCTATCCTTTTCCCTTTGTTTCTAGGCCTGTGGAGACTGGTTCATCCGTGTTTTGGATGAACCTGGTTGTCTCAGGTCCCTGTCTCCTACCTCAGGGAAATTCAGGGATTTCAGGGTTCTGAGGTTCCAGCGTATGGGCCCTGCTACCTTATTGGGTTGGCTCATACAGTTAGGAGAACAGGGATGCTTTAGGAGGTGACCTTCTCCCTTATTCCGGCGTACTGGCCTAGCAGCTACCCTTTATCCCTTTTACATTGTACGGTAGGGAGTTTCCCCCACTCCCTACCGTGACACCTAGCTCACGACAGTGTGGACTTCCTCATATTTATAAAAATGAATGAGGCATGGATCTCGGAGGAATTCAACACCTGTGAAGACCACGTTTAATTTTATTTCCTCATGCCAGCCCACACATATCCGCCACCACGCAGAACAAATAATGGTCCTGTCTTATGTAAATGCAGCAGCATAAAAGGCCTTTTCTGTCCGGTGAATGCCTAATGTTTGGGACCTCGGAAGAATTCAACACCTGTGACGACCACGTGTTATCGAATTTCAACTATTCTCATTTGTTTTTTTTATCAAGAGGGGGGATTTCGTTATCCATGTTTTTAACCCAATTTAATATTTTTGTTCTTTTAAACATATGTATTTGACATGTATTTGTACTGGCCTGCAGTAATATTGATATCCAATGACCGTCTAATATACCTCTAGCCACATAATCACTTGATGTATTCTGTCTGGTGAATTTATAATTTTTGGGGCCTGTAATCTAACTGGCCAACAGTAAAATTGTTATACGGTGACCGCCTAATGTACCCCCAGCCACATTATTAATTATTCTTTTTTGTACGGTGAATGAATAATTTTTGGGGCCTGTAGTCCACTGGCCTGCAGTAAAATTGATATTTATTGACCGTCTAATATACCTCCAGCCACATAATCACTTGATCTTTTCTGTACGGTAAATGCCTAATTGTTGGGGTCTGGGAGGAATTCAACACCTGTGGCAACCACGTGTTTTGGAATGCAACCTATTTTCATTTGGGGTTTATTCAAGAGGGGGGATTTCATTAGCCATGTTTTTAATCAAATTTTATATTTTTAGTTCTTTTAAATATATGTATTTGACATGTATTTATACCGGCCTGCAGTAAAATTGATATCCAATGACCGTCTAATATACATCCAGAACATAATCACTTGTTCTTTTCTGTACATTGAATTAATAATTTTTGGGGCCTGTACTCCACTGGCCTGAAGTAAAATTGATATCCAATGACCGTCTAATATACCTCCAGCCACATAATCCCTTGATGTTTTCTGTCCGGTGAATGCCTAATGTTTGGGGCCTGTACTCCCATGGTCTAAAATAGAAAATTTCTAGGCTCCAGAATGGCACATTTTAGAGAGTTTCAATTTAAGACGCATAGAAATGGCCCCTGATTAAAATACATCTTTTTTTGTGGGAATTTTTGCCTTTGATGCCCCTGGCAATCCATGTTGTGGGACGATTTGTGCACGTATTTTAAGTATTTGGTGGCTGCAAATATGACCTGAAGGTTTTTCAGGTTCACCTGCCACTTAAGTGAATGGGGCCCGCCGCGAACATGCGGTTCGCAAACATTTGCTCGCGTTTGCGCGATCTCGTTCGCAAATCGTCCCGGCCGATGTTCATCCATCACTGTTAGGCATAACACCGGTCTAGTTGTACGCTCAACAGATAAGGGAGGGATGGTGGTGGTGGTGGATTCATGTCTATGTAAAAACCAAGAATTGCTTAGCTATGTGTTAACTTACAGTTGCATTTAAAAACACTCTTCAAAAGCTGTTATTATAGGGTCTTAGAATGGTTATCCTAAAATAGAAAAACAGTGAGTAATTGTTGGTGCATTACCCAGTGGTCCCAGTCTTTCACTTGCTGCCCAAAATTCAAAAGGGGTGAACGATGCCTATATTGAATATCTAATGAGCTATTACCCATGTTTTTTGTTACTAGTGTTCATTGTTCTCTTAACGAGTGAATGAGGTTTGATTCCATCCCACTATCTGGAACCATTTTAGGCTACTTTCAAACTTGAGGATCTCAATACCAGAAATAAAAACGGTTCCATTTTGTCCTAATGCATTCTGAATAGAAAGACATTTGTTCAGGATGCATCAGGATGTCTTCCGTTCTGTCAGAGCATTCCGTTTTGTATCCGGTCATAAAAACTGATCTTTCAATGTATTTAGTGACAGATAATTTTTTTTCTTTTTGATTTCACACAACAGCATCCTAATGGAACGGATGCATCCCGATGTGCAAAATCAAAACGGATCAGTTTAATTCCAGTATTGATACCGGAATTAACAACGCAAGTGTGAAAGTAGCCTTATATCTTCTAATCAACAACTATCCAATGTGGTGTTGCAGCATTTTATGACATTATGTTGTGCGGAATATATGTATTTATTTATTGTTTTAATTGTATATACTCTCCTTAACTGACTCTCACTACTGCTTACATTATATGTTTGGCCTGATTTCAATGTGAACACTGCCTACACTGAACATTCCTTGAACTATTACTTGTGTAACTTTTGTTACTAGTGTGAAGTGTCCAAACTTTTCTCCTAATGAGTTCTCATTCCAGCCGTTATTTGCAACTATCTTGCTTCTTTTAACCAGCATTTATCCAATTATCTAATTAATGACATAACAGGATGTCGATTGGCTCAGTACTTTGCATGTGTATTTTAACTGTATTTGTATACTAATGTATTTTTGAAAAAGTGCAGCCCGAAACGTGTCAAAAGTTTTACCTGCTTGTATCCTGCAAATAAAGAACCCGTTTTTTAAGAAGTCAGCAGTGCTGGATTCTCTTTTTCATCTAGTTTTGATCCTCTCATATCTGTTGCACTATGCCTAGTTGGCCTGTGCAGTATTATTTCTTTCCTAGTGTCATGTGAGATTGTCTTGACATCTCTGCAGACTGGATATGTTGTACCTTGCACAGTGCAGAATATTTTTAGGTGTGTATGTGTGAACTCTTCAGGGCACCTCAGACATTATCATCAGGGTTGGTTGAAAAGTTTTTTTTTTACAGTGTGTGGGAGGACATTTTTATTATGTGTAGGCTTAAGACATGTAAAATCCATTTAAAAGTTGCATTCTTCATCACCCTGGTTTGTGCATGCCCTGCACATTTAAGAGTGTACAGAAAGGAAATGGTACAAACTACACAACCTAGGATATTTTGAAAAATCAAGTAAAGGCAATCTGTGCATTCAGATCTTTAGGAATAATAGGGGTCATTTATGAATGGCACTAAGCCAGGTTTTGGTGAAAAAAAAAAAAAAAGGGCTCCATGGAGCCCCAGAAATATATGGAGCGGCCTATCGGGCATAATTGCAGCTGCTTCATTTATTTCTGTGGGGGTTCCGGAGCTATGAGAGTTACAGCTACATTGACGTAAAAATAAAAAAGGGACTCTCTTGGGCCAGGATAAGGAAAAATAACAAAAATGCTTTGTCACTAAGGTGCAAAATAGGCTGGATTGCTGACCACGCCTATTTGGTTTGGTCACACCTACCAATTTGGCTCCAACCACAACATGGGGCCACTATTAAGTTTTTTTTCCAGGGCCACTTTGCGTTCCCAATCCGCCCCTGTTGACAGGCGTGCAGACAGAGCGGCATCCGATTACACATAGCGCTAGTATATAGCGGCGATATCCAGCTCAGGGATGAGTAGGCAGGTGGAGAAGGCAGTCGAAGAATGTCAATGCAGAAGGGTAAAGGCGGTGCCAGGCTGGGCAGCAAGTGTGGACACAGGGAAGGGGTGTGCATGTACACAGAGGCAGCTGCTCCCTGACTCTGCCCCTCAATGCTGACGTTCTGTCGCCATGTGACGTCAGCAAGACAACAAACCAGGTCACACGTAAGTAAAAGGTCCATAATAAGTAATAAAATCATTATATATATATATATATATATATATATATATATATATATATATATGTTAGTATGGCCAGGGAAAGTTTAATGGAAAATAAAAGTTTATTCTCAGAAAACGCCTTTAATATTCTCCTCAATACGCTAGGAGATTACAAGCATAGCAACATGGAAGCTCAAACAAGCAGTATGTGTACTTCCAAGGCGATTGAGAATTGTGGTTACTTGATTTTAAATTTAAGATATAACTGGAAATGACATTGTAAAATGGACTCATTAGCCTTCTCTAAGAAAAGCAGCTACTAGTGTTAATGTTCGGAATTGGTGAAGGCTATCCACAGAAGTCAGGATTTGGTTGTTATTCAGGTGAGCACTGTGTCCGCATGATTCAGTGTCATTTTACTGAGAAGTACGGACTGTAAATGGATTTGAGTTAAAGTTGAGTGGCGGCCAACTAAACCAATCTGAATAATTCAGGAAAGCATGTGCGTGGTCCAATTACACAATGTGACTTCTTCACACACTGGAGGGCAGTGGGGAGGGACTCGTACGATGCAAGCACACAGGCTGGGAGCTGCACATTAAAGTGACAGATACAAGTGCAGGTCAGTAAGTATAGGAAACCTCACAAGGAAACATAACCGTACTTTATGTTAGCAGACAGACATGACAGTATTAATGTTGTAAACCTCGTAGTATCAATGACTATGCAGCACGTGATGCCTACAAACGGTATGTCAGCATGCCAAACTACATACTAGTCCTGGAAGCTCTGATAACAGAAATTATTAGTATTGCATAACACAACATTTCTAGTACATGTTGATTGCTTTGGAGTAAAGCATTTGTTATGGTCATCGGTAGGCCTGTCATTGTAGAGGCAGTGCAGTTTTAAATGAGAAGTAGCACTTGGCTGCATCATTTCGCTTATCTATTAATGCATGCAGCCCAGACTAAGATATCAGTATGCTTTGTTTCCATCAGATAGAAGCGGAAGCCCATAGAAAGAGAGGGCTTCATGTCGGGTCGGAGGTATAAAGAGCACTTGTCAGCAAAATGCATTTTTGTTAAAGGGGTTGTCTCCGTTCAGCAAATGGCAATTATCATGTAGAGAAAGTTAATACAAGGCACTTACTAATGTGTTGTGACTATCCATATTGCTTCCTTTGCTGGCTGGATTCGATTTCCCATCACATTATACACTGCTCATTTTCATGGTTACAACCACCCTACAATCCAGCAGCAGTGACCATGCTTGCACACTATAGAAAAAAGCACTGGCCTAAACACATTCCCGCCAGTAGTGGCCGTGCTTGTACATTATAGGAAAAGGCTTTTTCCTATAGTGTGCAAGCATGGCCACTGCTGCAAGATTGTAGGGTGATCGTAACCCCTGAAAATGCAATATAAATGTATAATGTGATGGAAACATGAAGCCAACAAAGGAGACAATATGGACAATCACAATACTAATTAATAAGTGCCCTGTATTAACTTTCTCTACATGATAAATGCCATTTGCTGAACTGAGACATCCCCTTTAATGAGCTGACGGTGTCACATGATGGATTTAGCAAAGATGTATATGTTTATATAAGTATTTGCACACACGTTAGAATGTTATAATAAATGTATTTTGTAACTTCATTTAGAGTGAGTCACCCCACCTCTATTGATTTCCGTTGTTCTGCTCCGTTAGAGATGCAGAACAGTGAAAATAACGGAAGTGCTGTATTTGGGACATAAACCCAAACAGAGCCAAACTAGAAACAAACAGATCCTATTGCTGAAAATTGGGGTCAGTTTGGTTTCCATTTGGGAGTTTGCTTCATTAGATGAGGAAAAAAGTCCTGCTTGAAAAACTTTACTCAACTTTTTTTGAAGGAATCTGCAAAGGAATCCCAGGACAGAGCCTCTGATGCAGATGTGAACAAGCCCCAATTCACTTAGCTTCCAATAAAAGCAGACAACTTACACAATCACCACTGTTCCTGAGCCCTCTGTTAAGAAGTCTATTTGGCATCCAGGAGCGTAGCTAAAGGCTCATGGACCTTGGTGCAAGAGTTCAGCTTGGGCCCCCCTTCCCTCAGTGCTTTGTGGCCAGCAGCAGGGAAGCACATAGCCTTCCTGCTGTCTGAGGCAAAAATTGAAATGGAACCCCCTCCCCCATGCTAAATTCTTGACCTAACCCCTTCCCTCCAGCCAGAGATGTAACTTAACCAGCATGCACTTTCTATAATACCAGTGTCTTCTTATGTGGCACAAGGGTCTTTGGGCCCCCTCAGGCTCCTGGGCCCGGTAGCGACTACTACCTTTGCACCCCCTATAGCTATGTCCCTGATGGCATCCACCATATAGACTTACAAAAACATAAGCAAACTCCTAGACTTGTCTGCACTAGAGTTGAGCGGACATCTGGATGTTCGGGTTCGGCAGGTTCGGCCGAACTTGAAAAAAAGATTCGAGTTCGGGACCCGAACTTGACCCCGAACCCCATTGAAGTCAATAGGGACCCGAACTTTTGAGCATTAAAATGGCTGTAAAAATGTCATGGAAAGAGCTAGAGGGCTGCAAAAGGCAGCAAAATGTGCTTAAGAGCATGGCAAATGCTCTGCAAACAAATGTGGATAGGGAAATGAATTAAAAAAACATAAAAATTAGGAATGATGTAGGAGGGAGTGGTTGAGGAGGCGGTGAATGGGTGGATGTGGCCGTGTAGGCTCACGTGGCGGACTAGGTGGAAGCGGCGGCGAAGGAAGAATAGGTAGCCAACACAGATGTGTGTTATTTAGCATTTTTACATAGGGGTATCCCCCAAAATATTAGGACATATAAAAAAAAGAAAATGGAATAAGTGCACTTGAGTACAAGGATGGATGGTTGAGGCTGTTAGAACTGTCTATTCTGCACAAGGTACAGACAAGTCCTGAGGGATCCAAGCCTGGTTCATTTTAATGAACGTGAGCTTGTCCACGTTGGCTGTGGACAGGCGGCTGCGTCTGTCTGTAATGACGCCTCCTGCCGTGCTAAATACACGTTCAGAGAGTACACTGGCTGCAGGGCAGGCCAGCACCTCCAAGTCATACAGGGCAAGCTCTGGCCATGTGGACAATTTGGAGACCCAGAAGTTGAATGGGGCAGAACCATCAGTCAGTACGTGTAGGCGTGTGCACAGGTACTGTTCCACCATGTTGTTCAAATGCTGCCTCCTGCTAACACGCTCCATATCAGCAGTCGGGGCCGGTTGTTCCGGCGAGGTGACAAAGCTTCTCCACATGTCGGCCATGCTAACCCTGCCTTCTGAGGTGCTGGCGCTGACACAGCTGTGTTGGCGACCTCTTCCGCCTCCCCTGCCTTTGCCTTGTGCTTCCACTTGTCCCCCGGCGTTAGTCGGGAATGCTCTCAGAAGCGAGTCTACCAGCGTGTGCCTGTAGTCGCGCATCTTCCGATCACGCTCCAGTGAGGGAATTAAGGACGGCACATTGTCTTTGTAACGGGGAACCAACAGGATGGCCACCCAGTAGTCAGCACACGTTAAAATGTGGGCAACTCTGCTGTCGTTGCGCAGGCACTGCAGCATGTAGTCGCTCATGTGTGCCAGGCTGCCCAGAGGTAAGGACAAGCTGTCCTTTGTGGGAGGCGTATCGTCTGCGTCCTCTGTATCCCCCCAGCCCGCACTAGTGATGGGCCCGAGCTGCGTTGGATGCCACCCCGCTGTGAACATGCTTCATCCCCATCCTCCTCCTCTTCGTCCTCCAGTAGTGGGCCCTGGCTGGCCAAATTTGTACCTGGCCTCTACTGTTGCAAAAATCCAATTTCTGAGCCACTTCTAAAAGACTGGCCTGAAAGTGTTAGAGATGACTTCCTCCTCCTCATCCTGGGCCACATCCTCTTCCATCATCGCCCTAAGTGTTTTCTCAAGGAGACATAGAAGTGGTATTGTAACGCTGATAACGGCGTCATCGCCACTGGCCATGTTGGTGGAGTACTCGAAAAAAGCGCAACAGGGCACACAGGTCTCGCATGGAGGCCCAGTCATTGGTGGTGAAGTGGTGCTGTTCTGCAGTGCGACTCACCCGTGCGTGCTGCAGCTAAAACTCCACTATGGCCTGCTGCTGCTCGCACAGTCTCTCCAGCATGTGCAAGGTGGAGTTCCACCTGGTGGGCACATCGCATATGAGGCGGTGAGTGGGAAGGCCGAAGTTATGCTGTAGAGCAGACAGTCGAGCGGCAGCAGGATGAGAACGCCGGAAGCGCGCACAGACGGCCCGCACTTTACGCAGCAGCTCTGACATGTCGGAGTAGTTGTGAATGAATTTCTGCACCACAAAATTCAGCACATGCGCCAGGCAAGGAATGTGCGTCAAACCAGCTAGTCCCAGAGCTGCAACGAGATTTCGCCCATTATCACACACCACCAGGCCGGGCTTGAGGCTCTCTGGCAGCAACCACTCGTCGGTCTGGTGTTCTATACCCCGCCACAACTCCTGCGCTGTGTTGGGCCTGTCCCCCAAACACATCAGTTTCAGAACGGCCTGCTGACGTTTACCCCTGGCTGTGCTGAAGTTGGTGGTGAAGGTCTGTCGCTGACCGGATGAGGAGGTGGTAGAAGAGGAGTAGGAAGCCGAGTAGGAAGAGGAGGCAACAGGAGGCAAAGAATGATGCCCTGCGATCCTTGGCGGCGGAAGGACGTGCGCCAAACAGCTCTCTGCCTGGGGCCCAGCCGCCACTACATTTACCCAGTGTGCAGTTAGGGAGATATAGCGTCCCTGGCCAGGCTTACTGGTCCACGTATCTGTGGTTAGGTGGACCTTGCCACAGATGGCATTGCGCAGTGCACACTTGATTTTATCCGATACTTGGTTGTGCAGGGAGGGCACGGCTCTCCTGGAGAAGTAGTGGCGGCTGGGAACAACGTACTGTGGGACAGCAAGCGACATGAGCTGTTTGAAGCTGTCCGTCTCCACCAGCCTGAATGACAGCATTTCAAAGGCCAGTAGTTTAGAAATGCTGGCATTCAGGGCCAGGGATTGAGGGTGGCTAGGTGGGAATTTATGCTTTCTCTCAAAGGTTTGTGAGATGGAGAGCTGAACGCTTCCGTGTGACATGGTGGAGTTGCTTGGTGACGGAGGTGGTGTTGTTGGTGGCACATCCTCTGTTTGCTGGGCGGCAGGTGCCAACCTTCCTTCTGAGGTGGAGGAAGAGGCCGAGGCAGCAGCAGAAGAGGGAGCAGGAGGGGCCTGAGCCCTTTCTTGGTTTTGAAGGTGCTTAATCCACTGCAGCCCGTGTCTCGCATGTAGATGCCTGGTCATGCAGGTTGTGCTAAGGTTCAGAACGTTAATGCCTCGCTTCAGGCTCTGATGGCACAGCGTGCAAACCACTCGGGTCTTGTCGTCAGCACATTGTGTGAAGAAGTGCCATGCCAGGGAACTCCTTGAAGCTACCTTTGGTGTACACGGTCCCTGGTGACGGTGGCCAGTAGCAGGCAAACTGTTTTGGCGATGGCTGCTCTGCTTTTGCACCCTGCTCCCGCTTTTGCTACGCTGTTGGCTCGGTCTCACCACTGCCTCTTCCTCCAAACTCTGAAAGTCAGTGGCACGACCTTCATTCCATGTGGGGTCTAGGACCTCATCGTCCCCTGCATAGTCTTCCACCAAGTCTTCCTCCCCGTCCTCCTTTGCGGTCTGCACACTGCAGAGAGACGCAGCAGTTGGCACCTGTGTTTCGTCATCATCAGAGACGTGCTGAGGTGGTATTCCCATGTCCTCATCAGGAAACATAAGTGGTTGTGCGTCAGTGCATTCTATGTCTTCCACCCCTGGGGAAGGGCTAGGTGGATGCCCTTGGGAAACCCTGCCAGCAGAGTCTTCAAACAGCATAAGAGACTGCTGCATGTCTTGAGGCTCAGACAGGTTCCCCGATATGCACGGGGGTGATGTGACAGACTGATGGGCATGGGTTTCAGGCGCCACCTGTGCGCTTTCTGCAGAAGACTGGGTGGGAGATAATGTGAACGTGCTGGATCCACTGTCGGCCACCCAATTGACTAGCGCCTGTACTTGCTCAGGCCTTACCATCCTTAGAACGGCATTAGGCCCGACCAAATATCGCTGTAGATTCTGGCGGCTACTGGGACCTGAGGTAGTAGTTTCAGTAGGATGTGTAGCTGTGGCAGAACGGCCACGTCCTCTCCCTGCACCAGAGGCTCCACCAACACCACCACCACGACCGCGTCCCTTATTAGATGTTTGACTCATAGTTAGCATTCACAAAGCAAAGTAAAAAGTGGTTAAGTCTGTTAAAAATAATTAACCACCAATAAAAACCCTGATGTAGGGTATTGCACTCACATTTTTTTTTTAACTCTATATGACAGCCTAAATTTCACAGTAATTTATGCACGTCTAATCCCAGATGTGCAGTATATCAGAGGGTTTTTTCACCCCAGTAAGCACAAAGTCGTATTTCTGGCCTAAATGTGACACTCACTTATGCATGTCTAATCCCAGATGTGCAGTATATTAGAGGGTTTTTTCACCCCAGTAAGCAAAAAGATGTATTTCTGGCCTAAATGTGTCAGTCACTTATGCACGTCTAATCCCAGATGTGCAGTATATTAGAGGGTTTTTTCACCCCAGTAAGCAAAAAGCCATATTTCTGGCCTAAATGTGACAGTCACTTATGCACAGGAGAGAAGTGAAATTAACGTGCTTACTTAAAAACGATACCTTTATTTAGTAAATGGGTACGAGCGAAAATAACGATGTGCTCGAGTGATATAATATATATTTGACGAAAAACCTCCTATTATAGATAGGATAGGTATTGAGTACATAAATCACTAAAGGGGTGGGGGTAGTAATAGGTAAATCTGTGGGAAAAGGTTCTTTCCCTAGATAACCCTATGGATCTAATGTCCTGAAGCACAGGGATGTCCCTGATGGTGGAGACACCCTGCCCCCGTACCTAAGCCTCGATATGGCCCTAGTGACGCCCCACTAACAAAGCTGGATGTGGAATATATCAATCCAGAGAAGAAAACAAAAAGAATAAGTCTAATATAATAGTATAAAGACACAACCCCAACGCGTTTTAGCTGCATACAGCAGCTCATCAGGAGGTGATGCAGGTGTAAAGGACGTAGGGAAGTAGAAAAAGCAATTATGGATAATGCTTAAAATTAAAGATAGTACTTAGCTCCTTGGTATACCCAGTTAGGCTGTATATATAGATGCGGACCTCTGTCAATTGGGTGATGAAATCTGCAAGCAAAGGCAGTGGATGTCAGATATTCACAAAAAGGTGCTGGGAGAGCCTATGGTATAGGTATCCCAGGCACTTACCGATCAGAGGGAGGCCCTGGAGAGGATACAGCGGGTATGCTGGAGGCTGGAGGGCTCAAGTTGATATGCAGGCACTCACTATTTAAGTGCTGGTGCAGGCTCGTGCTTCCGGATGCCGAGCAGAGAGGACTTCCGGTAAGTGAACCGCATCACGATGACGCGACGCGTCACTTCCGGTCCTTTGGACCGCATATTGGAACGAATATGCGGCTGGAAGCGCTGTAAGTTTTTGAACTGTGTATCTTTGCAGGTAACAGACGATCCAGACGTCGTCTGGAAAGGAGACTCTGTTGAGCTTAAAAGATTCATATCTGAGCTCAATATGAATGAGATCGGTCTCCACTTTACCTTTGAACACCATCAGTCTAGCATTACATTTCTTGACGTCAAGGTCACTATAGTTGGGGATCGGCTTTCTACGAATATCTATAGGAAAGCCACGGCCACGAACTCCCTCCTTCACTGGAGCAGCCACCATCCTACCTCCCTCAAACGCGGGATCCCAAGAGGACAATACTTGCGGGTGCGGAGGAACTGCTCCAGTGATGAGGCCTTCTTTCTAGAAGCGAGGGCCCTTCGTGACAGATTTGCACTCAGGGGGTATCCCCAACCAATACTCAGGGAAGCCTTTAAGCATGCCCAGAGGAGAGAACGGAACGATCTTCTTATCCCTAAAACAAGGTGTCTAGATAGCCCCCAACCCACGAGAATCATCTCTAATTTTGACACAGCCAATCAGAATGTTAAGAAAATCTTAAGTAAATATTGGCCCATCTTGAGAATGGATCCCGACCTCTCCGAGGTCGTGAGTGATCGTCCATCTGTCTCGTACCGACGGGGCAGAAGTCTTAGGGATCGTCTGGTGGCCAGCCACTTTATGCCTCCCGCTAAGACGGGGACTTGGCTTGATCGTAGGCCAGTAGGCCTTTTTAGATGTGGTGACTGTAAGGCGTGTGCATACCTGAATACAGCGAAAACAATTACAGGATCAGTCTCGGGTCAGACCTTCCAGATACGTGACTTTATCAACTGCAAATCTAGGGGTCTTGTCTACCTGTGTCAATGTACCTGCCCCCTTGACTACGTCGGGAAAACCATCAGGGAACTTAGAAGACGAATCCTGGAACACGTTAATGACGTTAAAAACAAGGAAGTCACCCCGATTGCAACACACGTTAATGAAGTTCACGGGGGTGATCCGGGATGCCTCCGTTTCACTGTACTTGAATTGGTACATCCATCTCCACGTGGGGGGGATTGGGACAGGAGGATCCTACAAAAGGAAAGCGAATGGATCCACAGACTCCGGTCCCAATCCCCCCGCGGGTTAAATGAAAGATTGACTTTTTCATGCTATTTGTGACCTGTTTTGCTTTTTGACCTTCTGGCCTGCTTTCGATATTCCCTTTCCTCCCCTTTTCCCTTCCCCCCCTCCCCCCCCCCCCATTTTGCCCTTGCTACAGGTGGACTTGGTGGTTATTCTTGTCCCTTTACTGGACCGGGTGCGTGAAGCACCGAAATCGTTATTATCTTTAACAGTGATGATAAATGGCTTCACTGTTTTCACTGTATATCGTTCTATAATTATATATTCTTTATCGATGCAGACAATAATCCTCTGTCCTTTCTATATGTCCCCCTGATCATCCACTTCATATTATTACTGTTTTATGGGGCTGGATGATACTGTTGCCTCTATTTGGCAACTTCTCTATTCAATTTTTGATCTTCATTGAGCCCTTACTCATTTATCTTACCTATATAGATGTGTCAGATCCGGCTGTTTGCGTTCCATGCTGGAACGCAAGGGCTCGGGGAGATGACGTCATGACTGCACGTCTCCATGCGATTGTGTTGCTGTATAGATGCGCTCCATGCTGGAGCGCATATGCCGATGACGCCACTTCCGGGGGCGTATACCGGAGGTCGCGCGGCGTGCGTTCCACTGTGGAACGCATGCTGACTTCAATGGTATGTACATGCTCCCCAACCCGATACACGGATCTGACCAATGAGGGGCATTGATTTGGGCCTCCGCCCAGACACATGTGTACAATCAGTGAACTTTAGGTGTTCACTATAAGAGGGGGCACCTCTGGGAGATTCATAGTTGGACCCTGGGAGGGGATACATGTCCTTGACTACTTGACCAACAGTAAGTAAACTGCTAATTTCACCCCTAGACATGAGCTACTTTTAGTGGTGTTCTTGTAACACATGCCTTTCTGTTATATAGTGGATCTTTATCTATCAGTCTGACCTTGCCTTGGTGGTTGATTTGATCCTGTCTATACTTGAAGGTATGCCTACCTCCCTATTTATCTATATTATCCTATAAGGGTGGAGTGCAGTGTTTTGGCATGAATATTCTATTATGTCTTTAGTTCACTTTATTGATTGATACGTGGGTTACGCCATGTGAACATCACTAATACGATTGGCAGCAGCGCACTCCATTATCTACATGGGAGTCTCTGTACTATCTATGAGCCTGATAGTGACTCTATCAATACATGGAGTTGGCCCTTTACACTGTAAGTGATTCCTCTTAATATTATCTATGCAGGTGGTGGTTCGTCACATTCTTAACCTGGTGGTGCGGTATAGACGTACGCATATTGATATATGGATATCCTCCTTTCTCTTTACAGATATCTACCTTTCTTACGTATGACATACGTGTGTGATACATCAGGACTGTTGGTATAGGTTTATTTGTCCCTCCCAGGATTTACTATCTGGTCCAAATAATAATTTTTTATGCTGATTACTGAATGTCATAACTGATACTTTTGAACGGCTATTTACGGATGTACCAATTGTATCTGGGCCTTCGTCCGTTTATCCTGTATCCCGCTCAAATCGGTTTATATATATTTAATATTTTTTCCTATCACCCCCTGATGATCCCACATCGTGGGGGAAACGCGTTGGGGTTTACCACGGTTTTACTCTGTGGCATCTTTTGTATCTTATTTTAGTAATTTATGTTATTCTGTAGTCGTGTGCACCGTGTACCGGATGGTAGTTCTTACCATCAGGGCTGTATATACGGTGCCTCATTAGCATCCTTTTGATCCTCTCTGTCCATGCCCACACCAGCCCACCACTTTTTGTATTTCTACCTATACTCATCACCCTAGGGCCTAATAGGAGTTGTTAGCCAGGTTCGAGGACAGGGGGGCTCCACCACTAGGGGCCGCCCCTGGGCTTAGGGCCAAGCTTTAGTATACATTATTAGGGTCAACTACCCCACTCCCTGGCAGTATCCTTTGGGTGGCCTGGTGTGGGTCTGGACATACAGGGACATGGTTGCTGTTTTGATATATTAAAATCCATTTATATTATATTTTTGTAAAGGGTTATGCTGTAGCTGGACCTCTATTGTTTGACCTCTGACCCAATAGATACGTATTTGTAAATGCTGGATGTTGATTTTCTACTATTACTATGGCCAGTTTCCTGTCAGGGACACTTTTCACCGAGGCTTTAGCTATCGAAGCAAGGGATATCTTCTCTGATAGGGATGTACCGGGTCTAGGCCAGCAGGCCACAAGCAAGCAGGTCTTTAATGAATTGTATAACGGTTATAAAGAAAATATCAAAGGCTGGTGGGAGATTAAGTCGTTGGAAAGTTACATTGCTAACAAAATTGTCCCTCGTGGGCTCCGCCTTCGTGTTAAACCAGCAGACAGAATATCTTCACCCTCTCTTCTAGCTAGGTGGGAGGAGTTACTTACACAGAGTTCATTAAATTTAATGCATCTACTTCTCGAAGAAGAAAGGCAAGGCTTTGAACTATCGTCCAAAAAATTACATGAACAAATTGAGAACGCCCTAAAGTTAAAGGAGGATCCTGACTTCTCTAGGCGCGAGGTATCCCTGCAAACTGCCGCTGAACGTTTCCAGGGATTGATCAAAGAGCGTAAACATAGGCAATTTGTTAGGGACCTTAGTGAGTTCAAGGAGAATCGTGCCTACACCGTCACACAGGGACCAGTAGGGGGACCAGAACCCTCCTCCTCAGAATTCGACTCTTCAGATACTGACTCCTATTCCAAGCCTTACGGTAGTTCTTCCTACTCAGGTCGCCAGGGAACGAGGCGACGCGGTGGTCGAGGATGGCAAAAAAGGGGGGGTGGCTATGGAGGCAGGGGACGAGGTGCACGGGGATCGGGGTATCCGAATGCCTCCTCCTCATCACCTCCCTCTGGCTACTCCAATACCCAAACTCAACAACAACCAGGTTCATCTTCTTTTTTAGAAAAGAATGTAATGCCATATCAACTACGCGACCGGGGTCGCCCGGACAAGGGTCAATGACAGACCTTCAAATTGTGAATCTGTCTTCACGAGTTCTCACTCCAGTCGAGGTGGAGGTCCTTAAGAGGGGTTTATCATTTGTACCTACCTCTAATTTTAGCCTATTTACATGGACCAAGGACCTTCACCTCTTCTGCAGGAGGCTCAAGTGGCGTAAATTCTTTAAAGTCTCAAATAGAGACACATGCAGTAGATTGGGCCTTGATGAAGAGGACTTTGATGACCTTCAGACCTTAACCGACTTAAATAGGGACCATACCCGTATCACCGGTACAGGCCCTTTTACTGCATTAAGACCAAAAAGTAAGAAAATGCCCCCCCCAGCTAACTATGAACATGTAGATATTTTCCTACAATTGGTGACTAATGACCTTGAAGAACTTGACCGGGCAACCCCTAAATCGTATAATCTCTCCATCCCTGAGATGCAGGCTCTGCAATCTCTTGAGAAAGATCGCACCATCATTATAAAGCCCTCGGACAAAGGGGGAAATTTGGTTGTACTGGACAACGAGGTCTACATGCGCATGTGCCTTGAATTACTCAGGGATCGGGAGGGTTACAGTATCTTACCATCGAATCCTACTCCGACTTTTCTTGCTGAGCTTAAACACATTCTGCTCGTCGGCCTTGCGAATAAAGTTATTGGGACTTCGGAATTTGAATTTCTCCTACCTACTAAACCGCTGATAGCGACCTTTTATGGGCTTCCTAAGATCCATAAAGGGACTAATCCACTCAAGGGTCGCCCCATAGTGTCTGGTGTCGATTCACTTACCCAGAACTGTGGGGTGTACCTGGATAAGGTGTTGAGGGAGTTCGTTGTGTCCCTCCCAGCATACACGAGGGACACAACGGACTTCCTCAACAAAATAGATGCTTTGACTCTTGACCCTGACTGCATTTTATGCAGTATTGATGTCGAGGCGCTCTATAGCTCCATTCCACACCAGCATGGCCTTAAAGCCATTGAGTATTTTCTTTGTGCTAGGGGCACTCAATATAACCTACATAACCAATTTATCATCAGGCTCCTCGAGTATACCCTGACTCATAATTTTTTTCTATTCAATTGCAAATTCTACCACCAGCTCAGGGGGACGGCGATGGGGAGCCCCTGTGCCCCCACTTACGCCAACCTCTTCCTGGGCTGGTGGGAGGATACCCTCGTTTTCCCTGACTATGATGTATGGTGGTCCGGAAACATACTGTTCTGGACTCGCTATATAGACGACGTGTTCGTCGTCTGGAAAGGAGACTCTGTTGAGCTTAAAAGATTCATATCTGAGCTCAATATGAATGAGATCGGTCTCCACTTTACCTTTGAACACCATCAGTCTAGCATTACATTTCTTGACGTCAAGGTCACTATAGTTGGGGATCGGCTTTCTACGAATATCTATAGGAAAGCCACGGCCACGAACTCCCTCCTTCACTGGAGCAGCCACCATCCTACCTCCCTCAAACGCGGGATCCCAAGAGGACAATACTTGCGGGTGCGGAGGAACTGCTCCAGTGATGAGGCCTTCTTTCTAGAAGCGAGGGCCCTTCGTGACAGATTTGCACTCAGGGGGTATCCCCAACCAATACTCAGGGAAGCCTTTAAGCATGCCCAGAGGAGAGAACGGAACGATCTTCTTATCCCTAAAACAAGGTGTCTAGATAGCCCCCAACCCACGAGAATCATCTCTAATTTTGACACAGCCAATCAGAATGTTAAGAAAATCTTAAGTAAATATTGGCCCATCTTGAGAATGGATCCCGACCTCTCCGAGGTCGTGAGTGATCGTCCATCTGTCTCGTACCGACGGGGCAGAAGTCTTAGGGATCGTCTGGTGGCCAGCCACTTTATGCCTCCCGCTAAGACGGGGACTTGGCTTGATCGTAGGCCAGTAGGCCTTTTTAGATGTGGTGACTGTAAGGCGTGTGCATACCTGAATACAGCGAAAACAATTACAGGATCAGTCTCGGGTCAGACCTTCCAGATACGTGACTTTATCAACTGCAAATCTAGGGGTCTTGTCTACCTGTGTCAATGTACCTGCCCCCTTGACTACGTCGGGAAAACCATCAGGGAACTTAGAAGACGAATCCTGGAACACGTTAATGACGTTAAAAACAAGGAAGTCACCCCGATTGCAACACACGTTAATGAAGTTCACGGGGGTGATCCGGGATGCCTCCGTTTCACTGTACTTGAATTGGTACATCCATCTCCACGTGGGGGGGATTGGGACAGGAGGATCCTACAAAAGGAAAGCGAATGGATCCACAGACTCCGGTCCCAATCCCCCCGCGGGTTAAATGAAAGATTGACTTTTTCATGCTATTTGTGACCTGTTTTGCTTTTTGACCTTCTGGCCTGCTTTCGATATTCCCTTTCCTCCCCTTTTCCTTTCCTCCCCTCCCCCCCCCCATTTTGCCCTTGCTACAGGTGGACTCGGTGGTTATTCTTGTCCCTTTACTGGACCGGGTGCGTGAAGCACCGAAATCGTTATTATCTTTAACAGTGATGATAAATGGCTTCACTGTTTTCACTGTATATCGTTCTATAATTATATATTCTTTATCGATGCAGACAATAATCCTCTGTCCTTTCTATATGTCCCCCTGATCATCCACTTCATATTATTACTGTTTTATGGGGCTGGATGATACTGTTGCCTCTATTTGGCAACTTCTCTATTCAATTTTTGATCTTCATTGAGCCCTTACTCATTTATCTTACCTATATAGATGTGTCAGATCCGGCTGTTTGCGTTCCATGCTGGAACGCAAGGGCTCGGGGAGATGACGTCATGACTGCACGTCTCCATGCGATTGTGTTGCTGTATAGATGCGCTCCAGGCTGGAGCGCATATGCCGATGACGCCACTTCCGGGGGCGTATACCGGAGGTCGCGCGGCGTGCGTTCCACTGTGGAACGCATGCTGACTTCAATGGTATGTACATGCTCCCCAACCCGATACACGGATCTGACCAATGAGGGGCATTGATTTGGGCCTCCGCCCAGACACATGTGTACAATCAGTGAACTTTAGGTGTTCACTATAAGAGGGGGCACCTCTGGGAGATTCATAGTTGGACCCTGGGAGGGGATACATGTCCTTGACTACTTGACCAACAGTAAGTAAACTGCTAATTTCACCCCTAGACATGAGCTACTTTTAGTGGTGTTCTTGTAACACATGCCTTTCTGTTATATAGTGGATCTTTATCTATCAGTCTGACCTTGCCTTGGTGGTTGATTTGATCCTGTCTATACTTGAAGGTATGCCTACCTCCCTATTTATCTATATTATCCTATAAGGGTGGAGTGCAGTGTTTTGGCATGAATATTCTATTATGTCTTTAGTTCACTTTATTGATTGATACGTGGGTTACGCCATGTGAACATCACTAATACGATTGGCAGCAGCGCACTCCATTATCTACATGGGAGTCTCTGTACTATCTATGAGCCTGATAGTGACTCTATCAATACATGGAGTTGGCCCTTTACACTGTAAGTGATTCCTCTTAATATTATCTATGCAGGTGGTGGTTCGTCACATTCTTAACCTGGTGGTGCGGTATAGACGTACGCATATTGATATATGGATATCCTCCTTTCTCTTTACAGATATCTACCTTTCTTACGTATGACATACGTGTGTGATACATTGACACACCGGACTGTTGGTATAGGTTTATTTGTCCCTCCCAGGATTTACTATCTGGTCCAAATAATAATTTTTTATGCTGATTACTGAATGTCATAACTGATACTTTTGAACGGCTATTTACGGATGTACCAATTGTATCTGGGCCTTCGTCCGTTTATCCTGTATCCCGCTCAAATCGGTTTATATATATTTAATATTTTTTCCTATCACCCCCTGATGATCCCACATCGTGGGGGAAACGCGTTGGGGTTTACCACGGTTTTACTCTGTGGCATCTTTTGTATCTTATTTTAGTAATTTATGTTATTCTGTAGTCGTGTGCACCGTGTACCGGATGGTAGTTCTTACCATCAGGGCTGTATATACGGTGCCTCATTAGCATCCTTTTGATCCTCTCTGTCCATGCCCACACCAGCCCACCACTTTTTGTATTTCTACCTATACTCATCACCCTAGGGCCTAATAGGAGTTGTTAGCCAGGTTCGAGGACAGGGGGGCTCCACCACTAGGGGCCGCCCCTGGGCTTAGGGCCAAGCTTTAGTATACATTATTAGGGTCAACTACCCCACTCCCTGGCAGTATCCTTTGGGTGGCCTGGTGTGGGTCTGGACATACAGGGACATGGTTGCTGTTTTGATATATTAAAATCCATTTATATTATATTTTTGTAAAGGGTTATGCTGTAGCTGGACCTCTATTGTTTGACCTCTGACCCAATAGATACGTATTTGTAAATGCTGGATGTTAACAGACGATCAAGCCTACATAGTCAATATAGGATCATGCTGGGACCCCCTTTTTTCAATAGATTAGGGGTAGGGGGATTTTAAATGTTTTTTGAGCCCTTAAATAAAGGTCTAAATTGGAGGGATTAATATGATGATGTAACTATAGGATAAGGGTCATCTCATACATACAATTAGAGGTTTGAAAATTATATGTACGTGAAAGAAATGTAAAGTGACAGTGATATATGTCGCTGCTTGTAAAAACGGTGCTTCCCGCACCAGCATGGACAAAGGGTCGGACTGAGTTTGGAGATATGCGAATAAGATATACCTGGAGGAGCCATCTCCAATAAGGGAATACAGGGTTTTTCATGGAAAAAATTGTGTCAGATGAAACATGTATATGTGAGCCGTTCATTTAAACCACTCGGCGACTGTGACCGGAATCGATAGATCCATTCGGACTCTTTTTGGAGTATCCTCCGGTCCCAGTCGCCCCCCCCCCCCCCTTGGGGGCTTGGAGACGACTTCAAGTACTGAAAATTTGAGGGAACTTGGATCTCCTCCATGTAAATCATTTATATGCTTAGCAACTGAGGTGTCCTTCTTCTTTGCTATGTCATTGACGTGTTCGCAAATTCTGCGTCTCAGTTCCCTAAAAGATCTCTAAGACTCCTCCCCTTGCGGTATGTTATTTGTGGGAAGGTGGAAATGGCCTTGGACAAGTCTTTGTCCATCATTAGGATTGGCCAGTGGGTTTTTAGGATGGCAGTGACTTCACTATTTGCCACGTCATATGTCAAAATTAGGCGAATTAGGGTGGTGTCCTTTTTTTCTTTTGTTTTTGGTATCAGTAGATCGCCCCTGTCCCTACTCTACGCTGTCTGGAATGCCTCCCTTAACGTGGACTTTGGGTATCCTCTCTGTAATAGCCTATTTTTTTACTTTCTTGACTCATGATAGAAGTTTTCTTTGTCAGAGCAGTTTCGGCACATACGTAGGTACTGGCCTTTTGGAATACCTCTTTTTACTGCCTGTGGGTGGTGACTGTTCCAATGTAGGATATTGTTAGTGGCGGTAGGTTTTCGATAGACGTTTGTCATGAGATTTCCAGCTACGGATGTGACTTCCACATCCAGAAAGGTGATACTTTTGGATTTTATCTCGCTGGTAAATCTTAATCCCACATTGTTAATATTGAGAGCGGAAACAAAGTCCCCGAATTTTTCTTTGCTGTCACATCACACCACAACAATGTCATCAATATAGCGGGTCCAAAAGATGATCTTGCTGTTCCACCACATTTGATGATCAGGGAACACAAATTTGTCTTCCCACCAGCCCAGGAAGAGATTTGCATAAGTTGGGGCACAGGGACTGCCCATAGCAGTCCCCCTGAGCTGGTGGTAGATGGAACTGTTATATGTGAAAAAATTGTGTGTGAGAAAAAAAAAGTGTATTCCAGAAGGCTCATAATAAAGTTGTTATGATTTTGAAATTGTGTACCCCTTGATCTCAAGAAGTAAGCCGTTGCTGCTAGGCCTTTATCGTGTGGTATGGATGTGTACAGAGACTCAACGTCGATGCTTGCAAGGTGGCAATGAGAATCGACTGAGATGGTTTCAATTTTTCAAAGAAAGTCCATTGTGTCTCTTGTAAAAGATGGCAAACAAGACACAAATTCTTTTAGTACTTGGTCGAGGTATGTCCCACAATGATGAGTCAGGGAGTCCATACCTGATACAATTGGGCGTCCCTTAAGGGGGTTGACTCCCCTATGTATTTTAGGGAGACAATAGAAAGTGGCCAGCTGGGGGTTTCTAGGAAATAAGTAGGCATGTTCGGACTTGTTGATCACCCCCTGTTCTAAATCTTGTTGAAGGATCCCCTTAAGTTGCAACTGAAATTCAGAGCTGGGGTCGCACGGTAGGATTCTGTAGCTAGTAGGATCCCTTAGTAGATCAAAACACATTTTCTGATAGTTAGAGTGGTCTAGTATTACTAGGTTACCACCTTTTTCTGAAGGTTTTATGACAATGGTGTTGTCTATCTCTAGGTTCCTGAGAGCTACGGACTCGTATCGGGACAAATTATATTCCCTTGGGTGTTTAACATTTAACCGTTCAAGGTCAATACTGACCATTTTAAGGAAAATGTCTATATGTTCTAAATTCATGGGGGGTGGTAGCCTGGTGCTGGTGGGGTGAAGATCCGATAAGGGGCCATCCCCAGGGTTTTTGATCCCCTCCTCACATAGATCCATGAGGATTTGAAGATCGGGGAAATCCTCTGGGTCGATTCCTAGGTCGTGGCATGTTTGTCTATTACTGTTTTGGTAGAATTTGTGCCATTTGAGCCTTCTACAGAAAAGGTTAAGGTCCTTGATCCATGTAAAGATATTGAACTTCGTAGTAGGTACAAACGAGAGACCCTTTTGTAGTATAGTATTTTCAACATCTGTCAATGGTCGAGATGATAGGTTGATAATCTGCAGACTATCGGTTATGGGCGACTGTCGCCTACCCTCACCCTCTCTCTCAGCTGGTAGGGACCCTGGCTGTTGGCTAAAAAAGGAACCGCGGGTTGTTGAGTAGGGGTAAGGGAGGGGGAGGAGGAAGAGGAGGGAAGAAAGGGCTGGGACGGTCCCCTGCCTGTACGACCCGAATATCCCCGTTGTCTCCCCCATCTCTGCTGCCTTCGTCCCGGTCTCTGATTATAACCACCTCTATTGTAATTCGTGTTCTGATACGTTCTAGGTGGTTCAGAGTCAGAGAGATCGGCCTCTGAAGATGACACCTCAGATTCCGAATGGATGGGTGCCTTAGTCTCAAAGTTATAGGCCCTGTTCTCTCTAAACTCGGCTAAATCCTTTGTAAATTGACGGTGTTTTCTTTCTTTTAGAAGGTTTTGGAAACGTTCCACAGACGTCTGCAGTGAAGACTCTCTCTTATTAAATTCGGAATCGGATTTAAATTTTAGGACCCCTTCAGTAAGATCTTTGAGACTAGATGATGTTTTTTCAAAGACCTTTTTTTCTTCTTCCAGAAGCAGAGTCATTAATTTAAGGGAGCTATTGGTCAATTCTTGTTCCCATTTAGTGATCAGCTGTGCCGAATGAATGCGAGCAGCCGGTTTGATCGAGATGCGTAATCCTCTAGGGACGATTTTATGTTCTATATAGTCACTTATGCACGTCTAATCCCAGATGTGCAGTATATTTGAGGGTTTTTTCACCCCAGTAAGCACAAAGCCGTATTTCTGGCCTAAATGTGACAGTCACTTATGCACGTCTAATCCCAGATGTGCAGTATATTAGAGGGTTTTTTCACCCCAGTAAGCACAAAGCCGTATTTCTGGCCTAAATGTGACAGTCACTTATGCACGTCTAATCCCAGATGTGCAGTATATTAGAGGGTTTTTTCACCCCAGTAAGCAAAAAGATGTATTTCTGGCCTAAATGTGACAGTCACTTATGCACGTCTAATCCTAGATGTGCACTATATGAAAAAAAGGTTTTTTTAACCCCAGTAAGCAAAAAGCTGTATTTCTGGACTTGCAGACATGCTGTGCTGGTGCACTATCGTTGCATAAAATGGCTGCCGATTATGTATTGATATTGACAAACTGAAGTAAAAAAAAGTGCGTTTTCAGCAGTAGTTGGCTCAGGGCAGGCTTAAAAAAATTGTGCACTGCACCCACAAAACACATTTGCTGTAGATCGCTGAGTAAAAAAAGCATTTCTTGATAAGATTTCTCCCTGATCTCTCCCTCACAGCAGCTGCAGCCTCTCCCTACACTAATCCGAGCAGAGTGACGGGCGGCGCTACGTGACTCCAGCTTAAATAGAGGCTGGGTCACATGCTGCAGTTGGCCAATCACAGCCATGCTAATAGTAGGCATGGCTGTGATGGCCTTTTGGGGCAAGTAGTATGACGCTTGTTGATTGGCTGCTGTGCAGCCTTTCAAAAAGCGGCAAGAAAGCGACGAACACCGAACCCGAACTTTTACGTAAATGTTCGGGTCCGGGTGCCGAAAAACCTAAAGTTCGGTACGAACCCGAACTTTACAGTTCGGGTTCGCTCAACTCTAGTCTGCACCTAATAAAACATTCTGAACAATTTACACTATACATATACTATAGATTAGTCACACAAACGGTATGTTGAAGGCATCCAATCACACAACGGTCAGCATAAAGGTGGATACTTGTGAGCACTTCCATAGTACTTCAGTCATCCTATAGCACAAGGCTTCTCATTGTATCTGAAAACCAGTGGTGGTCATAGGTTTCTTAAATGTTATTTTGTACCCTATTAAAATCCTATGTTTCCCCTTTAAGAACACATCTACAACATTTTGCGTGCTCTATTTTCCTGTTTTCATTGATGTGAATGGTTCCACATATGAACCGCCCAAAAAACAGGACACAGAAAAAAATTAAGTTTGTGTGCATGAGCCCTAAGGGTAATTTTTTCCGGTTCCCGCTGTCAGTATACGGAAGCATTCACTTCAATGGGGCCACAAAAAAACTGAAATGACTCATGCACATGAACGTATTTTTTTCCATGTTCTTTCCAAGAAAACGTGTGCATTCTGAGTCTATATGTCCAGTTATTGTCCCCATTACGGACAAGGATAGCACTGTTCTATTAGGGACTGGCCGTTCCGCAAAATGTGGAATGCACGCAGCTGGTATCTGTGTTTTGCGGATCTGCAATTTGCATGAGCGTGTGCATGAGCCTTAAATAATATATTGGGAAGTTTAAAATCTTACTCCCTGCCATAATTTACTGATTGTAAGTTTAGTAGACTTTTTCTCTGAGCAATCTGTCTAGTAAAATGCGAACTACAAAATTCCATTAAATGCCATCACATACTAGGGGAGATGGATTAATACTCATGCACTTTGCAAACGCATATAAGTGTTTCTGTGCAACATGTACCACACTGATCAACATTGTATGTTCTTTTGTTGAATATGGTGTTCAGTAAAATAACGCCAGTTTGGACCTTATTTTTATTTTGCCCAAATTTCTTATAAGAAAAGTACTGCTAAATCTGCTTTTCAGATCCATGCTGTGTTCATTAATATCCTACAGTTTGTATCTCAATTAGAAAAAGCTTAGTGCATATCAATAAGCTTTTTACTTCTACTAATTTTAACTTGTTTTTGTACTTAAAAAATGTCCATGACAAAATCTTAGTATTTCTAGAAAGCAAACTTCTATTCCAAGCATGTGATGATCTTCAAACATTAAAATAAAGCTGTTCTTTACAAGGTCACCAAAACAAAATCCATTGAATTAAATGCAGCCGGCTGATTTATTCATACATTTTTGCTTTGTTGGAACATGCTTCTAAGAAATGCTCATCATAATGACATACTTAGGCTCTTCTAATACAGTTTTCTTCTAAAGTCCCTAGTGAATCACCTTGAAAATGACCCAGCAGAGAGAAATGAAGTTCTCTGACAAACAGGTTTTTCCTAGTTGAGCAGTTAAGCGGTTAAGCTTGAATGTTTCTTATTTATTTAGAACAGAACTACTTTATAATTCCACTACAGATTAAGGCTCCATTCAGACGTCCGTAGAATGGGTCCGCAATCGTTCCGCAATTATCCGGAACGGGTGCGGACCCATTCATTCTCTATGGGGCCGGAAGAGATGCGGAAAGCACACTATGTGCTCTCCGCATCCGCATTTATGGAGCGCGGCCCCGATCTTCCAGTCCGCAGCTCCGCAAGAAAATAGAGCATGTCCTATTCTTGTCTGCAATTACGGACAAGAATAGGCATTTCTATGGGGGTGCAGGCCGGGTGTATTGCGGATCCGCAATGCACTACGGACGTCTGAATGGAGTCTGTTCAACAATTCTAATTTAAAACTTGCAAAGAAGAGTTTGTCCAGCCTTGCTTCGTGGTAATCCAAAAGGCACTTTATTCAATAATGGTGTATACTAAAAACATCCAGATACAAGTCAGCATAGGTCTACGCGTTTCGGGCAGAAAACAATTTAGCCCTTACTCATGACTGCTCAAAATACACTGAGATCTTCACCTTTATAGGGGGAAGTAAGCCGCAGCTGAAGCAATCATAGCATCAGGTGGCTCCTCCCTCCTGGAAAGGTGCGTGGTAGTAAAACTAAACTAAAAAGGATTAATATATTTCATCCTGAATGACTTAGAAGAAATGGGGGGGAAAAATTTTTAAATAAAAATTAATAAAAATTTGTATTGTAGGATCAGGTCTAATCTTTTATTTATCCCTTGAGGCTGGCGACTTTCTAACTGGAAAATCCAGTAGGATTCTCTATTTAAAAGTTTCCTTCTGCAGTCGCCTCCTCTTACTGGTTTATTAACCCTTTCAATACCTTGCACAGACATGTCAGAGGTATCACCTCCATGGACTACCGCAAAATGAAGACTAGCCGCTGAAATGTTGCGGCTTTCATGGTGTGGTACATCTGAGATGTGTTTTCTTATCCGTGTTTTTATAGCGTTGGTGGTGCAACCTACATACTGTAACATACATTTAGTGCATGTAATCAAATATATAGCATAAGTTGTGTTACAGTTTAAATTTAAAACTTGGGTCAGACAGAAAAATCTCTTAAAGGGATATCCCAGTTTTTTTATTTTATTTGTTTTTATATTAGGAAATCATAAACTTTTCTAATATACATGTATTTAAAATTTTGCACACATTTTTCTTATAATCAGGCAGTTGAACCCAATATGCAGTAGAACTGTATATCCTACATATCTGTTTAATGCAATATATCCATTGCCTAATTGAAACATGGCATCAGTCACGTGACACTTCACATTATATAATCCCTGACATTCAGTAAGCAGCTGTGTTACATGCATGTGCTGGGTCAGCACACATCTATATGATAACTAAATAGGACTAGTGGTGGAACAGTGGTTTTCATTGTGGTTATTATAATAATGACATCACTGTGTATACTCACAAGGTTGTTTGTCTTTAGGAAATGTTGTAAAATGGCTGCCAGTCTCTAAGTGACTGTTAAGGCAATGGGTGTGGAACCACTGTGTCAACGAACAGGTTTGATTTTAGGCTAATCCTAAGAGTGTTATGCTGGACGTCCCCTACTTTTCACCCTTTAACCCTTATACAGGGATCTGGACTTTGCTGCAGGGGAACCACCAGACTACTGATTTACGGGGGTCAGAGACACTGGTGTGAAGCACAGAGGGATCATGTAAAACTCAAAGGAAGTAACAGGCTGAGTTCACAGGAGACAGACAACGTGTGAATCCAGGAAACAGTCCGAAGATCAGGGCAGGCAGCTCAGGCAGGTCAAGACCCTAATCAGGCACAGGTCAGGCCAGGCAGCAGAGGATCAAAATCCAGGTATCAAGCAGTGGTCGGTACATGGGCAGACAAACTGGTAGTGTAACTAGTGAAGCGATTGCTATTGTGCTCGGAATACTCACCTTTTCAGCAGGGGGCCTCCGGACACGCCACAGTGAGCAAGCTAGTGGACCTATTACTCAAGTACCCTAGGTGAATGTGCCTTAAAGTACCCTGAGGTGGTCAACCATAGGCTGGGGAAGAGCATAGTGTGCTCGCTGGCCCTTTAAGAGCCAGGGAGTTCATGTGTGCATGCCTTATTGGCAGACTGGAGAGGCAGTGTAAGTAATGTGGAACCCGTGCCCGCCCTGGATAACGGAGCAGCAGCAGGAACGAAATACCTCTGTAAAAGGGATATTATCATTGTTATCAAAGTTTAGTGTAAAAAACACAAATACAGCATACACATATCTGCTTCTACACAGACACTGACAAACATGATAAGGTGCTGCTGCGGGTAGTAAAAGTGTATATGCTGTACATGTTCTTCTCCCCAGTACACTACTATTCACCTGTTAGATACATGGGCAGTTAACTGAAAGGCAGATCACATGACACATGTCAGGGTCACATGACTAATACCATGTTTAGTCCATCTAGTTCTACTGGGGATGCATTTTTGCTTTTTTGAGAGTGAATACTGCACGGATATAATAAAGGTTTGCGAGCACAATTTTAAATAAATATATATTAGTAAATTGTTCAACATCCTATTCTCTAAACAAATAAATGTAAGCATTAAAACCAGAATATCCTTTTAAAGGTGCGTGTTCATGAAAAATAAAATATGAGTACATGGGTTTTCCAGCATTTAAATATTGATGACCTATCCTTAGGACCAGTTATCAATACGAGATCAGTGGGTGTTCAGTCTGTTGGGTTGGTGCATTATTTTCTGTTTTCAGTATTTTTTTTCAGTGGGAGTTCAACTCTCAGCACTCGGTTAACTGTTTGAAAGCTCTGCGGCAGGGTCAGCTGAGCACTGCAGCCTCTTCATCAAGTTTTTGATGGCACGTTCATCAGTTACGTGATATAATGTATCACGCAGTGCCTGATATACAACAAACAGACATGCAAGCTGACCACTGATCTGATATTCGATGAATTACTTTGTCACGATTTACATTACATTGAATGTAGCGGGCCCAATGACAGGGAATGAAGATTGCGCCACCCCCATCATTGAACTCCTCAGATGCCGCATTCATCACTGAAATTAAAATTTAGGCCTTTCAGAGGTTAATCAGGGTAAATAAAAAATACATACTCTCCTCATCCATTTGCTCAAGGAGAGGCTGTAGCAGCCATCTTGATTGAAGAAACTGCACAAAATCTTGCGCAGTGATGTGATGATGTCATCATGCTGGCCAGGTGCATTAATGTCATGACTGTGACGGGGTCCGCAAGCAAATGAAAGAGGAGAGAATTTTTTTTATTTTTTTTTACCGCCATTTCAAGAAAAATTGATTCGTTACCATGAAACACTAAGGAATTCTGGTTTGTAGCAAATCGAATTTTTCCTGAAATTCAGATCGAAGTCAATTTGTTTGACTTCGATTCGCTCAATAGTACTGGTAAGTAGTAAATGTTATTATCTGCAGAAAAGAAAGTCAGGAAAGTGAATAACTAAATCACAAACTGAATGCTGTATGCTTGAAATTCAGAAACTTTATGTATGTTGTCATAACATGGGCAATACAATTTTGCCTTTGTCCCGCTGTCCTAGATATATTTGATATGACTTTAACAATGGTTATACAAGAAGGTGTTTCTTACAGTCTGACATTCCGTGTAAAGCGTCTAGTGGCAGAGGTTACATGTTTTGGAGCTACTGGCTGGAAGTAACCATTTGGAATCCGAATCCTTTTCTGCTTTTTGTCATGAAATGGGTCATACGCAAGGGTTTATGTCATGATCTTAATGTATTACTATTACTTTGAGGCATTTAAAAATATGGCAGACCGCAAACAAAGAACAGTAGCACATTGTGTACTGGGTTCCCCAGGAGACGATAAGTAATCATTTTGTGAACGCGCTCTTTAAAGTTGTATACAAGCACATTCACTGGATTAAATGATGAATATATACATCTGTATAGATGTAACTCAGTTAAAAGATGTAAATTAAAACTTTTAAATTATAGTTGTGTTCAAACTACTGTGTACTGTATAATTCCCAAGTTGCTAGGGTTTTAATGGGTCAATAAAATAAAAAAAGACAGTTTTTCAGTCTTAGTCCAAACTATTTTTTACGATTAATCGAATACTCTAATAAGAAAAAATGAATTAATAGACTGTTTTCCTTTATAAAAACTCATCAGACCCCCTACTATTAGTCTCCAACACCCTTCATTCTGTGCGAACAGCCCAAGTGCATCAGTTCCCCCCCGGTGCCATCAGCTCCACTATCCCCCAGTGCCATCAGCCCCCCTGTGCCATCAGCTCCGTTCCCCGTGTCATCAACTCCGTTCCCCCACCCCAGTGCCATCAGCTCTCCCCCACCCCAGTCCATCAGCTCTCCCCACCCAGTGCCATCAGCTCTCCCCACCCAGTGCCATCAGCTCTCCCCACCCAGAGCCATCAGCTCTCCCCCACCCCAGTGCCATCAGCTCTCCCCCTCTCTCCCCCTTGTGCCAGCAGCTCTCCCCCTTGTGCCATCAGCTCTCCCCCCTTGTGCCATCAGCTCTCCCCCCCCTTGTGCCATCAGCTCTCCCCCCTTGTGCCAGCAGCTCTCCCCCCTGCTCCTCCTGACACCTGGAGTGCACAGCGTCATTGGTGGCTATGACGCTGTGCACTCTGGGCGTCCGGCCTTAGTCGCACCAACTTACCTTTCCAGCAGGGGCGCCGCCGACACTCCATTGTTCCGAGCTGCTCTGCGCCTGACGTCACACAGCGCGTCAGGTAACGGCGTGCTTATGTCAGAAGGTCAGTGCAGCGCGGGACCATGGACATGCTATGGAGTGTCTGGAGGTTCCCTGCTGGAAAGGTGAGGATTCCTGATGCAGCTTTGAAAGCCAAAACTAGGATTGAATAAAAATAAATTAAAAAAAGAAAGTCGATTTTTTTTTTAATTCAAGATGAAAACATAAAAAAACAAAGTACAACATCAGATGTCCCCAATATAAAGAAACCCACCACATCCTACCCCCAGCCCCCGGGAGCAGGGGAAAAAAACATAACCAACTTAGACAGATCTTACAAGCATCTAAGTTTATTCCTATCCTCAAAATCTATGTAACAACATATATTTAATAGTGGATTTTTCCCAGGTGGTGTTGAGGAAAGTCATTCTTTGGAAATAACAGCACGAGCAACAAATAACTTGTAAACACATGTAAAATCAGCCTGAATTAAAGATAACCCAGTCAAGTCTCCAAAAATACAATAAAGTTCATATGAAGGAATTTTAATACCACACCTAATAAAAATGCAGCCCAGAAACTCTTGCCAATACCTAACAAATTTCATTAAGTGAGTCTGCCCCCGCAGCATTACTATTTGGACATTTGTCAGAAACCCTCAAATTGATAACATGCAACTGTTTAGATGTGAAGTAAAATCCTGCGATGTATCCTAAAGCACTTTTACAGGATTAGAGAATCATGGCTACTTTTTTCTAAAATAATGCCAAACCTGTCCATAGATTGTGTATGTTTTTTTCTAATCCTTTAGGCTACTTTCACACTAGCGTTAGCAGCACCCTGCTAACGCTAGTGTGAAAGTACCCTTACAACCCCTTTAAAAGCATTCTTTCTTAGGCTACTTTCACACTTGCGTTCGGAGCGGATCCGTCTGGTATCTGCACAGAGGGATCCGCTCCTATAATGCAAACGATGGTATTCGTTCAGAACGGATCCGTCTGCATTATATTTCAGAAAAAAATCAAAGTCTAATTGTTAGTCAGACGGATCCGTCCTGACTTTGCATTGAAAGTCAATGGGGGACGGATCCGTTTGAAATTGCACCATATTGTGTCAACGTCAAAGGGATCCGTACCCATTGACTTACATTGTAAGTCTGGACGGATCCGTTTGGCTCCGCACGGCCAGGCGGACACGAAAACGCTGCAAGCAGCGTTCGGGTGTCCGCCTGCTGAGCGGAACGGAGGCGAAACTGAGCCAGACTGATGCATTCTGAGCGGATCCTTATCCACTCAGAATGCATTGGGGCTGTACGGATCCGTTCGGGACGGCTTGTGAGAGCCTTCAAACGGAACTCACAAGCGGAACGCCGAAAGCAAGTGTGAAAGTAGCCTTAGGGACAATTCCAAGCCTCAAGGGGGCACCATAAGGCATTAAGTGGAAATTGTACAGGTTCATAATATGGTCTGTCTTCAGAGCATTGCCTTGTTCATGAACCGTAGCAGCAGATAAAAAAAAAAAAGTTGATAGCTATTCAAGCATTATTATTGTTGCACATACAATGAATATGTGGAAATATTAATCATTTTGTGAAAGACTCTAGTCAAGTTTTGTCATTCATAGCTGTAATCAAAAGTGCTGAATTTTACTATACTTGATTTAACTAGTCCACTATCCAGAAAAAAAACAAAAAACAGTAAAGAGAATTTAAAAGAATATTTCCATCTCATAATGTGATGGCTCTAAAGGGCATTGAGCGTGGACCCACTGTACCAACTAACCAATTTCGCTTGGGGCACTACTAAGGATGTCCCCTGGTTTTCACCCTTCAACATCTGTACAGGGATCTGGCCTTCACTGCAGGGGACCCACCAGGCTGCTACCGCATGGAATGGCCCTGCTGTAGATGGAGTACGAAGCATCAAAGGGTCAGGCAATACTCGTAGATGGTAAACAGGCCGGGGTCAGGGCAGGCAGAGTACATGTAGTGCAGGCAGCAGAGTAACAGAGTCAGTTAACAGGCATAAGTTCCATACACAGACAGGATGGCACACTTTCATTGGTTAAACTAACAAACTATGAAACTAAAGCTCAGGCAACAGTCAACCATATGTAGGAGGGCAGATTAGCGTATTAGTCAAGAAGCTGCACACACAGAACCAGGGAAGATTAATCTTTGCATTACTGCAAAAGAGGTGATTTACAATGAACAAGGGCCCTTATTCCCACATAGGCAGCCAATGGACACAGTACAGAGGCTGTCATGAGCTGCTATTGTAACAATGGCATATAAAATTATTTTAAAGATCACTGAAGGTCTGATCTATGAGACCTCATTGATCCTGATAATGAAGGGGCAGCAGCTATAATTCAGAGCTGGCTGCAATTGACTACACTTTTCTTTCTTTTTGGATCCACAAATTGCTTTGGCTACATAAAAAACTGCCACAAAAACTTAATGTGCGATTCCAGCCTTACATATGTTCCACTGTTACACACCTCTATCTAGACCTGTCCTGAGATGTGCTAGTAAGACTGGGTCTAACAGAAAATGATGTGTTCATTGGCAGTCTCTTTTTCTGTCTTTTTCACAATAGGATATGGTAAGTGTCAGGAATATGGATTAATATTTACTGTCAGCCATGTCCTCACACCCACCATTTGCTGAAAGATGGCAGAGGAAATCAAGCTCCACAGGGGGGCCCTACTTCAAAGCCACAGCCAGATAGCAGAAAACTCCTAGCAGGCCACATTTGATTACATTTCACACCTCCAGTCAGACAGCACGGATCCTGCAGTAAAACCCGCAGCAGGAGGTATCAGCCCTTGCCAGGATCAATGATACCTCCCAGACATGTTGGCACCAACATTTCATAAGGAATTATGAATCGCCCGGCCATCACAGACGCAAACCAGATACATATTTGTGTCCCAGTGGGCACGATGAACAAGCCCATGGTCTTCGTTTGAGAATGGGATGCCAGGGAAGGGAGATATCCATATCTCCCCACAGAAACCAACTAACGGTACCATGTTTGGACTCTAGTTGTAGCCAGAACCCAGGTGGATCAATTGGGCATGGAACAATCTTCCTGCGAAATTCTAGTCTGGGGCTATGAGCCCTAAGGGGTTTTATGGGTCATTTGCTGCCAGCACCAGAGTAGAAGGGGTGGACCCTACCCATAGGCGGTGAGGGGAGCGGCCGGCTACAGGTCATAAGCCCATGCAAGCCAGCGGGCGGCGTCTTTTTCTGAAATAGGGTCACATCGTGCAAATGTGTTTGGAGAGACCTGGAAACCAGCTGACATCACTGAGCTCCATGTGAATACAGCAAAGGAACTTTCATCTTACCCGGTAACTGACTTTTGCTCTGCTTAACCCTGTTGTTCCTATATCACCTGTATCTGTAACCTCAGACCACTGTATATATTCTCTGTGTATATTGTGTTATATCTAGTGTGCCCTTAAGGCGATTAAATATATAATTTAATCTTGTGCTATCTTGTATCTTGATCACGAATCCCCACGTCCGTGTTTCGGCCTAGTTATAAGCTACTATAGGTTGGTTTATCACCCTATATAATCCTGTTAGCGGACCGGGCTTATATCTAATGAGAAGCTGGTGGAGGATACCCGGGCTAAGACAGGCTCTCTCAGCTTGTTGCCTCTCTGTGCCCACGTGGACAGGTGGTATCTGTGTAAACTGTACCAAGCTGACCTTACCTGCTACTCTGCAGTGCGTAACGTCACGCTTTTGGTAACCCGTGACGATACCGCGTCTCATGAGCTCGACGTAGGTGACGTCAAGCGGGCGCAAGACGTGGTATTCGTCACAGTAAGTATTAAAGGAGTTGTCTGAGATTTTGATATTGATGGCCTCTCCTCATCAATATCTGATCGGTGGGGGTCCAACTCACCGAACAACTGCAAAAAAAAAAGGCTGTGGTGCTCCGGTAGACACTGTGACCCCTTTCTAGGCCAGTTACATTTATTGGTCACATGGCCAAGGAACAGTTCAGTCCCATTTAAGTGAATGGGGCTGGGCTGCAATACCAAGCAATACAATGTACAGCATCGTGCTTGGTAAGCTATGAGAAGGTCGAAGCGCTCAATGGAGTAATGCAGCATTTTCAAACAGCTGATCGGCAGGGGTCCTGGGAGTCGGACCCCCATCAATCAAATACTGATGACCCTTCCTAAGGAAGGGACATCAATATCAATGTGTCAGACATCCCTTTTAACAAGATAGTTGTGGTTGGACGATTGCACACAACATTGATTTCTAATTACTGTTTCCAGAAAATGTACTATAGTTGTAAACCTCTCCATTTAAAAGAGATCATTAATGTATGTATGAATTGCTCAGGATTAATGCGCTGCAATAATAGGCTAACTAAAGTGTACCTCTGACTAGATATAAAAAAAAAGCATTTCACATAACTCAACAGATCTTTTTGAAACAGAAAAATGCCAAAACTGTGTTTTAACTGACTCCTAGCTGAAGTGACAAAGCCCAATCCTCTGCATTTATACATATTTAACCTACCGTGGCAGGCTATTCAAATAGATGGGCACTTCCCCATTCTGCTGTCAATACACCGGAGGATTCCTTCCAGAAGTTGATAGGGAAATAGGGTAAAAGGTTTCTTGTCATAGGTGTATTCTGGGTTAATGTTAGTATAGAGCAAAAGTTTCATAGGGAGAAAGAAGCTCTTATGAGAGTTAAATACTGGAGAAGAAATCAGTAATTGGGAATGGTATAAAATTTAGTGGATGGAGAGCTGTGCCTTTTTAAGCTCTTCGGACAGAGTTACCCAAAAAGAACCCCTTATTTTCTTTATAAGATTTGAAGATTTTAAAGAAAATAACAGATGTTTGAAATGTAATCAGCCTTGGACAAATTGGATACATCTATTTTGGACGTGCCCCAAGCTTCACATCTATTGGTATAGCGTAATTGAAAGAATAAATGAAATTTATAAAAATGAACATTATTCCATGTCTATAGATGTGTGTTCTGGGACTTGACGAGCAAAAACAAATAGTTTGGAGGAAGAGTCGGATAGTGTTAAAGGGGTTGTGCACCCTGTTTATATTGCTGACCTATCTTCAGGGGGTCCGACATCTGGCAGCCCCACGATCAGCTGTTTGTAGAGGAGACAGTGCTCCATGCAAGTGCTACTTCCTCTTCATTACACTTGTCTTGGAAGTGCAGTGTAATTACAAATACTCATTCACTTGAATGGCACTTGTAATTACACTGAGCAACCGCTACATATGAGATGAGGCATAGTGTAATGAAGAGGAAGCAGCGCTCCCATGCTAGATCGACGGAGGTGCTGGATCTCGAACAAACGACCTGATGTTAATGCTTGGAGGCGAAGAGTGCTTACACAATTATTCTTAGAAAGAACTTAGGCAAAAATTAAGAGGAAAGTGGACAAATTTGATAAACAATGGTTCCCTTGGTCTGTGAGATAATTGTCACAGGGCGCTGGCTTCGGGCTCCTTCCCTTCGGTGCCACCGGCGCCCTGCGATAACTTCGGAGCAAGGACGTTCCCTGCATCCTCATCTCCAGGGCAACGGGGGGCGGAGAGGACCCGCCGCGCACGCCTCCTTAGCGTGGTCGGCGTCCTCCGCTCCCGTAGTTTGCAGGGGAATGAGTCATGTGACGCTGGCCACGTCACATGACTCCTTCTCTCCCCTATTTTAACAGGCAGCCTGCTGGCCACAGGTTGCCTGTCATTAAGGTCCTATACCTCGTGTATTTCCCTTTGACTAGGTATTTGTATTTCGGCTTGTTTTTTTACTTTGTCTCTTGCTTGCTCCTTTTGTACTGTTGCTTCTCCTGGTATTTGACTTCTGCTTGACTTAGACCTGTCCTCGCCTGCTCCATGTGTCCTAATTGCTTCTCCTGATATTTACTCTCAGTTTGTACATTGACGCTGCTTTTGCTTGTTCCCTGGTACCAACTTGACTTCCTGGTTCTGACCTTGCTAGTGCGACCTCTTTTTGTTTGTTTGTCTCTTCGCACTTACTCAGGTTAGGGATCGCCGCCCAGTTGCACTCCGTTACCTAGGACGGGTAAGTGCAAGTAGGCAGGGACAGAGGTGTGGGTGGAGTCAGTTGGCACCTTCCCAATCCCCTTCTCGTGATTTTTCTATCCATTTCTCTAGGGAGAGGGTTGGTTTATGGTGGTTTTGAGGGAAAAGTTGTTTTAAATTATGATTGTCATTTGTGATATATATTAATAAAAAATTAAAAAGGGCAACTGCGTTCACGGCGTTTACTTAATTCTCATAGTTCTGAGTGTGAATTCTGGTGAACAAATCAGAGTGCTGAAGTCCCAGCTCTGGGATCTCGTCAGCATTGCTCTGCAGTATCCTTCTGCAAGGCAAGACAGAGGAAAGACAAAGTGCCGATCCTGGGCCTGCATAGCATCTCCTCCTCATGTACTGGGGTGGAGGGGATGAGGAGTTAGGCTTCATGCACATGACTGTATTTTTCATCCATGTGCTATCCACATTTTTATACTGATAGCACACTGACCCATTCATTTCTTTGGGGGCATGCATGCATCTGCATTTTTTTCACATCCGCGTGGCTGTTCCGTAAAATAATACAACATGTGTTATTCTAGTCTGCATTGATCAAGACAACCCTTTCTATTGATGGAAGTGAGAAAAATGCAGAGTGCACACAGAAGGTATCCATATCTTGTGGATCTTAGGTTTGTGGACCTATACACAGACATGGTTGTGTGCATGAGGCCATAAAATTAAGGGTTATTTTGCTAGTTTCACTTATGGCCAGGAGATGTTTGTTTAGTAGCTGTACTGCAGCTACCATCCCTGATATCTTATCAGTACTTGGTAGTAAAATAACTTTTGGTTTCCCTACCAAGTACTGATAAGATTTCAGGGATCCTGTTGCAGTACAGTGTAAACAGACATGGTTCATATCCGTGGCAGAAGAATCAGTAGCTGAAAACAGGTCGTATTTGGTGGCAGATTTGTAATTTAGAGTCAGTTTTAGTGGAGAGTTTTTGAGTGAGGTTTTTGGAGTTTTTAGAATAGTTTCTGACTGAGATTTTGGGAAATTTTTAGATGTTTTTGAGTGACATTTTTGGAAGAATTTGCTGTGGTTTGGCAGCATTTTCTTTCTAGTCAAATCTGTTTTTATTGGAATAAAAAGAATCACATAGCCATATAAAGCCAATACAGACCCTACATAGGGTATAGCAATGTAGACATGAAATTGCAGTTCTCACAATGTCAATGGTATACATAAATTAGGCTTCTAGGGGCTTAGCCCGACATCACAGGTAGGAAAAAATACAATTTCTCTAAAGAAGGTCTGTTTATCAACAGTTAAGTGTAAAAATAAGAAATTAAGATAAGATAAACAATGAACTAAAAACATAAATGTCCTGTCTTTCTTTATCTCTTTTTAATATTCCCTTTTATTTGCCATCTACTCGACTGAAAGAATAGTCTGGAAGGATAATCTAAGGCTGAAGAACGAATGTTCACTTTGATACATAAACCCAAACACAGCAGGTCATATGGGCTACGACTATAGAGCAGGATTTCCCTCTAATTAGCAATCATATCTTCTACCTTCAGTTGTTTCTACATTCTTTAACATGTGCTATCCACGGTTCCCATACTTGCAAATACCTTCCTCTAGCATTGTATGTCCAACCCACTAACTCCTCCATTCTGCATATATCATCCATTTTCTCATACCACATTTTCAAGGTCGGTGGTTCCTTGTCCCTCCATTTTATAGGTATTAATAGCTTAGCAGCCGCAATCATATGTGTGGGTATGTTCATTCTGCTCGGTCTGAAGTCAGTCAAGGGTAGCCACAATAGGACTAGTTCCGGTGAGAGTTTCAGACTTGTAGAGCAAATGTGGTTAATCATCTTTTGAATATCTTCCCAGAACTTCTTCAGATTCGGGCAGAACCACCAAATATGTGACAAAGATCCCTTATCCTCCCCACATCTCCAACATGTCAATCCTATTTTATACAATAGCTCAGGTGTTCTACACCATCTAGTGAGGATTTTCAGGGAGTTTTCCTGGATTATAATGCATTTGGAGAAACCATGGGAGTGGGTCAGTACGTAACTCTTATCTCTGTTATCAAGGACGCAATTCAACTCTTTCTCCCATGCGCCTACATAAGAGGGTATATTGTTATATCTAGCTTTCAACAGGTGCGTGTAGATGAGTGATATGCATTTCGGGGGGACTTTGGGAAACAAGGTGTATGTTTCCAGCCAAGTGGGGTCCGGAAGAGGAACGAACTTAGACTTTTTAAACTTGGTACACGTGGCCTCAAAATCCTTCTCTTGCAAGAAATCCCACTTTTTAATATGCTCTCCGGTGAAGGAGGCATAATAATCCTTTCGGATGGGTGTTTTTGCCAGATCACCTAGTACAACTCCCGGCAGGGACATCCAGATGGCAGCTAATTCAATATTTGTTGTGCTGAGGATCTGCAGCAAAATTCTAAGGGGCGCTAGGGGTGACGGTTTCCCCAGACCCATGTTAAGAGCCGTTGTTTTATTACATGCAATGATAGTACTTCTTGTGATATCACTGATCAGGGATGTGGCGAAACCAACCTCGCCACTGGGTTTTGGAGAGGACTGGCTGCTGGCCTCTTGCCCCTGGATTATGGGCCATATACTAACTTTTAAACCCCTGAACCTATTCAAGTGAATTTTGGATAGGTTTGTCTCCAAGTTATACTGTTTAAATTGATGTTAGTTATATGTATGGCCAATGTAAACTCACAAAGTTGTAACAATTTATAATAAGTGTAACTTGTCAGCTTGGGAGGAAATTCTGGGTGTGTTTCTATTGTGCCATTGTCCCATTGTGTGTTTAAATGGTGATGTCTGTTCTGTTGTCCTCACATGTGTATTGGCGATCTCCCTTTGTCCTCAGAGATAATTGGATTGCTCCTCAGGTTGTCTCCGGGACAGAGAGGAGGAGACCATGATGCATTGTGGGGATATGTTGTCCTATGTCACAGTCTTCATTCTGGTCCTCTGGGGGCGTGAACGATTGGTTGCTGTAGTTACATTGTATGTGTTGTAAATTACTGATTGGTTGTATTTCAAACCCCTGTGGGCAGTACTAGGTTTGTGGTTTATGAATAAAAGAGGCTGTACTTGAAGTACAGTCAGACCACTGCTTGACCCTCAACACGGAGCCTTGTCTCGTTATTGGGGGGATTCACTTGTATGCTGTTAGAAGACCGATTGCCAGAAGTGTAAGCTGATCCCTGTTCGTCTGCTAGCAGCTATTCGTGAGGTTCCAGTTTGGAGTGCTACTTTGTATCCAGTTCGGGAGGTTGGTGTCCTGCAGTAGCTGTGCCTGTCTCTCAGAAAGGGGGCATATCGCCTAAACGGATTTTAACCCCTTGTCTGACGAAACGGTCCGTTACATTGGTGGCAGCAGTGGGATCGTTCCTACAGCCAGAAGGACAGCTACAGGAGACACCATTTCTGTGGATTCTACAATTTAAGGACAACGCATGTCCCAGTACAGCGTCCCTGACAGCACCAGGATGGAACCAGCAGTGTTATACGAGGAGGAGGACCTGGATGGCCGGGATGCATTAAGGAAAGGCATCTGGTACCAGGCCCTGGATAATCTACAATACCAGCGGGGTGAGAGTCTCCCCATTGAAGAGCAGCGGTTGCAGAAGCAAGTGGCCCTGCGGATGCCCTTCCTGGGAGAGCAGCCCCTGGAGGAATGGGTGAAGGAACTAGAGCACCGGGTATGGCAGGAGCTATGGCTGGAGGATGCCTACCAGGCACTTTGGTGGTATATGGCACAGTATATACCCTGGACAGCCGAACATGACAAGCCAGAGGGAGAGGAGTTTTATGGTCCTGGCTTGTTATGGGAGTCCTTTGCAGAGCCTGACTTCGGGAGCCCTGCACAGTCCAGACTTCAGGACATTTTTTATGAGAGGGAGGCTAGGCATGAGTGGGATGACCCCCATGAGGTAGAACAAGACCTGGCTCACCTAGCAACCCTGGAGTGGGAACTGGAGCAGGACTACCGAGATCTCTTCCACTCCATTGAGAAGGCTCAGCAGGACGGTAAGGTGACAGACCCAGATCCAGACCCATTCAGCTGGGCAGATATTGTAGAGTGTTACTGGGAAGGACCCCAGGTGGCCGGTAGAGATGGGACCGAGGTCTTTCTGCCGGTCCTGCAGGGAATTGGGAGCCCAGTCTCCATTCCCCAGCGGCAGTGTGAAGTGCAGGGAGAGGAGAGCAGCGTCCTCCCTCCCCAGCGGCAGGCTGAGTTACAGGGGGCAGAGATAGTTGTTCCTGCCCCCCAGCAGCAGAGTGATATGCCGGGAAGGCAGTGTGAAATGCAGGGAGAGGAGAGCAGCGTCCTCCCTCCCCAGCGGCAGGCTGAGTTACAGGGGGCAGAGGTAGTTGTTCCTGCCCCCCAGCAGCAGCATGATTTTTTGGGAATTGGGAGCCCAGTCTCCATTCCCCAGCGGCAGGCGGAGTTACAGGGGGCAGAGACAGTCGGTCCTGTCCCCCAGCGGCAGAGTGTCCAGCAGGGAATAGAGAGCCCAGTCTCCTTTCCCCAGCAGCAGGACACTGTATTGGGAGCGGAGACTGCCGGTCGCCCTCCCCAGCGGCTGGAAGTATGTATGGGAGAGGAGCTCGTTACCCCCTCTCCCCAGCGGCAGCTTAATGCACCAGGGGGAGACAGTAAGCCCCACAACAGTGCAGATGGGACCGTGGTCTCTGCACTTACAGCACAGGGGGTAGAGACAGTCGGTCTCCCCCTCCAACAAACAGGCTCCAACAAGGCTTCTTCCGTGGTAGCGCTGGCACCAGGGCAGAGTACCGCTGATCCCTGCCCACAAAGCAACCTCCACTCCAAGCCAGGGAGCAACACAGAGACCGGGAGTACCAGCTTCCAACATAACCTTGGTGGACTCACTGGACAGAGACAGGCTACCAAATGCAACAGGTCCAGTATTGGGTTGTGGGTGGGCTGCCAGACTAACTCAGGTACCGACCGGCGTGAGGTCAGGTACCTGGTTAGTCTTCCCTGGGGGGGGAGATGTGTGGCGAAACCAACCTCGCCACTGGGTTTTGGAGAGGACTGGCTGCTGGCCTCTTGCCCCTGGATTATGGGCCATATACTAACTTTTAAACCCCTGAACCTATTCAAGTGAATTTTGGATAGGTTTGTCCCCAAGTTATACTGTTTAAATTGATGTTAGTTATATGTATGGCCAATGTAAACTCACAAAGTTGTAACAATTTATAATAAGTGTAACTTGTCAGCTTGGGAGGAAATGCTGGGTGTGTTTCTATTGTGCCATTGTCCCATTGTGTGTTTAAATGGTGATGTCTGTTCTGTTGTCCTCACATGTGTATTGGCGATCTCCCTTTGTCCTCAGAGATAATTGGATTGCTCCTCAGGTTGTCTCCGGGACAGAGAGGAGGAGACCATGATGCATTGTGGGGATATGTTGTCCTATGTCACAGTCTTCATTCTGGTCCTCTGGGGGCGTGAACGATTGGTTGCTGTAGTTACATTGTATGTGTTGTAAATTACTGATTGGTTGTATTTCAAACCCCTGTGGGCAGTACTAGGTTTGTGGTTTATGAATAAAAGAGGCTGTACTTGAAGTACAGTCAGACCACTGCTTGACCCTCAACACGGAGCCTTGTCTCGTTATTGGGGGGATTCACTGTATGCTGTTAGAAGACTGATTGCCAGAAGTGTAAGCTGATCCCTGTTCGTCTGCTAGCAGCTATTCGTGAGGTTCCAGTTTGGAGTGCTACTTTGTATCCAGTTCGGGGGGTTGGTGTCCTGCAGTAGCTGTGCCTGTCTCTCAGAAAGGGGGCATATCGCCTAAACGGATTTTAACCCCTTGTCTGCTGAAACGGTCCGTTACAAGGGAGTCCTTATCCGGTTTTTTAAAAGCAAACCATAATATGTAGTCAGCTGAATTACCCATTAGTTCCAGCTAGTTCCATCTCCACATGTATGGGTGGGGGGCACAGGTCTCGTCAAGGCAATACACCTTTCCAGATGTATGGCTTGCATATATTGCTCTATGTCTGAGAGTGATATGCCTCCTTGTTTCTTTCTCCTAGTAAGCAAAGCAAAGGGAAATCTGGGTTTTTTGTTCGCCCAAATATACCTCCCCACTATCAATTTGACCTTGGATAAGTAGTTGACTGGTAAATACAATGGTAGGGATCTCAAAGTATATAACAGCTGAGGCAAGATATAGGCCGTTATCACATTTTTCCTCCCTAGCCAGGATAGGAACGATATAGACCTCTTGGTTAGAAAGGTTTCAATCCTATTCAGCAGAGGAGGGAAATTCAGGCCTGAATAATAACTTGGGATCATTAGGGATGTTAATTCCCAGGTACTTAATGGAAGATGAAGGCCACTTAAAGGGGGTCATATTCTTAAGTCTATTTTGCTGTGTAGAGGAGAGGGAGATTCCTAACGCTTCCGATTTGTCCAGGTTGATCTTGAAGTTTGACAACTTACTAAACTGTTGGAAAATGTTCAAAACCTCAATCATAGTATCAACTGGGTCAGTAAGCATAAGGAGCAAATCATCGGCGAATGCCACCATCTTATGGGTGTACGCACCAATGCTTAATCCTCGGATAGCAAGGGATTGTCAACATTTCAGAAGTAAGGTCTCTAAAGTAAGTATAAAGAGCGTGGGAGACAAGGGGCATCCCTGCCGTGTGCCATTTCGAATCAAGAAGGCATCCGACAGAGTCCCATTTACCATAATACGTGCTGATGGAGAAGAATACAGCGAAAATATGGCTTTAATAAACTGTTCTGGGAAGCCAAATGCTTCTAGGGCGCTACGCATGTACAACCAGCTGACCCTGTCGAACGCCTTCTCCGCATGAGTCCCCAGTAGTACCAATGGGGTCCGATTTCTCCTAGCATGGCACACGGCATGGACCACTCTGCTGACATTGTGTCTCCCTGTAATGACCGGCGTCACGCAAAGGGAGGGAAATGGGAAGGCCCTGTCCAAGGGAGAGGGAAAGGTGGTGACCCCTGACTCACCTTGCGGCTGGCACCTGACTGCCCTGACGTCCCTAGACGGGTTCCTCACCCGTACGCCGATCACGTGCCTAAACCCTGGCTTTCCCTAAGATGAGCCCTGTGTAGTGAACGGGGCGGTGGGATCACTAGTCCGCACCACTGACACTAAAGGAAAACACCAAGGAGAGGACAGACAATACAGACAAAACATATAATCCCAGGTGGGCGACAACAGCAGACCACCAAGGCCCACAGGGATCCGGAGGGTAACACTCTGGAACAACAACCAGGGAACACAGTTTACACAGCTCCAGTGGGTCAGTATAGGAGTCCAGGCAGGAAGCTCTATATCTGGCAACCAGAGAAGTGTGAGAGGGGAATATAAGGAGGTTGGGAGTGCTGGACAAGAAACAGCTGAGGAGAAGGAGCTACGGATCCCTGAGTGAGCCAAAAAGGGTTGCAAGGCAAACCCAGAAAGCTACCATAAAGAAACAGCACTATGTTTCTACATAGAGCGCGCAGCCACCCGCTGCGACTTCCTGACCCCGGGTATAACGGAGTCAGGCGTGGCTCTTGACACCCTCGTGACACTCCCGTCCCGGTACAAACCCTACTTGCTCTTCCCCCACAAGCTCAGGCAGCAGTTTAGAGATTTTGGTGCTCAGCAACTTGGCACACCACTTTAAATCAGTGTTAAGCAAGGAGATGGGTCTATAGCTCCCACAGGCCTCTTGGTCTTTCCCCTGTTTATGTATTACCGTAATATGTGCTGCCTGAGCCTGGGGGGGCAGAGTTTCAAGGAGCAAGGAGTTGCACATTTGAACAAAATAAGGAATAAGTATATCCCTAAACTTTTTATAATAAGCAATGGGGAATCCACCTGGTCCTGGACTTTTCCCAGATGGGATGGTGTTCAGAACTTGCGTCACCTCCTCTTCTGTAAAGGGCCTAAGTAGCTCTAGACTGTTCTCTTCCGAGATGGGTGGGATCTTAATGGAGCCTAGAAAGTCTTTAATATGTAGAACCATATCAGGGCGAGGGCCAATATCTTTCAAGTTATACAGGGATTCATAGAATTTACAGAACTCCTTTGCAATGGCTAGTGTGTTTGTAAGTCTATTCCCGTCAGGGGATTTTATCGCCTGGATAAAAGATTTATCTCTCTGGAACTTTAACAGGTTAGTCATTAGTTTGGAGCTTTTATTACCATGAAGGTAATGCTTAAAACGCAGTGCCTGCTATATTTTTGCTGTTTTAACGTTAAGGAGGTCCTTCACCTGTCTACGTAGGGAAATAAGGGACTTATATACCTCTTCAGATTGTGACTTCTTGTGTAGACTCTTGAGTGTGGATATTTGCAGCAATAAGGAGTTCAACTCTTTTAATCTTTGTCTCTTTATCTTGGTGCCCAGGCTAATAAGTTCTTCCCTAATCACTTCTTTGTGGGATTCCCACAAAATGGAGCTTGATACCTGTCCTAAGTCATTATTTAGGAAATAATCCCTAAATTTTTGTGAGATTGACTGTGCATGTTTAGCGTCTTCTATTAGGGTGGTGTTTAATCGCCAAGTCCAGGATCTAATGGATGCATGATCAGAGATGACTACATTGTCTATTCTAGCGTCTGTGACTAACGGGAGTGCTTGGTTAGATAAGAAAATATAATCCAATCTCTGGTACGATTTGTGTACTCTGGAGTGAAAGGTATAATCCTTATCTTCGGGGTGTAATAGCCTCCAGACATCCGACACCCCCAGATCAGACAAAGCAAGATGAAGTCTAAGGAGTTGCCTAGCTGACATGTTCCTGGTACTAGATGTAGTATCTTTCATGGGGTCAAAGATCATGTTCAGATCTCCCCCCATGACTAATAATCCTTCCGCAAAGGGTTTCAGGGTCTCAAGCGTACGTAAAAGCCATCTAATCTGGTTACAATTAGGGGCATATAAATTTACCATAGTGATGGTTAAGTTAAGAATCTTCCCTTTAACCAGGAGGTATCTACCCTCTGGGTCTGCAATTTTCGCTGACAGTTGGGACGAACATTCTTCCCAACACCAATAGATACTCCTCTCGAGGCCGATGAGTGGGACGCATGATACCATAAGGGGAATTGTTTGCTGACTACATTAGGTATATGCATATGCCTGAAGTGAGTCTCCTGTATAAAGGCAATGTCAACATGCTCTTTCCTTAAGGTGTGGTATAGCTGGCTACGCTTTTGAGGTGCCATTGACATTGAGGGAGTAAACCTTCACTTCAGCCATATCCGCATGTACATCTGTCTAGATGGCTAGTAAAACTGCAGGTGGCAAGTGAGACAGGACAAGAACAATAACAGTTAAGAATTCCTATAAACAAAACAAATGGGCTATAAGGCCCGGTGGCGTCCCGTGACGCTATGAAGCACACGATAGCCAAATAAGTAAGGCCAGTGGGGGGGGGAACATGGATGGAGAGGTCACAGGGACTCATCTCCATTCACCCGGCCTATCAAGCTGGTTAAATAATACCCATAATAACATCCAATAACATTATCTGAATGCAAAAAACTCAAACGTATTGATTGGCGGCAAGTCCCTTGTTGGGGAAGGTAGGCATAGTACCCCGCTGGTAACCGCTAACACATTCAAAATGTCCCACAATGAAGACAAACAATGAACGCTTTTTAGAGCAATGAACCTCGCTTGTAGGGTCAGAGTCCTGCTCCTCAGGTGGTCTTCTTCCTTGGCGAGCGACTCTTGGTAGCTGTCTGCCACTGCAGGTTCTGCGGGAGTTGAGGCAGGTCTGGCGGGAAGGATGTCGGTAGCCATGAGGGGATCTCTAGTGGTTCCATCTGCAACGCATCCCACATCTTGGGTAAGTCTTCCTCTCCCTTAAAGCATTTGTCAGCGGGCGAAAGGCTCTCCTTTTAGCCAGTGTACTTGCCGCTAAGTCCTGGAACAATAAGATCTTGTGTTCTTCCAGCAAGAGGTCTCCCACCTCCCTCGCTGCTTTAATTAATGCCGCAGTGTCCATGTAGTTCAAGAGAGCACACACCACATCTCTGAGTGGTTCAGTGGCTGGCGGTTTCGGCCGCAGGGCTCTATGTGCTCTTTCAATAACAATGGTGTCAGCGCGTTCTTTGCCTATAAGCCTTTCAAACACATGGCGCACTGTGGTTGTCAGCTCCTCTGCGTTAACCGACTCAGGGATCCCTCTCAGACTGATGTTTTTCCGTGGTCCCCTGTTCTCTTGGTCTTCCAGGTATAGAAATGCATTGTTCACCTGTTTACAGACCGAGGCAAGCTGAGATTGCATCCCCGCACTGTGCTGCGTCATGAGGGTATTCGAGTCCTCTAAGGCCTCCACTCTATGTCCCATATGTAGGACTTCTGTCTTAATGTCCGACAGCTCCTTTAGCACTGGCGACAAAGCTTTGTCTAGCGATTGGGCTAGTGATTGTTGCAGGAAGGCTCTGGTGATCGGCAAGGCGTCACGCTCACCTTGTGGTTCAGAGCATGCATCTGAGCTGTCTCCATCAGAGTCGTCTTCCCACACCTCCACTGTTGGTGCGGATCGCGCCATCCTTCCTCGCTCCGACTGAGAAGAGGTCTTCTTATTGAGGAACTTGTTCAAATCGCTCAGCGTGTTCTTCACTTTCGGGGTACTCTCCACATCTCCTCTCTTCTCTCTACCGATTTTCCCCATATTTGCAATGGGTAGCTCTGAAATAGGCTGTAAGACCGGGCTTATGGCGAGGAGCTCAGGCGCACACGTCCTCCACCATGCTCAGTCTGCTCCGCCCCACAGCATTTTCTTTCTAATCTAGTCCTTGGGAGGGGTTAAAAGTCAGCAGTGTTTGTGGCTGCTTAAAATACTTGCAAAACTGCTTCTAAATCATCTAGCACTTTTTCTGCTTCCCCATTGAAACTCAAACAAAACAGATGTAAGGCTACTTTCACACTAGTCATTTTTCTGGATCCGGCATTGTTCAGCAAAAACGCTTCTGTTACTGATAATACAACCATCTGCGTCCGTTATGAACGGATCCGGTTGTATTATCTTTAACATACCCAAGACTGATCCGTCATGAACTCCATTGTAAGTCAATGGGGGACGGATCAGTTTTCTATTGTGTCAGAGAAAATGGATCCGTCTATGTTAAAGATAATACAACCGGATCCATTCATAATTGATGCAGATTGTTGTAGTATCAGTAACGGATATGGGTCATGACGGATCCGTCTTTCTGCGGTTTGCTCTCCGGTATAGGAACGCAACCAAACGGAACGAAATGCATTTTGGAGCATTCAGTTTTGTTCAGTTACGTTTTGTCCCCATTGACAATGAATGGGGACAAAACGGAAGTGTTTTTTTTTCCGGTACTGAGACCCTATGACAGATCTCAATACCGGAAAATATTAACGCTAGTGTGAAAGTAGCCTTAACAACGTGAACAAACCATGAGAATCCTCAGTGTTGCAAGTTAAACACCCTTAATGACCAGGCCACTTTTTACACTTCTGACCTACACTACTTTAACCGTTTATTGCTCGGTCATGCAACTTACCACCCAAATGAATTTTACCTCCTTTTCTTCTCACTAATAGAGCCTTCATTTGGTGGTATTTCATTGCTGCTGACATTTTAACTTTTTTGTTATTAATCGAAATTTAACGATTCTTTTGCAAAAAAATGAAATTTTTCACTTTCAGTTGTAAAATTTAGCAAAAAAAAACGACATCCATATATAAATTTTTCTCTAAATTTATTGTCCTACATGTCTTTAATAAAAAAAAAATGTTTGGGTAAAAAAAAAATGGTTTGGGTAAAAGTTATAGCGTTTACAAACTATGGTACAAAAATGTGAATTTCCGCTTTTTGAAGCAGCTCTGACTTTCTGAGCACCTGTCATGTTTCCTGAGGTTCTACAATGGCCAGACAGTACAAACACCCCACAAATGACCACATTTCGGAAAGTAGACACCCTAAAGGTATTCGCTGATGGGAATAGTGAGTTCATAGAACTTTTTATTTTTTGTCACAAGTTAGCGGAAAATGATGATTTTTTTTATTTTATTTTTTTCCTTACAAAGTCTCATATTCTTGTGACAAAAAATAAAAACTTCTATGAACTCACTATGACCATCAGCGAATACCTTGGGGTGTCTTCTTTCCAAAATGAGGTCACTTGTGGGGTAGTTATATTGCCCTGGCATTCTAGGGGCCCTAATGTGTGGTAAGTAGTTTGAAATCAAAATCTGTCAAAAATGGCCGGGGAAATCCGAAAGGTGCTCTTTGGAATGTGGGCCCCTTTGCCCACCTAGGCTGCAAAAAAGTGTCACACATGTGGTATCTCCGTACTCAGGAGAAGTTGGGCAATGTGTTTTGGGGTGTCATTTTACATATACCTATGCTGGGTGAGAGAAATATCTTGGCAAAAGACAACTTTTCCCATTTTTTTATACAAAGTTGGCATTTGACCAAGATATTTATCTCACCCAGCATGGGTATATGTAAAATGACACCCCAAAACACATTGCCCAACTTCTCCTGAGTACGGAGATACCACATGTGTGACACTTTTTTACAGCCTAGGTGGGCAAAGGGGCCCACATTCCAAAGACCACCTTTCGGATTTCACCGGCCATTTTTTACAGATTTTGATTTCAAACTACTTACCACACATTTGGGCCCCTAGAATGCCAGGGCAGTATAACTACCCCACAAGTGACCCCATTTTGGAAAGAAGACACCCCAAGGTATTCCGTGAGGGGCATGGCGAGTTCCTCAAATTTTTTATTTTTTGTCACAAGTTAGCGGAAAATGATGTTTGTTTTTTTTTGTTTTTTTTTTCTTACAAAGTCTCATATTCCACTAACTTGTGACAAAAAATAAAAACTTCCATGAACTCACTATGCCCATCAGCGAATACCTTGGGGTGTCTTCTTTCCAAAAATGGGGTCACTTGTGGGGTAGTTATACTGCCCTGGGATTCTAAGGGGCCCTAATGTGTGGTAAGTAGTTTGAAATCAAAATCTGTAAAAAATGGCCGGTGAAATCCGAAAGGTGCTCTTTGGAATGTGGGACCCTTTGCCCACCTAGGCTCCAAAAAAGTGTCACACATGTGGTATCTCCGTACTCAGGAGAAGTTGGGCAATGTGTTTTGGGGTGTCATTTTACAAATACCCATGCTGGGTGAGATAAATATCTTGGTCAAATGCCAACTTTGTATAAAAAAATGGGAAAAGTTGTCTTTTGCCAAGATATTTCTCTCACCCAGCATGGGTATATGTAAAAAGACACCCCAAAACACATTGCCCAACTTCTCCTGAGTACGGGGATACCAGATGTGTGACACTTTTTTGCAGCCTAGGTGGGCAAAGGGGCCCACATTCCAAAGAGCACCTTTCGGATTTCACTGGCCATTTTTTACAGATTTTGATTTCAAACTACTTACCACACATTAGGGCCCCTTAGAATCCCAGGGCAGTATAACTACCCCACAAGTGACCCCATTTTTGGAAAGAAGACACCCCAAGGTATTCGCTGATGGGCATAGTGAGTTCATGGAAGTTTTTATTTTTTGTCACAAGTTTGTGGAATATGAGACTTTGTAAGAAAAAAAAAAATCATCATTTTCCGCTAACTTGTGACAAAAAATATAAAATTCTAGGAACTCGCCATGCCCCTCACGGAATACCTTGGGGTGTCTTCTTTCCAAAATGGGGTCACTTGTGGGGTAGTTATACTGCCCTGGCATTCTAGGGGCCCTAATGTGTGGTAAGTAGGTAAATGACCTGTGAAATTCGAAAGGTGCTCTTTGGAATGTGGGCCCCTTTGCCCACCTAGGCTGCAAAAAAGTGTCACACATGTGGTATCGCCATATTCAGGAGAAGTTGGGCAATGTGTTTTGGGGTGTCTTTTTACATATACTCATGCTGGGTGAGAGAAATATCTCGGCAAAAGACAACCTTTCCCATTTTTTATACAAAGTTGGCATTTGACCAAGATATTTATCTCACCCAGCATGGGTATATGTAAAATGACACCGCAAAACACATTGCCCAACTTCTCCTGAGTACGGCGATACCAGATGTGTGACACTTTTTTGCAGCCTAGATGCGCAAAGGGGCCCACATTCCTTTTATGAGGGCATTTTTAGACATTTGGATCCCAGACTTCTTCTCATGCTTTAGGGCCCCTAGAATGCCAGGGCAGTATAAATACCCCACATGTGACCCCATTTTGGAAAGAAGACACCCCAAGGTATTCAATGAGGGGCATGGCGAGTTCATAAAAATGATTTTTTTTTTGGCACAAGTTAGCGGAAATTTATATTTTTTTTTCTCACAAAGTCTCCCTTTCCGCTAACTTGGGACAAAAATTTCAATCTTTCATGGACTCAATATGCCCCTCACGGAATACCTTGGGGTGTCTTCTTTCCAAAATGGGGTCACATGTGGGGTATTTATACTGCCCTGGCATTCTAGGGGCCCTAAAGCGTGAGAAGAAGTCTGGAATATAAATGTCTAAAAATTTTTACGCATTTGGATTCCGTGAGGGGTATGGTGAGTTCATGTGAGATTTAATTTTTTGACACAAGTTAGTGGAATATGAGACTTTGTAAGAAAAAATAAATAAAATTCTGCTAACTTGGGCCAAAAAAATGTCTGAATGGAGCCTTACAGGGGGGTGATCAATGACAGGGGGGTGATCAGGGAGTCTATTATGGGGTGATCACCCCCCTGTCATTGATCACCCCCCTATAAGGCTCCATTCAGATATCCGTATGTGTTTTGCGGATCCGATCCATGTATCAGTGGATCCGTAAAAATCATACGGACATCTGAATGCAGCCTTACAGGGGGGTGATCAATGACAGAGGGGTGATCAATGACAAGGGGGTGATCAATGACAGGGGGGTGATCAGGGAGTCTATATGGGGTGATCACCCCCCTGTAAGGCTCCATTCAGATGTCCGTATGTGTTTTGCGGATCCGATCCATGTATCAGTGGATCCGTAAAAATCATACGGACATCTGAATGCAGCCTTACAGGGGGGTGATCAATGACAGGGGGGTGAAAAATGACAGGGGGGTGATCAGGGAGTCTATATGGGGTGATCACCCCCCTGTCATTGATCACCCCCCTATAAGGCTCCATTCAGATATCCGTATGTGTTTTGCGGATCCGATCCGTGGATCCGTAAAAAACATACGGACATCTGAATGCAGCCTTACAGGGGGGTGATCAATGACAGGGGGGTGATCAGGGAGTCTATATGGGGTGATCACCCCCCTATAAGGCTCCATTCAGACGTCCGTATGTGTTTTGCGGATCCGATCCATGTATCCGTGGATCCGTAAAAAACATACGGACATCTGAATGCAGCCTTACAGGGGGGTGATCAATGACAGGGGGGTGATCAGGGAGTCTATATGGGGTGATCACCCCCCTGTAAGGCTCCATTCAAACGTCTGTATGTGTTTTGCGGATCCGATCCATGTATCCGTGGATCCGTAAAAAACATACGGACGTCTGAATGGAGCCTTACAGGGGAGTGATCAATGACAGGGGGGTGATCAGGGAGTCTATATGGGGTGATCACCCCCGTCATTGATCACCCCACTGTAAGGCTCCATTCAGACATCCGTACGTGTTTTGCGGATACGATCAATCTATCAGTGGATCCGTAAAAATCATACGGACCTCTGAATGCAGCCTTACAGGGGGGTGATCAATGACAGGGGGGTGATCAATGACAGGGGGGTGATCAGGGAGTCTATATGGGGTGATCAGGGGTGATCAGTGGTTGATAAGGGGTTAATAAGTGACAGGGGGGGGTGTAGTGTAGTGGTGTTTGGTGCTACTTTACTGAGCTGCCTGTGTCCTCTGGTGGTCGATCCAAACAAAAGGGACCACCAGAGGACCAGGTAGCAGGTATATTAGACGCTGTTATCAAAACAGCGTCTAATATACCTGTTAGGGGTTAAAAAATCACATCTCCAGCCTGCCAGCGAACGATCGCCGCTGGCAGGCTGGAGATCCACTCGCTTACCTTCCGTTCCTGTGTGCGCGCGTTCACAGGAAATCTCGGCTATCGCGAGAGGACGCGTATATGCGTCCACCCAGAAGAGCAGGGCCGCCGCCAGGACGCAATCCTGCGTACGGCGGTCCTGAGGAGGTTAAAAGGGTATACATTTTATACCCTCTAATTAGGTTAGGTGCTTGATAACACATGGATTACTACTTACGGAAAAAACTGAGCCACTAAGTCTAAGGCAATTTCACACAAGCATATTCAGGTCCCACAGGAACACATGCAATGGGCCGCCTCCCCCCAGGTCCCTCTATCGCAAGTCCAGGTTTAGTAGAAATGCCGAGTGGTGTGGTGCGGCCTAAATGTCTCTTTATATGTCACAGTGCTCCTACCTGGATAATGCTTGACCCAACATGGGAAGGTGAAAAGCCGAGCGAAGACAGCAGTACAGAGGGGAGGGATCCGCAGCACAGGCAACAGGCTAAAAGAGGCAGTGGGGTTACAAAAGGGAGAAGTCGGCCCACACCAAACAGGCCCGCAACCATTACACCGAGCACCCCCATGCGTAAATCTACCTTGCCAAGGGTTAGGTGTTCCACAGTATGGCGCTTTTTTGAGGAAAGTGCAGACGACAAAAGAGTGGTAGTTTGCAACCTGTGCTATACCAAAATGAGCTGGGGCGTGAACACTAGCAAACTCACCACCACCAGCATGATCCGCCACATGGCATCCAAGCTCCCTAATAAGGAATGCCTGGGTCCACAATCTGGGTCTGCGGGTCACACCACTGCCTTCTCTTCCCCTGTGTTACGCACTGCTGGCCAATCCCCTGTCGAAGGCGCAGGCCCGGATGTCCCTCCCCCTGCACCTGGACCTTCGCATAAAGCATCAGCAACAACATCCACTTCCCTGTCCCAGCGCAGTGTCCAAATGTCTATAACACAGTCATTTGAACGCAAGCGCAAATACCCACCCACCCACAGGCCATAGCACTAAATGCACAACTTTCGAAATTACTGGCCCTTGAAATGTTGGCATTTAGGCTTGTGGACACTGAGGCTTATCGCAGCCTGATGTCGGCGGCCGTCCCTCGGTACGCAGTCCCCAGCCACCACTATTTTTCACGGTGTGCCGTGCCAACCAGCATGTGTCCCAGAACATCACCCGTGCCCTGACCAACGCAGTTACTGGGAAGGTCCACTTAAGCAAGGACAAGTGCTGGTGGCCAGGGACGCTACATTTCCCTGACGGCACACTGGGTGAATGTTGTGGAGGCCGGGAGTAAGTCATACCCTGGGATGGCACAGGTGCTACCCACGCCCAGGATTGCGGGCCCTACGTCCATCAGGGTCTCTGCCAGCAGCTATGTTACTGGCTCCAACTGCCATATTTCCTCTCCGCCGCCTCCACCTCCAGCAACAGTCAGCCATCAGTCACTAGCTGGAAGCAGTGTAGCACTGCTGTGGGTAAGCGTCAACAGGCCGTGCTGAAGCTGATCTGCATAGGGGACAAACAGCACACTGCCGCAGAGCTGTTGCAGGGTATAAGGGACCAGATTGAGCTGTGGCTCTCGCCACTCAACCTACATCAAGGCATTGTTGTGTCTGACAATGGCCCTAACTTGGTGGCGGCTTTGGAGCTCGGAAACCTGACACACATCTCATGCCTAGCCCATGTCTTAAACTTAGTGGTTCAGCGGTTTATCAAAACCTACCCCAATTTGCCAGAGCTACTACTGAAGGTGCGCCGCGTGTGTGACCATTTCCGCAAGTCGTCCACAGCTTCAGCCGGTCTGTCAACGCTGCAGCAGCGATTGTTGTGCGACGTGAGCATGCGCTGGAACTCCAAGTTCCACATGTTGGCCAGGCTTTGTGAGCAGCAGAGGGCAGTTGTGGAATACCAGCTGCAACATGGTCGTCGCCTTTCGAGTCAACTGCCACTATGCACAAGCGAGGAGTGGGCCTTGATGTCAGACCTCTGTGAGGTTTTAAAAAACTTTGATGAATCTACACAGATGGTTAGTGGCGATAACGCTATTATCAGCGTAACCAGCCCACTGCTGTGTCTACTCAAACGATCGCTGCTCACAATTAAGGATGACGTTCTGAATGTGGCAGACGAGGAAATGGGGGAGGACATTACACAGGGCGATAGCCAGCCCACCCTCAGTTATTCTTCTCAGAGCGAATTGGACCATGAAGAGGACCATGAAGAGGAGGAGGGTGAGGAGCTGGAGACAGTTGCCTCTGCTACAGAGCGTAGTACCCATGGAACTTTAATTCCATCTGTTCAGCGTGGATGGACAGAAGAAGAGGAGGAGGATGAGGAGATGGAGAGTCATCCTGATGTCGACATCGACGTTTTCCCTGTTGGTACTCTGGCACACATGGCTGACTTCATGTTAGGCTGCCTTTCCAGCGACCCTCGCATTATACGCATTTTAGATAACATGGATTACTGGGTGGTCACCCTTCTCGACCCCTGCTACAAAGAGAACTTCTCATCTCTAATTTCTGTGTTGGAGAGGACGAGTAAAACAGTGCAATACCAGAAGGTACTTGTTGAGAAATTGCTCCAAAATGTTCCATCTGACAACGCGGCCGGCAGAGTCCGTACTTCCTCAGTCAACCGAGGAAGGGAGACAAGGGGAACACACAGCAGTTCCAACAAAGGCAAGGCACCTTTGTCAGTCAGTAACATCACCCTGAAGCGCGGCCTAGTGGTACAAGGAGGGAAAAGCTTTGGAAGATTGTAAAGGAATACATAGCAGACCGTGTCAGCGTCCTAAATGATCCCTCAGTGCCTTACAACTACTGGGTGTCCAAGCTGGACACGTGGCACGAACTTGCGCTCTACGCCTTGGAGGTGCTGGCCTGCCCTGCCGCCAGCGTTTTGTCTGAGTGTGTATTTAGTGCTGCTGGTGGCATTATAACAGAATAGAGTATCCGCTTGTCTACTGGCAATGCTGACAGGTTGACTCAGATAAAAATCAACAAGGCCTGGATTGCCCCTGACTTCTCAACTCCACCAGAGGAGAGCTGAGCTGATGATGAAGAACAAAGGCAATTTCAATCTATCATTTATAATGTACTCAATCTACTGTAGTGTATTCACATGCACCTTTTCCACCACAAAAAAAAAGAAAAGAAAAAAAAGAGTATATGGTTGAATCTTGTTTTCTCCTCCTCATTATCCAGATTGTATATATTCCCTCCACTCAAATTTTTTTTATAGGGTCAGCTCAACTGCAGGCCCTCAACTCAAATTTTTTTTATAGGGTCAGCTGAACAGCATACACTCGCATATAATGTTTGTGGCAGCGCGCAGCCACAGACGCTATTTAAGTGTATATAGAATCTCTGTCAGAGAATAATAAGCACATATAGTGCTGAATCACAAGCTCACCCTGAAAGTTTTAACGTTTAGGTTTCTCACTAATTTGTTAGATTTAGGTATTAATGGTGAATAAATAAAGGTGAAGTTTTAACAATTTAGTGTGGAGGGAGAAAAAAGCATATTTTAGCTGTTGTAATACAGCTCATGCTACAATTGTAATTTCAAACGCTGCTCCTCCACAATAGGGTTTTTTGTGAATGTATTGTTAACGGAAAGTGTACTCATTCCAATAACAGGGCTGCTTAGGAGTGCTGTATTGTTATTTATCGTCACTTCCTCCCCGAGCCGGGAGTGGGTAATTGCCGTGCCCCTGCTGCCTTCCTTGGATGCTTGAGCTTTAATAACTTGACCCACACTCTATGGGTGGTTCACAATTAGGGAAAAAAAGGGGCCGGGCAACAACAGCCAATCAGATTTCAGCCATTATTATTATTATTATTAAAGCGCCATTCATTCCATAGCGCTGTACATATGAGAAGAGGTATTGACCTCCCTTGGATGTGGTATCCCTTTCTCAAGCTCCATCTCCGGCATCGAACCCTGATTCCCCGTTACCACCATGGTAGGCGCAGAAAAGAACATCGAAAGTTGATAGGGCAGACATCTAAATGGATCGTCGCCGTCACGGGGACGTGCAATCGCCCAGAGGTTATCTAGAGTCACCAATGCAGCAGCAGGCACTCGCCCCTAAGGTTTTAGATGGATCACCAGCAGCCATCAATCATAATTTTTCAAGGGTGTGTATGATGCCCTCCTTTATGTGTAATAAAGGGTGTTTTAGAGTGCAGGTTCCTTGTAATTTTTGGCAGCCCTTTCACTTAGTGCATAGGCTTTATGAGTGTAGTAGTCCCACTACCTGAACAATTGTACCACAATGTGAATGAGGCCCTCATTTATGTGATATACAGGCTGTTTCGGAGTGCCTCTTGCTTGTAATTGCAGCACTTGCACTTTATATACAATTGAATATACAGGAAAGAATGTTTCCTAACAATTTTTCCTGTAAAATTGATTTTTTTTGGTCTTTTGAGGGTTTTGTGCGTATTTTTGTCAGTCTCTAAAAGTGGCGTACAACTCGGACAACATGGTTCCCAGCAGCGACCTGGGAGTCAAGGATGCATCCAAACATCGTCCCCATGCTGTTCCCGATCCATTTCTGTGGTGTTTCTATCACTTTCCAGGCACTATCCCCTCTTCAGAGCAGGGGGTGCCTGGTTGTCTCCCATTGACTTCCATTTTACTCGGGTGCTCGGCCAAGCAAACGAATATAGCAATGTGTTCGGGCCGAACACCTGAATACTTTGGTGCTCGATCACCACTAATTAGGAGGAATTGTTCCAAATCAGAAAAATTTGAAGAGAAAGCCATACAAATGAAAGATCAATTCTTAAAGAAAAAATATCCTCTAGAAATATTGGAAAGGTCATTAGATAAAGTCCGCCAGATGGGCCGACAAACTTTCTTCGATACTAATACGGTCATATCAAATGATAACAAAGAGGACATTATAAGATTGATTTTGCCATTTAATTCACAATATAAAAAAATTTGATACATAATTCAGAAACATTGGCGTTACATTGTTAATGACAAATTAATAGGACATTTAATACCCAATAACTCACAAATCATTTTCACAAAAGCCCCCAGTTTGGGCCTACTAGTAGCACCATCTATCAAGAAAACATCTAGACCACAACAATCCATTCAGAAATGGGTCGTCCTTTCAGGTTTTACATCTCAGGTTAATTTGCATATGTATCAAATCTGTTTTTTTTTACATAATTAAAGCACAGAGAGCTATGGGGACTGGGTATTGCGGATGTGCTAGTGGCCATCTAGCAGCCCATGTCCTCAGCTCTATACACAAAATGCCGGTGACAGGTTCCCTTTAATGTATATCCGTTAGGTAGTCATATGTAGACAAAATATATGAATTGTGAGATAGATCCATTCCATGCTTTTGAGACATTCCACGTTTTCAAGATAATCTAAATGGGAACATCCTGCAAGGAGTATTTAAACCTGCATGAATCATAGGGGACTTAGCCACTGAGGAAGGAGTCTGTGTTAACTTCGAAACGCGTATGGTGTGAATAGTCCCCTGGTTAATATGTTTTGAGATCTACAATTTACAATCTACAAGTCCCGGAGTGCTCCTGGGAGTCTAGATCATCTTGGGGAGGAACGAGCTGTGCCTGTATCAAGTAAGACACGTGGGACGCTGATTCAAACAGTGTTTCACAGTAAGAGACACCAGCGTGATCCCACAAGTGCCTACCTAAACCAGTACAGAGCAATACGACTCACCATCACAAGGAGCCGGAGGTAAGAACTTTTCAAACCGCAACACATGGGACGCCACGGCAAGTACGGGCCTCCGTGCAGATACCTTCAAACAGCGAGTAATTAGCCTATACATATGGGCAACATTGCTACATGTTAGCAATTAACAGTAACACCCCAGGATGTACTAACTAAAGGAACTGCTTGTATAAGCATTATAAGGATAAAGCCACTAACAACTTGTTTGCAGTATACTTAATTCGCCACGCAGCATATTCAATCTGATATACCTTTACAGTTAACACGACCAGTACGATCTATCTCTGCTTTTTATAAATATGTGCAAGATTGTTTTATGAATCATTAAGGAAATAATACGGATTCACCTTTTTTCTTCAGTCTCTGGAGGATTATTGGTATGGACTAAATCAGTGTTTCGTGGATCTAAGAAGTGAAGTAAACCTCTGTACATTCAAACATATACAGCAATTGCAATTGTCAGCGCTTTATTATTATAGTTATTTGCATTTATTATGTATTATGGATATATCATTCTGGAACACTGCCAACAAGACCATTTTTAACTATCATTTTTAACTATATCTCACATAATATAGCCTACAGAGGTTAACTAGATACTGAGACTGTTGGCATAGTTGCAGATATACGTTAGTTACATGTCTAATAATAATATCATTCTATAAGTATCTTGATCATAAGTGAACAGGGATTTTATGGAGCGGTTGTAGTGCGATATTAGAAAATACTTAGCAAATACGGAGGACTTACCTTTTCTTTACTAGTTTTATTTGGAATATATTTTTTGCTGGATAACTTTCCTCATTAAATAGTTATTTGTATATTAGGAGATACCACGGTTGGCACTAATGCGGATTGTCATTGTGTCAAAGCAATAATATTTTACCTTAAACACTGTGGTCCTGTAATACAAAGAGAGGTTGTCACACAAGTGTGAGATTAATGTATTAGTTTTATATATATTATTTTTTCATCATTTTTTTCATTGTTTTATTTTCACCTTGTATACATTTTATAATAAATTTATATTGTTTTTATACAGAACAGTGTATCTATGCTGTGTCCAGATGTAGGTGTGCCCTACTACACTATACTATATTGTACTTATTAAAGGGAATCTGTCACCTATTTTGAGCCTATAATACTGTTAACATAGCAATGTGCAATAAAGTACCTTCATTCCTGCATGTGTCCCCTTTCTTTTATTCAACTTTTCATTCAGAGGAAAAAGCAATTTATCTGATATGCTAATTAAGCCTCAAGGTGCCCAGAGGGGCGTTATTCCTCTGCTCTAGTGCCCAGTAACGCCCCCCTGCAGTGCCCAGCCTGCCTTTCTTCCAAGCCCAGCACGCCTCCTAAGAAATAAATGTCCTCCCACATCCTTGCCAAACGGCGCCGCCCCCTCCACTACATCATTGTCACGAGGGTATCAAGAGCCACGTCTGACTCCGTTTTACCCGGGGTCAGGAAGTCGCAGCGGGTGGCTGCGCGCTCTATATCTAAAGATCACGTTGTTTCTTAGTGATTGTTTTCTGTGTTTGCCTTGCTATCCTTTTTGTCTCACTCAGGGATCCGTAGCTTCTCCTCCTCAGCTGTTTCTTGTCTGCCACTCCCAACCTCCTTATATTCTCCCCTCACAGTTCTCTAGTTGCCAGTTATAGAGCTTCCTGCCTGGACATCTATACTGACCCACTGGAGTTGTGAATCCTGGTTGTCGTTCCAGAGTGCTTCCCTCCGGATCCCTGTGGGGCTTCTTGTTGTCTCCTGTTGTCGCCCACCTGGGATTATATGTTGAGTCTGTGTTGTCTGTCCTCCCCTTGGTGTTTTCCCTTAGAGCTAGTGGTGCGGACTAGTGTTCCCACCGCCCTGTTCACTATCTAGGGCTCAGCTTAGGGAAAGCCAGGGCTTTAGGCACGTGATCGGCGTACGGGTGAGGAACCCGTCTAGGGACGTCAGGGCAGCCAGGTGCCAGCCGCAAGGTGAGTCAGGGGTCACCATCTTCCCTCTCACTTGGGCAGGGCCCTCCTCGTTCCCTCCCTCTGTGTCACGTATGTGATAGTCACGCCGACCGTGATATTATAACTGGCCATTACTTTTTGAGAAAAAAAAATATATATATATTTTTATTTTGTTGTTTTTTTTCTCTACTTAGAATCCAATATGGATCCTATTGCTGCCTTGGCAAAACAGCTTCAAGGCCTGTCTTTGGAGGTGGCAGGATTGAAGGCGTCTGTCCTCCAACAACAGCAGCAAATGCAGCAGACCGCACCCCCAGCGGTTGCTATGGGTAACCAGGTTGTTACAGAACCCAAGGTTGCTCTTCCTGACAGATTTTCTGGGGGAAGGGACAAATTTGCTACGTTCCGTGAGGCCTGCAAATTATATTTTAAGTTGCGCCCTTACTCCTCAGGTAATGAAGAACAGCGGGTAGGGATTGTCATTTCCCTGCTTCAGGGGGACCCGCAATCCTGGGCGTTCTCGTTACCCCCTGGTTCTCAGGCTCTTCTGTCAGTGGAGGGATTTTTTGGGGCTTTGGGTCTCATATATGATGACCCTGACCGGGTCGCCCTGGCTGAGTCGAAGTTACGGAGACTCCTACAGGGAGATCGGTCAGCAGAGGAATATTGCTCAGAGTTCCGTAGGTGGGCTACGGATACTCAGTGGAACGACCCGGCTCTCAGGAGTCAGTTCTGCTCTGGGTTATCTGAAAGGGTTAAGGATGCACTGGCGCTGTATGAGACCCCCTTTTCCCTTGATGCTGTTATGTCCCTCTCTATCAGAATAGATAGACGTCTTAGGGAGAGATCGAAAATTCCCGAGCAATTGGTTACCTCTCCCAAGCAACAGTTAGTCTGTACTGACTTAGATGAGCCTATGCAGCTAGGCGGAACTTCTCGTCAGGTCCGTCCTCCCGAGGTTCGCCGTAGGGGGGGGGCTTGTTTTTTCTGTGGGGGGAAGGGTCATTTCATTAATGTCTGTCCCTCCTTTCTCAAAAACAAAAGACCGTCGGAAAACTACTAACCCCAGGCTGTGCGGAGGATGTCAGCCGGGGGGTATACGTTTCCTCCATACGAACATCTCAATTTGTGTTACCAGCGGTTATTGTTTTTGGTGTTAAGACGGAGTCTATTTCTTTTTTTCTAGACAGTGGAGCAGGGGTAAACTTGATAGATGCCCATTTTGCCCGCACTATGGGTTTGTCTCTCTGTACGCTGCAGAGACCCATTCCCGTATTCGCTATAGATTCTGCTCCTCTGTCTCAGAGAAACCTCACCCACATTGTTCATAATTTACACCTTCGGGTAGGGGACCACCATAATGAGTGTCTTTCATGTTACGTTCTGGAGGGCCTTCCCTCTCCTGTGGTATTGGGTCTTCCCTGGTTGGTAGCGCACAATCCAGTGGTGGATTGGCAGGCCAGGGAGATATTGGAGTGGAGTGAGCATTGCAGAGAGAATTGCTTAAATAACAATTGCTTAATCGCCTCCATAGCTCCCCTACCTACATTTATTTCGGACTTTGAGGACGTTTTTTCTGAAAAGGGTTGTCAGAAGCTACCACCTCATCATCCTTATGATTGCCCGGTTAACCTGATTCCCGGTGCAAAATTACCCAAGTCCAGGTTGTATAATCTTTCGGGTCCCGAGAGACAAGCCATGAAAGATTATATCTCCGAGAGTCTGGCTAAGGGACACATCAGACCCTCTTCTTCACCCGTGGCTGCAGGGTTTTTCTTTGTTAAAAAGAAAGATGGGGGCCTGCGTCCTTGCCTAGATTTCCGTGAGCTAAACCGGATAACCATCCGAGACCCATACCCTCTTCCTCTCCTTCCTGACCTTTTTAATCAGATTGCGGGTGCTAGGTGGTTCTCCAAACTTGATCTTAGGGGGGCCTACAATCTGATTCGTATCAAGGAAGGGGATGAGTGGAAGACAGCTTTTAACACCCCTGAGGGGCATTATGAAAATCTAGTTATGCCTTTCGGTCTGACCAATGCCCCTGCTGTCTTCCAACATTTCGTTAATGATATTTTTAGTCATCTCATCGGCAGGTTTGTAGTTATATACCTAGATGATATCTTAATTTATTCGGCTGATCTGAAAACACATGAGGTGCATGTCAGGCAAGTACTGCAGGTCCTACGGACGAATAAATTATATGCGAAAATTGAAAAATGTGTCTTCGCCGTTCAGGAATTACAGTTCCTGGGATATCTATTATCTGCTTCAGGTTTTCGTATGGATCCTGGGAAGGTCCAGGCAATTTTAGATTGGGATCTTCCTGAGAACCTTAAAGCCCTACAACGATTTTTGGGTTTAGCAAATTTCTATAGAAAGTTCATTAAAAATTATTCAGTGATCGTTAAACCCCTTACCGACATGACTAGGAAGGGGACTGATTTTTCCAAATGGTCTGACGCCGCTAAAAATGCGTTTTCCTCTCTAAGGGCTCATTCAGACGGCCGTATGCTGTCCGCAAAAATACTGAATGCTATCCGTTTTTTTGCGGATCCGCAAAAAAACGGATCTGCAAAAAAACGGATAGCATTCAGTATTTTTGCAGACCCATAGACTTCAATGGGGCCATGTCCTGATTTTCACGGACAAGTATAGGACATGTTTCATTTTTTTTGCGGATCCGCAAAAAAACGGATAGCATTCAGTATTTTTGCGGACAGCATACGGCCGTCTGAATGAGCCCTAAAGGAGAGGTTTACCTCGGCACCTGTTTTAATTCAACCTGATGTCTCCCAGCCTTTTATTGTTGAAGTCGATGCGTCAGAGGTGGGAGTGGGGGCTGTATTGTCTCAGGGTCCATCTCCTGGCAAATGGCGTCCTTGCGCTTTCTTTTCCAAAAAGTTATCTTCTGCAGAGAAGAATTATGATATTGGAAATAGGGAACTGTTGGCGATTAAACTGGCGCTTGAAGAGTGGCGTCACTTCTTAGAGGGAGCAATCCACCCCGTCACGGTGATTACGGATCACAAAAACCTTCTGTACCTAGAATCGGCTAAGCGTCTCACCCCTAGACAAGCTAGGTGGTCGCTATTCTTTACCAGATTTAACTTTGTAATCACCTATCGTCCTGGGGCAAAAAATACCAAGGCAGACGCATTATCCCGTAGTTTCCCTGGAGGGGGTAATGTTAGTGATCCGGTACCTATTTTACAAAGAGGAGTGGTTGTCTCTGCCGTACACTCTGTTCTAGAGGGAAAGGTGTTAGAGGCCCAGGGGGACGCCCCGGTCTCTTGCCCCTCAGAGAAATTGTTTGTACCGTTAAACCTGCGTCTTGAATTATTAAAAGAACATCATAATTCGGCACTTGCTGGGCACCCGGGTAGTAAAGCAACCTTGGAGCTATTATCTCGTCGTTTTTGGTGGCCAAGGTTGCGTCAGGATGTAATGGATTTCGTGTCTACTTGCTCTACTTGTGCACGCGCGAAAGTCTCTCATACACGTCCAGCAGGGTCTTTATGCCACTTTTCATCCCCAATAGGCCATGGACACATCTGTCAATGGATTTCATCACTGACTTACCGTTGTCGGCAGGTAAAACAGTTATCTTGGTAGTAGTAGACAGGTTTAGCAAAATGGTACACTTTATTGCGCTACCCGCACTTCCTAATGCTAAAACTATTGCTCAGGTGTTTATCAGTGAAATCGTGAAGCTTCACGGGGTCCCTTCCGATGTGGTTTCGGATTGGGGAACCCAGTTTATTTCTAAGTTTTGGAAAGCTTTTTGTTCCCGTTTGGGGGTACACTTGTCCTTTTCCTCAGCTTTCCATCCTCAGTCGAATGGACAGACTGAGCGTACCAACCAAAACCTAGAAACATATTTAAGGTGTTTTGTGTCTGAAAACCAAGAGTTGTGGTCATCATATTTACCGTTAGCTGAGTTTGCCATAAATAATCATTATCAGGAGTCCACTGGCAAGTCACCATTCCTTGGTGCATACGGTTTTCATCCCCAATTTTGTACTTTCAAAGAGGGGGGGTCTTCTGGGGTTCCCGAAGAGGAAAGGTTTTCTTCATCTCTTTCATCGGTGTGGCAGAAGGTGCAAGTTAACTTGAAAAAGATGAGTGGTAAATATAAATGCATGGCCGATAAGAAACGGTCGCCAGGTCCGGACCTAGGAGTGAATGACTATGTGTGGTTGTCTACTAGGAATATTAAGTTGAAGGTTCCCTCTTGGAAACTGGGCCCTAGGTTCATTGGTCCCTATAAAATAGTAGCCGTCATTAACCCTGTGGCTTTTCGCCTGGAGCTACCTCAGACTTTTAAGATCCATAACGTCTTCCATAAATCGTTACTCAAGAAGTATGTTCCACCTCTAGAACCATCACCGCTGCCACCTCCTCCTGTTATTGTGGCTGGTAATCTGGAGTTTCAAATAGCCAGAATTGTTGATTCTCGTCGGGTCCGCCGCTCTCTTCAGTATCTGGTGCATTGGAGGGGTTACGGTCCCGAGGAAAGAATGTGGGTTCCAGCGTCAGAGGTAAACGCCAACAGGTTAATTCAGGCTTTCCATGCCTCTCATCCGGAGAGACCTGGTCCTGAGTGTCCGGAGGCCCCTCGTGAAAGGGGGGGTACTGTCACGAGGGTATCAAGAGCCACGTCTGACTCCGTTTTACCCGGGGTCAGGAAGTCGCAGCGGGTGGCTGCGCGCTCTATATCTAAAGATCACGTTGTTTCTTAGTGATTGTTTTCTGTGTTTGCCTTGCTATCCTTTTTGTCTCACTCAGGGATCCGTAGCTTCTCCTCCTCAGCTGTTTCTTGTCTGCCACTCCCAACCTCCTTATATTCTCCCCTCACAGTTCTCTAGTTGCCAGTTATAGAGCTTCCTGCCTGGACATCTATACTGACCCACTGGAGTTGTGAATCCTGGTTGTCGTTCCAGAGTGCTTCCCTCCGGATCCCTGTGGGGCTTCTTGTTGTCTCCTGTTGTCGCCCACCTGGGATTATATGTTGAGTCTGTGTTGTCTGTCCTCCCCTTGGTGTTTTCCCTTAGAGCTAGTGGTGCGGACTAGTGTTCCCACCGCCATGTTCACTATCTAGGGCTCAGCTTAGGGAAAGCCAGGGCTTTAGGCACGTGATCGGCGTACGGGTGAGGAACCCGTCTAGGGACGTCAGGGCAGCCAGGTGCCAGCCGCAAGGTGAGTCAGGGGTCACCATCTTCCCTCTCACTTGGGCAGGGCCCTCCTCGTTCCCTCCCTCTGTGTCACGTATGTGATAGTCACGCCGACCGTGATAGTCATGTAATTTATTCACCCCACCATCCTTGCGTCCTCCTCTCTTGGCCTCCGAAATCCCACGCAGCCGCAGTATTGCTGAGTGCCTGCGCCTGTACGATACTCCTGCTCCAGAGGGCAACAGCCTCAATAGTGTCACTGGGCATGCGCCGAGCCCAGTGACGTAATCAGAGCGCTGTTGCCTCAGGAGCCGGAGTATCGTACAGGCGCAGGCACTCAGCGAAACTGCGCCTGTGGGAGTACATTTATTTCTTAGGAGGCGTGCTGGGCTTGAAAGAAAGGCGGGCTGGGCACTGCAGGGGGGCGTTACTGGGCACTAGAGCAGAGTAATAACGCCCCTCTGGGCACCTTGAGACTTAATTAGCATATCAGAAAAATCGCTTTTGCATCTGAATGAAAAGTTGAATAAAAGAAAGAAGACACATGCAGGAATGAAGGTACTATATTGCACATTGCTATGTTAACAGTATTATAGGCTCAAAATAGGTGACAGATTCCCTTTAAGATTGGGTGGGTCTTTTAGTAGGAGCACCCTTTCCATGCTAGCCAGAGGGTGAGCCATCTGAACACTTTAGTAAAACCCATACATAGTAAATGAGCCATCATTCAGGTCTAATCTCAGTTTTAGCTCTTAAACATAAACCACTGTGAAAAATGGTCAGAATCATGAAATGTCACAGAAAATGTCGCAGTTGCCATGACTTGCGACTTTATTAGACCACAAAACTGACATATCTGATTTGATAAATGTCCCCCTACATTTTTAGTAAACAGGTCTACATATTTAACTGCAAAATCCCATTACATATTAAAAAGTATGGAAATTGTGGCAAGTTATCATAAAGGAACATGCAGACACCAGCAAATGTCTGATACATGTGGCCTTAAGCCTCATTCACACGTTAATGTTTTGGTCAGTGATTTCCATCAGTGATTGTGAGCAAAAACCAGGATTGGAGCCTCCACAGACATAAAGTATAAGGGAAAGATCTGCACCTGTTCTTTGTTTAGAGTTGCACCTGGTTTTGGCTCAAAATCACTGATGGAAATCACTGACCAAACACTGACATGTGAATGAGGACTTACCCTCAGTAATGTAAACTCTTAATAGCTAAGTAGCTTCATGCAGTGGACCCAAAGCTACAAATTTTGGTAACACTTTTATAAAAAACAAGTTTTGGAGAGATGTCGCCTTTATTTTATGCCTACATTCTCTGATGACGCATAAACCCCTTTTATGGGGATAACAGTTTTATAGATATTTGTCGGCAATTTGCAGCTCAGCCCTATTGAAGTGTCTAGTACAACAAAGAAGGTCCTACCGCTAACCAGCACTCTTCAGCTTCTCAGCAAGGTTGGTCATTAGTGTAGCTTGGAACCGTTCTAATTCTGCAAATAGAAACCAGGCACTTCATCTAATCTAATCTATCTTATTTCTTAGGCTACTTTTACACTGGTGTTTCTGGGTCCGCTTGTGAGATCTGTTTCAGGTCTCTCACAAGCGGCCCAAAACGGATCAGTCCAGCCCCAATGCATTCTGAATGGATAAGGATCCGTTCAGAATGCATTAATTTGACTGTTTGGTCTCCGTTGCGTTTTTTAGACGGTCACTAAAACGCAGCTTGCAGCATTTTAGTGACCGTCTGACTATGTGGAGCCAAACGGATCCGTCTTGACTTAAAATGTAAGTCAATGGGAGCGGATCCGTTTTCACTGACACAATATGGTGCAATTGAAAACGGATCCGTCCCCCATTGACTTTCAATGTAAGTCAGGACGGATCCGTTTTGACTTTGTTCTTCATAATGCAAACGGATCTGTTCTGAACGGATACAAGCGTTTGCCTTATTGGTGCGGATCCGTCTGTGCAGATACAAGACGGATGCGCACCAAATGCGAGGTGTTGCAATACTATTGAAAATAATTTAGATTTTCCTCCCCCAAAATACTAATTTATAGTATTACTGTAGGTAGGATCTCCTATAAATGTCAGACAGGTGGAAGATCCCCTTTCTGAGATCCCCCAATGCAAAAACATTTTTTTCTTTAAAAAAAAAGGGGTTTTATTGCAAAAAAGTAGTAAAACGGAAAAAAAAACTATATGTATTTGGTATCACTGTAATTGTAGTGACCCAGATAATAAAGATTTTATGTTATTTATACCAAAAAATGAACGCCATAAAATTTATAACGTAAAAACGCAGTGGCTGTATTGCTGTTTTTCCCATCTCCCTCCCAGAAAGAGTTAATAAAAGTTAAGCAGAAAGTTATGTGTGCCCCAAAATGGCGCCATTAAAAACTACAACTTGTCCGGCAAAAAACAAGCCCTCATAAAGCTATATAGACGGAAAAATAAAAAAGCTATAGCTCTTGGAACGCGATAATGAAAAAAGGAAGAAAAATGCTTGGTCAGTAAGGCCCAAAACAGGCTGGTCACTAAGGGGTTAATATAACCTCTAAGAGTCGAGTGACCTGTGAGTCACCTCTGCATGCACTACCCACATGTCTGCTGAACATGAGAATGAAGTTATAGAATTACTGGTAAGGTTTAGGTGCGTTCCATAAGGGAGTGGGAATGCCTGAAGGCAGAACAGTTTTTACTGAACAGTCTGCAATATATGACTCAGATAATCTGTATGAAAACCATGGTAACAAATAATATTTTCATATTTATTTCAATAATGCACTGAAGAACATTGTGATATACAGTAAAAGGTTATACCAAGAAGAAGGTTTTTAAATTAAATTTGTCACCAATTTTTTTTTCTGCCAGTTAAAACCAGATAGTGACGAACATCCTTTACTGGTTGTAATCTCTTTATTTTCCATAGACACAATGGTCAGGAAGGGACCCTATTGAATTATATAGGATAGTTTTCTAGGCATGTTCTGTGACCTGTGCAGAGGTCATTGTATAAGGAAAGAATAGATAAGCTTTGACAATCACATATTGTGAAAGGTGGATCCTGTCTTATCTGTCATTCTAATCCTGTCTGTAATGATATCCCCTCTGTGTATTGATAAGCAGGTAACTGCAGTAAAGTGATCTGTACAGACCAAGAACTGGTGCCCAAAGGGAAAACTGCAGGATTTTGTGGTTTTAAATATAGATATTTACATGGAAATTTAAAAATAACATCACCAAAATTTCTATAAAGATATGTTAAACATAAACATAAAAACGTGATTTAAACGATAGGTCATTTTCTGATGACACATTTCTTTTAACTGTATATATTTTTTCTATACTTGTCACAATAGTATTATAATTTTCTTATATCTGTATCTAGCAAATACATTAGTTCCTCATGCACATTTACCTAATTTAGGCATCGATCACATAGCATTTTTACACAAGGTTCAGCATATGTACAGTATTTGCAATGTATGGCATTTCCTAGTATCAGGCTGGCAATGTCATTGCACACATTCGCCCCTAGGTGGTGCTGGCGCCACTCATTTATATAGCTTAGGGCAGTGATGGCTAACCTTGGCACTCCAGCTGTGGTAAAACTACAACTCCCAAGATGTCCCCCTTGCTTGGCTGCTTTCATAACTCTATAGAAATAAATGGAGCATGCTGGGAGTCGTAGTTTCACCACAGCTGGAGTGCCAAGGTTAGTCATCACTGGCTTAGGGTGTGTCTAGCTCAGGGAATTCCAGTGTAGTGTATTGTAGCGAGTGAGGAAAGCAAGTGTATGGAGGAGAGAAACAGGCCTTATCCACTATGTAGCTGCAATTTCTTTCCTCCGAGACCTGATCAATCCTGGAGAGGACAAACGAAGAGTATTTACAGCAGCTTAGCACTGGACAGTAAGTCTACATCTAAATATAAAGCAAGACTAGTGAAGGTTAGAGCTGAGTCTGGCCTATGGACTTCACAAGCACAAGTGACCAAGAGTAACTTTCCAAGTTTCAGGACACAGCCGGATGACCAAGGCGCCAAGTTGTCCTTATTCACTAGAAGCCTTCTGGGATATAGTGAACCTGAATACTTCAGGAAATCATCCTGCAAATAATGTAACAGAGAGTTTCCCTGCCACGAGGGAGAAACGCCCTTATTGGATAGCTTAAAATAAGTAGAAAACAGTATATTTAGTACCTGAGTGCTATAGAAAGTGGACTTAAAGTAAATCTAATTATTCTTCGCCTATAAGGCTAAAGTACTAGAGAACTCCCTAACTGACAATTGTCTAAACCTGATAAAAGGAATACTACTGAACCTATTTCTGAGTCATCACTCATGCCATACAAATGAACTGTATCTGTACTGACTACCTGAAGACAATTGATTCAGTAAATGTTCAACTGTTTGATTACAACCGACTCCTCATCTTTCTACTACTACACTTAACATTTGCACCTTACAGTGCTGGCATCACGAACACAGAGCCCCAGCCACCAAAGCACCTTTAACACCTATACCATTAAGGGCACCTCAACTTCCATGTGGGTGGTGTTCCCTGCAATAAAGCGTGCCCCAGAGGATTTAGTTTTGTCTTCCCCATCACTGTACGCCGGCCCAGGTAGGCTCTGAACTACTACCCCCCATTGGATCACTTTGCCTCATGTGTTTCGCCTGCGGCCTAGTCGTTACATAAGTAACATAGAGGAAGTCAATTTCCCACTCATATGTGCCACAGTAAAATCAGACAGACTATAAGTAAATATTTAGATGCCCTGAACCCAAAGTTTGTGCTGCCAAACAGTGTAATTACACCGCAGTGTGTTTCCATCTGTGACAGGAGAAATGTGCTCACCCCTTCTTTATTCACAACGTTTAAATTTTTAAAAATTTGTGATTAAAGTCAATAGAACTGGACTTAATATAATAGAGATCCTTATTTCAGCCTGTAAATTTGCCGACTGGTGCAATGCTCATCTGTTTGTGATGTTAGAAAAGTGCACTGAGAAATAAATAATGTGCATCTTTTCTGTGTACTGTACCCACTACATTCAAAGGTCTTTCAATCTGTGAAATGAGTAGAACACACTGCACTTTCAAAAAAATACCTACTTTCACACAGAAAACTGGAAAGGTAGACAAAATTCTTAGTCTGACTCTTTAGCATCCAGCATCCTTCTATTCCCTCCTTGTAGGTAGGTCCACTGGGACAGCGTAACTCTGTTCACTCCACGCAGGCTGAGACCTGCTAATCACCTGCTACTACTTACCGTATATACTCGAGTATAAGCCGACCCGAGTATAAGCCGAGGCCCCTAATTTTACCCCAAAAAAATGGGAAAAATTATTGACTCGAGTATAAGACTAGGGTGGGAAATGCAGCTATAATGCAGAGTGTATGTGTATATAATGCACACACTCTACATTATATACACACATCTGCAAGAGGGTGACTCAGATTGATGGGAGTCTGACTCTGACTCCCTGTATTTAATGCAGAGTGTGTGCATTATATACACACACACTCTGCATTAAATACAGGGAGCCATCCACAGATCTCCCCCCTAAACAGTGCCATCCACAGATCTCCCCCCTAAACAGTGCCATTCACAGATCCCCCCTAAACAGTGCCATCCACAGATCCCCCCTCCCCTAAACAGTGCCATGATGGCACTGTTTAGGGGAGGGGGGATCTGTGGATGGCACTGTAGGGGGATCTGTGGATGGCACTGCCATCCACAGATCCCCCTACAGTGCCATCCACAGATCCCCCTCCCCGACACTCACAGCAGTATATTTATAAACTACCGTAATCAGTAACTACCGTACTTTAACTTTAATCATCGCTCATTGCTGAGCTCTTTACTCTGATTATCTTACCGGTACTTTGTCTTAGCTCCGGTAATAGCAGGCAGTGCGGGGGGCGGCGCTCACTTACTGACGTCACGCGCCTGTCCCACTAGGCGGCGCAGGCGCGTGACGTCAGTGAGTGAGCGCCGCCCCCCGCACTGCCTGCTATTACCGGAGCTAGACTAGACTCGAGTATAAGACGAGGGGGCTTTTTGAGCACAAAAATATGTGCCAAAAAACTCGTCTTATACTCGAGTATATACGGTACTTGCTGGGACTATCTTACTGGTGGAAAGATAGGCATTATAACTACCCGGGACATGACAGAGGGTATTATAACTACTAGGGACACTAGAGGCATAATTATGGTTCAATAACATTTATTGCAATAACTCTAAAGCAATTACAAAAGGTAATATAGGGAGAATTATAACTACTGGCGGCACTATTGGAAGCATGAGAGAAGGTGCACTGTTACTACTGTGAGCACTATAAGGGGCATTATAACTACTGGGGGCACTATATGAGGCATTATAACTACGGGGGCACTAAAACTGTGAGGACTTTACAAGGGCTTTACGGAGGGCCCTTATTTATTTTACACACTTATATAGAGCTGACATATTCAGCGGTGTTTTATAGACATTAACATCAAATTGTTCCCAATGGGGCTCACAATCTAAGTTCCCTATCAATATATCTTTGGAGTGGGGGAGGAAAATAGAGTACCCGGAGGAAACGCAGACACGGGGAGAACATACAAACTCAGATTTGAACCTAGGACCCCAGTGTTGCAAAGACACCCGTGTTAACCACTGAGCCACCTTGCTGCCTTATTACTTTTGCTTTTTTTTTTTTTATTACTGGGGATTTTGAGGGGCCATTACTGTTTTTGGCCAAAATATGGAGGGCACTGATACTAACAGGGATACTCTGGGAAAGAATTATTACTATTTGTGGGACTTTTGGGAGCACTTTGTGTGGCACTGCCATTTCGTAAGTATAATATTTGGGACCTCTGGGGAATACATTTGGCAAAGTATTGGGATAGCAGCAGAATAGGACTGTTGGGGCACCAGGAGGAGGGGGAGGTTGATACAAAAGTGAGGTACAGTACTTAAGATGTCTGTGTGAAAAATCTTGCTGAAAGAAGTCTTCATGGTTGTCTGAGCCAAATGGAGTAGATAAGGAATAAGAACATCTACATCAGAGGAGACATCACTAGATGTAATAAGTATGTGGTGCTGTAGTCTCCTGTATACAGTGTATGATAGTGCTAAATGTAATGTCCAATCAAATATGCCTTTAGCACTGGGGCTGGGGGGGTGGGTTGGATTGAAAATTTGACGTACAGTATATGCATTACGGCTTAGGCCCCAAATGTTTTCAGACCCTAGCAACGTCCTGGCTTACTAGACTATTACTTCATATAACTTCTCAGTGTAATACAAGCAGGGTATCAATGAGCAAAAATCAATGCCTAACTTAACCTGCCTAGTACAAAAAAAAAAAAAAAAAACAGTAGTGTTAAATGAAATCACTAAAATAATCTAATAACAATATAACAACTATCCCGGTCCTAGTGTTTTGAAAACTACAGTGAATCACATGAAGAAAGAATGTACTGACGGAAACAAGCTTATACCCTGCGACATACTAATTAGGGCTCATTCAGACGGCCCTATGCTATCCGCAAAAATGCGGATCCGTTTTTTTTGCGGATTAGATGCTGACCCATTCACTTCTTTTCTATTCCACGGTTCCGCAAAACAAATGAAACATGTCCTATACTTGTCCGTGAAAATCGGGACATGGCCTCATTGAAGTCTATGGGTCCGCAAAAAATATTGAATGCTATCCGGATCCGCAAAAAGACGGATAGCATTCAGTATTTTTGCGGACAGCATACGGCCGTCTGAATGAGCCCTTACCAAAGATGGAACACCTCAATGCATGTTTCACCTACTACAGGTTTCATCAGGAGGTAAAATCAATGAATTAAAAACTTTGGATATTTATAAGGGGAGGAAATGTGGCAATAAATTTGCCTCATCCATATACAGCAAAGTGGTGTGGATCTGCCATGATGTGAAATGTCCGACATATAGCAACATGTGCTGTGATCAATATCTATACCCAACAGTAATTACTGCAGATTATAGATATAAAGATGCACTGTGTCTAAAACGATAACCCCCCCAAAAAAATAATAATAATACTAATTATATATATATATATATATATATATATATATATATATATACACATACACACACACACACACACACACACACACACACATATACACAAATGAATCAGTGGTCAACTATAAAAAACACATATTAAAATATGCTGTGCAATTTAAAGCGACAGGTACATAAAATAATCATACAAGCTTAAAGGGGTTATCCAAGAGTATAAAGTGTTCCCCCATGTCCCGCGGCCCCCACATGGAATATCCTCATCCTACTCCCGCTGCTTCTCCCCGTACACAGATAAAAACATACAGTGTCGGGGTGAACAGCTAATGGCAGGCGGGGACGGGGACGAGCCTCCCTAGCGTCACCCGCAATACTAGGGAGGCTCATCCCCGCCTGCCATTGGCTTCTCCCCCCCAACACCGGATGTTTTCATACGTGTACGGGGAGAAGCAGCAGAGGCGGTGCAGGGACCAGGAGCGCTGCGGGTAGCGGGGTAAGTATATTCCATGTGGGGGGCCCGGCACATGGGGGGGACACTTTATACTCTTGGATAACCCCTTTAACCACCTCAGCTCCCCTAGCTTAAACCCCCTTAATGACCAGACCACTTTTAACATTTCTGCACTACACTACTTTCACGGTTTATTGCTCGGTCATGCAACTAAGGCTACTTTCACACTAGCGTTCGGAGCGGATCCGTCTGATGTTTCATCAGACGGATCCGCTCCGATAATGCAGACGTTTGCATCCGTTCAGAACGGATCCGTCTGCATTATAACTTAGAAAATTTTCTAAGTCTGAAAGTAGCCTGAGCGGATCCGTTCAGACTTTACATTGAAAGTCAATGGGGAACGGATCCGCTTGAAGATTAAGCCATATAGTGTCATCTTCAAGCGGATCCGTCCCCATTGACTTACATTGTAAGTGTGGACGGATCCGCTCGCCTCCGCACGGCCAGGCGGACACCCGAACGCTGCAAGCAGCGTTCAGGTGTCCGCTCGCTGAGCGGAGCGGAGGCTGAGCGCTGGCAGGCGGATGCATTCTCAGTGGATCCGCCTCCACTGAGAATGCATTGGGGCCAGACGGATGCGTTCGGGGCCGCTCGTGAGCCCCTTCAAACGGTGCGCACGAGCGGACACCCGAACGCTAGTGTGAAAGTAGCCTTACCACCCAAAAGAATTTTACCTCCTTTTCTTCTCACTAATAGAGCTTTCATTTGGTAGTATTTCATTGCTGCTGACATTTTTACTTTTTTTGATATTAATCGAAATTGACCGAAATTTTTGCAAAAAAATTAAATTTTTCACTTTGTTTTTCAAATAAAACTACATTTCTATATACATTTTTCTCAAAATTTATTGTTCTACATGTCTTTGATATAAAAAATACAATAAGTGTATATTTATTGGTTTGCGCAAAAGTTAGAGTTTACAAACTATGGTACAAAAATTTGAATTTCTGCATTTTGAAGCAGCTCTGACTTTCTGAGCACCTGTCATGTTTCCTGAGGTTCTACTATGCCCAGACAGTAGAAACACCCCACAAATGACCCCATTTCGGAAAGTAGACACCCGAAGGTATTCGCTGATGGGCATAGTGAGTTCATGGAAGTTTTTATTTTTTGTCACAAGTTAGCGGAAAATGATTATTTTTATTTTATTTTTTCTTACAAAGTCTCATATTCCACTAACTTGTGACAAAAAATAAAATTTTACATGAACTCGCCATGCCCCTCACGAAATACCTTGGGGTGTCTTCTTTCCAAAATGGGGTCACTTGTGGGGTATTTATACTGCCCTGGCATTTTAGGGGACCTAAAGCGTGAGAAGTAGTTTGGAATCCAAATGCGTAAAAAATGCCCTGTGAAATCGGAAAGATACTCATTGGAATTTGGGCACCTTTGCGCACCTAGGCTGCAAAAAAGTGTCACACATGTGGTATCGCCGTACTCAGGAGAAGTAAAGAAAAAATGAACGGCACAGATTTCTTCATTCGCATCAATCAATGTGGATGAAAAAATCTCTGCCAAAAAATGTGCAAAAAAAAAAAGGAGGGGAAAGGCGTCTGCCAGGACATAGGAGCTCCGCCCAACATCCAAACCCACTCAGCTCGTATGCCCTGGCAAACCCGATTTCTCCATTCACATCAATTGATGTGGATGAATAAATCATTGCCGGAATTTTTTTTTTTATATAAAAAATGTTTGCCAAAGCATATGAACACCGCCCCTCAGCTCATAAGCCTCGGCAAATATATCTTTTTTACTGCAGAGGAGAAATCTCGTCTTGCAGCGCCGCATACACCGACTTTGTGTAATCTGACAGCAGCGCAATGCTTCTGTCAGAATGCACATCAGTGCTGCAGCTGGTTCATCGGTTGGTCCACCTAGAAGGTAAAAAAAAAAAAAAAAAAAAAACAGGCCGCAACGCAATAAATTTATTAACATTAACTTTATATAACATTTGAAACAGAACATTAACTTTTATAAACTTTATTGAACTTTAGGAACATTAACTTTTTTGCTTACCTGTGAATTTATATTTTTTTTACCTTTTATAGGACAAACCTCTCCTTCCCCATGGGACAATGTGCAAAGCGCAAATCTCCCAGAGATGTGGCGAAGTACATTATGCACTTTGTCCCAGGTGAAAGGAGAGGTTTGCAGCAGCTCTGTGTGAAAGGGCCCTAAGACCCCTATGTGGCTGTCCTGTGTCACGCAATCCCTATACTAATAGTGTACCTGTGTGTGGTACTTCCGGAAACACTCCCCTAAGCATAGGGCAGGGTGGTCAGGGCAGTCAGGACAGAAATAGCGGGTGTCACGCCTTATTCCATTCCTGCTACAGACACGCCATTTTTTTCGGGGTGGCGCTTGGGTTGAGGTACCAGCAACGACATTGGGGAAATGTCGCTCGTGTAGACGGCTCACTACACTGGTGGTTGGGGCCACGGAACCTCCTGGATACAGGAGGTTCTCGATGATCTCTTCCTGAAATTTGAGGAAGGATCTTGTTCTCCCAGCCTTACTGTAGAGAACAAAACTATTGTACATAGCCAATTGAATTAGGTATGCAGACACCTTCTTATACCAGCGTCTGGTTCTGCGGGAGAGTAATGAGCCCGTCTGAATGAGCCCTTACCAAAGATGGAACACCTCAATGCATGTTTCACCTACTACAGGTTTCATCAGGAGGTAAAATCAATGAATTAAAAACTTTGGATATTTATAAGGGGAGGAAATGTGGCAATAAATTTGCCTCATCCATATACAGCAAAGTGGTGTGGATCTGCCATGATGTGAAATGTCCGACATATAGCAACATGTGCTGTGATCAATATCTATACCCAACAGTAATTACTGCAGATTATAGATATAAAGATGCACTGTGTCTAAAACGATAACCCCCCCAAAAAAATAATAATAATACTAATTATATATATATATATATATATATATACACATACACACACACACACACACACACACACACACATATACACAAATGAATCAGTGGTCAACTATAAAAAACACATATTAAAATATGCTGTGCAATTTAAAGCGACAGGTACATAAAATAATCATACAAGCTTAAAGGGGTTATCCAAGAGTATAAAGTGTTCCCCCATGTCCCGCGGCCCCCACATGGAATATCCTCATCCTACTCCCGCTGCTTCTCCCCGTACACAGATAAAAACATACAGTGTCGGGGTGAACAGCTAATGGCAGGCGGGGACGGGGACGAGCCTCCCTAGCGTCACCCGCAATACTAGGGAGGCTCATCCCCGCCTGCCATTGGCTTCTCCCCCCCAACACCGGATGTTTTCATACGTGTACGGGGAGAAGCAGCAGAGGCGGTGCAGGGACCAGGAGCGCTGCGGGTAGCGGGGTAAGTATATTCCATGTGGGGGGCCCGGCACATGGGGGGGACACTTTATACTCTTGGATAACCCCTTTAACCACCTCAGCTCCCCTAGCTTAAACCCCCTTAATGACCAGACCACTTTTAACATTTCTGCACTACACTACTTTCACGGTTTATTGCTCGGTCATGCAACTAAGGCTACTTTCACACTAGCGTTCGGAGCGGATCCGTCTGATGTTTCATTAGTACATTATGCACTTTGTCCCAGGTGAAAGGAGAGGTTTGCAGCAGCTCTGTGTGAAAGGGCCCTAAGACCCCTATGTGGCTGTCCTGTGTCACGCAATCCCTATACTAATAGTGTACCTGTGTGTGGTACTTCCGGAAACACTCCCCTAAGCATAGGGCAGGGTGGTCAGGGCAGTCAGGACAGAAATAGCGGGTGTCACGCCTTATTCCACTCCTGCTACAGACACGCCATTTTTTTCGGGGTGGCGCTTGGGTTGAGGTACCAGCAACGACATTGGGGAAATGTCGCTCGTGTAGACGGCTCACTACACTGGTGGTTGGGGCCACGGAACCTCCTGGATACAGGAGGTTCTCGATGATCTCTTCCTGAAATTTGAGGAAGGATCTTGTTCTCCCAGCCTTACTGTAGAGAACAAAACTATTGTACATAGCCAATTGAATTAGGTATGCAGACACCTTCTTATACCAGCGTCTGGTTCTGCGGGAGAGTAAATAAGGAGCCAACATCTGGTCATTGAAGTCCACCCCTCCCATGAGCAAATTATCCACCTCCGGACCGCCTAACGCAGATTCGCGTTCTGGAGGTGGCAGCGCTGCGCACAGTCACGCATATACGCGTCATCTCGCGAGACGCGAGATTTCGCTCAAAGCCGGCCCGCGCATGCGCATCGCGGGCCGGCAAAAGTTAAAGAACAAGTTCGTCACCAGCCTGCCAGCAACGATCATTGGCTGGCAGGCTGGCGATTTTCAAAAAATCCAATCACAAGCCATATAACAGATCATATTAGTAAATATGATCTGTTATATGGCTTCTCTGCTCCTCTGCTGGTCCTTTTCGTCGGTTGGATCCAGCAGAGGAGCAGACTGAACTGAGAGTAGCACCAAACACTTCACTGTAGCCCCAGATCACCCCCCTGCACCCCAATTAACCCTTTGATCACCCCTTCGCCCCTGTCAATCACTAGTGAAAGGAAAAAAAGTGATCAGTGTAAACTGTCCCTTTTTTTTTTCCACTGGTATTGACTGTTAGGTTTTAGGGATAGTTTAGGCCCCTTGGTTAGGTAGTTAGCGTCAGATAGCGCCCAGCCCACCGCACCGCAGTCACTTTTATTCGCTGATTAGCGTATCGCAAATCAGCATTTGTACTTTTATAGTATCTGTAAGTGATCAAAACTGATCACGGTCAGATCTATAATTGTATTAGTGTCACCTTAGCTCGCCCTCCACCCAAAACGCAGTGTTTGCCCGATCGGGCCTGATCGGTCGCCCACACGTGCGTTCACCCACGCCCGCCCCACCGCAGTGACAAAAAATATATATTTTTTTGATCGCTGCACATTCATTTTACACGCACTGCGGCGATAAAAAAATCTGTTTTGATATTTTTTATCAACCACAGCGGCCTCCGGTACTTCGCTAGCCTCCCCTTTGTAAGACAGGCTTGCTTTTTTTCTTGGGTAGTCTCAGGGAATACCCCTAAATTTAGTAGTCCAAAATGTCAAACAGGGGGTATTCTTCTGAAGAGGCCTACAGGATTCTGACCCAGTCGGATGAGGAGTGGGAACCCTCATCTGATGAATCTAGCGGGTCAGAATATGAACCTGTAGAAAGCAGTGGCTCTCTGACCCAAAGTTCGGACGAGGAGGTAGAGGTCCCTGATAGCACCAGGCGTACCAGGCCCCGTGTCGCTAGACCACAGGTTGTGCAGGATCCGCTTCAAGAGCAGCAGAGTGGGGCTGTCGCTGCCGGATCACGTGGTGAGGCATACACCAGCAGCGCAGCCCTCCCTGGACCTAGTACCAGCACTGCCGTACAACATGGTGACGTGGCGAGCACCAGAAGGGCAGTTGAAGCTGGTACGGTGGCACGTGCAGTAGTTACCCCGTCGCAGCCACCGCACAGACAGGCCCGTAGAGCCCCTAGAATCCCTGAGGTGCTGGCAAACCCTGATTAGCAGTCACCAACTTCAGCCGCACCATTAGTTCCCCCTTTCACCGCCCAGTCTGGAGTTCGGGTTGAGACGGCTCAAATCGGTTCGGCCCTGGGATTTTTTGAGCTGTTCTTGACTGCGGAGCTCTTGGACTTAGTCGTGGCAGAGACAAACCGGTATGCCACACAATTTATATCCGCCAACCCGGGAAGCTTTTATGCCCAGCCTTTCCGGTGGAAACCAGTCCAAGTTTCCGAAATTAATTTTTTTTTGGGCCTTCTCCTCAACATGGGCCTAACTAAAAAGCATGAATTGCGGTCATATTGGTCCACGAACCCGATTCATCACATGCCCATGTTCTCTGCTGCTATGTCCAGGGCACGATTTGAGGCCATCCTCCGTTTCCTGCATTTTAGCGACAACACCACCTCCCGTCCCAGAGGCCACCCAGCTTTTGACCGGCTCCACAAAATTCGGCCCCTCATAGACCACTTCAACCAGAAATTTGCAGATTTGTATACCCCCGAGCAAAACATCTGCGTAGACGAGTCCCTAATACATTTTACCGGGCGCCTTGGCTTCAAACAATACATCCCAAGCAAGCGTGCCCGGTATGGGGTCAAATTGTATAAGCTCTATGAAAGGGCCACAGGCTATACCCACAAATTTCGGATCTATGAGGGAAAAGATCAGACCCTGGAGCCGGTCGGTTGCCCTGACTACCTGGGGAGCAGTGGGAAGACAGTCTGGGACTTGGTGTCACCCTTATTCGGCAAGGGGTACCATCTTTATGTGGACAATTTCTACACAAGTGTGGCCCTCTTTAGGCATTTGTTTCTAGAACGGATTTGCGCCTGTGGCACCGCGCGAACTAGTCGCGTGGGCTTCCCCCAACGGCTTGTAACCACCCGTCTTGCAAGGGGGGAGAGGGCTGCCTTGTGTAACGAAGAACTGCTCGCGGTGAAATGGAGAGACAAGCGTGACGTTTACATGCTCTCCTCCATTCACGCAGACACGACAATCCAAATTGAGCGAGCAACCCGTGTCATTGAAAAGCCCCTCTGTGTCCACGACTATAATGCGCTCATGGGAGGGGTGGACTTCAATGACCAGATGTTGTCTCCGTATTTAGTTTCCCGCAAAACCAGACGCTGGTATAAGAAGGTGTCTGTATATTTAATTCAATTGGCGCTGTATAATAGTTTTGTTCTCTACAGTAAGGCTGGGAGAACACGATCCTTCCTCAAATTCCAGGAAGAGATCATCGAGAACCTCCTTTACCCAGGAGGTTCCGTGGCCCCATCCACCAGTGTAGTTAGCCATCTACACGAGCGACATTTCCCCAGTGTCGTTCCTGGTACCTCAACCCAACCGTCACCCCGAAAAAGATGTCGTGTCTGTAGCAGGAGTGGAATAAGGCGTGACACCCGCTATTTCTGTCCTGACTGTCCTGACCACCCTGCCCTATGCTATGGAGAGTGTTTCCGGAAGTACCACACACAGGTACACTTAGCATAGGGATTGCATCTCACAGGACAGGCACACAGGGCTATTAGGGCCCTTTTACTCACAGCTGCTGCAAACCTCTCCTTTCACCTGGGATAAAGTGCATAACGTACTTCGCCACATCTTTGGGCGATTTGCGCTTTGCACATTGTCCCATGGGGAAGGAGAGGTTTGTTCTATAAAGGTAAAAAAAACTAAACAAAAAAAAAATACCGGTAAGTAAAAAAGTTAACGTTCAGTTAAAAAAGTTAAAAAAAAGTTTATATGTTCTGTTCAAAAGTTAATAAATTTATTGCGTTGCGGCCTGGTTTTTTCTTTTTTGTTTTGTTTTTTTTACCTTCCAGGTGGACCAACCGATCGACTAGCTGCAGCACTGATGTGCATTCGGACAGAAGCATTGCGCTGCTGTCAGATTACACGCAAGTCGGTGTATGCGGCGCTGCAAGACGAGATTTCTCCTCTGCAGTAAAAGATACGTTTGCCGAGGCATATGAGCTGAGGAGGTGGCGGTGTTCATATACTTTGGCAAACACTTTGTATATATAAAAAAAAAAATCCCGGCAATGATTTATTCATCCACATCGATTGATGTGAATGGAGAAATCTCGTTTGCCAGGGCATACGAGCTAAGTGGGTATGGATGTTGGGCGGAGCTCCTATGTCCTGGCAGACGCCTTTCCCCTCCTTTTTCTTTTTTTGGCAGAGATTTTTTCATCCACATTGATCGATGCGAATGAAGAAATCTGTGCCGTTAATTTTTTTCTTTCAGCCCAGAGGCTGAACGGGAAAAAAAAATCTCATTACCTGTATGCTCAATATAAGGAGAATAGCAGAAACTCCTAATGCTGGCCATACATGTAATGATTGCGGAGACCCTCAAATGCCAGGGCAGTACAAACACCCCACAAATAACACCATTTTGGAAAGAAGACACCCCAAGGTATTCGCTGAGGGACATATGGAGTCCAGGAAAGATTGAAATTTTTGTCCCAAGTTAGCGGAAAGGGAGACTTTGTGAGAAAAAAAATCCCAAAAATCAATTTCCGCTAACTTGTGCCAAAATTTTTTTTTTTCTATGAACTCGCCATGCCCCTCATTGAATACCTTGGGGTGTCTTCTTTCCAAAATGGGGTCACATGTGGGGTATTTATACTGCCCTGGCATTTTAGGGGTCCCAAAGCGTGAGAAGAAGTCTGGTATCCAAATGTCTAAAAATGCCCTCCTAAAAGGAATTTGGGCACCTTTGCCCACCTAGGCTGCAAAAAAGTGTCACACATGTGGTATCTCCGTATTCAGGAGAAGTTGGGGAATGTGTTTTGGGGTGTCAATTTACATATACCCATGCTGGGTGAGATAAATATCTTGGTCAAATGCCAACTTTGTATAAAAAAAATGGGAAAAGTTGTCTTTTGCCAAGATATTTCTCTCACCCAGCATGGGTATATGTAAAATGACACCCCAAAACACATTCCCCAACTTCTCCTGAATACGGAGATACCACATGTGTGACACTTTTTTGCAGCCTAGGTGGGCAAAGGGGCCCACATTCCAAAGAGCACCTTTCGGATTTCACCGGCCATTTATTACAGAATTTGATTTCAAACTCCTTACCACACATTTGGGCCCCTAGAATGCCAGGGCAGTATAACTACCCCACAAGTGACCCCATTTTGGAAAGAAGACACCCCAAGGTATTCGCTGATGGGCATAGTGAGTTCATGGAAGTTTTTATTTTTTGTCACAAGTTAGTGGAATATGAGACTTTGTAAGAAAAAAAAAAAATCATCATTTTCCGCTAACTTGTGACAAAAAATAAAAAGTTCTATGAACTCACTATGCCCATCAGCGAATACCTTAGGGTGTCTACTTTCAGAAATGGGGTCATTTGTGGGGTGTTTGTACTGTCTGGGCATTGTAGAACCTCAGGAAACATGACAGGTGCTCAGAAAGTCAGAGCTGCTTCAAAAAGCGGAAATTTACATTTTTGTACCATAGTTTGTAAACTCTATAACTTTTACCCAAACCATTTTTTTTTTTACCCAAACATTTATTTTTTATCAAAGACATGTAGAACAATAAATTTAGAGCAAAATTTATATATGGATGTCGTTTTTTTTTTGCAAAATTTTACAAGTGAAAGTGAAAAATGTCATTTTTTTGCAAAAAAATCGTTAAATTTCGATTAATAACAAAAAAAGTAAAAATGTTAGCAGCAATGAAATACCACCTAATGAAAGCTCTATTAGTGAGAAGAAAAGGAGGTAAAATTCATTTGGGTGGTAAGTTGCATGACCGAGCAATAAACGGTGAAAGTAGTGTAGGTCAGAAGTGTAAAAAGTGGCCTGGTCTTTCAGGGTGTTTAAGCACTGGGGGCTGAGGTGGTTAAAGTCGTGGACCGAGAGGGGCTTTTCAATGACACTGGTTGCCCGTTCAATTTGGATTGTAGTGTCTGCGTGAATGGAGGAGAGCATGTAAACGTCACGCTTGTCTCTCCATTTCACCGCGAGCAGTTCTTCGTTACACAAGGCAGCCCTCTCCCCCCTTGCAAGACGGGTGGTAACGAGCCGTTGGGGGAAGCCCCGGCGACTAGGTCGCGCGGTGCCACAGCAGCCAATCTGTTCTAGAAACAAATGCCTAAAGAGGGGCACACTTGTGTATAAATTGTCCACATAAAGGTGGTACCCCTTGCCAAATAAGGGTGACACCAAGTCCCAGACTGTCTTCCCATTGCTCCCCAGGTAGTCAGGGCAACCGACCGGCTCCAGGGTCTGATCTTTACCCTCAGACACAAAATTTGTGCGTATAGCCTGTGGCCCTTTCACAGAGCTTATACAATTTGACCCCATACCGGGCGCGCTTGCTTGGGATGTATTGTTTGAAGCCAAGGTGCCCGGTAAAATGCATCAGGGACTCGTCTATGCAGATGTTTTGCTCAGGGGTATACAAATCTGCAAATTTGGTGTTAAAGTGGTCTATGAGGGGCCGAATTTTGTGGAGCCGGTCAAAAGCTGGGTGGCCTCTGGGACGAGAGGTGCCATTATCACTAAAGTACAGGAAACGCAGGATGGTCTCAAATAGTGTCCTGGACATGGCAGCAGAGAACATGGGCATGTGATGAATTGGGTTCGTGGACCAATATGACCGCAATTCATGCTTTTTTGTCAGGCCCATGTTGAGGAGAAGGCCCAGAAAAGTTTTAAATTCGGAAACTTGGACGGGTTTCCACCGGAAAGACTGGGCATAAAAGCTTCCCGGGTTGGCGGCTATAAATTGAGTGGCATACCGGTTTGTTTCTGCCACGACTAAGTCAAAGAGCTCCGCAGTGAAGTACAGCTCAAAAAACCCCAGTGCCGATCCGATCTGAGCTGTCTCAACCCGAACTCCAGACTGGGCGGTGAAAGGGGGAACTACTGGTGCGGCTGAAGATGGGGGCTGCCAATCAGGGTTTTGCCAGTACCTCAGGGACTCTAGGGGCTCTACGGGCCTGTCTGTGCGGTGGCTGCGACGGGGGAACTATTGCACGTGCCACCGTACCAGCTTCAACTGCCCTTCTGGTGCTCGCCACTTCACCATGTTCTACAGCAGTGCTGGTACTAGGTCCAGGATGGGCTGCGCTGCTGGTGTATGCCTCACCACGTAATCCGACAGCGCCAGCCCCACTCTGCTGCCCTTGAAGCGGATCCTGCGCAACCTGTGGTCTAGCAACACGGGGCCGGGTATGTCTGGTGGTATCAGGGACCTCAACCTCATCCTCCGAACTTTGGGTCAGACTGCCACTGCTTTCTACAGGTTCGTATTCTGACCCGCTGGATTCGTCAGATGAGAGTTCCCATTCCTCATCCGACAGGGTCAGAAGCCTGTAGGCCTCTTCAGAAGAATACAAAATTTTTGTCACTGCGGCGGGGCGGGCGTGGGTGAACGCACGTGTGGGCGATCGATCAGGCCTGATCGGGCAAACACTGCGTTTTGGGTGGAGGGCGAGCTAAGGTGACACTAATACTATTATAGATCTGACTGATCAGTTCTGATCAGTTACAGATACTATAAAAGTACCAATGCTGATTAGCTATACGCGAATCGGTGACTGCGGTGCGGTGGGCTGGGCGCTAACTGAAGCTAACTACCAAAGGGGCCTAAACTATCCTAAACCTAACACTCAATACTGGTGAAAAAAATATGTGACAGTTTACACTGATCACTTTTTTCCCTTTCACTAGTGGTTGACAGGGGTGATCAAGGGGTTAATTGGGGTGATTGGGGGGGGGGGGGGGATCTGGGGCTAATTGTGTTGTGCTTGGTGTACTCACAGTGATATGTGCTCCTTGCTGGGACCAACCGACGAAAAGGACCCAGCAGAGAGCACAGAAGCTATTTAACACATTATATTTATAAATATAATGTGTTAAATGGCTTGTGATTCGATTTTTTAAAAGTCAGGAACCTACCAGCGATGATCATTGGCTGGCAGGCTGGTGACGAACTTCTCCTGTAACTTTTCCCGGCCCGCACTGCTCATGCGCGGGCCGGCTATGCTCGTAATCTCGCGTCTCGCCTACAAACCACTCTAGACAGCACTATGTTCCCTACATCATTCTATTTTACTCTATTCTACACAGGTGATTGGCGCTGACCTAGTGGCTAGGTTACTATTATTTTTTTGGTTCTTCTACTTTATTACTATATACAGCTATCCCTGCTGTGTATTCAGCCACCTCTGGCAGCCTACCACCAATCTGCCTCCCTACCCACTACTGATCTTTCTCTCTCCTCCCCGGTGGCGCCCGGTTGTTGTCTATTGGACCACCTTTGGAGATATTATCCAAGGGTAATCTGAGAATAACACTCTTTTTTGGGGGGTTTATTTCCCCTCCTCTTTCTATATGCTAGGGGTAGCGCCATCCTGGTTGATACAGCACACGATCTTTTTGGGCGAGTCTCTGTCATCTTTAACTTACACGGCATTGGATATAGGTACTATTTTGATACCTGGTTACTATTGTGGATTGCTCCCATTTGGTCACCGCTGCACTTGCATGCAATCCTTTCCTCCCCAGCCGTGCAGTTATTATTTTTTGACTGTTGACTCGCCCAATATTTATATTTAAGACTTATTCTCTTTTAATAGTTGGTCATTGTACTACATACAATCAATACCATTTATTATTATGTTTCTATATTTGATACGTGTGCAGCCCCAGGATGGCGTTCTCTTTGCTGCTTCTTTTCACTTTTTAATGGCATACTATTTATTATTTTTACATCTTAATCATGTTTACAATAAAAATATAATTTTTATATATGGTACTATGAGCTCCGTTCTTTGTTTTCTAGCTCCCATCCACTGCACAATGGGAGGAGAATCTGCTTCCTAACTTTCTCTTACTCAGACGCAGCCCCAAGATCATGGAGTGGATGTGAACTTAGCACTTGGTCTGAGACAGAAACTGTCTATGTAGTCTTCCTTGCTATGCCTGTCTCTGAGATCCCTCCTCCCCTCTCCATAGACTTGTACTGACATGTGTAATCTGATCCTTCACTGAGCTGCTCCATCTTAGGCAATGTCAAGAGGATGTTTAACCACCTCAGCTCCCCTAGCTTAAACACCCTTAATGACCAGGCCACTTTTTACACTTCTGCACTACACTACTTTCATCATTTATTGCTCGGTCATGCAACTTACCACCCAAATGAATTTTACCTCCTTTTCTTCTCACTAATAGAGCTTTCATTTGGTGGTATTTCATTGCTGCTGACATTTTTACTTTTTTTGTTACATTCATATATAAATTTTTCTCTAAATATATTGTTCTACATGTCTTTGATAAAAAAAAATGTTTGGGTAAAAAAAAAAATGGTTTGGGTAAAAGTTATAGCGTTTACAAACTATGGTACAAAAATGTGAATTTCCGCTTTTTAAAGCAGCTCTGACTTTCTGAGCACCTGTCATGTTTCCTGAGGTTCTACAATGGCCAGACAGTACAAACACCCCACAAATGACCCCATTTCGGAAAGTAGACACCCTAAGGTATTCGCTGATGGGCATAGTGAGTTCATAGAACTTTTTATTTTTTGTCACAAGTTAGCGGAAAATGATGATTTATTTTTTATTTTATTTTTTTCTTACAAAGTCTCATATTCCACTAACTTGTGACAAAAAATAAAACTTCCATGAACTCACTATGCCCATCACAAAATACCTTGGGGTGTCTTCTTTCCAAAATGGGGTCACTTGTGGGGTAGTTATACTGCCCTGGCATTCTAGGGGCCCTAATGTGTGGTAAGTAGTTTGAAATCAAAATGTGTAAAAAATGACCTGTGAAATCCTAAAGGTGCTCTTTGGAATGTGGGCCCCTTTGCCCACCTAGGCTGCAAAAAAGTGTCACACATGTTGTAACGGACCGTTTCAGCAGACAAGGGGTTAAAATCCGTTTAGGCGATAAGCCCCTTTCTGAGAGACAGGCACAGCTACTGCAGAACACCAATGTCCCGAACTGGATACAAAGTAGCACTCCAAACTGGAACCTCACAAATAGCTGCTAGCAGACGAACAGGGATCAGCTTACACTTCTGGCAATCGGTCTTCTAACAGCATACAGTGAATCCCCCCATTAACGAGACAAGGCTCCGTGTTGAGGGTCAAGCAGTGGACTGACTGTACTTCACGTACAGCCTCTTTTATTCATAAACCACAAACATAGTACTGCCCACAGGGGTTTGAAATACAACCAATCAGTAATTTACAACACATACAATGTACTTACAGCAACCAATCATTCACACCCCCAGAGGACCAGAATGAAGACTGTGACATAGGACAAATACAACATATCCCCACAATGCATCATGGTCTCCTCCTCTCTGTCCCGGAGACAACCTGAGGAGCAATCCAATTATCTCTGAGGACAAAGGGAGATCGCCAATACACATGTGAGGACAACAGAACAGACATCACCATTTAAACACACAATGGGACAATGGCACAATAGAAACACACCCAGCATTTTCCTCCCAAGCTGACAAGTTACACTTTTTATAAATTGTTACAACTTTGTGAGTTTACATTGGCCATACATATAACTTACATCAATTTAAACAGTATAACTTGGGGACAAACCTATCCAAAATTCACTTGAATCGGTTCAGGGGTTTAAAAGTTAGTATATGGCCCATAATCCTGGGGCAAGAGGCCAGCAGCCAGTCCTCTCCAAAACCAAGTGGCGAGGTCGGTTTCGCCACACATGTGGTATCTCCGTACTCAGGAGAAGTTGGGCAATGTGTTTTGGGGTGTCATTTTACATATACCCATGCTGGGTGAGAGAAATATCTCAGCAAAAGACAACTTTTCCCATTTTTTTATACAAAGTTGGCATTTGACCGAGATATTTCTCTCACCCAGCATGGGTATATGTAAAATGACACCCCAAAACACATTGCCCAACTTCTCCTGAGTACGGCGATACCACATGTGTGACACTTTTTTGCAGCCTAGATGCGCAAAGGGGCCCACATTCCTTTTAGGAGGGCATTTTTAGACATTTGGATCCCAGACTTCTTCTCACGCTTTAGGGCCCCTAAAATGCCAGGGCAGTATAAATACCCCACATGTGACCCCATTTTGGAAAGAAGACACCCCAAGGTATTCAATGAGGGGCATGGCGAGTTCATAGAATTTTATTTTTTTTGCCACAAGTTAGCGGAAATTGATTTTTTTTAGTTTTTTCTCACAAAGTCTCCCTTTCCGCTAACTTGGGACAAAAATTTCAATCTTTCATGGACTCAATATGCCCCTCAGCGAATACCTTGGGGTGTCTATTTTCCGAAATGGGGTCACATGTGGGGTATTTATACTGCCCTGGCATTTTAGGGGCCCTAAAGCGTGAGAAGTCTGGAATATAAATGTCTAAAAATTTTTACGCATTTGGATTCCGTGAGGGGTATGGTGAGTTCATGTGAGATTTTATTTTTTGACACAAGATAGTGGAATATGAGACTTTGTAAGAAAAAAATTAAAATAAAAAATTTCCGCTAACTTGGGCCAAAAAAATGTCTGAATGGAGCCTTACAGGGGGGTGATCAATGACAGGGGGGTGATCAATGACAGGGGGGTGATCAGGGAGTGTATATGGGGTTATCACCCCCTTGTAAGGCTCCATTCAGACGTCCGTATGTGTTTTGCGGATCCGATCCATGTATCCGTGGATCCGTAAAAAACATACGGACGTCTGAATGGAGCCTTACAGGGGGGTGATCAAGGACAGGGGGCTGATCAGGGAGTCTATATGGGGTGATCACCCCTCTGTCATTGATCACCCCCCTGTAAGGCTCCATTCAGACGTCCGTATGTGTTTTGCGGATCCGATCCATGTATCCGTAAAAAACATACGGACGTCTGAATGGAGCCTTACAGGGGGGTGATCAATGACAGGGGGGTGATCAGGGAGTCTATATGGGGTAATCACCCCCCTGTCATTGATCACCCCCCTGTAAGGCTCCATTCAGATGTCCGTATGTGTTTTGCGGATCAGATCCATGTATCCGTGGATCCGTAAAAAACATACGGACGTCTGAATGGAGCCTTACAGGGGGGTGATCAATGAAAGGGGGGTGATCAATGACAGGGGGGTGATCAGGGAGTCTATATGGAGTGATCACCCCCGTCATTGATCACCCCCCTGTAAGGCTCCATTCAGATGTCCGTATGTGTTTTGCGGATCCGATCCATGTATCAGTGGAATCGTAAAAAACATACGGATGTCTGAATGGAGCCTTACAAGGGGGTGATCAATGACAGGGGGGTGATCAATGACAGGGGGTGATCAGGGAGTCTATATGGGGTGATCAGGGGTTAATAAGTGACAGGGGGGGTGTAGTGTAGTGGTGTTTGGTGCTACTTATTACTGAGCTGCCTGTGTCCTCTGGTGGTCGATCCAAGCAAAAGGGATCACCAGAGGACCAGGTAGCAGGTATATTAGACACTGTTATCAAAATAGCGTCTAATATACCTGTTAGGGGTTAAAAAAAAATCGCATCTCCAGCCTGCCAGCGAACGATCGCCGCTGGGAGGCTGGAGATCCACTCGCTTACCTTCCGATCCTGTGAACGCACGCGCCTGTGTGCGCGCGTTCACAGGAAATCTTGCGTCTCGCGAGATGACGCATGGATGCGTCCAGGAGGAATGAATCAACCACCTCCAGGACGCATCCGTGCGTTAGGCGGTCGGGAGGTGGTTAAAGAGAAAAGCATTTAGCGGGGAGTGGTAAACAGCAGAACTAGACATTTATATCTAATAAGATATATTATAAAGTTTCTTATGGTCGCCTGTACTATTAATTTATGTAAAGTTTGTAAACAGTTAGTGATAGTCTCACTTCTGTAAGTGGCATTTATCATGTAGAGAAAGTTAAAACAAGCCACTTACTAATTTATTGTTATTATCCATATTGCTTCCTTTGTTGGTTGGATAAAAATACCACATGACCTAACCCCTCAGGTAAACACCGTAAAAAGTAAGAAAATAGCAAGCAATCAAAAAGTCATATGCAACCCAAAATTGTACCAATCAAACCATCATCTCATCCCACAAAAATTATACCTTACCTAAGAGAATCACCCCAAAAATAAAAATAAACTATGGCTTTCAGACTATGGTGACACTAAAACATGATTTTTTTTTCTTTCAAAAATGATATTAGTGTATAAAACCTAAATAAAAAAAAAAGTATACATATTAGGTATCACCACGTTCGTAACAACCTTCTCTATAAAAATATCACATGATTTAACCACTCAGGTGAACACCGTAAAAAATAAAAACAATGTTAAAAGGCCATTTTGTCACCTTACATCACAAAAAGTGTAATAGCAAGCGATCAAAAAGTCATATGCACCCCAAAATTGTACCAAACAGTCATCTCATACTGAAAAAAATTAGCTCCTACATAAGACAGTCGCCCAAAAAATAAAAGTAAATATGGCTTTCAGAATATGAAGGCACTAAAAAATTTTTTTGTTAAAAAATGCTTTATTATGTAGAACTGAAAAAAACAACCCAAAAATGGTCATATTTGGTATTGTCGCGTCCGTAACAACCTGCTCTATAACAATAGCTCATGATCTAACCTGTCAGATAAACGTTGTAAATAACCAAACATAAAAACAGTGCCAAAACAGCTATTTTTTGTTACCTTGCCTCACTAAAATAGTACCAATAAAACTGCCACCTTATCCCGTAGTTTCCAAAATGGGGTCACTTTTTTTGTAGTTTCTACTCTAGGGGTGCATCAGGGGGTCTTCAAATGTGGCATGGCAAGTTAAAATTATCCCAGGGAAATCTGCCCTTCAAAAACCATATGGCGTTCCTTTCCTTCTGCGCCCTGCCGTGTGCCCCTACAGCAGTTTATGACCACATGTGGAGTTTTCTGTAAACTACAGAATCAGGGCATTAAATATTGAGTTTAGTTTGGCTGTTAATCCTTGCTTTGTTAGCGGAAAAAAAAGATTAAAATTGAAAATCTGCCCAAAAAAGTGAAATTCAGAAATTTCATATCCATTTTCAATTAATTCTTGTGGAACACCTAAAGGGTTAACAAAGATTGTAAAATCAGTTTTGAATACCTTGAGGGGTGTAATTTCTAAAATGGGGTCACTTTTTGGGAGTTTCTACTGCATCAGGGTGGCCATATAAATCACAGAAAAAATGCACCAAACGGATATGCCACTGACTATACTGGCTAGTCATAAATGCAGATATTAAAAGCTGAGACTTTCGCCAATATATTCCTGTCAGGAAAATATCGGAGCCCTTCATGCACCACGTCACGGTCACTCAGCATGGCAAAGGGTCCTACCACTACGCTAACTATGGTGTGAACAAGGTCTGAAGGTGATGTAATCCAGCTCACAGCCAGGCTTCCACACAAACGCCTAGCAGGACAACTAGTGCAATATGAACAAAGCCAGACTGTAAGCCACACCCATATCAGACCATGTGATGGAGGTCACCAGGTGCAAAAGAGTGTTTAAATGCCAGATATTTTCCTGACAGGAATATATTGGCGAAAGTCTCAGCTTTTAATATCTGCATTTATGACTAGCCAGTATAGTCAGTGGCATATCCGTTTGGTGCATTTTTTCTGTGATTTATATGATTGTATTTTCATCCGCACAATGCTCCGTTTTGTGTAGGATGCCCTTGTGGTGCATGTGGACCGCGCCGACATCCTCCACCGTATGCATTTTTTGCTGGGGATAGTCGTTTGCTGCGGTCCACACACGGTGGGGCTGCTCCCCCAATGAAAAACACGCTACAGTGTTAGGGGTTGAGCAGCTCCTCCAGTATTGCCACTATATTTCTGTGTTTTTGTCGTGCATCAGGGTGGCTTTAAATGGGACATAGTGTCAAATAACCAGTCCATCAAAATCTGCCTTCCAAAAACCATATGGCATTCCTTTCCTTCTGCGCCCTGCCGTGTGGCCATACAGCAGTTTACGACCACATATGGGGTGTTTCTGTAAACTAAAGAATCGGGGCAATAAATATTAAGTTTTGTTTGGCTGTTAACCTTTGCTTTGTTAGCGGGGGGAAAAAATGATTAAAATGGAAAATATGCCAAAAAAGTGAAATTCTGAAATTTTCCATTAATTCTTGTGGAACACCTAAAGGGTTAACAACGTTTTTAAAATCTGATTTTAAAACCTTGAGGGGTGTAGTTTCTAAAATGGGGTCATTTTTGGGTGGTTTCTATTATGTAAACCTCACAAAGTGACTTTAGACCTGAACTGGTCCTTAAAAAGTGGGTTTTGGAAATTTTCTGAAAAATTTCAAGATTTGCTTCTATACTTATAAGCTTTCTAACATACCCAAAAAATAAAATGGCATTCACAAAATGAGCCAAACATGAAGTAGACATATGGGAAATGTAAAGTAATAACCAATATATAATCCCAACCAAAAATTATGGCCACAACAAGAAAAAAAGCACAAAGTAAATAAAATAAAAAGGAAAAATTGTACAATTAATTTCCTTAGTTTACATTGTCAAAATTAAAATAATAAAAATTATTAATACTCTTTTGACAACATATAATGGAATTTGCTTTGTGTTTGCACAAGGGAAACATGAGAAAAGTAAAAAAAATAATATATATATTGTGGGAGTTTTAACTCTGTCACTGTGCACACATACACACGTGTCAGTTCACTCTTCACCACAGGCAGTGTTTATTTCAGCAAACAAAAGTAAACATGTCCAAACTTTAGCTTTGAGCTTTCTTCAGCCCACAAATATTGCACAACATAAAGTCCCACATTTTGTGTTCAGTCCAAATCAGGTAACAAAACAATATGATCTCACCACTCTCTGGGGTCTTTCATAGACCAATTCCTCCCTCTTCGCTTGTTCAGCTATGAGCTCCCAGGCTATGAGCTGTGCGCTACGATTGGCCAGCGCTGCAGCAAGGGACAACCCTAATACAAAAACTCCGCCCAGTACAACAGAGGGAGCTGCAGACACCGGAGCCTATACCAGGCGAACGGAGCGGCGCCCAGACATACTAGTAAGTGCAGGGGGACCCCTGGGCGCCGCTCTGCCCACTGATATAGTTCGTTTTTAGTTTTTATGGGCTTTGGCAGCGTATGGAGGAACCGGTCCATCACCACTTTTTCCACCATTTGAGCTGGGGAGGATGATTCTGGCTGTAACCATTTTTGTATCGAACATTTGGGACCTGGGAGGCTTATCTTGGCAAAACTCCCAGCTGTGAACACGCTGCGCTCGGACTGCATCAGTCACCCCCTGCCGAGCAAGAATTTCTGCTTTTAGCTTGCCGTATTCTTTAGCATCTTGCAAGGTTAAATCATAATAGGCTTTCTGAGGTTCTCCTGTTAAATATGGCGCCAACACTTCTGCCCACTGCTCGGGTGGGAGACTCTCCCTTTCTGCCACCCTTTCAAATATGGACAGGTACGCCTCAACGTCGTCCTCAGGTGTCATTTTTTGCAAAGTTCCCCTCACATTTTTACGGGCTTTAACACTGCCATTTTGACTGGGAAGGCTCACCCCCTCCTGAGATTTGACGGCCTCAGTCAATACAGACATCTGTCGTATCAGGAGCTGATTTGTCTCTTGCTGGGCTTGCATAGCCTCCATATGGGCTTTCTGCTGTTGAGCAGTAGCCTGTTGCTACAGCAAGTTAGCCTGCACCAATTGCTTTACTAAATCCTCCATGGTTGGATGTTCAGACTGTAATTTCGCTGCAGTTTTTACCCAGGACATTTACCTCCTACAACTGCCGGTGGCTGCGATTTCTAGTTGTGCCCGCATCCGACACCAATTGTGGGGGTTTTAACTCTCACTGTGCATTTTATATATATATATATATATATATATATATATATATATATATATTCTTCTACATATATACTATTATTATTATTATTAATGAATTTTAATATAACTTAATAATAATACTGTACATAAGCTCTTTTCTCATGTTTAATCCCATTGGAGTTCTGGAGTTCAGTCTAAAAATCCAGAATGCCTCTCTCTGTAGAGTCATTTTTTTTTATATCTCCATCTCTGGGGGGGGGCACCACTTTTTCTATTGCAAATGTTTAGAAGCTTTTCAAGCTGCGGTCATGTGAGGATATAAAGTGTTTGGCTGCATTTGATGTACCTAGGCAGAAAGGATTAGTTATGTAATTAATATGTTCTAATATCCTAGTTTTAAATTTCCTAGAAGAACTGCTTACGTACATAAAATCGCAGTCAGCACACCGTATAATATAAACTATACCCACTGTATTACAATTGATGTAACTTTTAATTGGAAACTCCAAGCTATGTTTTGAATCATGAAAGCTTTTGACAGTCACAGTATATTTACGTTTTACATGATGACTTCCACATCTATAAAAGCCCATGTATTTCAATTAAATGTTGGTTGTGGTTTTGGTCACATTAGGAAAAAATGGAGAGGAAAGAGTGTTAGCTAATGTTCGTGAATGTCTTGATACTACCCTACAACCACTTTTTAATACTTCATATAAAATGTCATCCTCATATAAGATGGGGAGTCAATACTAATGTGTGTGAAATAACATTATTTTTACCTTCCTTTCTGTGTTTATTTTTATTTTCTCTGTATTGGAACAGGCTATCATATAAGGCCACACCACTCACCCCCCACAGCTCTGCCCTGGAGCTACAGGAAGAGGCAGTACATAAAAAAAATAATGTTAGAGCATATTCCAGCAAAGTTAAAATAAATGCTATAAGATCAGTGTCCAGATTGGTTCATCTCTTTTCAATGCAACATCTTTCAAGTGCAACTCTTTAAGTGCACATAATGAATTATACCAGAATGTAATTAATATGGATATGGAATCCACTTTGTCATCACTGCCTACTGACCATCACCCAATTCTCTCCTCTCCAGGTATGTCTACATTGAAGCTAACTGCTGCACCCAGCTTTTCCACAGTCTGATATTGTCCACACCCCTCATCTTTCCTTCTCATCCCTGGTATGTCTACATTGAACTTTAATGTCTTTTTCCCTGCTGGATTTATTGATTATTTGTTTACATTGACTATTTCACCCTGTATCTGGTCCTCCCTTGATTAGCCCATATGTAGCCCCCTCCCTTCTTGGTCACACCTGATTGAACACTGAGTGGTATAAATCTAAGTCCTTAGGTGTTTTAGACCTTGGTCTTGTCAATGCAACATCTTTCAAGTGCAACTCTTTAAGTGCACATACCGAATTATACCAAAATTGGACCAGAAGGGGACCACAGGTGATTACAGACATAGTTACTGCAAACAATGTTTACATTTTTCATCTTACTCTTCCCACTTTTCCACAATCTCCTGAAATACCCCCACATCCATTCACCCAGCAAGAAAATATTCATCTCTTCCTCCATCTTACCTTCTCATCTGACCGCTTGCACATACCTGTTTGGCAACGTAAAAAACTTCCTTTGCAAACACACACAGATACCTCATGCCCTCTCATTCTCATCTATTAACACTTTCTCTGCTTCTCCTTACTGCTGGTAATATCTCTCCAAATCCAGGCCCCCTTCAGCAAATCCCCACTATCAGCTACACGTCACAGTACAAATCTCCTTATACAAATTTCTGCAACCCCTTAAACTTAATAACCATTCCTCTGACCCCTGCTCCTTTGATTCCTCTTGCAGGAGCATTATGGAATGCACGCTCTGTCTGTAACAAACTGTCCTACATTCATGATCTTTTCATCTCTCAAAAACTTTCCTTTCTGGGTCTCACAGAAACATGGCTGACACCCTCTGACACCTCCTCCCCTTCTAAACTCTTATATAGTGGATTTCATTTCACTCACACTCCTCGCCCCTGCTGCAAACATGGTGGAGGAGTTGGTCTTTTCCTATCAGACACCTGCTCCTACAACCCAACTCCACTGCCATCCTCCATTACGCTCACCTCATTTGAAGTACACCTTGTTCGCCACTACTCTCCCTCCAACCTTCAAGTAGCTGTCATTTACCGGCCCCCAGGCCCAGCCACCATCTTTCCTGACCACTTGAACACCTGGATACTACACTTTCTTTCTGCTGACATCCCCACTATCATCATGGGTGACTTCAACATCCCTATTGAAACCTGCCACGCAGCCGCCTCTAAACTCCTATCACTCTCTTCCTCCATCGGCCTCTCACAGTGGTCTTCAGCTCCCACCCACAGAGATGGTCACACTCTGGATCTCATCTTAACTCCTCTCTGCTCCCTATTTAACCTTTATAATTCGCCTCTACCCCTATCCGACCACAACCTACTCACCTTCTCTTCATTGGTCTCTTCTGCTGCTCCCCCGGTCCACACACTAGCACACTCCCGCAGGAACCTTAAACATCTCGACCTTTGCTTGCTTTCTGACTCTCTTCTCTCACTCTTTACCATCTGTTCCCTCCAAGACCCAGATGCTGCCACCACCCTATATAACACCACAATAAGTACAGCTCTGGACACTGTTGACCCCCTCACACATAACAAAACCCTGAAAAACAACAGACAACCGAGGCACACCAACCTGACCAAAAAACTCAGACAAGCTTCCAGGGCTGCTATGCGGCGATGGAAGAAATCCCATTCTAAAGATCAATTCACCGCATACAAGTAATCCCTCCTCATATTCAAATCCTCAGTCGCTGATGCAAAACAGGCCTACTTCTCATCCCTCATATCTCCCCTGTCCCACAGCCCTAAACTACTTTTTTACATTTTTAACTCCCTTCTCCATCCCCCAGTGCCCCCACCCTCTCCTCTCATCTCAGCTGAGAACTCACCATTACAGAACAAAAACTCTCCACTCTCCAGATCACATCTCACCACCTGTGCACTTGACCCAATCCCATCCCACTTCATCCCTAACCTCACCACAGTGTTTGTCCCAGCCCTAACTCATCTCTTCAATCTATAACTAACCTCTGGTGTATTCCCCTCTGCTTTTAAACATGCTACCATTACACCCATCCTCAAAAATCCTTCACTGGACACATCTTCTTTGTCCAGTTATCACCCCATATCGCTTCTTCCGTATGCCTCAAAGCTACTTGAACAACATGTCCATTCGGAACTCTCCTCTCACCTATCCTCCTGCTCCCTCTTTGACCGGCTACGATCTGGCTTACGATCCTACCACTCAACTGAGACTGCCCTTACCAAAGTCACCAATGACCTACTAACAGCCAAAACCAAAAAAACATTACTCTGTCCTCCTTCTCCTTGACCTGTCCTCTGCTTTTGACACTGTCGACCACTCCTTTCTGTTGCAAACTCTCTCATCTCTTGGCATCACTGACCTGGTCCTCCACTGGATCACATCATACCTCACAGACCGGACAGCGTCTCCCACTCTCACACCACCTCCTCGTCTCATTCCCTCTCTGTTGGTGTCCCGAAAGGCTCTGTCCTAGGACCCCTGCTCTTCTCTATTTACACTTTTGGCCTGGGACATCTCATAGAGTCCCCTGGCTTTCAGTATTACTCTTATGCTGATGACACACACATCTACCTCTCTGGTCCAGACATCACCACCTTATTATCCAGAATCCCACAATGTCTATCTTCTATATCATCCTTCTCCTCTCGCTTTCTAAAACTTAACATGGATAAAACAGAATTCATCATCTTTCCCCCATCTTGCTCAACCCCCCCAACAGACCTATCTATCCCGATCAATGGCTGCACACTCTCCCCGGTCAACCAAGTCCGCTGCCTTTGTGTGACCTTTGATTCTGCCCTCTCCTTCCAACCGCACATCCAAGCACTTTCCACCACCTCCAACTCAAAAACATCTCCGGCATTTGAGCTTTCCTTAACTTTGAATCTGCGAAAATGCTTGTACATGCCCTCATCATCTCCCGCCTAGACTACTGCAACATACTCCTCTGTGGCCTTCCATATAGCACTCTCGCACCCCTCCGATCTATCCTTAACTCTGCTGCCTGACTAATCCACCTCTCACCCTGTTACTTCTCTGCCTCTCCCCTCTGCCAATCCCTTCACTGGCTCCCCATTGCACAGCGAATTCAGTTCAAAATACAAATACATACAAGGATGTCCACAACCTGTCCCCTCCCTACATCTCTGAGCTACTTTCCCGATACATCCCCACACGCAATCTCCGATCCTTACAAGACCTCCTTCTCTCCTCTCGTCTAATCACCTCTTCACACAATCGCCTCCAATATTTCTCCTCACTCTGGAACTCGCTACCCCAACATAACAGACTCTCACTTACAGGGGAATCCTTCAAAAGAAACCTAAAAACCCACCTCTTCAGACAAGCCTACAACAAGTGACCCTGCTGCCTCTATACTGCCATGACCAACTTCACCCTCACCTACTGTGTCATTCTCCCATACCATGTAGATTGGAAGCCCTCACGGGCAGGGCCCTCTTTCCTTCTGTACCAGTTTGTAACTCGTCTTGTTTATGCTTAGTGTAATTGTCTGTATTATGTATGTATACCCCTTTTCATATGTACAGCACTATGGAATGAATGGCATTTAATAATAATAAATAATAATAATAATCTCCAAAAATTATGATAGGTGTATTCCCTCCTTTATAGGAGTATAGACTCCACACTGCATGTAACCATAAACATGTTCTCATCAAGATGGAAACCATTAAGGTATCTAAGCATATCTGCTGTGTGTCCTTCACAAAGGATGGTAAAGTTTGAATGCCCTGTTGTAGGTAAAAGTCCACAAACCTGCAGATGTTGTTACATATGCCCAAAATCGCATGCCTCAAAGGTTTGGTGGGGTTTTTGTGGATATTTGGAACTCAGCAGAATGTGGGTTTAACTGGAAAACCTACTGTTAGTCCCTCCATAAGTTTAGGACTAAAAATCTCGACCCCCTCTTTAGTAAAGAGTCTGAATTGCACTATAAACTCAAGCTTACACTAAGGTGGCAAAATGCCTGCGGCATCCAGGGATGCCACAGTGTACAGTGCACTACTGCTTTCTTGTACTAGACAGGTTAAAATAGGCAGTTATTTTTCCCCAATGGTAACCGGCTTGTATTACAGGGATTATAAGAAGTAATAACTAAGTAAACTGGGTACGTATATTATTACCCAGCTACCATGGTTATTTATAGGTACTGTAGTATACTCTTATATTGTGCACTATTGATCCACTGTATGACCTAGGCTAGGCTCTTTTATCATCAAGACCTGCACTCAGATAGGACACAGTTTCCTCAGCTACACATGCCTTAACATGTACAATAGAACACCAAACAGACAGCTCACGATCCTCCAACTGTTGCACGGGAAAGGGCAGTCCCCATCAATCAATTCAACAGGAAATCCCAGCACCTGTGTTAGTTTTAATCCATGTTATTCTTTATTGCATAGAGTATAAATACAAGATTACAGGACGCGTTTCGGCTCGTCCAGCCTTCCTCAACTGCACAATACCAAATAGTGACATGCACATCACCTAATCATGACATCATCAATTAGACAATCATGATAGCACACACATGTAATCCTTTAAATATATCAATGGATGCATTTATCCTACTATGACCCAGTCCATCCGAAGGAAAATCGGATCCTCCCATATCAGGTTCTTGGTACCGTGGTCTGAAAAAAAATGCATCCAGATGAAAAACATATTAAAATGACATAACCTCGTAGTCCCTGTTCAGGCCTCTTGGATACAAAGTATTTAAAGGATAACGTTGATGTGAACTCGCCCTAACGTTAGTTTCATTAATGAGGTATACGTCTGTAGAAGAGGAATAATGTGTAGATGTTTCAATCATTTACTCTTGAAAACTTCCATTGGGACTGCCATCTCAGAAATACACACTTTCTTCCTCTATCATCAGAGCAGCAGGGTGTGCATGCTTTATGGCATTTGCAATTAATGGGACTCAATTGACAGAAAAATTTCACAGATGGACGTTAAATAGCTATTGGACAAACACTGCTGCAGCAGACAGCTATTACTTCTATAAAAGATCTGCAGGTGACTTTGATCTGAAATCTATCAGCAAGCACAGAAATATAGAGCCACAAGAATTAAAAAATCCCGTCTCCGACACGGTTCCTAGCAGATCAGTGTTCACATTAGATTTTTGTAATGTGAACAAAAATTGGCTTGAACGCTGCGTCCCTGAGGGCAATTTCAGGTGTGGACACTGCTCCATGTGTGAACAGATGCGGAGAGGCGCACATTTAAAAATTGGAGCCATAAAACACAGAGTGAGGGACTTCATTAATTGTAGGTCCACCTTTGTAGTTTATGCTCTTTTCTGCCCCTGCGGACATTTTTATATTGGAAAAACTTTCAGACCCCTTTTCGTTCGTTTTAGAGAGCACAAGTACAGCCTTAAAACAGAAATTGGAGCCACTAGATTAATACAACATATGAAAGAATCGCACCAAAACCGCGAGGACCTCCTACAGATTGCAGGTCTAGAAATAGTGAAATTACCGCCTCGCGGCGGAGACAGAAAAAAGCTTCTCCTAAAGAGAGAAGCATTATGGATCATTAAGACAGAAGCGATGGGACCATCAGGTTTTAATGATAGGAATGATTTATTTGTTTTTGTTTGACACACTGATTTTTTGGTGTAATAGAGTATTGAATGAGTTAACACGGTGTTCCTCTATGTGATGCGGTGGGGGGAGTGGCCTGACCTGACCTTTATAGGTCAGTCACTCACCTCCACAGCATGAAAGGCATGATGAAGCGCTCCTATCGTGAAACAGCTGTAGCCGTACCTCCATTTGACCTATGTGCACAGACCTGCCTGTACCCTATTTTATAGAAGCCTAATAAACTGGACGTTTTAGGCTACTTTCACACTAGCGTTCGGGGCTCCGCTCGTGAGCTCCGTTTGAAGGGGCTCACAAGCGGCCCCGAACGCATCCGTCCAGCCCTAATGCATTCTGAGTGGACGCGGATCCGCTCAGAATGCATCAGTCTGGGGGCGTTCAGCCTCCGCTCCGCTCAGCAGGCGGACACCTGAACGCTGCTTGCAGCGTTCGGGTGTCCGCCTGGCCGTGCGGAGGCAAGCGGATCCGTCCAGACTTACAATGTAAGTCAATGGGGACGGATCCGTTTAAAGATGACACAATATGGCTCAATCTTCAAACGAATCCGTCCCCCATTGACTTTCAATGTAAAGTCTGGACGGATCCGTTCAGGCTACTTTCACACTTAGAAATTTTTCTAAGTTATAATGCAGACGGATCCGTTCTGAACGGATGCAAACGTCTGCATTATAGGAGCGGATCCGTCTGATGAAACATCAGACGGACCCGCTCCGAACGCTAGTGTGAAAGTAGCCTTATCTTGGAATTGGTGAGTGCCGCTGTCTCCTTTGCATCTCTCTTCTGAATACAGCTATTACTTCTAACTCCCTCATACACATGCATACTGAGCAGGTAATAGGATACTACCAGACGCCTGGGAGGAATACTCGTTGTAATACTGCTGCCGATTGCCCGATGAAGGAGCAATTGTGATTTATAAGCAGACCATGATTACACAGCACGATCTGCCACCAGCAAACAACTAGACAGCATAGGAACGAGCGATGGTATAACGATCGCTCCTCCCCCTACTGTAGAGGCGATCGCTGCATGTAATAGCAGTGGTCTCCTCCGCTAGAAAGCAGGTGATTGCAGGGAAGGAATGCTTCCTTCCCGACAATCATCTGCAGAATTGGGCTGTGTAATACAGCCTTTACCTAGGGTTCCAACAATACAATTGCCAATAGGGTTATCCAGGACTTTTATATTAATGGCCTATCCATAGGATATCTGATTGCCTATCCCTAGGATATTTGGCCTATCAATAACTGATTGCCACAGGTCCGAATCTTGGCACCCCCTACCAATCATCTGTTATTCGGTAGCTCTGGCATTGGAACTACACAGCTCCACAGCTGGTTACTGCAGCACTGCTTCCATTGAAGTGAATGGGAATAGTGCTGCAGTACACAGCGAAAGGAACTGCTGAGTTCCAGCACCAAGGCTGCTAAAACATAGCTGCTGATAGTATTTTGATGGCTTATGCTAAGGACACACCCTCAATATAAAACCTCTCTAAACTCCCTGTCTTCTGCTGACTCTGTCCCAGGCTACACACCAAAGCTGGAAAAACAAGGATTGTGAGCTTATTATGTCTGTTTATTTTTTCATATGGATATTCACATGAAAGACGCCACCAAAACGTAAAAAAATATATTTTAAATATTTTTTTAAATAGGTCATTTTCTCACGATATATTCCCTTCAAAAAGAAAAAGGAATCAAAACAGTTTGTACTATACTAATGTAAACTGCCATTTGCTAAGCCAAATTCAACAGATGAGCTGTTTTGCTCATGATCACTTGTCAGTGGCAGTTTTGCAGAAACTGGGAAACATCCAGCAGAAGTCCGTGCGGCAGCAATAGGGTATACTTAGTTACAAATCACTGCCCTGTTACCTTCGCAGTCCTGTAGTCTTGTAACCTACTACGTATACCATTGCAGTGTTGTACTGCTTCTAGAAGCTGTTATGTCTTTGATTGACAGGCAGAGGGTGTAGAGAACGTTTATTTATTTTTTCTAGGAGAGAGTAACCGTCAAAATGATCTGCCTGCAGCTCCCACCCCCATACGATTATGTTATTTATGGTGCTCTTCTGGGATGCCTTAGCATGGAATTATAACAGCTGCCATAGAAGTGCAACCAGAATAAACCAGTGTGTGACTTTGCAGCCGTCCCATCGGCAGTCCTTCGTTTAAGTGTCATACAGGTAATCATATCTACTTTTGTGTATTCAGCTGATGCACGATTCATCTTGGGGTGGCCACGTTAAAAGAACAGTCATGTGTGCTGATAATTGTGGACTTTAGATACCCTAAAACAAAGATGTCAACTGTTTCAGGGTCAAACTGAATCACAGTACCTTTTGCATCCCAAAACTTTTCTGGCTACATAGCTTTTTGTGTTATGTAATGTTTATGTCTTTCTGTTTAATTATACCCAGGCCATGGCAATGCATTGTTGCATCCCTGTACAAAAGAGCAGGGTGTATCGGAATGAGAAAGCTTGTCATAGTTTCAGTCTTTGCTTAGATTATCTTCTTCTCAGCCTTTACATATGTATCCAGCAATCGTTATCTTTATAGCAGGAAATAAATATTTGCATTGGCATATAACCTGCTTATAAAAACTGCAGTCATGAACATGCATGCACTGCTATATTAAATACCAAAACACAATAAAAACATTTTTTGGAACTGAACAGTACCTCTGAACACACGGCTTGCTAACAGGACTTTTTTAAGGTCATATGTAGTGCATGCTGGAATATTTCTGCTGCTTTAGTAGCTAGACCAAATATGCATGTTAACCCAAACTAACTTTTCAAAGCCCTTTCATGTCGGCTGCTCTAACAAAACTAGGAACTGAACTCCGAATTTAAGCAAATATATGGTAACTTATAGTGTTGAGCGCAAATATTTGAATTTTAATCGTGAATATCGGCACTTCGAGAATTTGCAAATATTTAGAATATGGCGCTATATATTTGTAAATTCGATATTTTTTTTTTTAACACAGTAGACATCAGGTGATCATCCCTCCCTTCTTCTTGCTTGTGGGCCAATGAGAAGGCTTCGTCACAGCTTAGCAACATCCCTAGTAACCAATAGAAAAGTTGCCTACCCCTTACTATATAAGAACCTCCCCAGCAGCCATTTTCTAAAGTTTATTGCAGTTATGAAAGAGACAGCAGTGTCATTGCTGTGCTCTGTATTACATTAGACTGTCCATAGATACATGCTACAGACATAGTGCTGTGATGTCACACATTACACGTATTGCGAAAAAATATGAGCATCATTAATTGCCGAAAATTCGCAAGCGCAAATATATTGGAGCACTCTATCTGCATATAAAGCTATTCTAATGTTCTGCCATGCCAACCATTTTCTCCAGTCTCAGGAAACTTATACCAGCTTGAAAAATGTAGCATATGTGACCCACGCCTGTATTTCGTGCGCATTACACGAATATTACAGTGTCGATTTTTGCAATTAAGAATATAATCTCGAAAATATGATGAATATTCTACAAAATATTCGCGAAACATCGCTAATTTGAATTATGCCCCTGCCGCTCATCACTAGTAACTTAGGCTACTTTCACACTAGCATTTGGGGCTCCGCTTGTGAGTTCCGTTTGAAGGGTCTCACAAGCGGCCCCGAACGCATCCGTACTGCCCTAATGCATTCTGAGTGGATGCGGATCCGCTCAGAATGCATCAGTCTGGCAGCGTTCAGCTTCCGCTCCGCTCAGCAAGCGGACACCTGAACGCTGCTTGCAGTGTTCGGGTGTCCGCCTGGCCGTGCGGAGGCAAACGGATCCGTCCAGACTTACAATGTAAGTCAATGGGGACGGATCCGTTTGAAGCTGACACAGTATGGCTCAATTTTCAAACGGATCCGTCCCCCATTGACTTTCAATGTAAAGTCTGGACGGATCCGTCTTAACTACTTTCCCACTTAGAATTTTTTTTAAACTATAATGCAGACGGATCCGTTCTGAACGGATCCAAACATCTGCATTATAGGAGAGGATCCATCTGTGCAGACATCAGACGGACCCGCTCTGAATGGTAGTGTGAAAGTAGCCTTACTTGTTTCTCACACTCCAATTTGTCAAACCTCTGTCTCATAAATAACTGTGGATATACGCCCTTTTAGCATTTTAAGCACCTTTTGTTATATATGTATATAGACTATAAATTGCCTACAAATAGTATTGATCGAGCATGCTCGGCCAAATACTACTTCAGCTCAAGCATCGCGAGCATCTGTTCGAGCGCGATGCTCGAGTCTCCTCCCCGCTTGTTTTTTGGCTGCTATGCAGCCAATAAACGTGCAGGTAAGTACTGCTACTCACTGTAATGCCATAGCCATGTTGGTTACTGGCATTACAGTGATTGGCTGGCCGGAACGCGTCATCGGGTGCTATAAAGCACCCGATGAAAACGTTGTTCGGCCAGTCTTAGTTAGGGAGAGCTGTGCTGTAGAAAGGACAGATAGTGTAGGGAATTACATTTTATTTTTTTGTTAGGCAGGGTTGGTGTTAGAGACCTAAAAGTCCTTTTAAGGACTATTGTTGTATCTGGCAGCAATATATATTAGCGCTAAATTGCGTGCAATTATTTGGCCGCTGCAGACAGCAACATTATCTGCGCGTATCTCCTGTTTAACGTGTGCGCATAATAAAAATATTTGTGACATCCAGTGTACTTTTTCCGTAGACGGTGTCCACTGTGGACAGTGACATTACCTGCGGTACATCTCCTGTGTAACATTTGCGCATCCTAAAAATATCTGTGACATCCAGTGTACTTTTTCCGTAGAGGCAGCGGACAGTGACATTACCTGCGCCACATCTCCTGTGTAACGTTTGCGCATCCTAAAAATATCTGTGACAACCAGTGTACTTTTTCCGTACATGCCCATCACGAAATACCTGGGGGTGTCTTCTTTCCAAAATGGGGTCACTTGTGGGGTAGTTATACTGCCCTGGCATTTTAGGGGCCCGAATGCGTGAGAAGTAGTTTGAAATCAAAATCTGTAAAAAATGCCCCAGCCATTTTTTACAGATTTTGATTTCAAACCACTTCTCACGCATTCGGGCCCCTAAAATGCCAGGGCAGTATAACTACCCCACAAGTGACCCCATTTTGGAAAGAAGACACCCCAAGGTATTTCGTGATGGGCATAGTGAGTTCATGGAAGTTTTTATTTTTTGTCACAAGTTAGTGGAATATGAGACTTTGTAAGAAAAAAATTAAAAATAAATAAATCATCATTTTCCGCTATCTTGTGACAAAAAAAATAAAAAAATTCTAGGAACTCGCCATGCCCCTCACGGAATACCTTGGGGTGTCTTCTTTCCAAAATGAAGGTCACATGTGGGGTATTTATACTGCCCTGGCATTTTAGGGGCCCTAAAGCGTGAGAAGAAGTCTGGGATCCAAATGTCCAAAAATGCCCTCCTAAAAGGAATTTGGGCCCCTTTGCGCATCTAGGCTGCAAAAGTGTCACACATGTGGTATCGCCGTACTCAGGAGAAGTTGGGCAATGTGTTTTGGGGTGTCTTTTTACATATACTCATGCTGGGTGAGAGAAATATCTCGGCAAAAGACAACTTTTCCCATTTTTTATACAAAGTTGGCATTTGACCAAGATATTTATCTCACCCAGCATGGGTATATGTAAAATGACACCCCAAAACACATTGCCCAACTTCTCCTGAGTACGGCAATACCACGTGTGACACTTTTTTGCAGCCTAGATGCGCAAAGGGGGCCACATTCCTTTTGAGGGCATTTTTAGACATTTGGATCCCAGACTTCTTCTCACGCTTTAGGGCCCCTAAAATGCCAGGGCAGTATAAATACCCCACATGTGACCCCATTTTGGAAAGAAGACACCCCAAGGTATTTAATGAGGGGCATGGCGAGTTCATCGAATTTTTTTTTTTTTGCCACAAGTTAGCGGAAATTGATTTTTTTTTTTTTTTTCTCACAAAGTCTCCCTTTCCGCTAACTTGGGACAAAAATTTCAATCTTTCATGGACTCAATATGCCCCTCACGGAATACCTTGGGGTGTCTTCTTTCCGAAATGGGGTCACATGTGGGGTATTTATACTGCCCTGGCATTTTAGGGGCCCTAAAGCGTGAGAAGAAGTCTGGAATATAAATGTCTAAAAAATGTTACGCATTTGTATTCCGTGAGGGGTATGGTGAGTTCATGTGAGATTTTATTTTTTGACACAAGTTAGTGGAATATGAGACTTTGTAAGAAAAAAATAATAATAATAATTTCCGCTAACTTGGGCCAAAAAAAATGTCTGAATGGAGCCTTACAGGGGGGGCTGATCAATGACAGGGGGGTGATCATGGAGTCTAAATGGGGGGATCACCCCCCTGTCATTGATCACCCCCCTATAAGGCTCCATTCAGACGTCCGTATGTTTTTTACAGATCCACGGACACATGGATCGGATCCGCAAAACACATACGGACGTCTGAATGGAGCCTTACAGGGGGGTGATCAATGACAGGGGGGTGATCACGGAGTCTAAATGGGGTGATCACCCCCCTGTCATTTGTCACCCCCTATAAGGCTCCATTCAGATGTCCGTATGTGTTTTGCGGATCAGATCCATGTATCCGTGGATCCGTAAAAAACATACGGACGTCTGAATGGAGCCTTACAGGGGGTGATCAATGACAGGGGGGTGATCAATGACAGGGGGGTGATCAGGGAGTCTATATGGGGTGATCACCCCCCTGTCATTGATCACCCCCCTATAAGGCTCCATTCAGACGTCCGTATGTGTTTTGCGGATCCGATCCATGTATCCGTGGATCCGTAAAAAACATACGGACGTCGGAATGGAGCCTTACAGGAGGGTGATCAATGACAGGGGGGTGATCAGGGAGTCTAAATGGGGTGATCAGGGGTTAATAAGTGACAGGGGGGGGTGTAGTGTAGTGGTGTTTGGTGCTACTTATTACTGAGCTGCCTGTGTCCTCTGGTGGTCGATCCAAACAAAAGGGACCACCAGAGGACCAGGTAGCAGGTATATTAGACGCTGTTATCAAAACAGCGTCTAATATACCTGTTAGGGGTTAAAAAAAATCGCATCTCCAGCCTGCCAGCGAACGATCGCCGCTGGCAGGCTGGAGATCCACTCGCTTACCTTCCGATCCTGTGAACGCGCGCGCCTGTGTGCGCGCGTTCACAGGAAATCTTGCGTCTCGCGAGATGACGCGTATATGCGTGACTCTGCGCAGGGCTGCCGCCTCCGGAACGCAATCCTGCATTAGGCGGTCCGGAGGCGGTTAATTTATTTGCGCATACATTTTCAAAACCTGCGCTACCTTACGTGTGACATATTTGCAAGCATATATACAATTTAATATGCTCAAGGCGAGCAGTAAGGGACGGGGAAGTGGCCGTGCTGCTGATGGTGCACGCAGAGGCCGTGGCGAAACTGTGCCTGCTGCCAGAGCTCAAGAAACAGACTCATCCACGATACCTAGCTTCATGTCCCAGTTTGCAGGGCGGCGCCGGAAACCACTCTCGAAGTCACACCTGTGCGACCAGGTGGTCGGTTGGATTGCAGCAGATAATGCTTCCAGTCGGTTAAGCACCACCCTGTCTTCCACAAAGTCCAGTCAGTAGCCAAGAGTCTGGTCAACAGAATCCTCACCCTTATCCTTCTTCCTCCCACCATGTAGAGTCTTGGCAAACAAGTGATCCCACACTCGGATATTCCGAGGAGCTCTTTTCATCGCCATTCTTTGATTTGGGCCGATCGCCAAGCCCGCTTGAAGAGGGACATGAGGAGATCTTGTGCACTGATTCCCAAACTCTTAAGTATCCACAGTTAGAAGAAGATGACGGTGGTGAACGGCAATTAGTGTTTCAGGAGGTGGATGATGATGATGAGACACAGTTGTCAATAAGTCAACGGCAATTAGTGTCTTAAGAGGTTGATGATGAGGATAAGACACAGTTGTCAATAAGTGAGGTTCTTGTTAGCTCAACAAGTCAGGAGGATGACCAGAGTGAGGAAACGGAAGAGGAGGTGGTGGACGATGAAATCACTGACCCAACCTGGGAAAGTGGCAAGCCGAGCGAGGATAGCAGTACAGAGGGGGAGGGATCCGCAGCACCGCAACAGGCTGGAAAAGGCAGTGGGGTGGCAAAAGGGAGAAGTCGGGCCACACTAAACAGGCCCGCAACTGTTCCCCGGAGCACCCCCTTCCAGCAATCTCCCTTGCCAAGGGGTAGGTGTTCCGCAGTCTGGCGCTTTTTTGAGGAAAGTGCGCACGATAAAAGAATTGTCATTTGCAACCTGTGCTGTACTAAAACTAGCAGGGGCGTGAACACTAGCAACCTCACCACCACCAGCACGATCCGCCACATGGCATCAAAGCACCCTAATAGGTGGGCCGAACGCCTGGGTCCATAATCAGTGTCTGCATTTCACACCACTCTTCCCCTGTGTTAAGTGCTGGCCAATCCCCTGTCCAAGATGCAGGCCCGGATGCCTGCACCTTCGCAAGCACCATCAGCTGGCACATCCACTTCTGTGTCCCAGCGCAGCATACGGATGTCCATACCCCAGGCCTTAGAACAAATGCGCAAATACCCAGCCACCCACCCACAGACCATAGCACTAAATGTGCACCTTTCCAAATTGCTGGCCCTGGAAATGTTGCCATTTAGGCTTGTGGATACTGAGGCTTACCGCAGCCTGATGGCGGCAGCGGTCCCTCATTACTCAGTCCCTAGCCACCACTATTTTTCCCGGTGTGCCGTCCCCGCTTTACACCAACATGTGTCCCATAACGTCACCCATGCGCTGACCAACGCAGTTATTAGGAAAGGTCCACTGACACATGGAAAAGTGCTTGTGGCCAGAGACACTACATTTGCCTGAGGGCACACTGGGTGAACGTTGTGGAGGCCGGGAGCGAGTTGCATCCTGGAATGGCACAGGTGCTACCGACGCCAAGGATTGCGGGCCCTACATTAGTGGCTGCAACCCCCCCTTCTCCTCCTCCACTTTCACCTCTGAATTATCATCTTGCAGCACCAGTCAGACATCAGTCAGTAACTGGAGGCAGTGTAGCACTGCAGTGGGGAAGCGGCAACAGGCCGTGCTGAAACTAATATGTTAATGTGACAAACAGCACACCGCCGCAGAGCTGTGGCAGGGTATAAGGGACCAGACTGAGCTGTGTCTCTGGCCACTCAACCTACTTGGTGGAGGCTTTGGAGCTCGGCAAGCTCACACACATACTATGCCTAGCCCATGTGTTCAACTTAGTGGTTCAGCGGCTTCTCAAAACCTACCCCAATTTGCCTGAGCTACTGGTGAAGGTGCGCCGCGTGTGTGCCCATTTCCGAAATCATCTACAGCTGCCTCCGGTCTGGCAATGCTGCAGCAGCGCTTGCAATGGCCAGCTCACCGACTGTTCTGCGACGTGAGCACGCGCTGGAACTCCGCGTTCCACATGTTGGCCAGGCTTTGTGAGCAGCAGAGGGCATTAGTGGAATACCAGCTGCAACATGGTCAGCGCCTTTCCAGTCAGCTTCCGCACTTCACAAGCGACGAGTGGGCATGGATGTTGGATCTCTGTGAGGTTTTACGCAACTGTGAGGAATCAACACAGATGGTGAGCAGCAATGCCGCTATTATCAGCATAACCATCCCACTTCAGTCTACTGAAATGCTCGCTGCTCACAATGAAGGAGGACACTTTGAATGTGGAAGAGGTGGAAATAGGGGAAGACAGTACACAGGGTGATAGCCAGACCACCCTCCGTTCATCTTCTCAGAGCGAATTGGATGATGGAGGAGCAGGAGACGGTTGCCTCCGCTACGAGGGTAGTACCCACAGCAGGTTTATTCCATCTGTTGAGCGTGGATGGGCCGAAGAGGATGAGGAGATTGAGAGTCATCCTCCTGATGAGGACAGCAAAGTCTTGTCTGTTGGGACTCTGGCACACATGGCTGACTTTATGTTATGCAGCCTTTCCCGCTACCATCGCATTATACGAATTTTGGCCAACAACGATTACCCCCGCTACAAAGAGAACTTCTCATGTCTCATTCCTGTGGTGGAAAGGACTAGCAAAATACCAGAAAGTCCTTGTGGAAAAATTGTTCCCAAAATTTCCAGCTGACAACAATGGCAGCAGAGTATGTAGCTCCTTGGGCAACCGAGGAGGGGAGGGGAACACACAGCAGTTCCAACAGAGGCAAGGCAACACTCTCCAAGGCCTGGGACAGTTTCAGGACACCCCCCCAGCAACCTCACCTTGATGCGCGGCCTAGTGTCACAAGGAGAGAAAAGTTTTGGAAGATGGTTAAGGAGTACATAGCAGACAGGTGTCAGCATCCTCAATGAGCCTTCTGTGCCTTACAACTATTGGGTGTCCAAGCTGGACACGTGGCACGAACTGGCGCTCTACGCCTTGGAGGTGCTGGGCTGCCCTGCCGCAAGCGTTTTGTCAGAGCGGGTATTTAGTGCTGCTGGGGGCATAATAACCGATAAGCGCATCTGACTGAAAATGCTGACAGGTTGACTTATCAAAACGAACAAGGCCTGGATTGCCCCTGACTTCTCTACTCCACCAGAGCACAGCGGCTGAACATAAAGGCACTTTAAATGTGGCTTTTATGGTGTATTGAATACACTGTATTCCCATGCATCCCTTCCACCACAAAAAAGGGTATATGGTTCAATCTTCCTTTTCTCGTCCTCCTCCTCCATCATATCAACATGCTTATTAGGCTGCCCTCGCTCCTAATGTTTTAGAGGGTCAGCTCAGCAGCAGGCTTTCAACCATAATGTTTTCGATGGTTAGCTCAGCAGCAAGCCCTCAACTATAATTTTTTCCATGGTCAGATCAGCAGCAGGCGCTCAACAATAATTTTTTCGATGGTCAGCTCAGCAACAGGCACTCGCCCCTAATGTTTTAGAGACTCAGTTTAGCAGCAGACCCTCACCCCTAATGTTTTAGATGGTCAGCTCAGCAGCAGACCCTCACCCCTAATGTTTTAGATGCTCAGCTCGGCAGCAGGCCCTCGCCCCTAATGTTTTAGAGTGCAAGCTCAGCAGCAGGCCCTCTACCATAATTTTTTCGATGGTCAGCTCAGCAGAAGGCCCTCAACCATACTTTTTACAATGGTCAGATCAGCAGCAGGCACTTGTCCCTAATGTTTCAGAGTAATGTTTTATAGAGTCAGCTCAACAACAGACCCTCAACCATAATTTTTTCAATGTTCAGTTCAGCAGCAGGCTCTCACCCCTAAAGTTTTAGATGGTCAGCTCAGCAGCAGACCCTCACCCCTAATGTTTTAGATGGCGAGATCAGCAGCAGGCCCTCGCCCCTAATGTTCTAGAGCAGGGGTGTCAAACTCAAATTCATCGGGGGCCGCATCAGCAGTTTAGTCACCCTCAAAGAGCCGGTTGTATCTGTAGGACTATGTGTCCACTCTTTATTATGATAAATTATTGTCACTGCATTCAATTATTACTGTTTTTTGTAATAATGTAAGTAATAACTAGCTCTGAAAGCAGAAACAGTCAGAATAATGGCAAGTAGATATTCAAATGTACAATTATTGTACAATTTATTGAAAAAATTTTTTTGGTAACAGACAGTAATTTTATTTATTTTTTTAAACATCTGTGGATGACGGACACTGTTATGGGGGGATCTGTGGATGACGGACACTGTTATGGGGGGATCTGTGGATGACGGACACTGTTATGGGGGGGATCTGTGGATGACGGACACTGTTATGGGGGGATCTGTGGATGACGGACACTGTTATGGGGGGATCTGTGGATGACAGACACTGTTATGGGGGGGATCTGTGGATGACAGACACTGTTATGGGGGGGATCTGTGGATGACAGACACTTATGGGGGGATCTGTGGATGACAGACACTTATGGGGGATCTGTGGATGACGGACACTTATGGGGAGATCTGTGGATGACGGACACTTATGGGGAGATCTGTGGATGACGGACACTTATGGGGGGATCTGTGGATGACGGACACTTATGGGGGGATCTGTGGATGACGGACACTTATGGGGGAATCTGTGGATGACGGACACTTATGGGGGGGATCTGTGGATGACGGACACTTATGGGGGGGATCTGTGGAAGACAGACACTTATGGGGGGATCTGTGGATGACAGACACTTATGGGGGGATCTGTGGATGACAGACACTTATGGGGGGATCTGTGGATGACAGACACTTATGGGGGGATCTGTGGATGACAGACACTTATGGGGGGATCTGTGGATGACAGACACTTATGGGGGGATCTGTGGATGACAGACACTGTTACAGGGGGGGGGATCTGTGGCTGGCACTGTTACAGGGGGGGGATCTGTGGATGGCAGTGTTATATATGTGCCATCCACAGACCCCCCACCCCATAACAGTGCCATCCACAGACCCCCACCCCTTAACTGTGCCATCCACAGATTCCGTGTAAACCCGCCGCCCCCCCCCCCCCAGTATACAAGTATAAAATGTATTATTGAATTAAAAGTTATTAAACATGCCCCCCTCACTCCTAATTGTACCGTATATCCTAATTGCTTGTGTATAATGCCGGCAGGCAGGACGGGCGGCCGGCGCGTCACTCACTGACGTCACTTGCCTGCGCCGCCTGCTTCATTCATAAAGGAGGCAGTGCAGGCACGTGACATCAGGGAGTTACGCTGCCGCCCGCCCGGCCTGCCTGCATTCTACACAAGCAATTAGGATATACGGTAAAATTATTTCCTGTGTAAAACGGCCGGCGCCGCTAGAGGGCAGACGTTCTCTGGCTTGTAGGCTGCCGCGCATGCGCTGAAGAGGCGGCTTTCTTGTGTCAAAAAAAAAGCGAGAATAAAAGGTGAAGGCTGGCGGCCAGCGGCGGCTGCGCAGGACACATGACGAGGTCTGGCGGGCCGTATCCGGCCCGCGGGCCTTGTGTTTGACACCCGTGTTCTAGAGTGTCACCACCAGGCCCTTGCTCCTAATGTTTTTGAGGGTCACCAGCAGGCCAGCAATTATAATTTTTCAAGGGTGTGTATGATGCCCTCCTTTATGTGTAATAAAGGGTGTATTGGAGTGCCGGTTCCTTGTAAGTTTTGGCAGCACTTGCACTTTATATACAAGTAAATATACAGGAAAGAATGTTTCCTAACAATTTTTTCTATAAAATCGATTTTATCTTCGGTTTTGTGTGTATTATTGTCAGTCTGTAAAATTGGAGTACTACTCGGACAACATCGTACCCAGCAGCGACCTGGGAGTCCAAGATGCATCCAGACATCCTCCCCATGCTGTTACCGAACAATTTCAGTTATGTTTCCATCAATTTCTGACCTTTTTATGTGAACCAGAGATCCTCCCCTCTTCAGAGCAGGGGGTGCCAGGCTTAATGCTCAGGTTCTTCCATTGACTTCCATCTAATGAGCATCCGAGCATCCCGAGGGGTTCTACTCGAGCACCCAAGCACTTTGGTGCTTGATCAACACTACCTACAAAGTCTAAATTTCACCTAACGTATAATATCCTACATGGAGCAATCAGGTTTAGAGTACCTGCACACAGTACAGATTAAATGCAGTTGTTCTGCAACCAATTAGATTCCACCTACTAGGTGTAATACTCTAACAGGAAATGCATTAAAATACGATGTAATGCATTGCAGAGGGGATCAGACCCCCAAAAGTTGAAGTCCCCCAAAAACTGTGCCAAAAAAAGCAATTTTTTTGGTCACCTTGTCCCATAAATTGTAATAATGAATGATCAAAAAATCCTATGTACTCAAAAATGGTACCAAAAAAAACGTAAACTCTTCATCTCCTCAACTGCAAAAAAATGAGCCCCTGCACAAGACGATCGTAATTCGTCCGATAGTAATTAGCATATGGAGCAGGAGACAGTAATGGGGCACAGCGGGCAAACAGAGCGGCGCCTAGGAATAATAGTAAGTGCTGGGACATCTCTGGGCGCCGCTCTGTGTAGCCTGCTACTTAGTCTGGACCCATATAAGGTCGTCTAACACATAATACAGGAGGCAGGTGCCGGCAGCAGAATCGCATAGCCGCCAGCACCCTGCCTCTGACAGGGAGCTGCGATCAGCAGCAGTTAACCCCTCAGGTGCGGCACCTGAGGGGTTAACTGCCATTGATCTGCTGCCAGTATCCGCCTCCTGTATTAAGGGTTAATTATCATTGGTGGCGCAGTGCTCCCCCCCACCACCCCATTAAAATCATTGGTGGCACAGGGCGTCCGCCCCTCTCAACCCCCTAGTATTAAAATCATTGTTGGCAGTGGCCACAGGGTCCCCTCCCCTTTTCATTGGTGGCAGTGGCCACAGGGTCTCCACCCCTCCATTGGTGGCAGTGGCAGCTTCTGATCGGAGCCCCAGCAGTGTAATCCTTGGGCTCTGATCGGTTACCATGGCAGCCAGGACGCTACTGAAGCCCTGGCTGCCATAGTCGGCTCCCTGCTGCTGTGTGCACTATAAGCACTAAATGCACTAAAAGATCCCAGGTTCTAGCCCCTAAGGGGGGAAAATAGTTATTAACCGCCTCCGGACCGCCTAACGCAGGATCGAGTTCCGGAGGTGGCAGCCCTGCGCAGAGTCACGCATATATGCGTCATCTCGCGAGACGCGAGATTTCCTGTGAACGCGCGCACACAGGCGCGCGCGTTCACAGGATCGGAAGGTAAGCGAGTGGATCTCCAGCCTGCCAGCGGCGATCGTTCGCTGGCAGGCTGGAGATGCGATTTTTTTTAACCCCTAACAGGTATATTAGACGCTGTTTTGATAACAGCATCTAATATACCTGCTACCTGGTCCTCTGGTGGTCCCTTTTGTTTGGATCGACCACCAGAGGACACAGGTAGCTCAGTAATAAGTAGCACCAAGCACCACACCACACTACACTACACCCCCCCCCCCCGTCACTTATTAACCCCTGATCACCCCTGATCACCACATATAGACTCCCTGATCACCCCCCTGTCATTGATCACCCCCCTGTAAGGCTCCATTCAGACGTCCGTATGATTTTTACGGATTTACTGATACATGGATCGGATCCGCAAAACACATACGGACGTCTGAATGGAGCCTTACAGGGGGGTGATCAATGACAGGGGTGATCACCCCATATAGACTTCCTGATCACCCCCCTGTCATTGATCACCCCCCTGTAAGGCTGCATTCAGATGTCCGTATGTTTTTTACGGATCCACGGATACATGGATCGGATCCGCAAAACACATACAGACGTCTGAATGGAGCCTTACAGGGGGGTGATCACCCCATATAGACTCCCTGATCACCCCCCTGTCATTGATCACCCCCCTGTAAGGCTCCATTCAGACGTCCGTATGATTTTTACGGATCCACTGATACATGGATCGGATCCGCAAAACACATACGGACGTCTGAATGGAGCCTTACAGGGGGGTGATCAATGACAGGGGTGATCACCCCATATAGACTCCCTGATCACCCCCCTGTCATTGATCACCCCCCTGTAAGGCTGCATTCAGATGTCCGTATGTTTTTACGGATCCACGGATACATGGATCGGATCCGCAAAACACATACAGACGTCTGAATGGAGCCTTACAGGGGGGTGATCACCCCATATAGACTCCCTGATCACCCCCCCTGTCATTGATCACCCCCCTGTCATTGATCACCCCCCTGTAAGGCTCCATTCAGATGTCCGTATGTTTTTTTACGGATCCACGGATACATGGATCGGATCCGCAAAACACATACGGACATCTGAATGGAGCCTTATAGGGGGGTGATCAATGACAGGGGGGTGATCACCCCATATAGACTAATAGACTCCCTGATCACCCCCCTGTCATTGATCACCCCCCTGTAAGGCTCCATTCAGACATTTTTTTGGCCCAAGTTAGCGGAAATTTTTTTTTTTTTCTTACAAAGTCTCATATTCCACTAACTTGTGTCAAAAAATAAAATCTCACATGAACTCACCATACCCCTCACGGAATCCAAATGCGTAAAATTTTTTAGACATTTATATTCCAGACTTCTTCTCACGCTTTAGGGCTCCTAGAATGCCAGAGCAGTATAAATACCCCACATGTGACCCCATTTCGTAAAGAAGACACCCCAAGGTATTCGCTGAGGGGCATATTGAGTCCATGAAAGATTGAAATTTTTGTCCCAAGTTAGCGGAAAGGGAGACTTTGTAAGAAAAAAATAAATAAAATCAATTTCCGCTAACTTGTGCCAAAAAAAAAAAAATTCTATGAACTCGCCATGCCCCTCATTGAATACCTTGGGGTGTCTTCTTTCCAAAATGGGGTCACATGTGGGGTATTTATACTGCCCTGGCATTTTAGGGGCCCTAAAGCGTGAGAAGAAGTCTGGGATCCAAATGTCTAAAAATGCCCTCATAAAAGGAATGTGGGCCCCTTTGCGCATCTAGGCTGCAAAAAAGTGTCACACATCTGGTATCGCCGTACTCAGGAGAAGTTGGGCAATGTGTTTTGGGGTGTCATTTTACATATACCCATGCTGGGTGAGATAAATATCTTGGTCAAATGCCAACTTTGTATAAAAAAATGGGAAAAGTTGTCTTTTGCCGAGATATTTCTCTCACCCAGCATGAGTATATGTAAAAAGACACCTCAAAACACATTGCCCAACTTCTCCTAAATACGGCGATACCACATGTGTGACACTTTTTTGCAGCCTAGGTGGGCAAAGGGGCCCACATTCCAAAGAGCACCTTTCGGATTTCACAGGTCATTTACCTACTTACCACACATTAGGGCCCCTAGAATGCCAGGGCAGTGTAACTACCCCACAAATGACCCCATTTTGGAAAGAAGACACCACAAGGTATTCCGTGAGGGGCATGGCGAGTTCCTATAATTTTTTATTTTTTGTCACAAGTTAGCGGAAAATTATGATTTTTTTTATTTTATTTTTTTCTTACAAAGTCTCATATTCTACTAAACTTGTGACAAAAAATAAAAACTTCCATGAACTCACTATGCCCATCACGAAATACCTTGGGGTATCTTCTTTCCAAAATGGGGTCACTTGTGGGGTAGTTATACTGCCCTGGCATTCTAGGGGCCCAAATGTGTGGTAAGTAGTTTGAAATCAAAATGTGTAAAAAATGACCTGTGAAATCCTAAAGAGAAGAAGTCTGGTATCCAAATGTCTAAAAATGCCCTCCTAAAAGGAATGTGGGCCCCTTTGCCCACCTAGGCTGCAAAAAAGTGTCACACATGTGGTATTGCCGTACTCAGGAGAAGTTGGGCAATGTGTTTTGGGGTGTCATTTTACATATACCCATGCTGGGTGAGATAAATATCTTGGTCAAATGCCAACTTTGTATAAAAAAAAATGGGAAAAGTTGTCTTTTGCCAAGATATTTCTCTCACCCAGCATGGGTATATGTAAAATGACACCCCAAAAAATATTGCCCAACTTCTCCTGAGTACAGCAATACCACATGTGTGACACTTTTTTGCAGCCTAGGTGGACAAAGGGGCCCACATTCCAAAGAGCACCTTTCGGATTTCACCGGCCATTTTTTACAGATTTTGATGTCAAACTACTTTGCACGCATTTGGGCCGCTAAAATGCCAGGGCAGTATACCTACCCCACAAGTGACCCCATTTTGGAAAGAAGACACCCCAAGGTATTTCGTGATGGGCATAGTGAGTTCATGGAAGTTTTTATTTTTTGTCACAAGTTAGTGGAATATGAGACTTTGTAAGAAAAAAAAAAAAAAATCATCATTTTCCGCTAACTTGTGACAAAAAATAAAAAGTTCTATGAACTCACTAAGCCCATCAGCGAATACCTTAGGGTGTCTACTTTCCGAAATGGGGTCATTTGTGGGGTTTTTCTACTGTCTGGGCATTGTAGAACCTCAGGAAACATGACAGGTGCTCAGAAAGTCAGAGCTGCTTCAAAAAGCAGAAATTCATATTTTTGTACCATAGTTTGTAAACGCTATAACTTTTACCCAAACCATTTTTTTTTTTACCCAAATATTTTTTTTTTTATCAAAGACATGTAGAACAATAAATTTAGAGAAAAATTTATATATGTATGTCGTTTTTTTGCAAAATTTTACAACTGAAAGTGAAAAATGTCATTTTTTTGCCAAAAAAATCGTTAAATTTCGATTAATAACAAAAAAAGTAAAAATGTCAGCAGCAATGAAATACCACCAAATGAAAGCTCTATTAGTGAGAAGAAAAGGAGGTAAAATTCATTTGGGTGGTAAGTTGCATGACCGAGCAATAAACGGTGAAAGTAGTGTAGGTCAGAAGTGTAAAAAGTGGCCTGGTCATTAAGGGTGTTTAAGTTAGGGGGCTGAGGTGGTTAAATAAAAAGTGAAAAAAAACAAAACAAAAAAAAAACCACCCAAATATTAAGTATAAATTACCCCCTTTTCCCAATTTCACATATCAAATATATAAACAATAAATAAATAAACATATCACATATTGCCAAGTCAGAAAAGTCAGGAGGGTGAAAACTGGCTCGCGGTAGAAAGGGTTAAGGTTAAAACTTATAGCTATTCATGGTATCACAGGAGTCACAAGGCAGAGATTAATAATTACAATAATCACATTCATGTAAACCACGTACACCCAGCTAAAACAAACACTGTACTCTTTCCACATTGTTTCTCTTACCACTAGTGTGCAGACATATCATAACTATAGTACTCTATTTGTGTGGTTTTATTCTGATTCCTTATTTACAATCTTTATTCTCTTAATCACGATAATCGTGTTGTGCTGTGCAGTAATACACCAGTTTAACTGGCTTTGAAGTCTATATGGAAGGGAATTTTTAGACCTTGTGTGCGGCTGACAATCACTAATGTCCGAGCCTTTATCCTGTTCTAGAATGTAGTGTATCTTAATGATATATGCAGGGCCGGCGCAACCATATAGGCGAACTAGGCGTTCGCCTAGGGCGCCGGCCTGCTGGGGGCGCCCTGGTGGGCTCCCCCCTGACTGGGGCTCCAGCGCCGTTACAGGGGGGCTAGAAGGTGGAGGTCCTTCTTAAATATGGCAGAGCAGGCATCTGCTTACCCTGATGGCAGGTGCCTGCTCTACCAGTAAATTACCGGAGGAGAGGAGGCGGGCGGCAAGGGAGGCTGTTCTAGCAGCTCCACACTCCTTCCTCATGCGCCCTCTGTGATGCCGGAATATGACGTCATTCCGGCCCCGGCATACTAAACGACGCGCTGGAGGACTGAGGAGCTGCACCACACTGGACCCCAGGGAGGTGAGTGTTTAAGTGTTTGACTGAGTGAGTGTCTGCCTGTGTATTTATGTCAGTGAGTGAGTGTATGTATGTCTGTCTTTTTGTCAGTAAATCTATGTGTGTCTGTCATTGAGTGTCTGTGTGTGTATGTCAGTGAGTGAGTGTATAGGTTAGTGAGTGTGGATGTCTGTCGGTCAGTAAGTATGTGTATGTTTATCAGTGAGTTTCCGTGTGTGTGTGTTTCAGTGGGTAGGTGTATGTCTGTCAGTGAGTGTCTGTCAGTGAGTGAGTGTGTGTGTGTCTGTCTGTCAGTGAGTGTATGTGTGTCTGTCAGTGAGTTTCTGTGTACGTCATTCAGTGAGTGTCTGAGTGCGTGTCTGTCTGTCTGTCAGTGAGTGACATGAGGGGGCGGCAAAAATCCTGGATATATGTTTTTTAGTCTAAGTATTTACCCCTGATATATATGAACTCATAAGATGAATGACAGTTTGTCTTTTTTTCTATATAGCGGTCACAGGGCCAAGCTGAAAAACAGCTTTGAGAGATGCAAATGCTTTTCCCATCTGAGATCTTTATGGAACATTCTGAATTCTCATTTATGTTATTTCCATTTACTTGAATGAGATGAGATGTAATACCAAACATCTTCTGGAAAGGCCCACACTGACTTGTTTTACTTGCATTATTGGCGTTTTGGAAAATTCACCTCTTTTTCTGCTCTGTCGATCTAGTCCCCATGCCGCTGCATGCTTTCAAACTGCAGTGGCGGTGACGTGCTGGTACACAGCACATGACCACTGCAGCTGCCAACCAATAACTATCCTCAGCAGTTTATAGCTGAGGACAGTGATTAGCTATAGTGGTGGCATGCCGTACATCTGCATGCCACATAACATGCATGTATAGGACGTGTGACTGCTGCAGCCAATCACTGCGGTCAATGATTGGCTGACATAGAAAGCTATTGCAGTCTATAGCATTCTGACAGGCTGCCTGTCAGGCCGTGCCTCAGGCATCGCTCTGCAGGTAGCTCAGTTAGACGTGCCCGGGAGCCTTCACAAGGCTTCCAGATTTCATAGCAACAGATTAGAGCACTGTGATTTTGCCACAGGAGCTCCGATCAGAGGCCTCTCCCTTTGTGTGACCCCACAGATGCCACGGTCACTACTGCCAATGGCATCTGAGGGGCTAAATGACAGGGATTAGGGTCATCTCCCACCCTGTCATTGCAGCCGTATATGAAGCGGGATCATCAGCTGATCCTGCTTCATACATCTCTCGCACCCTGCTAATGTAGTATTATGGCAGGGGGATCGAAAGGGTTAGCCAGTGTAGCCAACTGTCTGTGGCCTAAATAGCCTGGACTGCAAAATTAAACTTTACAGCAAGACCGCAGAGAGATTTGTGCAACTGCTAATATATTTAGTTGCTCATTTAAAGCATATAATTAGAGAGGAGCAAATTGAAGGTGACGAAGTGGAATTTGATCAGAATTTCAGGAAAAATTCTATTTGCACCGAATCCAAATTTACTCACGCTTCGTGGTAACGAATCAAATTTTTTTCTAAAATGGCTGCTGCACGTGTTAGGACATGGAGCAGAGAACTCTGGGAACGATGGATCACCCACAATGCCATGCATGCAGCCAATCAGCAGCCATCCAGTCCCTGTGATGTCACAGCCCTATAAATAGTCTCAGCCATTTTGGATTCTGCCATTTTCCAGTGTACTTAGTGCAGGGAGAGACGTCAGCAGGCGCTAGTGACGGTGCTAGGAAAGACTTCATTGTGCTGAAAAAATGACTTACAAATTCAGGGAAAGATTAGTCAAGGTGTAGGGGAAGGATAGGGAGGCATTATCTACACTATAAAAGGTGAACAGGGTGCAATAGGAGAGTGTCCAGCCTGGGTAATAGGAGTGATTCTATTACATCTTACTGCACTAATTGGGGATCCAAATTGGTGTTATACTGCTGCTTTTAGGTTGTTTGCACTATATGATACATCACTAATTCCAGCAAACCTTGCTTGTGATTGGGGTGCAAGTTCTGTGTGATACAGCCATTTACGGGGTATATTAATAGGAAAGATACGTACTGTACGTCCTTTTAGCCGTTCTGTGTTGATTTTACATTGTTTTCCTTTTTATGGGGCTATTAATAGGAAAAAAAAAAGGTAAAAATATGTCATAATTGCCATTCAGCGGTGAAGTTACATTGTACTACAGCCATTTACGGGGTGTAGTAATAGGATAGTTACGTACGTTCTATTAGCTGTCCTGCGTTGATTTTACATTGTATTACCTTTTTTTGGGGGGTGTATTATTAGGGGGAAAAAGAAAAAAAATGTGTCATAAGTGCCGTCCGGTGGTGAAGTTACATTGTACTACAGCCATTTATGTGATGTATTAGGAAATATACGTACGTCCCATTAGCCGTTCTGCTGTGAATTGTGATTGTTATATTTCTTATTTTGGGTTGTAGAAATAGGAAAAAGAAAACGTCTTCATTGCCGTTCTGAGGTGAACTGTGATTATTATTATTATTATTATTTTTTTGGGGGGATAGGGCTGGACTGGGGATAAAAACCAGCCCTGGAAAAAGTTGAATACCAGCCCCACAGCATTGCGTCATTATTTACTTGTTTATAAAAGGGGAAAGCATTCATTTTAAAACACGTGTGTAAACTTGAATATGAACTTTGCCCCACAATAGCTCTTTTGTAGAACCCCCATTGTTCATATTATCACAGTAGACCAGCTTTTCCCAACCAGGATGCCTCCAGCTGTTGCAAAACTACAACTCTCAGCATGCCCAGACAGCGTTTGGCAGAGGACCAGTCAGTGTCTGGTACCTGGGCTGGCACACTGGGCGCACATGACTCGGCATTTCCCCGACCTGGTTTACACCTCGGCTCTGCCCCTCTCCAATATCAAAAACACCTGAGCGGAACCTATAGGAGAACTCAATACAGCAGTCCAGTACAATGACCACTGCATTCGGCGTGAACAAACTACTTAAGTCCCAGGAGGAACCTGAGGCCCAGTGACAATTCGCGCTCTCATACACACCACGGTGATAGTAGGCTGGTTGAAATGCTGAGTTAATATGGCTTCAACCACCTTTTTACCTGTCAAACTTTTCGGTAGAAGAACGAAGCCTTTTCAGCGTTTTCTCACTCCGGCAGCAGCAGTGAATCAGCCGGATTTCATTCAGAACAATGCACACAGAACATTAGGCTACTTTCACACTAGCGGCAGGGACCTCTGGCAGGCTGTTCCGTCAGGTGAACAGCCTGTCGGATCCGTCCTGCCGCTAGTGACCGTGTGCACCCGGACTGCCGCTCCGTCCCCTTTGACTATAATGGGGGCGGAGTTCCGGCGAGAGGCTGCCGGAATAAATGTCGGACATGTCGTAGTTTTATTCCAGCAGCCTCTCGCCATGCCTCGCGGGATCTCCGACCCCGCTATAGTCAATAGGGACAGAGCGGCAGTCCGGGGGCACACAGTCACTAGTGGCAGGACGGATGAGACAGGCTGTTAACCCGACGGAACAGCCTGCCGGAGGTCCGTGCCGCTAGTGTGAAAGTAGCCTTAGATACACAACTGTGCTACGCTGCCGACAACATAAGTGCTCTATCCAATGCTAGAGTGAAAGCTGCTTTCATAAGATGTGTCTGTAGTACAGGAGCCATGTTTGGTGCGCCTTTGTGTATTTATGTACTGAGTAAAAGGCAAGCTACAAGGAAATGGTGACTGCTTATCACGTTAGTGGTGTATATGTTGCTGTGTAACTACAGTAGTTACACTGTGCGGCAGTCAGCTACACGCCTACACCTGCCAAGAGGGCCTCTATGATAGTAGTACACCCCACCAGGACATATAGGTATAAGTAATGTCAAGTCACCAGTCCCCTCGCTGCTATACTGCATCTTTCGGAGTCTGGGGCCCGCTTTGAGTAGGCACTCACCAGAACCGGCCACCACCAGCAGGCTGACATGGCCTTTCTTGCCGGGTTTGTGGTCTCCCGATCCCCGCAGCACCAGAGCTATCCTCACCACCAGCACTAGGACAGTGAGCAGAAAGCCGACTCAATCAACCCCAGCGTGCTGTGACATTGTCACTGGGCACTCACCAGAACCGACTACACCAGCAGGCTGACATGGTCTCCCGATCCCCTCAGCACCAGGCCAGCACTAGGACAGAGCAGAAAGCCAATCCCCGCTGCCAGCAGCCATAGCGAGCTGAGCAGAAAGCCGATCCCCGCCGCCAGCAGCCACTCCATCAGCCTGCTGTGACATCCAGGCAGCCCTGGAACGCACAGCCATTCTGCATTAATGACGTCAGGAGATTAGCGTCCTGCCATGGAGGAGCCTCCTTGCTGTCGCCTGCGGCCGGCCACGCGGCAATCAGGGCTACCGGCCTAACGGGAATTTTCCCGGTAGGCCAGTCCGGCCCTGGGGGGGGGCGCTTTGGGAGAGTTTATTAATCAGAAAAAAATATATATGCCTTAATTGACTTTTTTTTGTGGGGGAGTTTATTAATCAGAAAAGCACACAAATATATATACACATATACAGTATATCTTAATTGCCGTTCAGCGGTGAAGCAACATTGTACTACAGCCTTTTACATGGTGTAGAAAAAGGAAATATACATACGTCCCCATTAGCCGTTCGGCGGTGAATTGTGATTGTTATATTTCATTTATTGGGGTGTAGAAATAGGGGGGAAAAAAATGAAAAAATATGTCATAATTGGCATTCAGCGGTGAAGTTACATTGTACTACAGCTATTTACATAGTGTAGAAAAAGGAAATATATGTACGTCCCATTAGCTGTTCTGCAGTGAATTGTGGTTGTTATATTTATTTTTTGGGGATATAGTTATAGGAAAACTAAAACTTTTTACTTGACTTCTTAATTGACCTTCTGCGGTGAATTGTGACTTTTTTTTGTGGGGGAGTTTATTAATCAGAAAAGCACACAAATATATATACACATATACAGTATATCTTAATTGCCGTTCAGCGGTGAAGTAATATTGTTCTACAGCCTTTTTTGGGGGGTATTATTTTAATAATTTTAATATACAGTATGTCAGACATACAGGTGACAGGCCCTTGAAAGGGAACGGGCAGTGGGCAAAATGTTTCAGTGGCAGGCAGCAGAAAAATTGGGGGTGGCAGCAGGAGGCCTGAACTCCCGGTGTCACCTAGCGGTCGTGTCTTGCCCAGCAACCCAGTGGTGCTTATATGGGTGACTCGGTCTTCGACTTCGTTGCAAGTGACATCAGACACCCTCAGCAAAGAGTCGGTGGGTTCCTCTGACACAACGCTTAGTTGGCATGGTGCGGAGCAGGCCCTGTGCCCCCACCTGTCCTGAACCTTCCTCTGTCATTTTATGTTCACTCAGCGCAAGAAGTATAATATGCCGTAGGCTCAGCTCCACTTTTCAACGAGGAGGAGCTACTAGAGGACAGTCAGCAGCTACTGCGCAGCCAAAGATCTGTAGGAGACATACGCCGCTTCCTCCACTAGGCAGGCATGTAGTGATGATGAGAGTCACATGGAAGCAGATGTTGCGAGTGGTCAGGCTCCTGGCCCTTAGACCGTTGAGGGGGATATCAATGACGTGGAGACAGTAGCGGATGATGATGATGTAGCCGATCGCACTTGGGAGCTGGGTGGAGAAGGGGCTTCATCATCATCATCAGGAGAAGAGAGAGTGGCAGATTGCACGTGAGGCAGCGGCTGAGCCAGCAGGGTGGCACTGAGTCAGCAGGGTGGCAGCAGTGGGAGGTCGAGAGCCAAACATATCCGGGGTATACCACCCGCTTCGCAGGAGCCTACCGGGCCTGAAAGTAGCGGTGCACTGGTTCACAGAGGCAGCAGTAGTAGGCAGTCAGCGCGGAGTGTTGGAGGGAAAATGCCATGCTCGGCGGTGTGGCAATTTTTTGTTAGGCCGCCAGAGGTGGTGAACATGGCCACTTGCAGAATTTGTGGGCAGAAGTTGAAGCCTGGCCAGGGTGCCAATGTTGGCATCACGGCCCTGCGTCAACACATGCAGTGTCACCATAAAGTGGCCTGGGAGAACCGTGGCTCCAATGTGGTGGTCAAGCCTGACACAGAAACCGCTACATCATCCAGTGGCACGCACCCAATTTCATGCAGTCAAGACTCCACCACCTCAGACGAAGGGAGCTGTCTGTCCTTCCCATCATCTGCTGGTCCTGATGCTCCTGCTCCTCCTACTGCTCATCAGTCATTCCGTCAGCAATCGATCATTGAAGCGATTGCCAATAGACAACAGTATGCGTGCACTCATCCAATTGCGCAGAAGCTGAACGTGCTCCTGGCCAAGTTGCTGGTGCTGCACTCCCTCCCTTTTTAAGTGGTGGACTCTGCACTTTTCAGAGAACTGATGGCCGAGCCAAGGTGGAGAGTCCCAAGCCATCATTTCTTTGCGAAAAAGGCAGTACCAGGCCTGCACACATATGTAGAACAGAAGGTGGGACAGTCCTTGAGCCTGTCGGTGTCTGCTAAAGTGCACGGAAGCGCCGACGTGTAGAGCTGTAACTACGGTCAAGGACAATATATGTCCTTTACAGACCACTGGCTAAATGTGGTTCTAGCCCAGCCACACCAGCAACTTGGCCAGGTGATGCTGCTTCCGCCTCCACGTTCTCACGCTGTTGGTCCTGCGACAATGTCTGCCTCTGCCTCCTCATCCTCCACCATATCTTCAGATTCCACTGCAGGGACAATTCACAGTGCCCCTCCACCATACCACATGTGCAGGGCACAACGGTGTCACGCTGTTCTGCACCTCAGGGGAGGAACTACTCTGCGTCCTTTATTAAGAAATCGAATCCTGGCTTTCTCCTCTACAACTCAAAATTGGAACCATGGTGACCGACAACAAGAACATGGTGTCGGCGCTGCGTCAAGGATGGCTGAGCCATGCGCCCTGCATGGTGCACATGTTCATTCTGGTTGTAAAGCAATTTTTGAAGTCTTCACCCCATCTGCAAGACATCCTGAAAATAGTCAGGAAACTTTGCATGCACTTCAGCCACTCGTACACCGCAAAGCACACTCTCTTTGAGCTGCATCGGCAGAACAGCACCCCCAACATAGGCCGATATGCGACGTTTCCACCCTCCATATGTTGGACCGATTATATGAACAGAGAAAGGCCATAAACGATTTCTTGATGATACAGGCGGACAGAGGTACTCCCCTGTGTAACTTCGATGTTAGCCAGGGGCAGCTCATGCATGACACCTGCCATTTGCTCGGGCCCTTTGAGGCGGCCACTTTATTTGTCAGTCGCCAGGACTACGGGATGAACGTCATTCCACTGATTCATGTCCAGGAACAGATGCTGCTAAATCTGGCTGGCCAGGTGACAGGAGACGTGGCAACTACATCTTACGGCCACTTGAGCCCGGTGGGGGCTGAACTAGATGAGGAGGAGGGGAAGGAGGACATTCGAGCACAAGCAAGTGTAGAGAAATGGGTGGTTTTTCTACACAGGTGACAGGAGAGGAGGAGCTGGGTCTGCCAGAGGAGCTACAGGGCGATGAGGAAGACGAGGTAGAGGACCCAGACACACCGTGGCAGTATGCAGTGGTGATGGAGGCAGGGAGTCCCTCCGAGTCACTTGCGCAAATGGCCCAATGCATGCTCACTTGTTTGAGTAGTGACAGCCGAATTGTCACTATTCGGCAGAGGGGTGACTACTGCCTCTTCACCATGTTAGACCCTCGCTACTGGTCCAAAATGGGGGCCTTTTTTACACTGACTGAGAGGGAGGACAAACTGAACTACTATCGAGACATCCTATGTATTCAGTTGGCCACTGCCTATATGCGCCATCGCCCATTCTCACGCAGGTCTAACCGGGGGGACTCTCTTCGCTCATGTTCCACTGCCATGGCTGCTGGGGGAGGGAGGGAGCAGGAGGAGTATCAGCTCCATCAGCAGCAACTTAAGTCTAGAGTCGCTGATGAGCAGTTTTCTTCACCTGACTACTGAAGAAACTACTCACCAGCAGCAGCAGCTAGACCTGGAGCAGAACTTGAACCAGCAGGTGGTTGCATACTTGGAGTGCACGCTGCCATGCCACATGGAAGATCCCCTGGACTACTGGGCAGCCAAACTCGATTTGTGGCCGCAACTGGTCGAGTTTGCCCTGGACAAGCTTTCCTGCCCGGCCAGCAGTGTGGCATCAGAGCGGGTGTTTAGTGCGGTGGGGGCCATAGTTACCCCAAGCAGAACTTGCTTGTCCACCCAAAATGTGGAGAAACTGACCTTTGTGAAGATGAATCAGGCGTGGAACGGACAGGATTTTCAAACACCAGTGCCTGATGCATCAGACTAGCTCATCCATGGTGCCACACCAACACTTTGATAAGAGACCTGTTTCTTATGGCTACCTGCTTCAGCTACTATTCTGATGCTGCCACCAGCCTGATGCCACACCTGCTACCAGGTGCCTCTACTACCAGCCAGCATCTTCAGCTGGTACTGGTATTGCCCCCACCTCCCCACCCTGTCACTGGGCCACTCTGTGGACTCCTCATGCTTCTGCCACTTCACTACTCTGTGGTCTCCTCATGATGCTGCTATCTCAACACTATGTCATTGGGCCACTCTGTAGACTGCTCATGCTGTTTCCACCCTCTCCACTCCATGACTGGGCCACTATTTTGCCTTTTTGACATCATTTATTTGACCCTTCTGATCTGTCAGAAGGAAGGCAAAATGAGACGCGCAACGGATCCTGTCTTTGTAACAGCTGTAAGGCCTGTATGACATGGTCCCTATTTTGCATCAAAATTGGCTTATGATTTGGTAGCCAAAAGCAGGAGTGGGTACAAAACACAGAAGAGATGTAAATATTTCATTCACGTGTCATCTATGATGGATCCAATGCCGTTTTTTTTTTTTGGCTTAGCAATACTGATGGATTACTGACCAAATGCTGACCGAGTGAAGGCGGATGCTCAACAGACAGGATCCCATTTTTGGGGGTTATTGTTTTGACGGATCAGAGGAAGGGCAAAATAATCAGTGACGTCAGCACAAATTTACTGCTGACACCCTCTCCACTCTGTCAGGGGGCTCTACTTGTATAAGCGTTTAATAAAACAGGTTCTGTAGACATCCATGTGGAATCAGCTGATGGTGTAAAAGGAGCGCGCTTCTTGACGCTAAAAATCGACCTATAAGGCTGAGCTCACACTTGAGTTATTTGGTCAGTTTTGACCCCATAACTGGCCAAATAAGTGAAGTGTGCAGTGATTCTAAGAGTGATGCCTGTCATCTGCATGTCATACTGACTCAGTATTGTTTCTCTACCACAGCAGACTCCATATGCGTGTTACTGCAAGGCAGTGTTCTACACCCCTTTACAGTCTCTCTGAAGCCAGGAAATAGCTGTTTTTCAATGCGATTCGCCAGGAATAAATTAGGATTGACACAAACCTTTTCGGAAAATTCACTCATCTCTACATATAATAATTAAAGGCTATGGACAGATTATTATTATTATTTTTTTACTGTTCATCTGCTTCATAACTGCAAAGTTCAAAGGAACCTGTCACCTCCTATATGCTGTCCTCACTGAGGGCTCCATAATGTAAGTGACAGGCATACTCAAAGCACCGGTCTGTCAATCGTGTGCCACAGTAGCACATGTGCTGAGAACTTACTGTGTGATGCTGGCAGCACACATAGCAGAGAAGGGTACAGCGTATTCATGTTTTCCCCACACCCTGCCAATAACTGGCAGTTTTCTCCTAGAGAAAAAACTAAGGAGAGAACGGTCATTCATTTGTGGGTGGAAAGAGGGGGAACCTCATGAATAAACTGGACTCTTCTCTGGAAATGTTTGACTCTTCTCCAGATCCAGGCACTGTGGGTCCTAAATTCTTCTTCCTGTGATAGTATTGCGGACTAGTGTCTGTTTCTATTCACTATCATTAATCCGCTCTCTGTATGTACACCATCACCATCTTGTAAAGTCCTACCACTTTACAAATCGCTAGTCAGACCACACATGTACAATTCTGGGCTCCTGTGAACAGGGCAGACATAGCAGAGCTGGAGAGGGTCCAGAGGAGGGCAACTAAAGTAATAACTGGAATGGGGCAACTACAGTACCCTGAAAGATTATCAAAATTAGGGTTATTCACTTTAAAAAAAAGACGACTGAGGGAGATCTAATTACTATGTATAAATATATCAGGGGTCAGTACAGAGATCTCTCCCATCATCTATTTATCCCCAGGACTGTGACGAGGGGACATCCTCTGCGTCTGGAGGAAAAAACGTTTGTACACAAACATAGAAGAGGATTCTTTACAGTAAGAGCCGTGAGACTATGGAACTCTCTGCCTGAGGAGGTGGTGATGGTGAGTATAATAAAGGAATTCAAGAGGGGTCTGGATGTATTTCTGGAGTGTAATAATATTACAGGATATAGCTACTAGAGAGGGGTCGTTGATCCAGGGAGTTATTCTGATTGCCTGATTGGAGTCAGGAAGGAATTTTTTATTCCCTAAAGTGGGGAAAATTGGCTTCTATCTCACAGGTTGTTTTTTTTTGCCTTCCTCTGGATCAACTTGCAGGATAACAGGCCGAACTGGATGGACAAATGTCTTTTTTTGGCCTTACTGTATGTACTATGTTACTATCTTTCATCTGCTCCAGTGCCTGACTGGCATCTCCATCATCCGTTTGTCATCCTAATTCAGTTCTTCTTATCTAACTAAGAGTTTATTTCTGTATATTTTTTGCCTGCCAGCTTGATGCCCGCTTCATAATATTATTGTTGCAACAATCCAGTCTAGGTACCGGGGACACCATTATTAGCCAGGAAAGATGCTATAGCTAAAGTCCAGTTGCACAGTCTTGGACTGGAGTTCTTAGAATAACTGGGAGGGATACAGCCACATGAAAACAGCCTGAAACTAGGAGCATGTTGCAAATTGAATATTATGGGGTCTGGAAATTAATGAAGATTGCAGACTCAAACTTAGTGTAATTTCGTTACTCAAGATACAATAGATACAAAAATGGAATAAATAATGTTTCCGTCTCAAAGGTCTCCATAACATTTTATCACTTCCCCCTGTATGCTTTCTGGGCCTTAATGACGAAAGCGAAATTAGCACTTTTGCTATGCCTTTTTTTTTTTTTCAGGACAAAGTTCCGTCGTCGGGGCTCTATGCCGGAAAAATCCTGATCAGGATTATCCCAATGCATTCTGAATGGAGAGCAATCCGTTCAGGATGCATCAGGATGTCTTCAGTTCAGGACCGGAACGTTTTTTGGCCGGAGAAAATACCGCAGCATGCTGCGCTTTTTGCTCCGGCCAAAAATCCTGAACACTTGCCGCAAGGCCGGATCCGGAATTAATACCCATTGAAAGGCATTAATCCGGCCTTAAGTTAAACGTCGTTTCGGCGCATTACCGGATCCGACGTTTAGCTTTTTCTGAATGGTTACCATGGCTGCCAGGACGCTAAAGTCCTGTTTGCCATGGTAAAGTGTAGTGGGGAGCGGGGGAGCAGTATACTTACCGTCCGTGCGGCTCCCGGGGCGCTTCACGCGCATGGATGACGTGATCGCATGGATCACGTCATCCATGCGCATGGGGCGCTCTGACGTCATTCTGGAGCGCCCCGGGAGCCGCACGGACGGTAAGTATACTGCTCCCCCGCTCCCCACTACTACTATGGCAACCAGGACTTTAATAGCGTCCTGGCTGCCATAGTAACACCGAACGCATTTTTTAGACGGATCAGTCTTCAAATGCTTTCAGTTCACTGTATCTGTTCTGATACATGCTATTTTTTAGACTGGTATATGATCTAAAATACATTGTCGTAATTTCCTTTTTAAATATAAAATATATTTTAAAAACCAGGATATTGCCTGATGTTACTTTGTTGATCAAAGTGCAAAAGCATAAATAAATGTGAAAGTGTTTTTTTGTATACATTTTTTTTTTTTTTTTTTGTTTAGTTGTTTTAGTGTGTATGAATAGGGAGGGTTTGATACAAGCCCTGACCCTAGCCTAATATAAGCCTATGTAGGGTTATATAAGTTATCTATGTTATTTTTCTTTCACAATAATGCAATTGTTACACACACTGTATCCATTTTCATGGCTTCTTACAAAACCACACTGAGAGGAGAGGCAGAGACCAGAGGAAAGCTGAGCCCTATGTTTTGGCAGGCTGTGACTGATTTGATTGGCTTCTCACTGCAATCACTGCTTTGGGGACCAATCAGATTAGTACCCATTATAATCTCCAGGTCCCTAACTGTAAGCCGACGGCTTGAGCCTGGTGACTTCAGCACTGCGATCCTACTCTAAAGCCTTGCTGGAAAAAAACACGCTCTACTGTAGAATAAAGCCCATTAATGACGGCTGTAAAAAGGCGTATTAGCAGTCATTACGGGGTTGAGCATTTTTTTTTAAATAAAGCTAGATAACTGGAAGTCTGTCATCAACAAAATCAGTTTTAAACTTGGCACAACACCTTATGTGATCCTGTTTAATGGCAGATAATGCTGCATAGTGCTCTGCCATTAAAAATATTGGGCTGACATATCCTCCTGAAAAGACAGAGACCTAAAATGATCAGCTCCGTCACAAAATATTCTAAACATTTCTCATTTAGAGGTTCCTTCCTGCATTTGTGGGAGTTGACATAAAAATGAGTGACAGCTCAATGATATCACAGGCTTCCAGCAGTCTAATGGGGGAGCAGAGCATGCTGAGAGGACATATGTGCCCTCCTAACATTCGATCCTGCGGCCAGGTGTCAGCTGTATTGCTCAGCCAACACCCAACCCATATGGAGCAGGCTCAGCCCTTACACACAAATATTGCAGTTACATCATTTCTGCATTAAGGCGTAATGGCTTTTTCTGGCCACTCTTCCATAAAGCCCCAACCTGTAGCGTGTACAGAGTAATGATCCCATGAACAGATACTTACATTTCTGCTGTGGATCTTTGGAGCCTCTTCAGGGTTATCCTTGGTGTCTTTGGTGAATCTCTCATTATTGCCTTCCTTTCTCCTTGCCCGGTCTGTGAGTATTGGTAGGCGGCCTTCTCTTGTCAGATTTGCAGTTGTGCCATATTACTATCATTTTGTTATAATAGATTTAATGGTGCTCTGTTGGAAGTCCAAAGTTTGGGATATTTTTTATTTTATTATTATTTTTTTTTACAACCCAACTTTACTCTATACTTCTCCAAAACTTTGTCTCTTATCTGTTTGGAGAGCTCCATGGTCTTCATGTTGCCTTCTCCAAATAGCTGATTGACGGGAGTCACGGGTGTTGGATTCCCACCGATCAAATGCTGATGATCTATCCAGAGGATAGATCATTATTAAGATAAAGCTGCAGAACCCCTTCATGAATCAGGAGCTTCAGAACAGGTGTATTTATACTCACATCATGTGACACTTTGATTTCACGCCAGGGACCTTATTCAGCTCATTCTGAGGCGTCATAATTGGTTAGACCAGACCTTATTTAGGGGTTTTATAGCAAAGGTGAATACAGATGCCCTCACAACTTTTTCATTTAATTCTTTTAACATAGGTTTTCGTTTCACTGCAAAAACTATTTTGTGATATCAATTACATAAAATCCAAATTAAAATCAATCCAACAAAACAGGACAAGCACAAAGGTGGGAGGTGAATACTTGAGGAAGTCACTATATAAAAGCAAGAGGCATTGAGAGCTGAATCACAGATGTTACTTCTAGACTGCAGATTTCTTGTTCAGTTGTCTACACATTTTACTCGTATCTATTTTGATTATTAAAAAAATGCTAAACTTAAAAGAACTAAAGTTATTAGGTGAAGGGTAGCTAAAAAGGATCAGGATGACCTGAACAGTTCCTAGCCGATCAATAATTCAGTACTCATTAACTATTCTTTCTTTGAGCAGTGTTAAGAGTTATTTCAGTCTTTCACACGCTAATTAAAGTCCAAACTCTATGTACACTTTTTTTGTAAAAGGGTAGTTAGGTTAAGTATGAGGGTGGCATAGTTGTCTTGATGTAGGTTTTCTTGAAAATAACATTGTATGCTTAGTGTCATCGATTAAGTACATTTTTTAAAATAAGGTTTAAAAGGTTTAAGAAGAAATTATAGGGGCTCACCCCCCTGTTACTACAGACGTGGTGCTCATGTCTAGTTGACTCACCCTGTCAATGTAGTAAGTGTATAGAGGTATATTTAGGACATATACTCTGCATTTGAAACCATCCAGAGAATATATTGATTTGAATCACCATTTAATATTATACATCTTTATCCAAAGTAAATATACTTTTACTATTAAGTTTATGGATAGATGTGTATATTTACTTTGGATAAAGATGTATAATATTAAATGGTAATTCAAATCTTTTGAATGCAGAGTGCCTGTCCTAAATATACCTCTAAGGTTTAAATGGAATCAGTAACCATGATCTTGGACTATTATGTGCAGTAATACATGAGTAGTACTGCAGATAAGAAGTCCAGATCCGTATTTATTTATTTTTTGGTTTGCACAAATAGCGTTTTAAAAGTTTCAAACCAGGGTTCGCGACTCTTTAAAACCAGATGTCTGGCGTATGGCGATAAATAATCCTGCCCATTATGTCCAGTGGACAGCTAGACACAGCATTGTACAAGGACAGTTTACTAATTTGTGGTATTGTCAGGAAAGCAAATAAGAATACGTGCATTAGAAGTGGCTATTCTTACCAGCACTGGAAACATTAGATGGACATTGTAAAAAGGGAATCAAATGAACATCAAAGAGCACCCTAACAAAGAAACAACAGCAAGATCTAGACACTGGAGCATTTTAAATTAAAAATATTCCATTAAGAAAAATTATATTTTGTGTGCTCTAACAGAGAAACATATTTAATCCCTTTAAGTTAGGTTCACAAGTGACTGAGTTTCCCCAGCAAAGACCACCTGCAGAAAAACTATTGGAAAGAGTGAAATCCGCAGGAGAAATCCACTGTATACAGGTGAAACTCGAAAAATTAGAATATCGTGCAAAAGTCCATTTATTTCAGTAATGCAAATTAAAAGGAGTTGCATTAATGCGGCTTAAAATTAGAATTTTGTGAAAAGGTTCAATATTCTAGGCTCAAAGTGTCACACTCTAGTCAGCTAATTAATCCATATCCCCTGAGCAAAGGGTACCTGAGATTGTGATTTTGGGGTTTCATAAGCTGTAAGCCATAATCATCCAAATTATAACAAATAAAGGCTTGAAATATCTCGCTTTCCATGTAATGAGTCTCTCATATGTTAGTTTCACCTTTTAAGTTGCATTACTGAAATAAATGAACTTTGTATGATATTCAAATTTTTCGAGTTTCACCTGTATATTGACATGCTGCAGATTTCAAATCTGTACTGCCTCACCTTTTCTGCAGCATTTTTTCCACTTTGCTGGTTCCGTATGACTCAAATTCCATGACAGCAAATCCACAGCTAATTCGTCAAGTGTGACCTAGCCTTTAACATATTCCTTATGCTAGTAGTATAGGATCCAGTACTTCTATTGCAGGTTGGTACACTAATCTGTTGTGCTCTATAATTCATGAGGAAAAAAAAAATTTGTATTTTCAGTTGGAAAGCAATCAGGAGTTAACTGTTTGCTCTGCTAAAGCTCATAAAGTGCCATTAATCCCAGTATCCCGGCTCTCAGCCTGTACAAGGCAGAATAACAATGTATTACATAACTTGAACCAGTCACATGAAGCAGCTAATTGTTTTTCTTTCATGATCACCAACGTAGACACTAACGGCTTTTATGAACAGCACAATTTGTGTCTCCTCTTGCACTAATCACATGTTTGCTGACTTTTCCACCAAACCTTATTTAAAGGATTTGGCAATGCCCCAAAATGTACTTGTATGATAAGCTTTTTACTATACAATGAATGCCATTGACTACATTCTGTTACTTTATAAAAAAAATTATTCATTTAGCTTTTATACTGTTACTGATATTGTTTACATTATCCATGTTTAACCCTTTCTACGCTGGAGGTGTTTTCGTTTTGCGCTCCCTGTGGTCCCAGAACCATAACTTTTTTATTTTTTCATTCGCATAGCCGTTTGAGGGCTTGTTTGTTGCGGGACAAGTTGTACTTTCCAACGCCACTATTTAATATTGAATATGATGTAGTGGGAAGCAGAAAAAAGAATTCCAAATAGGGTGGAATTGGAAAAAAACAAAGACAAATCCGCAACAGTTTTACAGTTTTTTTTTTTATACACAATGTTCGATGTGCGAAAAAACTGACCAGTTATTTTATTTTACAAGTCAGTACGAATCAGACGATACCTTGTGTGTATATTTTTTTTTGTTGGCGTTTTGATACTGAAAGTAAAAAAAAATTTTGTGGGGGGGGGGGGTCAAATAAATCAGTTTTCGCACGTGGCGTAATTTTTTTTTAGGGTGAGTGTATATAAAAACTTAAATCACCCCGATTTAAGTTTTTATATACACTCACCTAAAGAATTATTAGGAACACCATACTAATACGGTGTTGGACCCCCTTTTGCCTTCAGAACTGCCTTAATTCTACGTGGCATTGATTCAACAAGGTGCTGATAGCATTCTTTAGAAATGTTGGCCCATATTGATAGGATAGCATCTTGCAGTTGATGGAGATTTGAGGGATGCACATCCAGGGCACAAAGCTCCCGTTCCACCACATCCCAAAGATGTTCTATTGGGTTGAGATCTGGTGACTGTGGGGGCCATTTTAGTACAGTGAACTCATTGTCATGTTCAAGAAACCAATTTGAAATGATTCGAGCTTTGTGACATGGTGCATTATCCTGCTGGAAGTAGCCATCAGAGGATCGATACATGTTCTCATTCTGTTTACGCCAAATTCGGACTCTACCATTTGAATGTCTCAACAGAAATTGAGACTCATCAGACCAGGCAACATTTTTCCAGTCTTCAACAGTCCAATTTTGGTGAGCTCGTGCAAATTGTAGCCTCTTTTTCCTATTTGTAGTGGAGATGAGTGGTACCCGGTGGGGTCTTCTGCTGTTGTAGCCCATCCGCCTCAAGGTTGTGCGTGTTGTGGCTTCACAAATGCTTTGCTGCATACCTCGGTTGTAACGAGTGGTTATTTCAGTCAACGTTGCTCTTCTATCAGCTTGAATCAGTCGGCCCATTCTCCTCTGACCTCTAGCATCCACAAGGCATTTTTGCCCACAGGACTGCCGCATACTGGATGTTTTTCCCTTTTCACACCATTCTTTGTAAACCCTAGAAATGGTTGTGCGTGAAAATCCCAGTAACTGAGCAGATTGTGAAATACTCAGAACGGCCCGTCTGGCACCAACAACCATGCCACACTCAAAATTGCTTAAATCACCTTTCTTTCCCATTCTGACATTCAGTTTGGAGTTCAGGAGATTGTCTTGACCAGGACCACCCCCCTAAATGCATTGAAGCAACTGCCATGTGATTGGTTGACTAGATAATTGCATTAATGAGAAATAGAACAGGTGTTCCTAATAATTCTTTAGGTGAGTGTATATATATTTTTTAAAACGTAATTATTTTTTTTCACACTTATTGATGGTTCCCATAGGGAACTATAACAAGCAATAGAGTCTAATGCATTGATTGGAGTATATGAGAAATGTACTGGCTTCCTATGGAGCCCTGCTACAGACAAGGGCTCCATAGGAAACACTATGAAGTAGCTTACTGTCAGGGGCTGCTGTATACAAACTCCAGCTCCTCCGATCGCCACCGGAGGATATCCGGAAGTGCGCGCTTTCGGGTTTGCATGCGATCAGATGACGTGGTCAGGACTGACCACGGCATCTGAAGTGATAAATGTCCGCAACCAGCATTACCCGACATAAGCCGTGGTTGTCTGCTGTATGAAACGGCTTCGCTCAGGCAGTTTGCTTTGAAGGTCCGGATGAGTATTAACAGTTGGGAGTGTGTCCCTGCACAGTATGGACAGTGTCAGACTGTGCAGGGGCACACCCAAGCTAGTTACACCCATCTGGACCTTCAATACAAACTGCTAGCAAGTCATTCACAACTTCTAAAAGAAATAAGGACAGTTGCTCCAGAATTATTATATGGGGAATGCAAGTAGTTTTTAAAACAGACATGTCAGGAGAAGTTAGATAGTGTTGAGCAAATCCAAACTGTAAAGTTCGGGTCCGTACTGAACTTTGAGAGTTCAGGCACCTGGAACCGAACTTTGCCGGGAAAGTTCGGTGTTCGGGCATTTAATACTGCTTTTGACAGGCTGCAGGGCAGCCAATCAAGCTTTTAAGCTGTGGGCAATTAGAAGCCATTATTGGCCGGTGCATCATGTGACCCAGCCTCTATACAAGCTGGATCACGCTCATCAGCTCTGAGTAGTGCAGGGACAGAAAGCAGGCAGCTGAAGCGAGGGAGAGTGTTATTTGTTTTGTCGGTGCAATACACCAGCTTTGCACCCATGACACAAATATAATAATAAATCTGGCTGTTAATTCTGTGGGTGACCAACAGCGTTTTTTTTTGTGGGTGCAATGCACCATCTTTGTACCCGACACAAAAATATATTAACCTGGCTGTTAATTCTTGTACCCCTGACAAAAATATTGTTAATCCGTCTGTTAGTTCACATATAACAGACAGACTAACTAGACAGATGCCCATGGTCAGCAGGAAAAAAACTAAATTTTTGGTGTGAAGTACACCTGCACTACATACGTGAAAGGGAAATTAAAATAGTTAGTCCGTCTGTTAGTTCGGTGGGTGACCTCAAAGAATGAGGAGAGCATCAAATAAGGGACATGGCCCTGGTCCTGCTGGTGGAGCTCCTGTTGCGAGGAGAGGACGTGGTCGTTCTGTGCCAGCTACATGCCCAAATGAAACACCTTCCTCAGGTGCACGTAGGCGACAGGAAGTTCAGCATCATTTTGTAGAATACCGGTGTACGACTGGTGAGGCCAGAACAATTACAGGCGGTAGTAGATTGCATGGCTGACAGTGCCTCCAGTTCCTTCACATTTTCTCCCACCTGGTCTCCTGCGGAAACCACAGAGTAGGCACCTGCTGCCCATGGGCATCTGTCTTTGACAGCCCCTTGCAAATCAGCCAAGAAGTCTGAGCCCCAAGTCATGGAGCAGTCTCTTATGCTTTTTGATGACTCTGCTGGCAGGATTTCCGTGGGCCATCCACCCAGCCCTGCCCCAGAAGTGGAAGAGATTGAGTGCAAACCACTTATGTTTCAGGATGTGGACATCGGAGGACCACCGCAGCAAGTCTCTGATGATGACAAAACACAGGTGCCAACTGCTGCGGCTTTCTGCCGTGTGCAGACTGGAAAGGAGGGCAGGGCTGAAGAGTGGGTGGAAGATGATGTGGAGGATGATGAGGTCCTATACCCCACATGAAATCAAGGTCATGCGAGTGACGTGTGCATTTCGGAGGAAGAGGTGGTGGTCACACAGCACCAGTTACACAGCAAAAGAGGGAGCAGGGTGCAAAAGCAAAGTGCCTGTCCCCTAGCCAGTATGCCTGCTACTGCCCACCGCACCCAGGGACTGAGCACACCAAAGCCAGCTCCAAGAAGTTCCCTGGCGTGGCAGTTCTTCAGAAAATGTGCTGACAAGATTAGTGGTTTGCACGATGTGCAATCAGAGCCTGGAGCGAGGCATAAATATTCTAAACCTGAGCACAACCTGCATGACCAGCCATCTTTATACAAAGCACGAGCTGCAGTGGAGTACACACCTGAAAAACCACAAAAGATCTCAGGTTCCTCTTGCTCCTTCTTCTGCTTCGGTCTCTGCTTCTTCCTCCCCCTCTAGAGTGACAGTGGCACCTGCCATCCCGCAAACAGAGGATGTGGAAGCAACACCGCCACAGTCACCCAGCATGTCCACACTGTCACATGGAAGCGTTCAGCTGTCCATCCCCCAAACACTGGAGAGAAAGAGGAAGTACCCCCCTAACCACCCGCAATCCCTGGCTCTGAATGCCAGCATTTCAAAATTCCTGGCCTTTGAAATGCTGTCATTCCGTCTGGTGGAGACAGACTTTTAAAAAACTTATGACAGTGGCTGTCCCACAGTACGTGGTTCCCAGCCGCCACTACATTTCCAGGCGAGCCATCCCTGCCCTGCACAACCAAGTGGCAGACAAAATCAGGTTTGCACTGCGCAACATCTGTGGCAGGGTCCACATAACTACAGATACGTGGACCAGTAAGCACGGGCAGTGACGTTATATCCCCCTAACTGCACACTGGGTAAATGCAGTGGCAGCTGGGCCTGAAGCGGATAGCAGTTTGGCGAATGTCCTACCGCCACTGAGGATTGCAGGACATTTCTCGTTGCCTCCTCCGCCCCCTCATCCAGTCAGCATAACACCTTCACCAACAACTTCAGCACAGCCAGGGGGAAACAACAGCAGGCTGTTTTGTAACTCATCTGTTTGGGGGGGGGAACACACCGCGCAGGAGCTGTGGACGGGCATGGAACAACAGACCGATTAGTGGTTGGTGCCGCTAAGCCTCAAGCCTGGCGGTGTGTGATAACAGGCGGAATCTAGTAGCAGCTCTTGGGCTAGCCGAATTTGGAGGTGCAGAGGTTCCTAAAAAATTACCCACTTTCTGCGTTCTCACCCTGCTGCTGCTGGCCTGTCTGCGCTGCAGCATAACTTTGGCCTTCCCGCTCACATGCGATGTACCCACAAGGTGGAACTCCACCTTGCACATGCTAGAGATACTGTGCGAGCAGCAGCAGGCGATAGTGGAGTTTCAGCTGCAGCACGCACGGGTGAATCGCTCTGCGGAACTGAACCACTTCACCACCATTAAGTGGGCCTCCATGCGGCACGTGTGTGACATGTTGCGCTGTTTCAAGTACTCCACCAACATGGCCAGTGCCGATGACGCTGTCCTCAGCATTACTATCCCACTTCTATGTCTCCTTGAAAAAAAACACTTCGGGCGATGATGGAAGAGGATGTGGCACAGGAGGAAGAGGGATCATTTCCATGGTTATCAGGGCAGGCATTCACAAGTGGCTTGGAGGGTGCGTTCCTGCACCAACAGAGGCCAGGTACACAACTGTCCAGCCAGGGCACAGTTCTGCAGGATGAGGAGGAGGAACCGTGTTCACAGCAGGGTGGCACCCAAAGCAGCTTATGGGAATCAATGGAGCGTGGCTGGGGGGATACAGAGGACACAGGCGATACACCTCCCACTGAGGACAGCTCGTCATTGCCTCTGGGCAGCCTGGCACACATGAGCAACTACATGTTCCAGTGCCTGCGCAATGACCGCCGAGTTGCCCACGTTCTAACCAGTGCTGATTACTGGGTAACCACCCTGCTGGATCCACACTACAAGGACAACGTGCTGTCCTTAATTCCGTCACTGGAGCGTGATCGGAAGATGCACGAGTACAAGCGCACGCTGGTGGACACACTGCTCATGGCATTCACACCTGACAGCAGGGGCTTAGTGGAAGCACAAGGCGAACGCAGAAGTCGAGGGGCACCGCCAGCATCTCAGAAGGGAGGGTTAGCATGGTCGAAATGTGGAAAAGCTTTGTCACCACGCCAAAACAACCAGCACCACCAGCTGATACGGAACCTCTTAGCAGGAGGCAGCATTTCAGCAACATGGTGGAACAGTACGTGTGCACATGTCTACACGTACTGACTAATGGGTCTGCCCTATTCAACTTCTCGGTCTCCAAATTGGGCACATGGCCTGAGCTTGCCCTTTATGGGGGAGGGGTAATCACAGACAAGCGCAGCCGCCTGTCCACAGCCAAAGTGGACAAGCTAACGTTCACTAAAATGAACCTGGCATGGATCCCACAGAACTTGTCCATACCTTGTGCTGAGTAGACAAGTATACCAGCAGCACCCAGCCATTGTTATACTCCAGCGCACTCTCTCTTTGCATTCTCTTTTCTATTTCCCAATGTTTTGGGGTTTTACCAAATTCAAAACGGGGTTGCATAGTTGCCACAAAAACAATGGAGACAGCACTTCCAAATTTGTGAAATTTAATCCAGATGCAACGTTTCATCTTGGAAAGCCTTTGTCAAGCATGCCATTGCATCTGGATTAAATTCCACAAATTTGGACGTGCCGTCTCAGTTTTTTTTGTTTTTTTCATCTTTGTTGCTCACACTTTTGTTTGGGGGGGATTAGGGTTGTCCCGATACCGATACTAGTATCGGTATCGGGACCGATTCCGAGTTTTCTCGGCGGTACTCAGCCGCCGATACCCCGCCCCGATACATAAATAGAATACTATGGGCGTAACTATGGGCGGGGCCCCGCCGCTCACCGAAGTATTTATAAACGTGAATCCTTATCCTGTTGTTAAGTTGAACTAACGCTGCCCTCTCCCATGTTCCCATGTCCCCCCTGTATCCCCACAGCACTTACTTAAGCTTCCATAGCAGGCAGAGCAGACGGCAGCAGTAACGTCACTCACTGACGTAGAGCGCCTGCTCCGCCCACTTTATGAGTGAAGCAGGCGGAGCAGGCGCGCGACGTCAGTGAGTGACGTTACTGCTGCCGTCTGCTCTGCCTGCTATGGAAGCTTAAGTAAGTGCTATGGGGATACAGGGGGGACATGGGAACATGGGAGAGGGCAGCGTTAGTTCAACTTAACAACAGGATAAGGATTCACGTTTATAAATACTTCGGTGAGCGGCGGGGCCCGGTGTATTGGGGGACACTGTTATGAGGGGGATCTGTGGATGACATATAGCAGTGTCAGCCACAGATCCTCCCCATAACAGTTCCATCCACAGATCCCCTATAACAGCACCATCCACAGATCCCCCACCAAATAACAATGCCATCCTCAGATCCCCCCACCCCATAACAATGCCATCCACAGATCCCCATAACAGTGCCATCCACAGATCCCCCACATGACAGTGCGTCATCCACAGATCCACAGATCCCCCAAAACGGTCACATGACATTTAAAAAAAGTATCGGTATTCGGTATCGGTGACTACTTGAAAAAAAGTATCGGTACTTGTACTCGGTCCTAAAAAAGTGGTATCGGGACAACCCTAGGGGGGATTTTACCACCCCCCTGGAGACGAGCACCCACTGCATTCATACCAAGGAGTGCCGTTTATCCTTGATTTTTGTAACTGGTCCACGATTTTCACAGATCATTGCTAGGATATGCTCTAGAAATTAAATTTTCAGCCCAGCATTGTCCCTGGAATACAGATGAGACATGGAGGGCAAAAAACAGATACACAGACCAAATAAAGATCCTTATCAGATATCTTCACGTTAGAACCACTGATAATCTAGTCATAGATGTGACTACAGATGTGTGAAAGAGGCCTAATAGTAGTCTCTGTTCTGTGACCTAACAGAAGTCTTATGTGAAATACACTATGGGATTAGTTTACCACTTCTTGACAGCCCACAGAGTATCATATTTTTCACTTTATAAGACACACTTCTTTCCCCCCAAAAGTCAAGGAAAAATGGCAGTAGGTGCAGGGAGGGAAGCGCTGCCGGTACTCACCTTCCCTGGGGCGCTATGCATGCACTATGACCTGACACTAAACACAGTCAGGTGAGAGAAAAGCGCAGGCTGGAGAAGATAAGGAAGCACAATGGATGCAGAAACCGCCAGAACTGGAGAGTAGTGGTGGCTGATATGGGGGTCGGGCATGGAAGTCTTATGGGGTCTGACACGAAGGTCTGATGGGGGATTGACATAGAGGTCATAGGGGGTCTGATCTGATATCGTTCCATGGGGTTCTGATATGAATTCCTGATATGGTGGGCTGATCTGATATGGGGAGTATGATGAAATTTTTTTTTTCTTATTTCCTTCCTTTAAAACCTGAGATGTGTCTTATTATACGGTACATTTTATAAAGTGAAAAATAGGTTATAAAGGCCCGGGAGATCATGACTTATTTCTGAACGGATATTCTAACATGGCCATTCAGAGATCTCAGAAAGATCAGAAAGCGCTAAGCCACTTCCTGTTCCGTCCTTAGTGGTCATATGACCACCAGGGGCCAGAATTCTGCACGAGCTGCTTGGTCTTATCCTGGATCAACAACTGGTGTGCGGTTGTACAGTGCTTTATAAAAATGAAGTTAAAGTTTCATGTGAAAAAAAAAAAAAAAAAAGCCATCTTCCCCTCAAACCATTTATCAATAATTTTTTTTACAAATGGACATACTTTGTGTTGCCTTGTCCATACCAACTGACTGTATAAAAGTATCACATGATCTACTCAGTCAGGTGAACTAAATATGGTATATAAAAAAAAAAAGCGATTTTATTTTAGTCATCTTGACTCCCAAAAACGACAATATCAATTGATCAAAAAGTCGTACGTACCCCAAAATGGTACTAATGAAAAAAGAGCCCTCACACAAGACCATCACCAGAAAAATAAAATATGGTGAGACAAAACCATGATTATTTTTTTCCAAAAATGCTTTTGTCGTCTAAACCGAAAAAAAAAATGAATAAAAAAATTTATCCGCAATGAGCTGTTCTAAAAAATATGACCTTATCAATCCCATCAGGTAAATGCCATAAAAAAATGTAAAAAAATGCCTCCCAAAAAAAAATATCAACCAATCAGAAACTCTAATGTACCCCAAAAATGGTACCACTGAAAATGTCACTTCATCCTGCAAAAAATTATCTCACACACAAGACCATTGCCATAAAAATATGTCTTTTAGAAAATGGTGACATAAATACACAATAACATTAACATGTTTTTCCCACATGGTGCAGGGTGTGCAATGGCAGAATTGCAGCTTTTTCTTCATCCTGCTTCCCAAAAAGTTAAATAAAAGGCTATCAAAAAATTGTAGGTATCCCAAAATAGTACTGACAATAGCAACTGCTTCCACACAAAAAAAATAATCCCTCACACACGTATGGTTCTCAGAAAATACGTAGACGTACTGGTAACCCAGAGGCTGTTCAGAAGTAACTTGACAACAGTAAACTAATCTATCAAAATCTGCACTGCAAAAGGTGATCTTTCCCTTCTGAACTCTGCAGTGTACACAAACAGCAGTTTAGCTCCACATTTATTTCGTACACACTAGAACCTGCCTAAAAATTTAAGGGTGTGCTGTGTCTCAGGTGGCATAAGCTGATTAATGGCATACTGTACAAAGCACTGAAATGCCATATCTGTAGAAAACTTGCAATTTTTATTTTGCGTCATCCCCTGCTCATTTATTTCTGCAAAATACCTTGGTGTCAAAATGCTCTCTCCACTCATTTATAAATAACTTGAGGGGTGTAGTTTCCAAAATGGTGCCACTTATTGGTGGTCTCCACTGTGTGGGTATCTCAGTCTCTGCAAATGTAAATCCATTCCAGCTAAATCCGAGATTCAAAAACCAAATCGTGCTCCTTCCCTTCTAAGCCCTACCATGTGCCTACACAGCAGCTTACATCCAGTAGCTTATGGCATTTCCATACCCAGTAGAACCTGCCTAATAATTTAGAAAGTGCGGTGTCATTCTCAGATGGCACCAACTGGGTACAAGATATTGGGAACTGAAATGGCATATCTGTAGGAGAATTGCAATTATCACTCTGCGCTGCATTCATTTTTGCAAAACACCTGTGGATTCAAAATGCTCACTTCACCCCTTAAAAAGTACTTGGAAGGTTAAAGTTTCCAAAATGGGTTCACTTATCAGACATTACATTTATTATTTCACCCCAGAGCCTGAACAATTGCCAGTGCAACCTGTGTAAATCACCACATTGGGCCTCAAATACACATGGTGCTCTTTCACTCATGAGCCCTGTTGTATGTCCACACAAGATTAGGCCCACATGTAGGGTGTTTCTGAAACCAGCAAACAGCATAATAAGAGGGCTAACTTTTCACACTAGCACACTGTGGGCACAATGTTTTGGGCACTAGGTAACAATGTTCACCACACCCCTTGGTAAATTCTGTGACGAGTATGGTTTCTAAACGGAGATCGCTTTAGTTATTTTTTTTTTGTATTTTTTGGGGGTTTTTAAAAAAAAAAAAAAATAATTTTTTTTTTTGATTTATTTTTTTAACTTCACCGCAGAGTCTCTACAGTTGTTGGCCAATGATGTATACATTACCAAACTAGGTCTTGAATGCAAATGGTGCTCCTTCTCTCAAACATGCAGTGTGCCCAAAAAGCAGTTTAAGACCACATAGGGGATACTGTCAGACTCAAAAAAATATATATCATGTAACACAACATGGGGTTCTTTTTCTCCTATTACCACTTGTAAAAATTAAAAATCTTGGGCTAAAACAACATGTTATTGGAAGAAATGAAATATTTCATTTTCACAGCCAAGTGTTTAAAAATTTTGAAACGCCTGTTGGGTCAAAGTGCTCACTACACCCCTTAAAAAATTCCTTGGGTGGTGTAGTTTCCAAAATAGGGTCACTTTTTATCTATTTTTTTATTTTTTTTGTGGGGGGGGGTGTCCCACTGTAGGGGGTACCACAGTTTTGAATAATTTGAGGGGTGTACTTTCTAAAATGAGGTCATTTATGGGTGGTTTCTATTAGGGGTGGGCGATGTAGGTGATATAAATTTGTGCCACGATATGGATTTTGTGCATATCGCCGGACAGCGATATGACCACGGAGCGGTAGTGAATGATCGCGCTCTGGGCGCGCACCATGTTCTCCTGAGCCGGCACAGTGGAGAAGGAGGGAGTCCCTTCCTCCCCACTGTGCGCGGCTGCCGCTGGCCACTAATGAGAACAGAGTAGGAGGAGGAGGAGGGGAGGACTGTGGCCACTGCGCCACCAATGAATGCCTGAATACCAACGTAGCGTTCATGTGCCGGCCATATCCCGGCCCCTATGACTGCACGCTGCGATCCGCCGCAATAAAACCCTCAGTTGTGGGGTTAATCGCGCGGATCACAGCATCCTGTCAGAGGTCGGGTGCCAGGAATGTTCTTCAGTCTCTGCATTGGTGGCAGTGGGCAGTTCCGATCGGAGTCCCAGCAGTGTAATGCTGGGGCTCCGATCGGTTACCATGGCAGCCAGGAGTCATGCTACTGAAGTCCTGGCTGCCATGGTATGTTAGTGAGCAGCATTATACTCACGTGCGCCGTGGCCACCGGTCGCTCCTTCTTCTGTCTGTGCGGCTCATTGCTAATGCTTATAGCATTAGCAATGCACACCGCACAGACCTATGAGAAGGAGCGCCCGGCGGCCAAGGCGCACGCGAGTATAATGCTGCTCACTAACATACCATGGCAGCCAGGACTTCAGCAGCGTCCTGGCTGCCATGGTAACCGATCGGAGCCCCAGCATTACACTGCTGGGACTCCGATCGGAACTGCCCACTGCCACCAATGATGGGGGGGGGGGAACCATGTGGCCACTGCCACTAATGATTAATACTGGGGAGGGAGGGAGGGAGGGGGGGTGGGTTTGAGTTACCAGAGGGGGCTGATAAGAGGGAGAGGCTGGAGGGCACATGAGAGGCTGGGGGGGCGGATCAGAGGCTGGGGGCACATTAGTGGCTGGCTGCCATGGTCAGCTCCCTGCTGTTGTGTGCACAAAGCACAGGGCAGCAGGGAGAGTGTAAAGTCCTATTCACCCTAATAGAGCTCTATTAGGGTGAATATGACAAGGGTTCTAGCCCTTAAGGAGGCTAATAGTTATTAAATAAAAAGTAAATAAAAAAAATAAAAAAGTTTAACCCCCCCCCCCCCCCCAAATATAGAAAACAATATATCGCATATCGCACATGCTTAAAATTATGTCGCAATATACCGTATTTTTCGCCCTATAAGACGCACCTAGGTTTTTGGGGAGGAAAATAAGAAAAACATTTTTTTTAACCAAAAGATGTGCTTTTGGTGGGTTTGGAACTAATGGTGGTCTGTGGATGACGGGCACTGTTATGGGGGAGATCTGTGGATGACGGACACTGTTATGGGGGGGGGATCTGTGAATGACGGACACTGTTATGGGGGGGATCTGTGAATGACAGACACTGTTATGGGGGGATCTGTGAATGACGGACACTGTTATGGGGGATCTGTGAATGACGGACACTGTTATGGGGGATCTGTGGATGACGGACACTGTTATGGGGGGGTTCTGTGGATGACGGACACTGTTATGGGGGGGTTCTGTGGATGACGGACACTGTTATGGGGGGGTTCTGTGGATGACGGACACTGTTATGGGGGGGTTCTGTGGATGACGGACACTGTTATGGGGGGGTTCTGTGGATGACTGACACTGTTATGGGGGGGTTCTGTGGATGACGGACACTGTTATGGGGGGGGTTCTGTGGATGACGGACACTGTTATGGGGGGGGTTCTGTGGATGACGGACACTGTTATGGGGGGGATCTGTGACGGACACTGTTATGGGGGGTGATCTGTGGCTTGCACTGTTACAGGGGGGAATCTGTGGGTGGCACTGTTATGGGGGATCTGTGGCTGGCACTGCTATGTATGTGCCATCCACAGATCCCCCACCACATAACAGTGCCATCCACAGACCCCCCCCAGCCCATAACAGTGCCACCCACCCCTTAACTGTGCCATCCACGGATGTTCCCCATAAAACTGTCATCCACAGATCCCTCTTCCCCCCCGCCGCTCCAGTATACAAATATAAAATGTCTTATTCAATTAAAAGTGATTACACATGCCCCCCCACTCCTAATAGTACCGTACATCCTAACAGCTTCTGGACAACCCAGGCAGGCAGGACGGCGGGTCACTCACTGACGTCACTTGCCTGCGCCGCCTGCTTCATTCATAAAGTAGGCGGCGCAGGCACGTGACATCAGGGAGTTACGATGCTGCCCGCCCGGCCTGCGTTCTACTGAAGCTGTTAGGATGTACGGTAATAATAGCAGTGAGGGGGCATGTGTAATCAGTTTCAATTGAATAAGACATTTTATATTTGAATATTGCAGCACTGGAGCTATAGTACAGTGACTGCACCGCCCCGCCGCTATTGCCGGCCCCCGGCTCCTCCTCCCAGTCCCTCCCCTGCTCGCTCGTACATCGCAGCCTGCGATGTAAAACGGTCAGCATTCGCCCCATAAGACGCAGGGGCATTTTCCCCCCATTTTGGGGGGAGAAAAAGTGCGTCTTGTGGGGCGAAAAATACGGTAGATTTTAGGCCATATCGCCCACCCCTAGTTTGAATTGGCCCTTTAAAAAATCAGTTTTGTAATTTGTTTTAAAGTTTGATTCTAATGGGACATGGTGTCCAAAAATCAGTCCAGCAAAATCTGCCTTCCAAAAACCATACCAGGGCTCCAGACTAAAAGAAATATCAATGAGCCATTGGCTCCTAACCTGAAAAATTTAGGAGTCAAATTTAAATTTTTTGTCGCCAAATTTAAAATACATTTAATTACGGTATAATCGAAAAAAAATAAATATATATATATATATATATATATAAATATATAAATAACACACACAGGTCTTACCTAGGGTTGCCACAATACCAAAATTTAGACTCTTGATTTCGATACGATAAAAAAAAAAAAAAACACCAAAAAAGCCGCGTGCATTCCTGATTTTATGGAACGTCTGGACCATAATAGAACAGTCCAACCAAATTTTTGTCAGGACAGGGTGAGTAAAAAATTGCAAATTGCAAGTTTTTTTTTTCTGTTACGGCGTTTACCGCATAGGAGATATTTTTACATATTTTTATAGTTCGCACTTTTTCAGGCGTGGCGATATGTAATTTTTTTATTGTTTATATATTTTATATGTAAAATTGGGCAAAAGGGTGATTTAAACTAAATTTTTTGGTGTTATTTTTATTTAATTTTTTACTTTTTATTTAATAACCATTTCCCCCCTTAGGGGCTAGAACCTGGGATCTTTCATCCCTTGTCCTATTCACCCTGATAGATTTCTATCAGGGTGAATAGGACTTTATACTCTCCCTGCTGCTCTGTGCACACAGCAGCAGGGAGCAGACTATGGCAGCCCGGGCTTCAGTAGCGCCCTGGCTGCCATGATAACCGATCGGAGCCCCAGGCTTACACTGCTGGGGCTCCGATCGGAACTGCCACTGCCACAAATGATTATAATACTTGGGGGGGTTCGGTGGACTGTGCCAGTTGGCTGTTAACCCTTGATATGTTACAGGAAAAACTTGATTAAAATGGAAACTGCCCAAAAAACAGAAATTTTGAAATTTCATCTTAATAAGTTTGTAAAATCAGTTTTGAATAACTTGAGGGGTGTAGTTTCTAAAATGTGATAATTTATGGGTGGTCTCCACTATGCAAGCCCCACAAAGTGACTTCAGAAACTGGTCCTTAAAAAGTGGGTTTTGGAAATTTTCTTAAGAATTGCATATGGTGAATGTTAATGTTAATAACTATTTTGTGTGGTATCACTATTGGTCTTAAAAGTAGAGAAATTCAAATTGAGAAAAATGCAAATTTTGCCAAACTGTTTGTAAATTTGTGATTTTTTTTAAAGATAAAACATACTGATCCAGATTTACCACTAATGTGAAGTACAATGGGTCACAAAAAAAACAATCTCAAAAGTTATTACCACATAAAGTGACGTCAGATTTGCAAAACTGGACTTGGTTGGGGTGTGGGTTTAATTGCCCAGTCTGGAACTGGTCAAAGCAAGTGCTTTGCACATGCTGAACTTGCGAAGAGGTACCTCCTAAGACAGAGAACCATCTCACCAGCTCCACCTTTTGGAAGTCGCTTCCTGCGAGTCAAAATCAGACTTTCCAACAAGCCTGGGGATTTAACAAGGGAATATAGCAAGACCAGTACTTGTCAAATCCCAAGACTTGTTGGAAAGTCTGATTTTGACTCCGAGAGCAACCCCCAATAGGTGGTGCTGGCAAGATAGTTCCCTTTCTTAGGGAATACCTCTTTGCATATTCATTTCCCATGGAGCATTGCCAATAAGTCTTTATAAAATGAAGTACTTCCAGTGAGTCTCCACACAGGACTGGCCTCTCTAAGGAGATTCAGCACCCTGCCTAAGCTACATGCTGAACTCTAATATGAAATAGATCTGAAAACACAGTTCAATTAAAACACCATGTTGTGGCATCCATATGAGGACTAAAGACAAAGGCATTTCATTTTTGCTTGAGAGGCATTGTTATGAATCCAAAAACAATCTCTTACAATATCCTTTGATCTTCTTGTATTTCTTGGCTCTGGACTGTCACATTCTGTAGTTAAAAAAAGAACTTTGCGAACTATTTAAAAAAAAAAAAAAAAAAAAAAAAAAAACATTGGCGGCCCTTCAACTGCTCAACTGAACTGTGACCTTTTGCCTAAATTAAGATGAGTGGCAACAGCCATCAGCACGCTTCTGAATAGACGGTATAAATAGTACTGCGGAATACTACGACCTGCTTGTACTTCAAGACTTATTCTGGGTTATCTGAAGTTCAACATCTAAAGTGCACAAAGCACTGCTTTACTTGTGTGCCTAATCGCCTGGCAAGAAAGGGAGCCCTCTACTGAAATATAGCATCTTGGGTCTTTTCCAGCTGTTGGCTTCATGGCAGAGAATTTCAATAGCAGTAGGGAAACAGAGCGGCAGTAGTTTTACTTGTCATGGTAAACTTCATTTTGGTGCAATAGATACCGTATGTATGAAAACACTAATAGCCAGCAACTCTCAGGGTACTTTCACACTAGCGTTTTTGTTTTCCGGTATCGAGTTCCGTCACAGGAGCTCAATACCAGAAAAAAACTGATCAGTTTTAGGCCTCATGCACACGGCCGTGTTCCGCGGCCGAGAGCGGTCCGTGGTAACCCGGCCGGGATTCCTTCTGACAGCGCTAAGGAATCCCGGCCGGGTTACCACGGACCGCTCTCGGCCGCAGAACACTGCCGTGTGCATGAGGCCTTATCCTAATTCATTCTGAATGGAGAGCATTCCGTTCAGGATGCATCAGTTCAGTCCCTCTTACGTTTTTTGGATGGAGAAAATACCGCAGCATGCTGCAGTTTTCTCTCCGGCCAAAAATACTGATCACATGCCGGAATGCCGCCTCCGGCATTAATTTATATTGAAGCATATTAGTGCCGGATCTGGCATTCAGTGTTCCGGCAAAATGGATCTGGCTTTCCGGTCTGCGCATGCACAGACCTTTAAAAATGCCAAAAAAAATATTAAATATACAGGATCACGCCGGAGAGATTGATCCGGTATTTAAATGCATTTGTCAGACGGATCCGCATCCAGATCCATCTGACAAATGCCATCAATTTGTGTCCGGATTGCCGGATCCGGCAGGCAGTTCCGGAGACGGAACTGCCTGCCGGAATCCTCTGCCGCAAGTGTGAAAGTACCCTTAGGCCTCTTTCTCACGAGCGGTACGGATTGTGTAAGGATCTGTTCAGGGAAAAACTGATGGTTTTGCACGCAAGTGTTAGGCCTCATGCACACGACCGTATTTTTTCACGGTCCGCAAAACGGGGTTCCGTAGGTCCGTGACCGTTTTTTCATCCGTGGGTCTTCCTTGATTTTTGGAGGATCCACGGACATGAAAAAAAAGTCGTTTTGGTGTCAGCCTGGCCGTGCAGAGCCAAACGGATCCGTCCTGAATTACAATGCAAGTCAATGGGGACGGATCCGTTTGACGTTGAAACAATATGGTGCAATTTCAAACGGATCCGTCCCCCATTGACTTTCAATGTAAAGTCAGGAGTTAATATACCATAGGATCAGAGTTTTCTCCAATCCGATGGTATATTTTAACTTGAAGCGTCCCCATCACCATGGGAACGCCTCTATGTTAGAATATACCATCGGATTTGAGTTACATCTGAAATTCAGATGAGACAGTATATTCTAACACAGAGGCGTTCCCATAGTGATGGGGACGCTTCTAGTTAGAATATACTACGAACTGTGTACATAACTGCCCCCTGCTGCCTGGCAGCACCCGATCTTTTACAGGGGGCTGTGATCAGCACAATTAACCCTTCAGGTGCCGCACCTGAAGGGGTTAATTGTGCGTATCATAGCCCCCTGTAAGAGATCAGGGGCTGCCAGGCAGCAGGGGGCAGACCCACCTCCCTCCCCAGTTTGAATATCATTGGTGGCCAGTGTGCGGCCCCCCCTCCCTCCCTCTATTGTAATATCATTGGTGGCCAGTGTGCGGCCTCCGTCGGCCCCCCTCCCCCCCTCTATTGTAATATCATTGGTGGCCAGTGTGCGGCCCCCCCTCTATTGCAATATCATTGGTGGCCAGTGTGCGGCCTCCGTTGGCCCCCCTCTATTGTAATTTCATTGGTGGCCAGTGTGCGGACTCCCCTCTCCCGCCCCCCCCTCCCGATCATTGGTGGCAGCGGAGAGTTCCGATCGGAGTCCCAGTTTAATCGCTCTGGGGCTCCAATCGGTAACCCTGGCAACCAGGACGCTACTGCAGGCCTGGTTGCCATGGTTACTTAGCAATATTACAATATTAGAAGCATCATACTTACCTGCTGCGCTGTCTGACTGGCCGGGAGCTCCTCCTACTGGTAAGTGACAGGTCTGTGCGGCGCATTGCTTAATGATCTGTCACTTACCAGTAGGAGGAGCTCCCGGCCGGTCACAGACAGCGCAGCAGGTAAGTATGATGCTTCTAATATTGTAATATTGCTAAGTAACCATGGCAACCAGGCCTGCAGTAGTGTCCTGGTTGCCATGGTTACCGATCGGAGCCCCAGAGCGATTAAACTGGGACTCCGATCGGAACTCTCCGCTGCCACCAATGACCGGGGGGGGGGGTGGGGGGAGCGCACACTGGCCACCAATGATATTACAATAGAGGGAGGGGGGGTGGCCGGGGGAGGCCGCACACTGGCCACCAATGATATTACAATAGAGGGAGGGGGGTGGCCGGGGGAGGCCGCACACTGGCCACCAATGATATTACAATAGGGGGTGGGGGGGGGGGCCGCACACTGGCCACCAATGATATTCACACTGGGGAGGGAGGGGGGTCTGCCCCCTGCTGCCTGGCAGCCCCTGATCTCTTATAGGGGGCTATGAAATGCACAATTAACCCCTCAGGTGCAGCACCTGAGGGGTTAATTGTGCGGATCACAGCCCCCTGTAAGAGATCGGGTGCTGCCAGGCAGCAGGGGGCAGTCATGTACACAGTTCGTAGGATATTCTAACTAGAAGCGTCCCCATCACTATGGGAACGCCTCTGTGTTAGAATATACTGTCAGATATGAGTTTTCACAAAGTGAAAACTCATCTCTGAAAAAGCTTTTATGCAGACGGATCTTCGGATCCGTCTGTATGAAAGTAACCTACGGCCACGGATCACGGACACGGATGCCATTCTTGTGTGCATCCGTGTTCTTTCACGGACCCATTGACTTGAATGGGTCCGTGAACCGTTGTCCGTCAAAAAAAATAGGACAGGTCATATTTTTTGGACGGACAGGAAACACGGATCACGGATGCACGGACCCAAGTCAATGGGTCCGCGAAAAAAAAAACTGAAAACGCCCACGGATGCACACAACGGTCGTGTGCATGAGGCCTTATTGCATTGTGTGTGCATTTTTTCATCCAGATTGTATGCACTTTTCAAACACTGAAGAATAACACTAAGCACCTCCTAGTAACCTTCACTGCATCTGGATGCCTTCCGTTTCTCCAGAAAGCCCTATTCACTTCTGTGGAGCCAGAGCTATGTGAGATTTTCTTTTCCTGAATGCACAGATGATGCATTAAAAAACTATGCTGCGTGTGAAGAAAGACTGAAGAATAACACTCAACATCTCCTAGCAACAATCAGTGAAAGACTCATTGCATTCGAATGCCTTCCATTTTTCACGCATGTTCTATTCATTTCTATTGGATCAGGGCTGCGTAAAAAAAAAAAAAAAAAAAAAATAGAGAACATGCTGCAGTTTTCCTGAATGCAGAGATGATCGGTGATAAACAGTACTCATGTACACATACCCATTGAAATTCAGGATTCAGTGCAGATGTGCTTTGTTCACAACACGCATCACCTCCATACGGAAAACTCACTTGTGTCAGTCCATCTAAATGCAAGGCGTGTCGTGAACCGATAGCATCTGGACTGAATCCTGAACCATTCATTTCAATGTGTCCAGGAGAAATCACAGCATTCTCTAGATTGTGTGCTTTCATGCAGCCCTGGCGCCATAGTTGTGTGAAAAACGGACGGCTTCTGGATGCAATGCGTTTTTCAGTGATGGTCGCGTCTCATTTCACGTGTATAAAGAACTAGTTGCATCCATGCGGATAAAAACTGACTGCAATCACAGACAAAATTAATTAAACTTGTGTCCAAAACCATCAGGATTTACCCTGAACTCATCCTGACTCATTCTGTATTGCTTGGGGCAGAACAGTTACAAAATGGCCAATGCAGTGGGCTCATCAATATCTTCCAATACGTTTGCTGCTTTCCTGCATTTGTTCAATCACTAATTATAGTAGATATTACAGCAACGGCTTCATTCAAAAATACTTGGATAAGAAAAAATACAGCCTTTTGTCTAGTGAGGAGAGAGCTGGAGACAATACCTCAGTAAATGCTAGCTAGGAATACAGACTAACTACAATTACTGTATGTATTTATGAGATAGTTGCCATAAAAAACACAAAATGTCTGCCAAAAAAAAACATTGGCAGGCTCCATTTATTTTAATCAGTTGAGTTCTAATTTCATTTCTCATCTTTTGAAATGTATTACAGCTTCAGCACAGAAATAGAAGCTGAAAGGATGAATGATGTCGACACAAAAATAGATGACTGATAGAAAACTTGTCAAAGAAGTTTTCTAGCACGCCATTCATCCACACAGAAGCTTTTTCAGTGCACTGTTTACCGCTAGCTATTACATCTGTAGCCTTTTATGCAGCATTTTAGCTTCAGCAGCTCTCACAGAGATTGGAAAACAGTGTTCTTTCAGAAGTCTCTCACACACTAGAAGAGCTTTTCTACTGTAGGTTGAGGTATGTAGCCACTGCTTTCAATAACTATAGGCATATGTTCCACACCGAGGTTTGGTTGCAAAATATATTTAGCTGAATAATCAGGGCATTAACTCTGAATGGGGGAATTTCTGCTGCATGTGAACATACTGTAAGGGTAGATTTTGCATCATGGAATGGTAGAAAATTTGCAGTATTTTACAGTAGCAGCTGGATGACATTTAACCCCATCCCGACTGCCTCACGTAAATTGACATTGGTGGGTATTTAAAAATGGCGCCCGCTAGCGAGCACAGCCAGAGCCATAGACATCAGGTGCATGCCGTTTTAAACAGCAGTCATCCGGAACTAATGTATGTAATTGACGATAACATCGATCTCACACATTACACCCATCAGATGCTGTGGTTAAATGTGACCACGGCATCTGGGAGCTCAAAAACCCGGAACAAGTGCTCCCGGCCTTACACCGGCTCCCCCTAGCAAGGATCCAGATGGTGTGTGTGGCAGCCTCAGTCCTTCTGGATGATCCGGGGGCTGCCACACACAAGTTCCTATGGAACCCCTTGCCTGTGGCAGGACTCTATAGGAACATAATGTAATCCTCAGACTCCAATGCTAATGCATTGATGTCTATGAGAGAAGCAATCTAATGATTGCTTGTTACAGTTCCCTATGGGAACCATAAAGTGTAAAAAAAAAAGTTCAATATTTTACAAATATAAAAATTGAAATCACCCCTCCCTTTCCCCAAAATTAAAATACATAAAACAATAAAAAAAATATATATAAGCGACATCGCAGTGTGCGAAAATTCCTGTACTATTAAGATACTAAAAAATTTATCCCATATAGCAAACAGGAAAAAAAGAAAAAATGGCCAATTCGACTCCATAGCCATCGGGTCCCCGCACTGTGGTGGCGGGCACCCGATGGTAGCCATGGCAGCCACAATTCCTTACACAGGCATCAGCCTGCCAGCTACGGAAGCCCAGGAGATCCAGCCTGAGGGCTGGGTCTCCTAGGCATCTGTCAGTGTCTTACTGTGTAAGTCGCTGACAGTTCAATTCAGTACAATACAGAATGTATTGTACTGAATTGAAACAGGGATCAAACCCTGAAAAGGTGAAGTCCCACAGTGGGACAAATATAAAAAAGTAATAAAAAGTGAAAAAAAGTTTAAAAAAATTAAAAGTTTCAAGTAAAAAAAAAATAAAAAAGCGTCCTTTTCCCAAAATAAAGTAAAAAACAAATTGTCAAAAATAGGGGAAAAAAGAAAAGTAGACATATTCGGTATCGCCGTGTCCGTATAGACCGGCTCTATAAAAATATCACATGACCTAACCCCTCAGATGAACACCGTCAAAAAAGTTAAATAAAAACTGTGCTATAAGAACTTCTAAAGCGCAGGCAGAAGAAAAACTAGCTCAGTCTATGAAAAAAGGAGATAAGACATTCTTCAGATATATAAATGAAAAAAGGAAATTAAAACAAGGAATAACAAAAATTAAAAACAAAGGACGGAAGGTATGTAGAAGAGAATAAAGGGCTAGCCGACTGCCTTAATGAATACTTCTTTTCAGTTTTTACAAAAGAAAAAGGAGAAGGACCTCCACTAGAAAGGATGACTAATAAATCATTTGATGCATGTATCTTTACAGAGGAAGATGTTCTAAGTTTGCTGTCTAAGGTGAAGACAAATAAGTCACAGGGGCCTGATGAGATACACCCAAAATTATTAAAAGAGCTTAGTGGTGAGCTGGCAAAACCGCTAACAGATTTATTTAACCAATCATTAATAACAGGAGTCGTCCCGGAAGATTGGAAATTGGCAAATGTCGTGCCCATTCACAAGAAAGGTAGTAGGGAGGAATCGAGCAACTATAGACCAGTGAGTCTGACATCAATAGTAGGCAAATTAATGGAAACCCTATTAAAGGATAGGATTGTGGAACATCTAAAATCCCATGGATTGCAAGATGAAAAACAACATGGGTTTACTTCAGGGAGATCATGTCAAACAAATCTTATAGATTTTTTGGACTGGGTGACTAAAATAATAGACGGTGGAGGTGCAGTAGACATCGCATATCTAGATTTTAGTAAGGCTTTTGACACTGTCTGTAAAGGGGGAGTATTAATCACCAATATTTATGCAAATATCGATAATTAATATTCATAAATGGGAGGAGCCGTCTAGTGATAACTCCGCCCATTTATGCCTTTATATAATAATAACACAATATCTTCGCTATGCTTTACACTAATCACTATGCTAGCTGCATGCGCCTTACTATCACTATACTACGGCGGCGACTACTAAAAACACCATACACTGCATTATGAACAATAAGGAATATTTATTACACAATACAATTATACAAGTCTAGCAATACGCTAATATCTAGGGATGTCCCGATACCGATACCAGTATCGGTATCGATACCGGGCATTTGCACGAGTACATGTACTCGTGCAAATGTCCCCGATACCACTGCCGATACCTGTGCACCGCTTCTATGTGTCCGTCCGCGGCCCCTGCATCTCCCACAGCTAACAGCTTCACACTTCAGAGGCAGCAGCAGGCAGTGTAATTGGAGCCTAGAGTGGAAGCTAGCTCCGCCCCGCCCCTCCCCGCCCTCCAACCAATCAGAGGCAACCAGCACTGACTCACAGCACAGGGAGCGTAGTGCAGGGACTCAGAGAATCGTCTGAGAGTTTATTAGTTAAAAGAATCCAATGAGTCACAGACCGTGTCATCGAGTCCCTGCCAGGCTTCCTGCTCTGCGGCTCCCTGTAAGTCCGTCCGGGGGGAAGGGGGGGCATTATTAGCATAGCATGTAGTGGAGCTGTGTGTGTACAGGGTGCATGTAGCAGAGCAGGAAGTCTGGGGTGACAGTCTCTGACTCATTCGATTCGTTTTAACTAATAAACTCTCAGACGATTCTCTGAGTCCCTGCAATAACTATAATTACATCACAGTCTGCTCCACTGCATTCACTGCAGCAGAGCTGTGTTTGCCAGGAGCGAGTCCCTCTAAAAGTGATAGTGTATGTCTTCTATGGCCCTGGTCCTTCCCTTCCTGCCTGCAAGCTGCACATTGATCTCTAAAAGCAGGCATTAGGGCAAGAAGAAATATACATTACTGTATGATGGCCACAAGACTATTATACTGAGGAGGGGGGGCTTCAAAAATTGTTGTCCTGACTCCTTACAGTAGCGTCTCCTTGTGGCCGTCCCATACAGTATAATGTCTCCTTGTGGCCCCCATACAGTATAACGTCTCCTTGTGGCCGCCCCCATACAGTATAATGTCTCCTTGTGGCCGCCCCCATACAGTAGAACGTCTCCTTGTGGCTGCCCCCATACAGTAGAACGTCTCCTTGTGGCTGCCCCCCCATACAGTAGAACGTCTCCTTGTGGCTGCCCCCATACAGTAGAACGTCTCCTTGTGGCTGCCCCCATACAGTAGAACGTCTCCTTGTGGCTGCCCCCATACAGTAGAACGTCTCCTTGTGGCTGCCCCCATACAGTAGAACGTCTCCTTGTGGCTGCCCCCATACAGTAGAACGTCTCCTTGTGGCTGCCCCCATACAGTAGAACGTCTCCTTGTGGCCCCCATACAGTGTAACGTCTCCTTGTGGCTGCCCCCATACAGTAGAACGTCTCCTTGGAATGTTATAGTTCTGTTTTTGGGCCTTTTGGTTGGTCAGTGGTCAGAAAATACATGTGTGTGTATTTTATTGTTAAAATTTGTATCGGTAATTGGTATCGGTGAGTACTTAAATAAAAGTATCGGTACTCGTACTCAGTCTTAAAAAAATGGTATCGGGACATCCCTACTAATATCTATACATATTCATGGATCAATGGATATGAATATATATATACATATAGACGTACACACCGCAGTACAGAAACAGTACTACCATAAACACAATACAAGCCTAGCTACACTACACAGCACAATCCCAAATTCCACCACACACACACACTATCTATACATTGCAATAATACATTCATACACACAAATATCAGTAACCCACCCGCCTGACTAATCACTGTCCCTACAAGTTACGACGAGGGTTACCGGTGGTCTTACAGGGGTGTAAGTAAACCACAAACACAAAGGGTTAACAAAGGGGATAATAACATAACTGTACAGCAATGCAAGGGTAAATACCCTGCAAGTGTACAGTGAGGGGGGGTGTGTGGCAGGGTTTGAGCAGGGGTTACCAGCACACAGGGACCAGGGTAAACCAGGGGTTAAGCCTGGCGGGGAAAGGGTTAATCAGGGGAAGTGGTGCTGGGTCAGGGACCAGGGATATGGCACCAGGGTCCATCAGGGGTTACCAGCACACAGGGCAACAGGACCAGGGGTGATATGTGAGGAGTAGGTAGGGGCTACACAGGTATACTTAGGCCTTATCCAGGTGGTCATCATGAAGCTGCTCTCTCCCCTGCGTCTCTGATTGTAGTCTGGTTGCAAGAGAGGGCACCTCTGTCCGGTTTGGGGTTTTATAGCCCAAAAGCAACCCCCTCCTCCTTCCTCAGGCATGTGACATCATAGTGTGCCTTAGTCCCCCCTCCTAGTCCCAAAAATGCTGGGAGTAATGGGCATGGCCATGGGGCAGAGGTGTGGAAAACAGGTTATGATGTCTCTGGTTAGAAGGCCCTAACGGTGCCAGAGAGTCTGATTGTAAGGGGCCTGAACAAAAGGGGACTAGATGCTAATCAGCTGTTATCCTACAGGCTATCAGCACAAGTTTTTCTCTAAACAACTCTGTTGATAACAGTTGGAATTGCATATATGCATATATATATCCACAGATGCTTGGGGCACATCTATAAACACATACAAAACCGGGGGTATGAATGGGCAGCAATAAGCCCACATACATACTGTCATGCTGACATAAGTGTATATACATAGACACGTGTGCAAATACACATACAGGGGACATGCATATGTTCCCACTTGCCATACAGGGCCAATATATACACGGTCATACAGGAAATATATACTAACTATAAGAGGACACATATAAGGGGGCACATATATATACTAATATAAGGGGGATTATAAGGGAGCACAGCTTCCAGGGACCACATATTTCCCACAAGGGCCACCATGAGCCCCTGGGGATCACCATGGGCAGACGTGCGCAGATGCTGGGCACATCGTCCCATGATGCTGTGGTTAATGTATGCAGATATATACCATACATGACCGCACGTGTTTGCAGGCATGCATGGATATATGCATACGTCTCAACCGTTCCTCAACACTGTCCCACATAGAAGACTTATCAATAAACTGCAGTCATTGAGCATGGACTCCCATATTGTTGAGTGGATTAGGCAATGGCTGAGTGACAGACAACAGAGGGTTGTAGTCAATGGAGAACATTCAAAACAAGGTCATGTTACCAGTGGGATTCCACAGGGATCTGTACTGGGACCAATTTTGTTTAATATCTTCATAAGTTATATTGCAAAAGGCCTCGATGGGAAGGTGTGTCTTTTTGCTGATGACACAAAGATATGTAACAGGGTTGATGTTCCTGGAGGGAAACGCCAAATGGAAAAGGATTTAGGAAAACTAGAAGAATGGTCAGAACTCTGGCAACTGAAATTTAATGTGGATAAGTGCAAGATAATGCACCTAGGGCGTAAAAACCCAAGGGCAGAATATAGAATATTTGACACAGTCCTGACCTCAGTATCTGAGGAAAGGGATTTAGGAGTAATTATTTCAGAAGACTTAAAGGTGGGAAGACAATGTAATAGAGCAGCACGAAATGCCAGCAGAATGCTTGGATGTATAGGGAGAGGTATAAGCAGTAGAAAGAGTGAAGTGCTTATGCCGCTGTACAGAACACTGGTGAGACCTCACTTGGAGTATTGTGCGCAGTACTGGAGGCCATATCTCCAGAAGGATATAGATACTCTAGAGAGAGTTCAGAGAAGAGCTACTAAACTAGTACATGTAAAAAGGCAAAATGAAAAGTCAGTCCTGTGTCCCAACACCGACAAATTACTTGCGCTGCTGCTGGTCCCGGAGTAGTGTGGTAGGTCATACACACTGGTGAATACAATATGAAGGGTTTTGGAACCGGACCTGTGAGTGACGTCATGATATTCGGACCGTTCTATTGGGCGGTGCTGTCACATGATATTATGACAGAGGGGGGAGGTGGGGCAAGGGATACCTGGATGACGCTAGTAAGAATGGGTGGGGGATACTGACATTATGCACTAGGAGTGGGTGGATACTAGGAACGGTAATGTAGATTTTGGTTATATGATGTTATAATGCGAATTAGGCTGCAATTTAATATGCAATGGTGCGGCAACATAAGGATAGAAATGTGGTTTGTTTAATTTATAATAGAGGGAACTGATCCCCTATTTCTATTTTATTAATGTTTTATATGTTTTATGTATGAATTTATGACTCTCATAAAGGAGGAAGGAACCTTCCTTATTTTTACATCTAATGTGTTTGTGAAAGCATAAAGGAACAACAATGACAAATTAAGTATGTGAGATGTACAACTGTTTTAGTAACTGCTGCATGTTCCGGAAGCTTACTGGTTAACTGATTAAGAGCAGTTGGGCTATTTAAGGGCCGGAGTGCAAGCATGCACAGCAGATGCCCCTGAGGAAGCGAGACAGCGAAACCCGGGTCGGGCAGGAACCTGACGTTCTGATATCTTGTATTATATGCTTTTTGTCTACCAACTCTTGTGAGTATAATAAAACCTTTTAAGAAAAAATTGCAAAGGGTGCTTCACTATTCTGCCTATCCCATTTAAACCCTTAGAGGAGGAGATCTTTTGAAGATTGGATCCTTTGGGTGTTGGGAGAAAGGGGCTCATCCTCTGCCATCCACGTTTATCGGGAGACTTGGTCCAGAGCAGCGCGGTTCCAAAACCCTTCATAAACTAGTACATGGATTGCAGGATAAAACTTACCAGGAAAGGTTAAAGGACCTTAACATGTATAGCTTGGAAGAAAGAAGAGACAGAGGGGATATGATAGAAACTTTTAAATACATAAAGGGAATCAACTCGGTAAAGGAGAAGAGCATATTTAAAAGAAGAAAAACTACCACAAGAGGACACAGTTTTAAATTAGAGGGGCAAAGGTTTAAAAGTAATATAAGGAAGTAATACTTTACTGAGAGAGTAGTGGATGCATGGAATAGCCTTCCTGCAGAAGTGGTAGCTGCAAATACAGTGAAGGGGTTTAAGCGTGCATGGGATAGGCATATGGCTATCCTTCATATAAGATAGGGCCAGGGGCTATCCATAGTATTCAGATATATTGGGCAGACTAGATGGGCCAAATGGTTCTTATCTGCCGACACATTCTATGTTTCTAAAAAAACTATTTTTGTCACATTACATCACTAAGTGCAACACCAAGCGATCAAAAAGGCGTATGCCCCCCAAAATAGCACCAATCTAACAGTCACCTAATCCCTCAAAAAATAAGCTCCTACCCAAGACAATAAGCCAAAAAAAAATATATATATATATATATATATATATATATATATATATATGGGTCAGACTATGGAGACACTAAAATAGGATTTTGTTTCAAAAAAGCTTTTATAGTGTTAAATGTAAAAAAAAAAAAAAGTTTAAATATAAGGTATCGCCGCGTCCGTAAGAACCTGCTCTAAAAAAATAAATATACCACATGACCTAACCCCTCAGATGAACACCGTAAAAAAAGATGAAATAAAAACTGTGTCAAAAAAGCCATTTTTTGTCACCTTGCATCACAAAAAGTGTAATAGCAAGCAGTCAAAAAGGCATATGCCCCCCAAATTAGTGCCAATCAATCCATCATCTCATCCCGCAAAAATGATACCCTACCTAAGAATCGCCCAAAAAATAAAAATAAAACTATGGCGCTCAGACTATGGAGACACAAACAAATTTTTTTTTTGTTTCAAAAATGATATTGTATAAAACTTAAATAAATAAAAGTATACATATTAGGTATTGCCACGTCGGTAACAACCGGCTCTATAGAAATAGCACATGACCTAACTCCTCAGATGAACACCGTAAAGAAAAAAAAATTCTAATACAAAAAAAGTACAAAAAAACATTTTTTTGTCGCCTTACATCACAAAAAGTTTAATACCAAGCGATCACAAAGTCATATACACCCTAAAATAGTACAAATCAAACAGTCATCTCATCCTGAAAAAAATGAGCCTCTACATAAGACAGTCGCCCAAAAAATAAAAATAAACTATGGCTTTCAGAATATGGAGACCCTAAAAAATATATTTTTTTTAAATGGTTTATGATGTAAAACTGAAAACCATATTTGGTATTGTCACGTCTGTAACAACCTGCTCTATAAAAATACCATATGATCTAACCTGTCAGATGAACATTGTAAATAACGGTGCCAAAACAGCTATTTTTTGTTACCTTGCCTCACAAAAAGTGTAATATAGAGTAACCAAAATCATATGTACCCTAAAATAGTACCAACAAAACTGCCACCTTATCCCGTAGTTTCCAAAATAGGTTCATTTTTATTCGAGTTTCTACTCTAGGGGTGCATCAGGGGGTCTTCAAATGTGACATGGCAGCTTAAAATTATCCTAGTGAAATCTGATTCCAAAAACCACATGGTGTTACTTTCCTTCTGTGCCCTGCTGTGTGCCCGTACAGCAGTTTACGACCACATATCGGGTGTTTCTGTAAACTACAGAATCAGTGCAATAAATATTGAATTTTGTTTGGCTGTTAACCCTTGCTTTGTTACTGGAAAAAATGGATTAAAATGAAAAATCTGCCAAAAAAGTGAAATTCTGAAATGTCATCTCCATTTTCCATTAATTCTTGTGGAACACCCAAAGGGTTAACAAAGTTTGTAAGTTTTAAATACCTTGAGGGGTGTAGTTTCTAAAATGGGGTCATTTTAAAGCGGTTTCTATTATGTAAGCCTCACAAAGTGACTTCATAACTGAATAGGTCCTTAAAAAGTGGGTTTTGGAAATTTTCTGAAAAATTTCAAGATTTGCTTCTAAACTTCTAAGCCTTCTAACGTCCCCTAAAAATAAAATGGCATTCACAAAATGATCTGAACATTAAGTAGACATATAGGAAATGTAAAGTAATAACAAATTTTTGGAGTTATTACTATTAGAAAAGTAGAAAAATAGAAATTTGCTAATTTTTCAAAAATTTTTATAAATCTGATTTTATAAATAAAAATGACATTTTTTGACTCAATTTTACCAATCATGTGACGAGAAAATCTCAGAATGGCCTGGATATGTAAGAGTTTTAAAGTTATTACCACATAAAGTGACATGTCAGATTTGCTTAAAATGGCCTGGTCCTTAAGGTGAAAAATGGCAGGGCCCTTAAGGGGTTAAAAAAAAAGAAAAATTTACTTATGTGGTATTGTTGTAATCGTATTGACCCGGAGAATGAAAGTAACAGGTTTACTGCATAGGAAACTGTCTAAAAACAATACCCATAAAACGGTGACTGAATTGTGTTTTTTTTTTTATTTCACCCCATTTTGAATTCCCCCCCGCTTCCCACATTATATACAACCGTAAATGGTGCCATTAGAAAGTACAACTAGTTCAGCAAAAAAACAAGCTCTCATTCGGCTACTGTATGTGAACGGAAAAATAAAAAAAGTAATAGCCTTGGGAAGTCTGGGAATAAAAAAATGAAAAAAATAAAAATAAATTCAAGTGGCCTTAAAAGGGTTCTCCAAGATTTTGTAAAATTATAAGATTTTAAAGATTAGGGAAGACTTATGCTATTTACGCCCCTATTGTGAAGTTAAAAATGAAAATCGCAACTTATGTCGCACACTATTTTTGTGGCACAACTTGCCTCTTTCAGAAAAGTGGCAAGATTCAGGGGGCGTGACAAGGGCAGGAGGGGGCATGGGCAGCAGGGCCAGCACATTTATCTTTATCTGCTTTTTTTTGGGGGGGGGGGTGAATGAAGGTAGAAAATTATGGCAGCTAGGAGGCTGCGATAGATTTTAGGCTCTCTCATGGCCTCTGGGAGGATCGGCCAGCTGTGCACGGGGAATCAAGGCTGGCAATGAAAATGGCAGTCGATTTCTCCCAAGGTTTTTTTTGGGGAAGGGTGAAATATGTAGTAAATCCGCACGTACCTCATGCAGTTTGTTACAGATTTCTCTACTGCAACTTATGCCCGGTGTGGACATACTCTAAAGGTATATACACAAAGGGGGACTGTTTTTGGCATAAATTTGTCATACATCTTGGCACGCACGCTTTTTGTGTAAAATTTTGATATCCTGCACCACTTTCAAATGGATGTGGAATTTAGATCATATTTGGTGCGTAGAACAGTTTAATGTCTAATATACGTAGCGCCACAATTTTTATTGTCGCATCACCGCCCCAGCCTCTCCTTCATACACCTAGCACACACATTGTGTCAACCACCTTTCTAACTGTATTTGTGACTTTTTCTAGTTGCAATCTGCATTTTACACTGGGGGGGGGGGCCTGGCTAGTTCATTATTATTTATGGTGGAAATAATGACCGAAATATATAGCAGCTCCGAGTTGCCGTAGATTACATTCTGGTGCACCTTGTCAGAAATTACATCCCACCTCCGGCAGCACAGGTTCTGTCAAGGCCAGCATAGCATACACCGGCGTTGATAAATAAGTTGCCATTGCCCAAAACTTATCTGTATTTATCACAATACAAATGTTCTAGTTGTGTAGTGGTGGAAGGATAACAGGTATTAAAGCGGCTGGTAGTCACTGTGGCAATAAAAGTCACAAAACCCATTTCTCTCATTGTCTGGGATCGCAAGCAAGCTGTCTGCATAAGGCCACTTTCACACCAGCGTGTGCAATCTGGGGAATATGGCCCTGGTTCAACTGTGGCTCGGCTGACCTGAACTCACTGGTATCTACCAATGAGTAACCAACAGGGTAACAGGACATCCAAGAGAAGATTTATAGAACTAATAGAATAACTATTTATTTTGGTCATTAGAACTACATCCACCATGCAGCGTCTTCACTTGCATAGCAGCGTTGCATGTCTCTAGGTGATACAGAATATAGCAGCCTGTCTCTAGGTGACGTTGTTGTTGAGAAGGTAAACTGTTAAAAACACACGCAGGAGACACATGAAGAATGTAAGAGAGATGCTTTTGGACAGACGAACTATGAAGATGCTCTATATTTAGACTGACATTCATGATAAGCCGATGCTCTGTGCAGTAATTCTTCAATAAACTACTACCTAACACCCGATAAGTACCTGAAGAGTGGTTACTGAATGCTAGGATCATGTCATGTGGGGGGCACAAGACAGACCCCATGTTTAGTCCTATCCAGTCCTCATATGGCTGCACTGCACAGGACTAGTCCTCTGCATTATGGTCCATTCACATGAATTGAACTAGTGTTAGGGACCACTCATAGAGGCGACCTTGACGGGGTGAGTGGCTTATTACGCTTTGGCCAAAATGTACACCAATGCCTCATTCAACATCCAGCATAGAGGCAGGGCAGAGTGCTGGTTGCAGAGTGCGATTGCATTTGTATATGTATTTCGCCATAGCGATGTGCACCTGCATACAGGGTTGTGCTGACTGAATCCCCCACCCCTCCCCCCATTCACATGAATGTATGATTTTTTTCACATCTAATCCACATTTTTTGCAGATTGGATGCGGACCCATTATATTCAATGGGGCCTTAAAAAAATGTAAATAGCATTTAGTATGCTGTTCGCATCTGTGTGTCCATTTCCATTCCGAAAAAAAAAAGAAAAACTATTTAGGCAAGCAAAAATTGGCCCCTGTCCTCATTCAAGTCAATGGGTGTGCAAAATATGCGTATGGCAGACGGAGACCATCTGTATGCCATCCTTTTTTTGCGGATCCGTTGCTGTGAAACTGAAGGCTCAGTCCCCTGCGCCAATGGGCAAACTACTTTGCATAGCAGACAAAGGTCTTTGCAATTCTTTATCTAAAAAAAAGTTGACGTAGGATATTTAATTGTTCTTATCCAAGAAAGACCAGAAGCGTGGGCTACCCACAGTGACCTCTACCATGACCAAATCCGCAACGATCGGTCATGGGAGGAGTTCACCCACACAATTCTTGGAAGGGAATGGGAGACGTCTAAAAGGAAGGAGTCCACATCACTTGATACGTGACTACACAAGCATACAGTATATGTGAATCCCGTGTAGCATCCTGAAGTACTCTAATTTCCTACTGCTTCTTACAATCTTTTAAAAATACTCCCATATAATCACACCTGAGGGCTTGTCAGTTGATCCTTTACATGTAGTAGCAACACCCTCCCTGAAAAAACTTGTTATCTCTGAAAATTAGGTACATAATAAAATGGGACAAAAAGACACCTTTTCATTACATCAACCAGTGAACTTTTATATTTCTTCATTAGAAACATAAATCATATGACAGACATATAATCAAAAGGTTTAAAGGGGTATTCCCATCACAGACAATGGGGGCATATTGCTAGGGACCCGCACCTACAATGAGAACGGAGCGGGGAAATAAACGGAGGGCGCACTGCGCATGCAGTAATTCTGCTTACTATGGCATTGTAAACTAAATAATATCACTTCCTCACAATCAATCCTTAAATTAAGATTGAATGTGGAACTTGGTTAATAAAATACTCCAGCCTGCAAACCCACATCAAGGGTCCTTATTCTCTTGCAAGTCCCTACACTAAAAACAACAGGGGCACTAAAAAATAATTTTTGAATAAATTAAGAGACCAGCTAAAATCAACAACTGCCACGAATTGCGTCCACTTGCCACGACAATGCACTCTCAGGGTTACTGAAGTAGTCCACACAGATTAGTAAGTCCTGCGGTTCCAGAACGTCCATGGCGGGTCTGGTCTAAAATGACAGATGATCGTCTTCAGATTTTGGCCCAGGTCAGCATCTGAGATCACATCATGGATCCTGATTAAACTGTGAAGAACTACACAAGCTTGAATCACCAGGGTGGCTTTGTCCAGATCCATCTGTAAGGACGACATGAACACCATTTTGTGGATAGTATTCATGCACATTCAACATACCGATGGGCACTAGTAAACCAGTAGTTGCGATTTGGGCGACTGTTAGCTCATCTTCATCTTGGGAAGGGCCGTATCATATGAGGTAACAATGCAAACCCTTTGTCGGCTAAGTACCAGTAGACTCGCTGATCCGGGGAGTATTCTGGGCTCTGCAAAGGCTAGCTGACTGGCGCAAAACCCCTCACCCATTCTAGAGCTTCCATAGGCTGCGATATCAGCAATTACAAACCTGTAGTTACTGTAAGCCAAGGCTAACAGTGCCACCAAAAAATATTGTTTGTAACTGAAGTACCAGGACCTCAGTGAGGTTGCTTCTTAAGGCTACTTTCATACTGGCGTTTCTGGGTCCGCTTGTGAGATCGGTTTCAGGGCTCTAACAAGCGGCTCAAAACGGATCAGTTCAGCCCCAATGCATTCTGAATGGATAAGGATCCGTTCAGAATGCAATAATTTGGCTTAGTTTGGTGCCTGTGGCGTTTTTTAGACGGTCACTAAAACGCAGCTTGCAGCGTTTTGGTGACCGTCTGACTATGCGCAGCCTAACGGATCCGTCCTGACTTACAAAGTAAGTCAATGGGGACGGATCTGTTTTTCACCGACACAATATGGTACAATTAAAAACGGACCCGTCCCCCATTGACTTTCAACGCAAGTAAAGACGGATACTTTTTTTGAAATAATAATGCAAACGGATCCGTTATTAACAGATACAAGCATTTGCATTATTCGTGCGGATCCATCTTTGCAGATACAAGACGGATCCGCACCAAACGCCAGTGTGAAAGTAGCCTAACACGTTTGCTATCCAGGGGCCCGTTGCAGTCTGGAAACTGTTAGATTGATAAAATCCCTTGGCAGTACGAAGCCAATCTTCCGTCTTGGGTTGTGGCAACACTGCTTCTCTGAGTCGCTGCAGATGACTTTACAAGTTGGACAGACGATCCCAGAAACTGCTGAGATCCCCATCAAAATGCAGTGATGCAAAAGAGTTTCCGGTAGAAAGAAAAAAGGAATCAGCACGCGAGAGAAATGTTCATAAAAGTAAATGCGGTATTACGTGAAAAGATTCTTACCTCTCCGTGAGCCTCATGGTAGTATCCTAGAAGGTTAGGTCAGGATGTGGAGATGCAACTGAGAGATCGAGACATAGAACAGATGATTAACTATAATGGGGAATGGCGGAGATTTGGCCGTAACCCGGTAAACATGCAGAGGAAAGGCCGGACAAATATTGCATATCTTAGAAGCAGGATGAATACAGCACCTCTGCCATTGCTTTTTGGGGTTTGTTATTGTGGAAAAAACTACAAGTTATCTTTATTCTGCTGGTCAGTACGATTACAGAGATTCCGATTTTATATATATATTATTTTTTTTTTACGTTTCACCACTTACACAAAGCACTTTTGCATAGCCATTTTCTGAAAGCCGGAATTAGACTTACCGGTAATTCAGTTTCCACGAGATCACCACGACGGCTACGAGGAGATTGACCCCTGACCTCTGTAGGGGCAGGAACAGAGAGAGGGTTTAAATCCCCCCCTCCCACCACCAACACCAGTGTGTCCAAAATTACAGAGACAAAAATAAGTGGTGAGAACAAAAAACATAACAAATCAAGAGGGTATTACTTCATAACCTCCCCAGGAAACTTAATAAGGGGTAGGGAAAATACGTGCCGTGGAAACTGAATTACCGGTAAGTCTAATTCCGGCTTTCCACCTCATCACCACGACGGCTACGAGGAGATATGAAAAAAATTATAGCCTAGGGGGATGACGACCGCCTGAAGGACCTTACGTCCAAAAGACAGGTCTGAACTGGATAGGTCTAACCTATAGTGCTTAGTGAAGGTGTGAATGCTAGACCAGGTTTACTGATATCATCAAGGGAAGCTCCTGCCCGCTCGGCTTGGGAGGAGGACATAGCTCGGGTAGAGTGGGCTCTCAGATTTGTGGGGCAAGGAAGGCCTTGAGACTCATAGGAAATGGAATCCCTGATCCACCGAGCTAAGGAGGACCTGGAGGCTTTTAGACCCTTATTCTTACCTGAGAATAGGACAAAAAGGTTATTGGATTTACGGAAATCTTTAGATATCTTGAGATATCGCAGGACTGAGCGTCTCACATCCAGGGAATGGAAGCTAGACTCCCTATCATTAGAGGGATTACTGCAAAAGGAAGGTAATACTATCTCCTGGTTACGGTGGAAATCCGATACTACCTTAGGTAAAAACCCTGGATCTAATTTAAGGACAATTCGATCATCGGTGATACGGAGATAGGGTTCCTGAATTGATAGAGCTTGAATCTCGCTAACCGTCTTGCGGACGTGATGGCCACCAAAAAAGCTGTTTTTAGAAAAAGATGTTTGGTAAAACAACTAGCTAAGGGCTCGAACGGGGCAAGGGTCAAGCCTGTGAGCACCGTATTGAGGTCCCAATTGGGGATCCTGGTTTTCAGAGAGGGACAAAGTCGAGAAGCAGCTCTCATAAATCTTCTGATCCAGCGATGATTGGCTAAATCTTGATAAAAAAAAACAGGCTAGGGCCGAGACTTGTACCATCAGGGTGGAAGGCCTGAGACCCAATTCAAGTCCCTGCTGGAGGAAATCTAAGATCTTCTGGAAATTGGGAGGCTCTAGATTTGGGGCAGAACTGCCGCTTCAGGAACAAAACCGCTTCCAGATATTCAGATATATAGAGAAGGTAACTTTCTTCCTACTTGCTTTTAGGGTAGAAATCACCTGATCGGAAAGCCCTTGGGATTTCAACCTCTGGACTTCAGGATCCAAGCAGATAACTTGAGGAAACTCGAGTTTGAGTGGAGTATCGGCCCTTGATGAAGAAGAAGGTCCCTCCTGGAAGGAAGAGGCCATGGGTCCTCTATCGATAGGTTCTTTAAGGAAGGGAACCAGCTCCTTTTCGGCCAATAGGGAGCTATTAGGATCAGAGTCGGGTTTTCTAGGTTGAGCTTTTGAATTATCCTGGGAAGCAGAGGCAAGGGTGGGAATGCGTAGCAGAGATCCCAGTCCCAAGGAATCGTGAGTGCATCTAGAGCCCAAGGGTTGTCTCGAGGGTTCAATGAACAAAATGTCGGCACCTTTGCGTTCTTCTTGGAGGCAAACAGGTCCACCTGTGGAGTGCCCCACTTTTCCACCAGAGCCTGGAACACGTCCTGATTCAAAGACCTTTCGGTATGGTCTATCAACTGGCAACTGAGAGATAGTCTGCCTCCACGTTTAGTATCCCTTTTAAATGAATTGCGGAGATGGACCTCACGCGGGACTCTGCCCAGGCGAAGATTTTTATTGCGATGGACATCAGCTTCTCCGATCTCGTGCCTCCTTGATGAGAAAGGTACGCTACCGTCGTCTTATTGTCGGAAAGTATTTTTAAGTGATGACCCACAAGGAGGACTTCTGCCGCTTCCAGAGCTTTTCGGACCGCTTCCAGCTCCCTGAAGTTGGAAGATTGGGAGCGGGTTATCGGAATCCAGGAACCCTGAAAGAAGTGATCTACCACTTTCGCACCCCATCCGTAAGAACTTGGATGTAGGGGGTCTTCTCCCAGGCGACTCCCAAGGACAGGTTGGCTGTACATTTCCACCAGTTCAGGGATGCCTTCACCACAGGAGGGATCAGAACCTTGCGATTCAGTGAGGACTGTCGTCTGTCCCAAGATCTGAGGATCCATAACTGAAGAGATCGAAAGTGGGACTGGCTCCAGGGAACGGACGGGATGCAGGACGAAAGAAGACCCAGGATGCTCATGGCTTCCCTTATGGGACAGGACCTCCTGTTCTGAAACCGACGAATCTTCAGTTGAAGGTTTTTGATCTTGTCTGGTGGAAGGAAGGTACGTTGAGCCCGGGAGTCCAGGACGACACCTAAAAACTGGATAGTGCTGGAAGGTACAAGATTTGACTTTCTCTGGTTCACCAACCATCCTAGTTCTTGGATGAGAGATAGGAAAGTTAGTAAGTCTGATCTCAGATTGTCCTCTGAATTCCCAACCAAGAGGAAGTCGTCCAGGTATGGAACAATCCCTAGTCCCTTGTGTCTCAGGAAGGCAACCATCTCGACTACCAGCTTCGTAAAGACTCTGGGTGCAGATGATATCCCAAAGGGGAGGGCCGTAAACTGGAAGTGGCTGGTTACCCCCCTGTGGTCCTGGATAGCGAATCTTAGGAACCTCTGGGATTCCGGATGAATTGGAACGTGGTAGTAGGCATCCTGAAGCTCTACTGAGCACATCAGGGCATTCTTCCCTATTAAGGGGATCAGGGATCTTAGGGATTCCATCCTGAATTTCCGATAAGTTATGAATTTGTTCAAGGCTTTCAGATTTATAATTGTACGGAAAGACCCCTCTTTCTTCTCTACCAGAAAAAGATTTGAATAGAAGCCCTGACCTAGTTGAGAAGGAGGGACCCGTACTATCACGTCCATAGCTAGAAGGCTTTGAATTCCCTGCAGAATTTTTATGCGTATACTGGAGGAGCTTATATTCGTGACGATGAAGCGGTTTGGGGGAAATGAGGAAAGTTCGATTTGGTAACCGAATTTTATGATGTCCCGGACCCAAGGATTCGGGGTAATGGACTCCCACGGAGTCAGAAATTTCCTCAATCTCCCCCCCACGCTGGCGTCATTGTTTGTTGGAGGACTTACTTTGGGAGGAAGAGGGGTTACTTCTACCCTTGCCCCCTTTAGGATAGCTCCAACGCCCTGACTTTCCCCTATCCCTGAAGGGTTTATTCTGGCTAGAGGGGGCCTGAAAGGGATATTTCCTTTTAAAGGATCTTTCCTCAGGGAAGCCCTTCTTCTTGTCCGCGGCCTTTTCAAGGATACGGTCCAAGACCGGGCCAAAAACATATTCCCCTGAAAACGGAATGGAGCATAGCTTCATTTTCGAAGTATTGTCGCCCAGCATCCTTTGCGGTGAATCTAACCGATTCGGCCGAGGCATCTGCCATGAAGGCTGTGGCGAACTTCAATAAGGGGAGGGACCTAAGTAACTCTTCCCTGGGGGTATTATCTCTAATGTGAGATTCTAACTCGTCAAGCCACAACCTCATGGACCTAGCTACCGAGGTGGCCGCGATGTTAGCTTTTAGATTAAACATGGCCGCTTCCCATGATTTCTTTAGAAGACTATCTGCCATCCTATCCATGGGGTCACGCAACTGTGAGGTATCTTCAAAGGGCAAGACAGTCTTTTTATTGACCTTAGCGACCTGAATGTCCACTTTGGGAGTCTCATTGAAAATCTTCCCCTCATTAGAATCGAATAACAGCCGGTTCTTAAAGGATTTGGATACCCCCAAACGTTTCTCAGGGTTGGACCATTTGTCGAGAACCCTATCTCGAATATTTTCGTTAATTGGAAACACGCGGGTTTTCTTAGCCCGGAGTCTCCCAAACATCTCGTCTTGTATTGAGTGGGCTTTTGGGGTGTCTTCTATCCCCATCGTGGCCCAGACAGCCCTTAGAAGGTCTGGCATCTCATCTAGCGAAAAACAAAATTTCCTCTCTGACTCAGTAGTGTCAATATCAGAGGAAGCCTCCTCGTCCTCCCAGGCTCTAGATGTAGAGGCATCTTCCCCCTTTACCTCCGGGTCAGATAAGGAGGGAGAGGGTTCCCTTCGCTTTTTAGGTGGAGGCGGGTCCCTGAGAGGGGGGGAAATTTGGGATAGGGAGGTCTTTACTTTGTCATGGATCATAGACCTTAATTCATCAAAGAAAGGAAGGCTGTTCTTCCGCAATGACACTAGAAATGCAGTCCTTGCAAAGTTTCTTGCGGTAATCGTCCGGAAGCAGTTTGAGGCAGGACACGCATTTGGCCTGTTTCTTGATTTTTTTCTGGGCCTCCTTAGGAACCTGGGGGAAATAATCCCTATCAGCCATGAAATAAATGCATGGAGATAACAGCCCCAAGCCTGAGAAGTGGAGGAGGAGGAGTAGGCAACCTGGTACAGTGTTTAGAAAGAACAAGTAACAGAGTAACAAGCGCTTCCCCACAGGGGAGGGTCTCCAGGGGAGCGGGGTTCAGCCGACATGACCGCACACAGACTCCAAGGTATGCCAGTACAGGAGGCATTCAGCGCTTGCTGACGCCGAAATTTGAAGCTGGAGACGCTTCCTGGATGACGTCACCTCCCTCGTCCACCGGAAGTGACGTCGGCCGCCTTCAGAAGCGCTTCGGTGCACACCCGGCGAACGCAAAAAGGGTCGGCGGGAGATCGCAGCCGGGAGCAGGCTCTCATCTAATAATGGAGCGAGGCCTCCCTCCTTCACCCCTGCCCAGCATTAGTACGTTGACCGCAGGAGAGCAGGGGGAACACCGGTAGGTGCCAGGAAAAGGATCCGTCTTCATCTCCCCACAGGGAGACTCTCTCTGCCCCTGTCCTCTGTAGGGACAGGAAACACTGGTGTTGGTGGTGGGAGGGGGGGATTTAAACACTCTCTCTGTTCCTGCCCCTACAGAGGTCAGGGGTCAATCTCCTCGTAGCCGTCATGGTGAGGAGGTGGAAAGCCTATTTTTTATTTTTCTGGCAATCTTGTGTGGGAGCTCATTTTTTTGGGATGAGGCAATTTTTTCGTTGGTACCATTTTGGGGTGGATACATTTTAATTTCTTGATATTGAAGAGGTGAACACAGCATTCATCTGGCCACGGGATATTTTATTTGAGGCAGTCGTAACAAACGTGGCAGTACCTTATATGTCTATTTTTATTTTATATTGTACGTGACTTGTTGAGATGAAAGGACGTTTTTTGTTTTTTTTGAACTTCTTCAGGACCAGGCCATTTTCCATTTTTTTTCTCCCAGCCTTCCAAGGGCCATAACTTTATTATTTTTACATTCAAATACCCATATCAGGTTTTTTGGTGAGTAAAGTTATACTTTATAACGGCAGCTTTTAATCTTGCATGCAGGGTGGATTTGATTTAAATCAAACCGATTTAAATCACTAGTCAGTAAGGCTTGCTTTAAATCATAGTTTTTTACATAAAGATTCATATTTGGACAATTTTTCTGTTGTACTTAGGAAGGAGAAAAATAATCATTACCTTAATGATAACAATTTAAACTGGATTTATTCAAAAGAAACAATAACATTACAGCATGTTTGTTAACTAATTTGGCTAAAGAAAATATATATAAATTCTGTATTTATAGGTTTGTAGAAGTTAGGATTAAGATCTTTTTCTCAACTCTTTTCATGTTATAAATTCAATTTTGAGAACTCCAAAATTAAACCAAGCATCTGTGATAATATCTTGTAGGCAGAGAAACTGCCCAATAATCTTACAAAAACCTCTGGAAGAGCATGACATTGTGAATGGATTAATGGAATTTAACAAAAAATTAAACATATACAGCCTTATTCTACATAATTAAAAAAGTAATCTTTATTTCATAATGAAATAACCTTTGGATGGTAATATATTTTCCTCAAAAAGCATTTTATATTAAAAAAATCAGATTGATTTAAATAAAAAAAATTAGATTTTTTAATATTTAAAAAAAAAATCATTGATTTTTATCCATCCTGGTTGCATGTGATGTAGGGGAAACTATAAAAAAAAGTTAAAGTGTAACTGCCACATTTTTTATTTTATTTTTTCTAATAAGTAGGGACAGATACAGGGGAGGAGTGAAACGTTCAAGGAAAACAAACCATACTCCTTTTTCATTAGACACGCACGTAAGAGGGTTTTCTGAAATGTAAATATTGATGAGCTATTCTCTGGATAGATTGGTATCTGATCCAGGGGCGTAGCTATATGGGAACCGAATAAAGAAGGGGCCCACCCAGGTGGAGCGCTAGAAGATTTTATTATCAGGACCCCGGTATTATACACTTACATTTCATACAGTATATACTGAACGTGTAGGAAACAGACGGAGCAGCTCCCGGGCCTGGTCTGAGAGAGCGATCTTGACTAGCCATAGGAACAGAGGCTGCACGGGAGGAGGGGATTGCAAAAAAGTTGCTGTAGGGCTCAGTCATTTCTAGCTACACCGCTGATCTGATCGGTGGGAGTCTGACACCCGGGACCCCCGCCAATCAGATGTTTGAGAAGGCACTAGCTCCCATGAAAACTGCGGCCTACCAAGCACGGCCAGCTATACGATGTACAGTGCTGTGGTATCACGCTCAGCCCCATTCACGTCTATGGGGCTGAGTTGTGCCTAGGCCATGTGACTGATAAACGTGTCTTCACTGGCCCAGGCTTATTAGATACTAATTAGTCACTATTGACCTATCCAAAGGATTTAAAGTCTCGGAAATCCCCTTTAGCACTGCATAAGTATTGCCCCAAAACCTGTGTATGGTACACTGTCCACCTGTCTGTTGTGGAACCTGGATGAACCAGAGACTGCACGGCGGGTATACACAGGCCATTCCGCTGAGGAAGACTTGCGTTGCGCCTCTTTCCCCCTTTGCCCCCGGCGCTCACATGGGAAAACTAAACATATCATGGCTTTTGGGGAAGGTAAAAAACGAAAGACTAGTAACACCAGCCCATGAAGATACACAAGGGCGCACAATCTGCCCACCATGGCTGACTACACCGGGCCAGTCCGGTTCCTCAGGGCGCATAAGTGTCGTCTCTCCTCTATACTGTATATGGCAATACCTGAGCGCGGCTTTCCCGCTCTCTCCTCACAGCTCACGACAGACGCTGTGCACTCGGACTGAGCGCGCTTTTTTTTTTTTTCTGGCGGCTCAGCGCGCGCTGACGTCTTTCACGCCGGGCGGAGCCATGGCAGAGCCCCGCCCCTCTCCTCCCGCTTAGTGCTGTAAGTCTGACCAGCAGCGACTTCAGGGCAGTTGAGAGCGGCGCTCAGTCCAGGTGAGTGACCAGCCCTGCGAACCCGCCGTACGGCCGCGGCTCCCCACTGTCACAGTGACAGGTCCCCGTCGTGTGCGCAGGATGCGGTGTAGCGGAGTGCGGGAGCATGATGGGTGACACCTCGGCTCGCAGAAGGGCGCTTTCCCCCCCCAGCACCGCTCTCCCTATTGTGGAGATGTGAGGCGGGCGGCTTCCTGTCAGAAGGAGAATGGAGAGGGACGCGATCGGGGCGCTCATGCTGTGTGCCAGGCGATGCCAGATACTGGCAGGACATGTATTTGCCTTCCCAGAACAGTGCACGACGGGAAGGTCCTATACAGGGTGCCCGGTTATAGGCATGTGCTCCACAGATGCCCCCTCGGCTTCCCTACTTGTAACCTCCGAGTACCCGGCTTGCCAGCCTCAGTAGTTGCCTCCTGAGAGGTGATGCCGGCAGGTGGCAGCAGCGCTCCCAGGAGGAGAGGTGAGCGGCCTGTGGATCTGGGAGGCCTGTCATGCCGGGCATGTGGCTGCACGCTGTGTGGATGGCATGGATATATGACCGGGAGGTGGCATGGAGGCATAACATGGATATATGACCGGGAGGTGGCATGGAGGCATAACATGGATATGGCACTCATGAAGGGCAGGTCCGGCCCACAGGCTATGTGTATGCTGAAGTCGCCTAGAAGGCAAGGCAGTGGTCTGCCTGGGAACTTATGAAGGGAAGTGGGTTTCTCCTGAGTTGGCATTTCCATTACTTTCACCAAGGACCATATCTCCAGAAGGATATTGATACTTTGGAGAGAGTTCAGAGAAGAGCTACTAAACTAGTACATGGATTGCAGGATAAAATTTACCAGGAAAGATTAAAGGACCTTAACATGTATAGCTTGGAAGAAAGACGAGACAGAGGGGATATGATAGAAACTTTTAAATACATAAAGGGAATCAACAAGGTAAAAGAGGAAAGAATATTTAAAAGAAGAAAAACTGCTACAAGAGGACATAGTTTTAAATTAGAGGGGCAAAGGTTTAAAAGTAATATAAGGAAGTATTACTTTACTGAGAGAGTAGTGGATGCATGGAATAGCCTTCCTGCAGAAGTGGTAGCTGCAAATACAGTGAAGGGGTTTAAGCATGCATGGGATAGGCATAAGGCCATCCTTCATATAAGATAGGGCCAGGGGCTAGCCATAGTATTCAGTATATTGGGCAGACTAGATGGGCCAAATGGTTCTTATCCGCCGACACATTCTATGTTTCTAAATGTATCACTTTATTTGGTGCGTCTTTAGACACTTTTTTTCTGGCTTTTATGAAAGTCACAGTTGATAAATTTGGCATACTCGCCCTCCTTTTTTTTTTTTTTCTTTTCTAATGACAGGAAATGGTTGTAGGGTGTCTCCCTGTATGGCATACTCTATAGATGGCGGGGTCGCTGGCGTGTGACGTGATGGTGGCTGATGAGTTTTGTCGTCACAGTTAAGTTTATGAAAGCTGTCCCCCCCCCCCCCCCTTTTTTCTTTGTGGGTGAAAGTTGAGTGGGTGCCTCCGATGTCAGTATCACACGTGGGTCAGAGAATATAAGGATTGGGTCATGAGACGTCAAACTAGTTTAATGATATAGCTGTGACGGATCCAAACTAGTTTAATGATTCCAGCTGCTCATGGCATTTATGTATGCCAAAGGACATAGAAAGGAGGCATAACATGGATATGTGCCCTGGAGGTGGCATGGAGGCATAACATGGATGGCCGGGAGGTGGTGTGGAGGCATAACGTGGATAGATGGATGGCCGGGAGGTGGCGTGGAGGCATAACGGGGATAGATGGGTGGCGTGGAGGCATAATGTGGATAGATGGGTGGCGTGGAGGCATAACGTGGATAGATGGATGGCCGGGGGGTGGCGTGGAGGCATAATGTGGATAGATGGGTGGCGTGGAGGCATAACGTGGATAGATGGATGGCCGGGGGGTGGCGTGGAGGCATAACGTGGATAGATGGATGGCCGGGAGGTGGCGTGGAGGCATAACGTGGATAGATGGATGGCCGGGAGGTGGCGTGGAGGCATAACGTGGATAGATGGATGGCCGGGAGGTGGCGTGGAGGCATAACGTGGATAGATGGATGGCCGGGAGGTGGCGTGGAGGCATAACGTGGATAGATGGATGGCCGGGAGGCATAATGTGGATAGATGGGTGGCTTGGAGGCATAACGTGGATGGATGGCCGGGGGGTGGCGTGGAGGCATAACGTGGATAGATGGATGGCCGGGAGGTGGCGTGGAGGCATAACGTGGATAGATGGATGGCCGGGAGGTGGCTTGGAGGCATAACGTGGATAGATGAATGGCCGGGAGGTGGCGTGGAGGCATAACGTGGATAGATGGATGGCCGGGAGGTGGCGTGGAGGCATAACGTGGATAGATGGATGGCCGGGAGGTGGCGTGGAGGCATAACGTGGATAGATGGATGGCCGGGAGGTGGCGTGGAGGCATAGCGTGGATAGATGGGTGGCGTGGATAGATGGGTGGCGTGGAGGCATAACGTGGATAGATGGATGGCCGGGGGGTGGCGTGGAGGCATAACGTGGATAGATGGATGGCCGGGGGGTGGCGTGGAGGCATAACGTGGATAGATGGATGGCCGGGAGGTGGCGTGGAGGCATAACGTGGATAGATGGATGGCCGGGAGGTGGCGTGGAGGCATAGCGTGGATAGATGGATGGCCGGGAGGTGGCGTGGAGGCATAACGTGGATATAGGAAAAGGACATGGCCTTGAGGCATAGCATGAATATATGTTATGGAGGGGGCACGGAGGCATATGATAGATATACATCAGATACTGGGCAAGGAGGTGGCACGGGGCATTTTCCAGTGTAATATTACCAGCTACTGTAAAGCAACCCCAAGCCAAGTCTGCCGCTTACTTCTTGGTATAAAAATAATTGCCCACTTTAGTGGCATTATTCTTGTATATGCCGAGTACTGTCTTCCAAGTATATGGTTAGACTGAATTCCTCCAGCATGCAGCTTTTCTGAAAAGAAGTTAGCGGTAGACCGACAAATAACCCACCTAATTAATAAGAGCAAAAAATGCTGGTGTCCCCTGTTTCATATTTCCCATAGACCTTGATCTAATATCTGGAGCTGGCAAAAAAGCGGAGTTGTAAAAAAAAAAACACAAGTGCAGAAAATTCCACTACAAGCCTATGTGTGCAGGCACCCTAACAATTGCTGACTTCTTTTTAAATGTTGCCCATGTCACACACGTGTTTGGTGTCAGCCATGTGTAAAGATGGAGCGTGTGATGTGCAGCTCTCTGTTTTATGGGGGACATTTATCAAACTGGGGTAAAGTAGAAGTGGCTTAGTTGTCCAGAGCAACCAATCAGATTCCACCTTTCATTTTCCAAAGGAGCTGTGAAAAATGAAAGGTGGGACCTGATTGGTTGCCATGGGCAACTAAGCCAGCTTTCCTTTACACCAGTTTTGGTAATTCTTTACTTTAGACTTGGCCTGTAAAGTTTTTTTTTTTTTTTTTTTTTTTTTTTATATGATAAGGTTTATTTATTTATATATATCTCTTATATTATAAAAATTATTTCTTGTCTCTGTTCTTTATGCGCAACCAAACGACTGGACTGATCTTCACCAAATTTGACACACGGGTACATCAGGTGTCCGGGAAGGTTTTAGACCGGGTCTCAGCTCTCTAGGACATACCGTTCCTGTGAAATTCCCAAAAAATTTCCTGCATTAGCCAATCCAAACCTGCAAGTCTTGCTCTTTATATCCCAACTGCCATACACACTGTCACATGTCCCTTATCAGCCAATAGAAGCTCGCAGGCCCTTGGTCTCCAAACACACACAGTTTTTACTCCAGGTTTCCATAACAACCCAGCCATTTTTCTTCACTGCTGTAGGTCAGCTTTAGGCTAGGTCTACATGATGACAATAAATTGCACGACACATAGGGAACAACTACGCTGCTACATGCATCCATCTTGGATGGATTTTTTGCGACTGTAGCAGAAAGTGCGACAGCATAGCTTATCATTATAAAAATTGTTGCGTGACATTGGTATGACAAAATGTTGCGCGACACATGTCGTCATGTAGCCCTAGCCTTAAAGGTGCAGGGCTCTGTGGAGGTCACTGTTAAGGGGGGCAGGGGCCACTATTAGGCTACGTCTACACGACGACATTTGTCGCTCGACAATTTTTATAATGGCAGTCTATGGTGTTGCACTGCAACATACTGCGACGCAACAGTCGCAGAAAATCTATTTGAGATGGATTTTTCGGCAACTGTTGCGTTGCAGTGCGACACCATAGACTGCCATTATAAAAATTGTCGCGCGACATTAGTGCAACAAAATGTTGCGCTACAAATGTTGCAGTGTAGTTGTGCCCTGTGTAGACGTAGCCTTAAAGGGGCAGCTGCTGTGAAGGTCACTGTTAAGTCAGTAGGGTACTGTGAGGTCACTGTTAAGGGAACGGGATACTGTGGAGGTCTGTTAAGGGGCAGGGAACAGTGGAGGTCACAGACAAGGAGACGGTCCCCTATGGAGGTCAGTGTTAAGGGGTGGGGTGCTGTAGAGGTCACTGTTAAGGGGGAGGGCCCCTGAGGAGGTCAATGTCAAGGGAGTGGGGTGCTGTGAAACTCACTGTTAAAGGGGAGGGCTGCTGTGATGGTCAAAGTTAAGGGGATGGGCTGCTGTGGAGGTCCCATTTTAAGGAGGCGGGGCACTGTGGGGGAGTCAGTGTTAAGGGGTGAGGGGCTATGGAGTTCACTGTTAAGGGGGCGGGGTACTGTAGAGGTCACGGTTATGGGGGATACTGTCGATTAGGGATCGACCGATTATCGGTTTTACCGATATTCAGGATTTTGACAGTTATGGGTATCGGCATCTATTTTGCCGATATTCCGATAACGTATGGGGAACACAGATCGCGCTGCTCTCCGTGTTCCCTCAGCAGCACAGGGGAGAAGGAAGCAGTGTCTCCCTCCCCCCTGTGATGCTGCTGCCGCCAATGAAGAGACAGATGGGAAGAGGAGGGGAGGGGGTGTGGCCACTGCGCCACCAATGATGTTAACTTATTCATTCAAATTGAACAGAAGGCGGGAGCTGGCTGGAGAATCACATAGCCGGCTCCCGACCTCTATGAGCGGTAGCTGCGATCTGCGGTAGTTAACCCCTCAGGTGCCGCGAATCGCAGCTACCGCTCATAGAGGTCGGGAGCCGGCTATGTGATTCTGCAGCCAGCTCCAGCCTCCTGTATATGAATTAATGAGAGATTTATCTTCATTGGTGGCGCAGTGCGCCCCCCAGTATTAATCATTGGTGGCGCAGTGCGCCCCCCACCCCCGTATTAAAAACATTGGTGGCGCAGTGCGCCCCCCACCAACCACCATTATTCATTGGTGGCAGTGGCCACAGGGTCCCCCCTCCTCCTCCGATCGGAGCCCCAGCAGTGTAAGCCTGGGGCTCCGATCGGTTACCATGGCAGCCAGAACGCTATTGAAGCCCTGGCTGCCATGGTAAGCTCCATGCTGCTGTGTGCACAGAGCAGCAGGGACAGTGTGAGCTCTTATTCACCCTGATAGAGATCTATCAGGGTGAATAGGACAAGGGTTCTAGTCCCTAAGGGGGTTAAAAGTTAGTAAAAAAAATAAATGCCAAAATATTAAGTATAAATAAAAGAAAGATTTACAAAAAAAACACTACACATATTCATTTTCAGCAGATTTGTGTAGGATTTATTTATTTTTTTCAAAAATGAAAATTCACAGAATATCGGTATAAATTATCGGCCTGAAAGTTCACAAATTATCGGTATTGGCCCTAAAAAATCTATATCGGTCGATCCCTACTGTCGATATCTTTTAACGACACACAGGAACATACTCGTGCGAAGCCGGGTCCTTCTGCTAGTATATATAGATTTTACAAAAGGGGGTGGGGCATTGACAGCTTGGAAAGTCAATGGTGTCCAGCAGGATGGGACATTTGGGATGAGCACTGTGAGGAGAGCCTCGTCAGTCACTGGCTTCCAGCCAGGAGGGTTTTCAGCGATTTCCTTGCCTGAAAGCACCTGACATCGGCTTCCCTCACATTGCACCTCCAAAATTTCTTTTCAGCTGGTTGTCGGGCACAGGATGCCAAGCTCCTCTTCAGGGAGCTGCACAGCACCCACTAGTAGTTTAACCCTTTCTGTGCGTTGTTTGAAAAGTCTTCCTCACATAACACCAGCCCAGCACAGGTACAGAGTCCTATAAGTGGAGCACAGTTGAAACTGGGTGTCGGGTTCATCTGAGAGCTGAGTGGTCTCCACACTTCTCTCCGTTATTCCAGGGCGCTCGTTTCCATCCCTTTTCCTACAGCTTTGTGTGGCACTAAGCGTTGCATTTCTGGCATGCTTATGTAACTAAAGCTTGTAGAGTCTTATAATAATCTTATTTCTTTGTGTTTTTGGTTGAAATGTCACATGTTGAAGCTGAGATCCAGCCAGCAGATTTATTCTCCCCTCCCCCCTTTCTCTGTCTGTTTCTGCCAAAGATCATATTATTCTATCTACCATGAAATGATCAATTTCTCCTTTTTTTTTTTTTTTTTTTTTTCCATAGGACAAGAAAATAAAGAGAACTTATTCAAGAGCAAATTATGGAATGTGTTTCACTGACTGAGCGCACCCAGAGGAACTTTCCTGCCAGTATTTTTATTACCCTCAGTTAGCATTTTCTCCATTCTCTTGAACACTAGCACTTTCCAGCAGAGCTGATCCCTGTTACACAGCTCTGCTCAACAGGTTTTCATACTCCTGTTTTTGCTTCCCCCGCCCCCGATTTCTAATTTTCCCTTTTTTTTTTGACCTGGAGTAAGAGCAAGAAAAAGAAACCGCCAACATGGTTCTTGACGAGTATCTGTGGATGGTTATATTGGGCTTCATCATAGCTTTCATCTTGGCCTTTTCTGTTGGTGCAAATGATGTGGCCAATTCGTTTGGCACTGCGGTGGGTTCTGGAGTGGTGACTTTACGGCAGGCTTGCATACTGGCATCAATTTTTGAAACTGCCGGCTCGGTATTGCTGGGAGCTAAAGTTGGAGAAACCATCCGGAAGGGTATCATCGATGTAAACCTTTATAACAACTCTGTGAGCCTACTGATGGCGGGAGAGGTTAGCGCTATGGTTGGTAAGTAGTTTGTGTTTCTTCTGAACTAAATGGGCTTTTGCTGGATTTGTTGAGTGTGCAGACCTTTCTTGCACCTCATTTGGTAGTTTTAAAAGGTTTAGGCTGGGTTCAGACCTGAGCGTCTTTGATATGCGCGTTTAACGCGCGTTTTTGACGAGCGTTTTTTGCAATAGTAAACGCGCGTTTGACGCGCGTTTGTGTGATTGACTGCAATGTCCTATGGCCACAAACGCGCGTCAAAACGCCCCAAAGAAGCTCAAGTACTTGTTTGAGCGTAGGGCGTTTTACAGCGCGTTTTTCAGCGCTGTAAAACGCTCAAGTGAGAACCAGGGCCATAGGGAAGCATTGGTTTTCATGTGTTGAGCGTTTTACAGCGCGTTTGAATGCGCTGAAAAACGCTCAAGTGTGAACCCAGCCTTAGGGTACTTTCACATTAGCAGCAGGGGAGTCCGGCGGGTGAACAGCCTGTCGGATCCATCCTGCCGCTAGTTCACGTGTGCCCCCGGACTGCCGCTCCGTCCCCATTGACTATAATGGGGGCGGGGGCGGAGTTCTGGCGGCAGCACGGCAAAAAGAGGCACCACTTGTCTTTGTTGCCCCTGGGTGGATAATCTTCTGTGCTTGCGCAGAACATTCACTTACTGTTCCTGATCCGTAATTGCTGCAAAGTGTTTGTTTTTTTTATTTTTTTATTTTTATGATCTGGTTTTACAAAAGGGGTGGGGGTATTGACTTGACCACTTGGAAAGGCAATGGCATTGAGCAGGAGAGGACATTTGGGAAGAGCACTGTGAGGAGAGCCTCGTCAGTCAATCCTCCTGGCTGGAAGCAGCTGTGTCAATGCCTGAGAGCAGCTGAAACCAAAGGTTAAATGCAATAAGATTTTTTTGTAAGAAACTGGAGTTGTAAACGGGCTTTTCATCAACAGCATTACATATAGGAAATCCTGAAAAATATTTGTTCTCTTGAAACCTCTATATTCGTATTTGTAACTCTTCCTGCAAAACAAAAAACAAGCTGTTATGTGGAATGATCAAGTTCTGGCTCCTGCAATGCAAGGATGAAAAATAGAGCCAAAGGTTAAAGGCAGTACCTACCTAAGTAATTAATGGTAAAATATATTGGCGCAATCAGACACTTAGCTGAAGGTCTTCACCAAACAAAATTAAAATTGCTGCATCCACATCCAGTAGCACGTAGTGAAGCTCCTCCATTAGAGATTTCCACCATCATCGGTAGCTTGTGAAACAAGAAAAAGACAGCCATGACCTCCAGTGGTATAGTGACGCAACACTACTGCTACACTAACAATCACATGGCATCCGCAGTCCATGTGTGTACTAGCCCAACTCGAGTTTCGCCTGGCAGCTTCTTGTCTTGTAGGCCGTGGCAGTCTTTTTCTTGTCCTACCAGCTACTGAAGACTGTGGAAGGAGGAGTTTCACTACATGCTAATGCATGAGGATGCATCATTTATTTCCTTGGCTGCTCTGCACTTGGTGACAAACCTGTAGTAACACTCCAGGGTGCAGTTTTTGAATCTGTACCTAAAGTATATAGGGGAAGATTTATCGAACTGGCTTAGTTGCCCAACCTTTTATTTTCCAAAGGAGATTCGAAAAATGAAAAGTGGAATCTGGTTGCTATGGGCAACTAAGCCAGTTCTACTTTACACCAGTTTGATAAATCTCACCCATAGTGTTTGATGGACACCGCCTCCTTTCTTTGTTTCTCTTTTTTTTTTTGGGGAGACCTTTTGAAAGCAGAGGGGTGTTAAAGGTTCCAATGTTTGCTCTAAAGTAATCAAATCAAACATATAGTGGGGAATTTTTTATGAAGATAATTATTCAATTTTCCCGTTCGCCTATGACAGCACCCCTGGAGAGGGTCCACCCCCTCTATCCCCAGTTTTGTTTCCTGTCCTAAGGGACAGGTAGGATCAGAACCGCTAAAGAAGAAAAAAGATGGAGCTGCGGGAGCCCCGACTTTGAATAGTATTAGGAGGGTTATCCCGTGCGGCCTAAGACTCCTCTAGGAGCCGCTGCAAAAGACTGGGCTCCCTTCTCCCTCCTACCCCACTCCGTTCTACTTTTTGGCCTAGGGAGGTTTCGGCCTTTTTGGTTGTCTGCGGCCGTGTTTGCATGTCCGGTTCTCTTTAAAGACAAAATGGACAAGAGAGCAGAGATTTATTAAAAAAAATTATTGGGAAGCCTCTGCGGTGGCCTTTAAACCTGCTATTGCCACCACTTCCGTTGGTAGATCCCTGAAAGTGTGGATGAGGGAGTTGGAAGCTCACATTAAAAGGAGGTACCCCTAGGAAACAGTTAATTTCCTCTTTCCCTACTATAAATAATGCTTTGGGATTTTTGGCCAATGCTTCCGCTGACTCATTAAGGTTATCTGCTAGAGCTTCCGCTTTATCTTACTCTGCCCGTAGAGCTAGAATGGGGATGCTAGTTCTAAGGCTAAACTTTGTGCCATTCCTTGTTAAGGTGAATACTTATTTGGGCCAGTCCATGACGATTTACTGGAGAAGGCTTCAGATAGGAAAAAATGCTTTCCCTCTACCAGTCAGCAGCCCCCTAGGAGGTCCTTCCGTCCCAGGCTTAAAGAGGACCTTTCACTTGTAAAAACTATGTGAACTAAGTATGCTGCCACGTAGAGCGGCGCCCGGGGATCTCACTGCACTTACTATTATCCCCGGGCGCCGCTCCGTTCTCCCGTTAGGCCCTCCGGTACCTTTGCTCCTTAAGTTATAGTAGGCGGTGTCTTCCCTTGTCCTGTGGGCATCTCCTTCTCCTTGGCCAGCGCTACAGCCTAGGAGAAGGAGACGCCCACAGGACAAGGGAAGACACCGCCTACTATAACTTAAGGAGCAAAGGTACCGAAGGGCATAACGGGAGAACGGAGCGGCGCCCGGGGATAATAGTAAGTGCAGTGAGATCCCCGGGCGCCGCTCTACATGGCAGCATACTTTTACAAGTGAAAGGTCCTCTTTAATAGAGCAAGTTTCAAGGGGAAGGAAAGAGCTAAACAGTTTGTGGGAGCTGCTAGAAAGTCTAAGGGGTTTCTTTTTTCCGGGTCAGATGCCTCTAAAAAACAACCCCAATGACGCCAGGCCTCCAGTAGGTGGTGCTGGCCGGGTGTATTGTGGGTCCGGAATACACTACGGACGTGTGAATGGACCCTAAGGTTTCAGAGTTTGCCAATAGAAAGATTTGTGATGACAGATTATCGATCAGATCCTCCAAGACAGTCGCCATCATATCAGAAGTTTTCTCCCTATTAAAGAAAAAAAGTGCTGGTAGAAGTTCCAAGACAGGAAGTGGCAAGAGGTTTTTACTCTACCCTTTTTCTTGTCAAAAAACCAAATGTTTTGTTTCGAACAATAATAAACTTAAAATGTTTGAACGGTTATCTGGTGTACGAGAGATTTCAGATGGAATCCATCAGGTCGGCTTTGAACAATCCCCTTTCCGGACTGTTATATGGCCACAGTAGATCTGAGGGATGCGTACTATCATGTCCCTAATCCATCCCAGCCACCAGCTGTTTCTGAGAGTAACAGTCCAGCTAGAAGAGTAGGTTCTGCATTTTCAGTTTCGGGCCCTTCCCTTTGGGCTATCCCAGGCTCCTAGGGTCTTTACAAAGATTATTGCAGAGATGATGGCCCACGTTAGGGAGAAGGAGATGGTTATCATTCCCTGCCTAGACTATTTTCTTGTCACCCGGTAAAATCGGATCCTTCAAGGACAGATTGCTTGGTTAAGCGAAGTTCTCGACAGACTAGGGTGGGATATAAACCTGGAAAAGTCCAGTTTGTCCAAATCAGAGGTCCAGTTTCTTCGGGGTGATCCTAGATTCCAGAAACCAGAGATGCCTGTTGCCCCTGCAGAAGGCTTTTCTGATCAAGTCAAGGGTTCAGTGCCTTCTCACGTCAGTCTGTTTCCTTGAGGGATGCCATTTCTGTGCTGGGTCCCATGACGGCTGCTATTCCGGGGGTAGAGTGGGCCCAGTATCATTCAAGGCTTCTCCAGATTATGGAAACTTGGGACAGATGGGATCTCTCTATCACCCCAGACTCTAAGTTCTTTGGGGTGGTGGATGGATCTGCAAAATCTACACAGAGGTGTTTCTTGGTTCAGGGAGACGGTTCTCACCTTTGACCACGGATGCCAGTCCATCCGGATGGGGAGCCCACGTGGGGTCGCTTCTGGGACAACAGCTCTCTGTCTCAGTCTCACAATTTCAAGGAGCTGAATGCAATCTGGTTAGCCTTGATGCAGAGTCTCCTAATTATCAGAGGCAGAAACGTGAGGGGTTACTCAGGCAATATGACATCAGTGGCCTATATCAACCGACAGGGAGGTAACAGGGCTCCGGGCCTTATGTCCCTCAGTCATCAGATTTTCAGTCTGGCAGAAACTTCTCTATCTCTTTCTGCAGTACATCTAAGAGAAACAGACAATGTGAAAGCAGATTCCTCAGCCGTCATTTGTGCCAGGGGGAATAGTCCCTAGACCAAGGAGTATTCAATCAGATTACAGCCTTATGGGGTGTCCCGGAGATAGCGCTTTTTGCCACCAGGTCAAACAAAAAGGTAGAAGTTTTCTGTTCTCTTTCCCCGAAGGAGCATCCAAAAGCAGTGGAAACATTTGCTCAATCCTGGGAGCAGGGCCTTCTATATGCCTTTCCCTCTTTAAAGCTGTTACCGAGGGTCCATCAGGGAGGAAAGTGCCACGGTGATAGTAATCGCTCCCTTTTGGCCAAGGAGGGTATGGTTTCCTGGCTCCGTAGGATGTCGATAGCCACCCCTTGGGTTCTTCCCGAGTCCCGTGAACTTCTGGCTCAGGGGCCAATCTCACCCAGAAGTGAAAAACCTTTACCTGACTGCTTAGTTGTTGAAATGGAGATTTTGAGGAAGAGAGGGATTTCTGAGGATATTACTACTCTGTTGGCAAGTCGTAAGAAGGTCCCTTCTGATATCAATCTGAGAGTTTGGAGGGCTTTTTACAGATTTGTGCCAATAGACCACTGGATGTGCTAGATGTTCCGGACATTCCACTTGTATTATATTTTTTTACAGGAGGGAGGGAGAAAAAAGCTTAGGCCTAGCACTTTGAAGGTGCAGAATTTAGCGTTTAAAAGCCTTGATTGAGTTTAAGTTAGCAGAATATCCTTGGATTAAGAGATTTGTGACGGCAGTGTCTAAGTTATCCCCGGTCTGTAAAAATAGGGTGCCTCCCTGGGATTTAAACTTTGTTCTTTCAGCTCACACTTCGGAACCTTTTGAGCCTATCAGTACAATTTCCCCAAAGATGCTCTCCCTTAACCACCTCAGCCCCCAGTGCTTAAACACCCTGAAAGACCAGGCCACTTTTTACACTTCTGACCTACACTACTTTCACCGTTTATTGCTCGGTCATGCAACTTACCACCCAAATGAATTTTACCTCCTTTTCTTCTCACTAATAGAGCTTTCATTTGGTGGTATTTCATTGCTGCTGACATTTTTACTTTTTTTGTTATTAATCGAAATTTAACAATTTTTTTGCCAAAAAATGACATTTTTCACTTTCAGTTGTAAAATTTTGCAAAAAAAACGACATCCATATATAAATTTTGCTCTAAATTTATTGTTCTACATGTCTTTGATAAAAAAAAAAAATGTTTGGGTAAAAAAAAAAAATGGTTTAGGTAAAAGTTATAGCGTTTACAAACTATGGTACAAAAATGTGAATTTCCGCTTTTTGAAGCAGCTCTGACTTTCTGAGCACCTGTCATGTTTCCTGAGGTTCTACAATGCCCAGACAGTACAAACACTCCACAAATGACCCCATTTCGGAAAGTAGACACCCTAAGCTATTCGCTGATGGGCATAGTGAGTTCTTCGAACTCTTTATTTTTTGTCACAAGTTAGTGGAAAATGATTGATTTTTTTTTTTTTTTTTTTTTCTTACAAAGTCTCATATTCCACTAACTTGTGACAAAAAATAAAAACTTCCATGAACTCACTATGCCCATCAGCGAATACCTTGGGGTGTCTTCTTTCCAAAATGGGGTCACTTGTGGGGTAGTTATACTGCCCTGGCATTTTCCAGGGGCCCAAATGTGTGGTAAGTAGGTAAATGACCTGTGAAATCCGAAAGGTGCTCTTTGAAATGTGGGCCCCTTTGCCCACCTAGGCTGCAAAAAAGTGTCACACATGTGGTATCGCCGTATTCAGGAGAAGTTGGGGAATGTGTTTTGGGGTGTCATTTTACATATACCCATGCTGGGTGAGAGAAATATCTTGGCAAAAGACAACTTTTCCCATTTTTTTTTTTTTATACAAAGTTGGCATTTGACCAAGATATTTATCTCACCCAGCATGGGTATATGCAAAATGACACCCCAAAACACATTCCCCAACTTCTCCTGAATACGGAGATACCACATGTGTGACACTTTTTTGCAGCCTAGGTGGGCAAAGGGGCTCAAATTCCTTTTAGGAGGGCATTTTTAGTCATTTGGATACCAGACTTCTTCTCACGCTTTGGGGCCCCTAAAATGCCAGGGCAGTATAAATACCCCACATGTGACCCCATTTTGGAAAGAAGACACCCCAAGGTATTCAATGAGTGGCATGGCGAGTTCATAGAAAAAAAAATTTTTGGGCACAAGTTAGCGGAAATTGATTTTTTTTTTTTTTTCTCACAAAGTCTCCCTTTCCGCTAACTTGGGACAAAAATTTCAATCTTTCATGGACTCAATATGCCCCTCAGCGAATACCTTGGGGTGTCTTTTTTCCAAAATGGTGTTATTTGTGGGGTGTTTGTACTGCCCTGGCATTTGAGGGTCTCCGCAATCATTACATGTATGCACAGCATTAGGAGTTTCTGCTATTCTCCTTATATTGAGCATACGGGTAATAAGATTTTTTTTTTTTCGTTCAGCCTCTGGGCTGAAAGAAAAAAATGAACGGCACAGATTTCTTCATTCGCATCGATCAATGTGGATGGAAAAAATCTCTGCCAAAAAAAGAAAAAGGAGGGGAAAGGCGTCTGCCAGGACATAGGAGCTCCGCCCAACATCCATACCCACTTAGCTCGTATGCCCTGGCAAACCAGATTTCTCCATTCACATCAATCGATGTGGATGAATAAATCCTTGCCGGGATTTTTTATTTTTTTTTATATACAAAGTGTTTGCCAAAGCATAGGAACACCGCCACCTCCTCAGCTCATATGCCTCGGCAAACGTATCTTTTACTGCAGAGGAGAAATCTCGTCTTGCAGCGCCGCATACACCGACTTGCGTATAATCTGACAGCAGCGCAATGCTTCTGTCCGAATGCACATCAGTGCTGCAGCTAGTCGATCGGTTGGTCCACCTGGAAGGTAAAAAAAAACAGGCCGCAACACAATAATTTTATTAACTTTGGAAGAGAACATCTAAACTTTAACTTTTTGAACTAAACATTAACCTTTTTGCTTACTGGTGTTTTTTTTTTGTTGTTTTTTTTTACCTTTATAGAACAAACCTCTCCTTCCCCATGGGACAATGTGCAAAGCGCAAATCGCCCAAAGATGTGGCGAAGTACGTTATGCACTTTATCCCAGGTGAAAGGAGAGGTTTGCAGCAGCTGTGAGAGAAAGGGCCCTAATAGCCCTGTGTGCCTGTCCTGGTGAGATGTGATCCCTATGCTAGGTGTACCTGTGTGTGGTACTTCCGGAAACACTCTCCTAAGCATAGGGCAGGGTGGTCCGGACAGTCAGGACAGAAATAGCGGGTGTCACGCCTTATTCCACTCCTGCTACAGACACATTTTTTTCGGGGTGGCGGTTGGGTTGAGGTACCAGCAACGACACTGGGGAAATGTCGCTCGTGTAGACGGCTAACTACACTGGTGGATGGGGCCACGGAACCTCCTGGATAAAGGAGGTTCTCGATCTCTTCCTGGAATTTGAGGAAGGATCGTGTTCTCCCAGCCTTACTGTAGAGAACAAAACTATTATACAGCGCCAATTGAATTAAATATACAGACACCTTCTTATACCAGCGTCTGGTTCTGCGGGAAACTAAATAGGGAGCCAACATCTGGTCATTGAAGTCCACCCCTCCCATGAGCGCATTATAGTCGTGGACTGAGAGGGGCTTTTCAATGACACGGGTTGCCCTTTCAATTTGGATTGTCGTGTCTGCGTGAATGGAGGAGAGCATGTAAACGTCACGCTTGTCTCTCCATTTCACCGCGAGCAGTTCTTCGTTACACAAGGCAGCCCTCTGCCCCCTTGCAAGACGGGTGGTTACAAGCCGTTGGGGGAAGCCCACGCGACTAGTCCGTGCGGTGCCACAGGCGCAAATCCGTTCTATAAACAAATGCATAATGAGGGCACCACTGTTGTCAAAATTGACCACATAAAGATGGTACCCCTTGCCGAATAAGGGTGACACCAAGTCCCAGACTGTCTTCCCACTGCTCCCCAGGTAGTCAGGGCAACCGACCGGCTCCAGGGTCTGATCTTTTCCCTCATAGATCCGAAATTTGTGGGTATAGCCTGTGGCCCTTTCACAGAGCTTATAGAATTTGACCCCATACCGGGCACGCTTGCTTGGGATGTATTGTTTGAAGCCAAGGCGCCCGGTAAAATGTATTAGGGACTCGTCTACGCAGATGTTTTGCTCAGGGGTATACAAATCTGCAAATTTCTGGTTGAAATGGTCTATGAGGGGCCGAATTTTGTGGAGCCGGTCAAAAGCTGGGTGGCCTCTGGGACGGGAGGTGGTGTTGTCGCTAAAGTGCAGGAAACGCAGGATGGTCTCAAAACGTGCCCTGGACATAGCAGCAGAGAACATGGGCATGTGATGAATCGGGTTCGTGGACCAATATGACCGCAATTCATGCTTTTTGGTTAGACCCATGTTGAGGAGAAGGCCCAGAAAAATTTTAAGTTCGGAAACTTGGACTGGTTTCCACCGGAAAGGCTGGGCATAATAGCTTCCCGGGTTTGCGGTTATAAATTGTGTGGCATACCGGTTTGTCTCTGCCACGACTAAGTCCAAGAGCTCCGCAGTCAAGAACAGCTCAAAAAATCCCAGGGCCGTACTGATCTGAGCCGTCTCAACCCGAACTCCAGACTGGGCGGTGAAAGGGGGAACTACAGGTGCGGCTGAAGTTGGTGACTGCCAATCAGGGTTTGCCAGCACCTCAGGGATTCTAGGGGCTCTACGGGCCTGTCTGTGCGGTGGCTGCGACGGGGTAACTACTGCACGTGCCACCGTACCAGCTTCAACTGCCCTTCTGGTGCTCGCTACTTCACCATGTTGTACGGCAGTGCTGGTACTAGGTCCAGGGAGGGCTGCGCTAATCAGCGAATAAAAGTGACTGCGGTGCGGTGGGCTGGGCGCTAACTACCTAACCAAGGGACCTAAACTATCCTAAAACCTAACAGCCAATACTAGTGAAAAAAAAAGTGTCCGTTTACACTGATCACTTTTTGTCTTTCACTAAGTGATTGACAGGGGGCGATCAAGGGGTTAATTTGGATGATGGGGGTGATGGAAGGTGATCAGGGGCTAAGGGTAGTGTTTTGTGTGTACTCAGTGATGTCTGCTCCTCTGCTGGAACCAACCGACGAAAAGGACCAGCAGAGAAGCCATATAACAGATCATATTTACTAATATGATCTGTTATCTGGCTTCTGATTCGATTTTTTAAAAATCAGCAACCTGCCAGCGACGATCATTGGCTGGCAGGTTGCTGATGCAATAGTCCTTTAACTTTTGCCGGCCCGCGATGCGCATGCACGGGCCGGCTGTGACCGAAATCTCGCGTCTCGAGAGAGGACGCGCCGGCGCGTCCAGGTGGAATAAAACAACCACCTCCAGGACGCGTCTGTGCGTACAGCGGTCCGGAGGTGGTTAAAGGGAACCTGTCATCAACTTTATGCTGCCCATACTAACGACAGCATAAAGTACAGACAAGTGAATTGATTTCAACGGTCTGTCATTTCTAAGTTAAAAGCAAGTGGTTGCCGAGAACCAACATCACAAGCATTGCAGACTAGGCCTGGAAAAGAGTCAAATCTACATGATTCTCCCTGCCCACCTGCTGATGACTGACAGTCTTCTACCAAGTTTTCTCCCTTTCTCTCTAGTAGAGAACTGCCAATCATCAGCAGATGAGCAGGAGATTATCTATAACCAGGACTCTTCTCATGTAGATTTGACTCTTTTCAAGGCTTGTGCTGCAATGATTATAATTCTGGTTCTCGGCAACCACTTACTTTTAGTTCATGAGTGACACACCAACATGTCTGTCACTATTTTATGTGGCCCTTTAGTGAGGTCAGCATAAAATTGATGACAGGTTCCCTTATAAGCTTGCAGTCCTCTTGGCCATTACATTCGCTAGGAGGGCTAGTAAGATCGCTGTGCTCTCCATTAACCAGCCCTACTTGGTAATCTTGAAGGGTAGTGATTTCTCCTGATCCTTCCTTTTTTTTTTAGCAAAAGTCTCTTCCCAGTTTCACCTTTCCCAAGAGATAGTATTACCATCCTTCTGTTCTTCTCCCCAAAAAAAAAAAATTGGAGTCAGAGTTTCATTGTTTGTATTTTAGGAGGTGTACTATTCAATATCTACAGGTCACTCAGCCTTGAGGTCGTCCTCACATCTGTTGCTTTTATTCCAGGGTGCAAAGAAAGATAGATAATTGCCACTAATCATGTCCTGTGAAAGGGAGATATTAAGATGGGGGAGAGTTATCTAGACCAGCATGTGCTACGCCTCCCCTGTACTGCTGGTGGATGTGCTTAATTTATGATGAGGCTCAACCATGCTTTTCTAATTCTGTACAAGCCTTTACATTTTTACCTAGTTTACACATGCAAAATAATACTCATGCAAGCTAATTTCAAAAAAAGTATTTAGGAAAGTTGCCAGGTCACGTCCCAGCCATTAGCATTGTGCATAATGTGAACTTGGTCTTGATTACTGTATTTTATCTGAAATATCGAAGTTTTTCTTGATATCCATGGCCTCTAATAGTCACAAAAGGCTTCCAAGTGTAACCTATATCCTTACCTTTTTTATAGTTTAGTTGCAAGCATATATTCTTTTCAGCCATGTAAACCACAGTTTAATTGTTCAGAATCAAGCCTGCCTTAAAGGGATTCTGTCATCAGAATTTAGGCCTATAACCTAAACATATGGCTAGGTCCCTACTAATACACAGAATCCTAAAGTGACCTTATCAAATGCGCCTGTGGCTCTATAATCATATAAAACAGGTTTATATAACCTGTCACTCACTTCACAAATGTGTCCAAGGGGACGTCTCATGATGCAGGGTGCCCGGCTGCAGGCATCTGGTTTTAGTGCCCATCGCTGCCTTCTGAATTGAAATCGCCGCCCTCCCTTTCATTAGAGCCGCCTACATCAGTTCATCGCCGCCTCTCTAACGTCGGCTCTCCTCAGCCAGATCCCGTGCGTGCGCACTAGGTATAACCTAGCTGTAGGAGGTTGGATGGCTGTAATAGGGCGGTCAAGGCAGGTTCGAGCGAAGTGCGCCGGCTGGCGCATGCGCACTTCGCTTAACGAGGCCGCTGCCAGGAGTCTGCATGGGCGCATCAGGTTATACCTAGTGCGCACGCGCGGGATCTGGCTGAGGAGAGCGGACGTTAGAGAGGCGGCGATGAACTGAGGTAGGCGGCTCTAATGAGATCTCTGGATCTCATTTTTGAATGCTGTGGTGACACTTTTCTAGTAGCAGCCACATAAAGAGGGTTAGGGGATTGTTGTGACTGCTGGGGGTAAGTGAGGGAGATCACCTGCTCTGAATGTTGAAGAAAAGGGGGCACTATTGCACTTACTGTCAGACAGATTGACTAGCGCACATGTCAGTCCACCACTTCATTAACTTCTAAAGGACAGATTGGAGCACTGTCAGCCCCATAGACGTGAATGGAGAGGACTAAGAGGGGACTTGGGGGCTAAGGGATGCCTTGTATTCCATTTACATGTTAATTACTTCACATGGTGGAACTTTCTATTAGCTTAGACATCAAATAGAAGGTGACCGTGACCCAATGCAATACATAAACTGTTTTTTGGGATTCATCTTAGGCCATTTTCACACTAGCTGCAGGACGGATCCGACAGACTGTTCAACCTGTCGGATCCGTCCTGACGCTATTTCGCCGTGCCGCCGGTCCGTCCCCATTGACTATAATGGGGACGGGGTGGAGCTCCGGCCACTCACCGCGAACTGCCGTGCTGCGCCGGAGCTCTGCCCCCGTCCCTATTATAGTCAATGGGGACGGAGCGGTGGCACTGTGAAATAGCGGCAGGACAGATCCGACAGGGTGAACAGCCTGTCGGATCTGTCCTGCCGCTAGTGTGATAGTACCCTTACACATATTCATCAGCATAAATAAATTCAAATGTTAGAAAATACTCAAACTACATAAAAGGGGTTATCTTAGGAAAATAAACCGTTAAGGGTGGGTTCACACTAGCGTTAGCTATTCCGTTATGACTTTCCGGAATCCATAGGATGGAATGCACAACGGAAGCCTTTGTGGTCCATGTCTATGAGGGTTACTTGAGAGGAGGGACCACTTCTACGTATTAGAATGTGCTTGATGCCGTGTTTAGGTCCCATGCTTGACAGTTTGGGTGGGCCATTTATCAAATACAAAATAGGCTACATTCACACTGGCGTTTTGGTTTCCGTCTGTGAGATCCGTTTCACAGCTCTCATAAGCGGTCCAAAACGGATCAGTTTGTATTGTAATGCATTCTGAATGGAAAAGGATCCGCTCAGAATGCATCAGTTTAGTCTCCATTCCGCTCTGGAGGTTGACACCAAAACGCTGTCCGCCTGACGAAACTGAGCAAAACGGATCCGTCTTCACTGACACAATATGGCACAATAGAAAATGGATCCGTCCTCCATTGAATTTCAATGGTGTTCAAGATGGATCAGTTTTGGCTATGTTAAAGATAATACAAACGGATCCGTTCTGAACGGATGCAGATGGTTATATTATCTGAACTGAAGCGTTTGTGCAGATCCATGACGGATCCGCACCAAACGTAAGTGTGAAAGTAGCCTTAAATGACGTCCCCGGTTAAAGCTGGCCATATGTGTGATGTCTGTCTGTATGCTGTTAGCAGATTCGGCTAAATTTGGAGTGGTCTGCTGAGAATCTGATGCCTGTGCTGGCCATAGATGTGAGATGCCTGTCATCCCTACCTAATACACCATACGCTTGCTCAGCTGAACATGCCAGTACCCTAAGCTGGTCAACCCCTTTATGAAACCAGGGAAGGGTGATTGTGTATCAGTGAAAGTAGCGAATTTTTTGTAATAAAAAAAAAAAATTGTGTATGTAAAAAAAATTATTATATTTTTTTTTTTTTCATTCTCATAGCCATATGAGGGCTTACTTTTTGTAGAACAAGTTTTACTTTTTTAGACTCCATTTAATTTACCATAGCTTGTATTGGAAAGCGGGGAAAAAATCTTTTTGGGGTGCAATTAAAAAAAAAAACAACGCAATTCCGCCATGGGTTTTTTGGTTTTGTGTTTGCACTGTTCACTGTGCACTAAACATGAAATCTGATGGGTTAAATGATCGGGATTGGAGTTATCTTCGCACCTAGTCAGTGCCGGTAGGTGCCTGCTGTATTGTACAGCCTGCACCCACTGCATATGGAATAAGCTCAGCATGTGAGCTTGCGCCTCCATACAACCCTTTTAAATGTGTTGTCTCACTTCAGCAAATTACATTTATCATGTAGAGAAAGTTAATACAAGGCACTTACTAATGTATTGTGATTGTCCATATTGCTTCTTTTGCTGGCTGGATTCATTTTTCCATCACCTTACACACTGCTCTTATCCAGGGGTTACGACCACCCTGCAATCCAGCAGTGGTGGCCGTACTTGGACATAATCGGAAAAAGTTCTGGCCTATGAGCACTACCATGGTCTCATCCACCAGAGAAGCCAGCGCCTTTACTCATGAAATATCATACGCTTGGCGAGGAATGTGCGACTTCTCCTATTGGTGGTCTTGAACCTGACATGTATGTGACCGTCTGACATTGTCCTCCTCTTTGCAGGCTCAGCTGTCTGGCAGTTGATCGCATCCTTCTTGAAACTCCCAGTCTCCGGGACGCATTGCATAGTTGGAGCAACAATCGGCTTCTCTCTTGTTGCTATCGGTACACAGGGTGTGCAGTGGATGCAGCTTGTCAAGATTGGTAATTGACATTTCCTTTTATGAGTGAGGGTATGTGGAAAACATTTTTAGAAATCTCTGGTCAAACTATAGTAGACTTACTTTTTTCCAAGCATATAGTAGAAGGGACCAATGTTTAAATCGTTTCACTTAAACTTGCACACCTACGTACCTTTTCTCACATTGCAGGTAAGCAGTACACTACAGGATACATGTTCGTATTGTTTTTTGCTTCCTCTTTTGCCCATGTACTATCTACTAATCTGTCACCAGCGACCTTCTCTCCAACTGTTTGCATAGACACATAGCTGTGTTTCATCTGATTTAAAACAGTTTTTTTCTTTTGTTGATCCGAGACTCTGTTCCCGAGTTATATGTTTTCTTGACATGCAAATTAGGCCCTTGGTACAATGAGGGCGTCACCTTGCTCTTTTTGCACCCAAGCACCACTCATGTCTGTGGCCAGCCCCTCTCTCACTGCTTTGATTGAGGCCCCATTCACACAACAGTCTGCAAAACGTGGATCCGCGACAAATATGGATGATGTCCGTGTTGCTAAAGGGACAAGAATAGGACATGTTCTATTTTTTTTTTTTTGTGGAGCTGCAGAAAGGAAATGCAAATGCGGACAAAACATGGTGTGCTGTTCGCATTTTTTGTGGCCCCATTCAGAGGGGGCAAAAAGTCGGTTGTGTGAAGGGGGCCTGACTGGGCAAAGCAGCGAAGGAGGGGCTGACCACAGAAAGGAGTAGAGCTTAGGTGCAGCTAGAGCAATGGTGACGCCTCATTGCACCAATGCCTAATTAGTATATTAAAGGGGTTTTCCGGGATATTTTAACTGATGACCTCTCCTCAGGATAGGTCATCAATATCTGATCGGTGGGGGTCCAACACCCGGACCCCTGCCAATCAGCTGTTTGAGAAGGCATCGGTGCTCACATTCTCTCAGCTCACCAAGCACAGCGCCATACACTGTATAGCGGCTGTGCTTGGTATCGGAACTCAGCCTCTTTCACTTCAATGGGGCTGAGCTGATCCTAGGCCACGCGACTGATGAACATGTCCTCACTGGCCTAGGCAAAGTTGCAAGGAGGCAGCAGCCCTATTGTGAGCGCTGGTGCCTTCTCAAACAGCTAATTGGTGGGATCCCGGGTGTCGAACCCCCACCGATTAGATAACAATATCTCAGAAGACCCCTTTAAGAAAAAGTACAACTTGGGAGCCAAGCCTGGGATCCACAAAAGAAAAAAATATATATAATTTTAATCAGGTGAACCACAGCTATGTGACTATGCAAACAGTTTGATAGGGAGGTCGCTGGTGACACATTCCCTTTAAGACTCTTTAGAGTATGATACGTATTATAAATGACAGGTCCCATTCCTGCTGCTTGTTTGCCCTTGTGTCCCAGTCATTTTATGTTGATCCAAATCTGCTTCTACAATGTTCTTTTCCTATTTGGCTGGAATAGTAGCAGTGTTTATGTATGGATGGTGGTTTAGATCCAGAAAAGTCCTATTCATAACAGCAACCCAGCGGGGCACAGAAAGGGTATGTAAACCTGTGGACATATGTCTTGTAAAAGGGTAATGATGTATCCTATCCTGAGTATCGGATCAGTGGGGGTCCGACACCCGTGACCCCTGCTGGTCAGCTGTTTGAGAAGGCACAGTTGTTTCAGCCTTCTCCAAAGCACAGCGCCGTACATTGTATAGTGGCTGTGCTTGGTATTGCACTCAGCCCTATTCTCTTACATGGGGCTGAGCTGCGCTTAGGCTACGTAACCAATGACCGTGTCGTCACCATGCCTACTACCAGTGCCACTGACTTCTCAAACAGCTGATCGGCAGGGGTCTGACCCTCACCAGATACTGATAACCTATCCAGAGGATAGGCCATCAATATTTAAGTTTCCGAAAACCCCTTTAAATATAGAAATAATTAGTATTAAAGGGTTTGTCGTTTAAAGAAGTAATTTCTGCTTTGTGTTCTGCAGATTGACGTCACTTCTGTGTTCCACATGTGCTTGTTCCTCTCTTTTGCTGTATGTTAGGTTGTATGTCTCGTTTGTAGGATGGCTAATGTAGCAAGTTACGGGACGTTTGGCGATAGGTCTGATCATAGCAGTTATACGTTCCCTCAAAGCGTTATCTTCTTTAATAATGTTGTGTTCCATTTTTATTCACTTGTTTTTCAGTGCGTTAGACGAGGGTTATTTGAAATGTCTTTGCGCACGAGCTGTTTGGTTGTGGTTTTATCCCACCATTTATACTCTGAGCAGTTTTTATTCCAGGATCCTGTCATTCACTTTAATCTCTAGTAACGGAAACATTGTAACTTAACCTGCGAGGAATGTTGTAGAGTAAACCACATGCAACACCTCTTTAAAGGGGGAAAATGGGAGTGTTACATATCATGTATGTGCAGATGTGCTTGTATGATATCGCACTGTTTCTATTAATGCGCTTTTCTTTTACAGTTGTATCATTGTGATCCTTTTATATACAGATGTACGGTATCATTATTAGTATTTTATCCGCTGCAGTGTGAGCAGCATATGAATGTCCTGTATACTGCTTGTGTCCATCTAACTAACCTTATGATCGCCCACTTGTGAATGCCCCAGTGTTTTACCTTGTGGTTCGTCTTACTGATTTCTTTCTACAAGACGCCTTGTGTAGCGCGTGGAACTTGGCGACACTCCTCTTCTAAACTGGCTGCTTTCAATTCTTCATTGCAGTTGCCTCTTGGTTCATTTCTCCGCTGCTCTCCGGTCTGATGTCTGGTGGTCTTTTTATGTTGATTAAGTTTTTCATCTTGAATAAGGTAAATCATATCATAATCATATCATGATCATATCAGTTTTTTGCTGTGTAAATAAAGCTGGAAAAAAACTCACTGCTATATGCCACACGTTCTTATGTTTTTACCTGTTAAAGGGGTGTTCCAGTTGTTACAAGTTATATGCTATCCACAGGGTAGGAGGATAACTATTAGGCTACTTTCACACTCGCGTTTGGTGCGTATCCGTCATGGATCTGCACAGACGGATCCGTTCAGATAATACAACTGTCTGCATCCATTCAGAACGGATAAATTTTGTATTATCTGTAACCTATCCAAGACGGATCCCTCTTGGATACCATTGAAAGTCAATGGAGGACGGTTCTGTTTTCTATTGTGCCAGATTGTGTCATAGAAAACTGATCCGTCCCCGTTGACTTACATTGTGTGTCAGAACGGATCCGTTTGGCTCAGTTTCATCAGATGGACACCAAAACGCTGCAGGCAATGTTTTGGTGTTTGCCTCCAAAGAGGAATGGAGACGGAACGGAGGCAAACTGATGCATTCTGAGCGGATCCTTTTCCATTCAGAATGTAATAGGGCAAAACGGATCAGTTTTGGACCGTTTGTAAGAGCCCTGAGTGGATCTCAAACTGAAACCAAAACGCAAGTGTGAAAGTAGCCTTAGATTGGTTGGGGTCCTACCTCTGGGACTCCTGGTGATCACGAGAACGGGGACCCCATAGCGCTCAGAGCCCCCTGAAATGAATGGAGCAGCAGGTTTGGTATGCAAACTGCCACTCCATTCATCTTTATGGGAGTTCTGGAAATAGCAGAGTGCTGTACTGACCTGAACTCCCATAAAGATGAATGGAGGGGCAGTGTGCACGCTCCACCTGCCCCTCCTTTCCTTTTTATGGGCTCCGGGGGTTATGTGTTTCTTGTTCTTATGATCGGTGGGGGTCCCAGTAGTAGGATCTAATAGTTATCCCCTCTCCTGTGGAAAGGGGATAACTTGTAACAGCAGGAATACCCCTTAGGGCTCATGCACACGACCATATGTATTTTGCAGTCTGCAAAAAATACGGATGACGTCCGTATGCATTCCATATTTTGCGGAATGGAACAGCTGGCCCCTAATAGAACAGTACTATCCTTGTCCGTAACTAGAAGTGGGTCCAAAACGAGAGGGACAAGGTGCAGATAGAGAAAATTACCTCTGCTGGAAGTAGGCTTTAGAAATTGTTCGACTCTCTCTAAAAGTACCCCTCAATCTTGTGTGGCAACTGGATGCCTTTTTATCCTTCCTGTGCATATAATGGCGTTTTATGGTGTAACATGAGCCTGATTTAGACAGCCAAGCCTAGATACAGATAAGTCTGATCCTGTGGAGAGCCTGGCTTTTGTTTCATGACTGCCTGAACCACAGGCAGCTATTACAATCAACACAGTTGGGCATGGGGAGAAGAGTTTGCTGGTGGCTTTCCTCTGCCCATCTCCGCTTTGACAGGTCTCTACGTATTTACTGGCAGGCTCATATGTGGTGGGTGTGGCTGTATATACATGTGACGTCCCAAATAGGGACCAGGATAAAATGCATTACCAGTAGAAAGAGGGAGGTTCTCATGCCGCTCTACAGAGCACTAGTGAGACCTCATTTGGAGTATTGTGCTCAGTACTAGAGACCATATCTCCAGAAGGATATTGATACTTTGGAGAGAGTTCAGAGAAGAGCTACTAAACTGGTACATGGATTGCAGGATAAAACTTACCAGGAAAGATTAAAGGACCTTAACATGTATAGCTTGGAAGAAAGATGAGACAGAGGGGATATGATAGAAACTTTTAAATACATAAAGGGAATCAACAAGGTAAAAGAGGAGAGAATATTTTAAAAGAAGAAAAACTGCTACAAGAGGACATAGTTTTAAATTAGAGGGGCAAAGGTTTAAAAGTAATATCAGGAAGTATTACTTTACTGAGAGAGTAGTGGATGCATGGAATAGCCTTCCTGCAGAAGTGGTAGCTGCAAATACAGTGAAGGAGTTTAAGCATGCATGGGATAGGCATAAGGCCATCCTTCATATAAGATAGGGCCGGGGGCTATCCATAGTATTCAGTATATTGGGCAGACTAGATGGGCCAAATGGTTCTTATCTGCCGACACATTCTATGTTTCTATGTCGCACATCAGTGATTTCCATCAGTGATTGAGAGTAGCAATGAGTGAAATTGTCTTTCAAGTTCGGCATACAAGATTCGGGTTATCTAAGAATTCCATTATGGATCCTGCTACCACAGAGGATAACTTATTAGATAACGCGAACCTTTTACACCAAACTTGAAAGACAATTTCGCTCATCCTTAATTGTGAGCCAAAACCAGAACTGAGCCTACACAGACATAAGGTAGACTGGAAAGATGTCTTCTGTTCTGTGTTTTTGACCTGCACTCCTGCTTTACTGAAGTGTGAACTAGGCCTACGGCTGACTGTACTCGTTCAGGTTTTAATCGGGAGGAGACGAGGAGTAAATAAAAAAATAAAAAATAGTAGTATCTGTACTCCATTATACTTTCTCTCCCAGTACAATCCCCACCTGGTTATAGCTTCAAAACTGCATCTGAAAACCTGAAAAAAAGCTGATCATGTAGTTGTACCTGATATTTGCATTACCTGTCCTTGATTAAATTTTTTTTTTCATTCACACTAAGAAATGTCTTTTTTGGGTCTTTCAGGAGGATCCAGTTCCCAATGGACTACAGGCACTCCCAATATTTTATGCTGCTACAATAGCTATTAATGTATTTTCTATATTGTACACTGGTGCCCCAGGTAAGTAACGGCTGTAGATTTAATCCATACATAGCAATGGCTGATTAAAGAGGACCTCTCATGGTTTTTAATTAATTCAGATAAATACTTTTACTTGCGGGGTACCCCCTGCTGATGCTCCCACCCTGCCTGATTTTTTTTTAAATATCGCTCCTATGCCCCGCTGTGCCCCCCTGTAGTTTTCCCGCTCAGTATGCTAATACTAAGCATCGATACAGGGAGGAGGAGACGCCAGGGTTTCTCAATGGTCGGCTCCTTCTACCTGGCTGTGCCGCGATCCAATCTCAGCAGAGAACGTCACAGCCAGGGAGAAAAAAAAAAACTCACCACCTTCTCCCTGGCTGTGATGCTCTCCACTGTGATTGGATCGCGGCACAGCCAGGGAGAAGGAGACTCCCATTGAAAAACCCTGGTGTCTCCTCCTCCTTGTACCGATGCTCCAGTATTAGCATTCTGAGCAGGAAAACTACAGCAGGGCGTAGGAGCAATATTTAAAAAAAATCAGGCAGGGTGGCAGCATGGGGGGGGGGGGGTGCTTTTACCCCGCAAGTAAAAGTATTTATCTCAACTAGTTAAAAACAATGAAAGGTCCTCTTTAAGTCTGTAAATGGGGTTCTTCCTGCATATCACCATTACAGCACAGTAATGGTACAGGAGATGTAGCAGTTGGTGTTGGCAGACAGAATCTGAGAGGACTCCGATCCTGATTATTTTGTCCTTGGATCCTGTGGTCTCCGTTGGCGTAGCATCTAAATCATTTTACAGCGGGTGGGGCCACCCCAAACTTTGATTCTGAGTGGTCATTGACTTGCCATGCGAACTGAGGATCAGGAACATTTTTGTGCTTTGATTACTCTGCACATTGCAAGTTGAAGTCCCCTAGTGGGACTGAAAAAAATAATAAAAGTTCAGTAAAGAATATTGAAAAAAAATCTAGACTTTTTCACCCTTTTGTAAAATGCTTTATTTGAGAGAATTTTTTAAAGAATAACTATTGGTATCTGCATCCTAAATTAGTACTATTTATAGTGCATATAAAATAATGTTTTTTTGCTTTTGTTTAGTTTTTATAATTAAAACTTTTGGTGTTCACAGAACTGCTGTTTCTTTTAAAAAAGAACCTGTCCCCTCTCCTGATATGTCTGTTTTGGGAACTACTTGCATTCCCTATGTAATAATTCTGGAACATCAATTCTTATGTCTGTGTGTTGTGCCATTCCTGTATTATTTCTACTAGACGTTATGAATGAATTGTTAGCAGTCTGCAGTAAGGGTACAGAGGGGTGGTAACCAGTTGGAGGTGTGTCCCTGCACAGTCTGACACCAGAAGCACTGATTGGACAGAGTGAGACCCGCTACTGGTAACACCCAGGAGTATCTTTACTGCAGATTGCTGGCAATTTATTGGTAAACTTCTAGCGGGAATAATAAAGAAATGGCACAACATAGTCATATGAATAGATGCTCCTGAATGATTATTACAGTATTTTTTGGAAACCGCCACTGTAGTATTTTATACAGTGTTGTGAAGTGGATCCAGCAATATACGTTTCCTCTTTGGATTGACACTTGGCTTTGGCTCAATTTTTTATTTTTCCCCCCCATAAAATACTGTGTGCCAAACCACTTTTATGTCTCTCGTAATGCAATACCTAATACGTTATTTTCAATATAATGTTTGTTAGTTTTTTTGTTTTTAGGCAAAAGTAGTAAAAAATAAAGAATTTATATAAATTTCTTTTAATGACCCAGAGAATAAGGGCTCATGCACACGGCCGTTTTGTGTTCCGAATTTTGCGGAACGGAATATCCTGCCCTCTATAGAACAGTCCTATCATTGTCTGTAATGCAGACAAGAATTGGAAATGTTCTATATTTTTGTGGCTGCCACGGAATGGACATAGGAATGCGTACAGCACACGGTGTGCTGTCCGCATCTTTTGTGGATCAGATGCAGACAAAAAATACGTTTGTGTGCTTCAGCCCTAAGGTTAACATATTATTTATACCATCAGGAATTCTGGCAGGTCATCTTTACGCACGTTTAGTCCCTTCCTTGTAAATTATATTATTATTATTTTTTATTTATTTTTTTTTATTTTTTTTAATGATTTTATGTATACCGTACTTGTTTATGGCGTCACTTTAATCTATTTTGCTCTTGTGTAAATAAATTTCACAAGACTTGGCCCTGAGAGGATAGATTCCAATAAGAACTTCTAAACTATAGACTATTATTACATGATAGTTTTATTTTATTTTTTTATTCACTTTGTGAGATTCTGATAATGTGTAATTTCTTGTTCTGACCTCTAATGTGTAAATGTTTGCATGAAGCAAGATGTGTTATTATATCAGTCTGTCTCATTTACTCTTTTTTTCTTTTTTATCTTCAGTTCTAGGACTTGATTCTTTTCCTGTGTGGGCTACGGTGTTAATATCACTAGGCGTTGCCGTTTTATTTGGTCTGGTAGTATGGTTTTTTGTTTGCCCATGGATGAGAAGGAAAATAGCAAGTATGTTTATTTTTTTTTCTTGGTTATGTTTGTACAATAAATATTCCAGATATTATTTATGTATGAAATGGTCTACACCTAATATTCCTGAATTCCTCAGTATTAATTGTCAGCATGGGTGGGGTGTGTTTCATCCCATGTCATATAACGCACCCATTTATCCTCATAAATAACTTCTTAAGTCCACTATGACTTCGGAGAGCACTTTTACCTTAGAAACCATCTAAGGCCTCATTCACATTTGTATGCCCAATTGACGTCCATTAAAAATATGTCCGTGAAGATGTTCGTGAACAATCCTTGTTTGCTTAGTTTGTCCATTTATTTATTTTTTCCCTCTTGGTGTTATCCTGAGATAACTTTCTGAAAATTAATTTCCTGAGCATCTCCCATCAGTTGCCATTGAAAAACAGACCAAACGCGGATGTCATCCGTGTTGTGGCCATGACTTTCACGGACCCGTAGACTTCAATGAGCGTGTTTAATCCACATCACAGACTAAAGTAGTGCATGTCTCCGTGATTTTTATTTTTACTGACCCACAGTTAGTAAAAAAAATAATACTCATGTGTGAACAAGCAAATGCAGTTTTTGAAGCCAAAATCAGGTGGGGATCATATGAGGAGAGAAAATAGAAATGACAGATACTATATTACCTGTTTTATCTAAATCCACAAAAGCAAAAAGAAACAATGCAACAGCACTATGCAAACACATATAATAAAGTAAATACAATAATGCCACACTTACTATAAAAAAAAATGTACTAATGCTACGTTATAAATGTAAAATTCTTGGCAAATATACAGGCACAAATAATTTTGTACAAAATATGACAGCGTCAAGGTGATCTCTTTAGGACAGAAACCAACACTAAATACTACATCCAAGGGTGCCACTGATCTCCATTAATTTCAGGGAATGCAGGTTCTACGTGCATGCTGAGCCTACTCTCTCTATTATACCTCTTTATACTCCTGATTTGGCTTCAATAAGTGCATCAAATATGGTGCAGATTAGGGTACATTCGCATCTGCCGCATGCCTGATCTGGCACAAATGCATGCAACTTTTTTGTTTAGCGGAAAACTAGCATTTATGCCCAAAAGCGGCCGGATAACTGTCGGACCCCATCATAGTAAAATGGGATCTGGCATTGAACTGTAGAATCCAGCAATGCCAGATCCAGCTAAATCCATCAGGCTAGTTTCACTGCCGTAGATGTACCTTCACTGGCACTATTCCTGATTATAAGGGGATTTTATTTGAACTTATTGAGGACAGGTCGTATTTAAAAGTAGCTTTTTGCTCCTAAAATTCTTAAAGGGGTTCTACAGTCTGTTTTAACTGATGATCTATCCTCTGGATAGATCATCAGCCTCTGACCGGCGAGGGTCCGACACCCGGGACCCTCGCCGATCAGCTGTTTGAGAAGGCAGCGGCGTGGCCTTCTCACTGTTTACCACTGGCCCAGTGATGTCACGACTAGTATCAACTGGCCTGGGCAGGGCTAAGCTCCAGTGAATGTTTAGCCCCGCCCAGGCCAGTTGATACTAGTCATGACATCACTGGGCCAGCGGTAAACAGTGAGAAGGCCGCGGCGCTGCTGGAGCACCGCTTCCTTCTCAAACAGCTGATCGGCGGGGGTCCCAGGTTTTGGACCCCTGCCGGTCAGAGGCCAGAGGATAGATCATCCGTTAAAACAAACTGCAGAACCCCTTTAATTATCATTGTTGCATCCAATTTGCAAGAATCTAATAAGCCTTTTGCGGGCAACTTCCTTAGGCATAAAGCTGGTTCATGTGATACACATGTTGCAGAATGCTAAATGTATATAACAGGACAATAAGGCTACATTCACACAAACTTATTGTCTCGGTTAACTTTCCGTTTTTTTGTTTTTTTTTGTGTTTTTTTTTTTTGGATGTGGACCCATTCATTTCAATGGGTCCGCAAAAAAATGCGGACAGCACACAGTGTGCTGTCCGGATCCGTATGTCCGCTCTGTAGCCCCACAACAAATATAGAACATGTTCTATTCCTGTCCGTTTTGTGGACAAGGATAGGCATTGTTACAATGGATCCGCAAAAATGATGCAACGCGGTTGTCACACAGACGTCATCTGTATTTTTTGCTGATCCACATTTGCGGACTGCAAAATACATACGGTCGTGTGAATGTAGCCTAAGTAGTTTTATGTAAGTTCCACCTTTTTTTTTTTTTTTTTTTTACTATTAAATGAGCGACCTTATAGACTAGAGACATTGCTGTGAGTGAAAGTTCCTGTGAGATGAAGGATTTTGTATTTGATGTTTATGTAGGTCGATTAAAGAAAGAAGCAATGTCGCGCATATCGGAAGAAAGTCTTGATAAAATTCAAGATGAAGAGAATGCTGTCTTTAAAGAGCTGCCTGGTGCAAAGGGGAATGATGAAAGCGTGGTGCCTCTAACTAGTGCTACTACTGAAGCGGCGATTGGATCAGAGCCCGTAGCCAATGGAAGCACGAGGGTACCATATGGTATGCTGTTATACTTTGTGGCTTTAGCTTTGTACTACACAGTGAAGAGTGGCGGTTTTTTGTATACAGTTACATTTTCATCAGCTTGCTGATATGCCATTCCTTTTTATAACATTCAGATACTAAGCACAGTTGCTTGGAAGCAGGCTTCCTCATTAGTGCATTCCACAAAATAAAACTAAAGGTTTTTAAAATGTCATTTCTTTGGATGAAGATCTGTGCTTGATGTCAGTGAATGATATTTTTAAATTTCCTTTTTGCATTTAGAGGGTACAATTAGAGCTGTCGGTTTGTTTTTCTGGAAATGTATGCAAAACCAATAAGTTTAGACATGGCACGGGGAAGTGATTTGTGCTGATGTGCTCCAAGCTCTGAGGATTGCTTAAACTGATGCATTGTAGCAAACCTACTGCTGAGACCAGGATCAGTCAGACCAGCCTCTGAATATAAACAGAAAGGATTCCATTCCCTGTCAACAGGCAGACCTCTTTAGAGGGAACTTGTCACCATGAAAATGCAGGGTAATCTGCAGGCAGCATGTTATAGAGCAGGAGGAGCTGAGCAGATTCATATATAGTAAAAACGTGTAATTTATTCATTTAAATTCCTGCTTATTCTGGGCTTTGAAGTCCAGGAGGCGGTCCTATCAGTGATTATCAGCCTTCTCTCTGACTGTGTATACAGAGAGAGCTGTCATTCACTGATAGGGCCGCCTCCTGGACTTCAAAGCCCGAAAGAAGCAGGAATTTAAATGAATGAAGTACAAGTTTTACTGAATCTTTTTCTTTAAAACTATATATCAGTCTTGTCAGTTTTTCCTCCTCTATAACATGCTGCTGCAGCAGCTCAGACACCATGTTCATTGTGACGGGTTCCCTTTGAAATGGCAGGAAATCGATCTTGAATGTTATTTTGCCAGAAATGATTAAGCTGTATTTAAATAAGTATCCACGCTCCATTTAAAGAGGAGCTTTCATGGATTTTTTTTTTTTTTTTAGTTTTAATACCTTTCCTTTCCGGGTACTGCCACCCTGTTTTTATTTTTTTATAAATATCGCTCGCACACCCCGCTGTGCCCCCTGCTGTTTTCCCGCCCAGTATGTTAATACTGAGCATCGGTACAGGGAGGAGGAGATGCCAGGGTTTCTCAATAGGTGTCTCCTTCTCCCTGGCTGTGCCACTGTACAATCACAGCAAGGGAGAAGGAGACACCCATTGAGAAGCCCTGGCATCTCCTCCTCCCTGTACCGATGCTCAGTATTAACATAATGGGTGGGAAAACAGCAGAGACAGCGGGGCATGCAAGCAATTTAAAAAAAAATAAAACAGACAGGGTGACAGCATCAGCGGGGGTACCCAGCAAGGAAAGGTATTTAACTAAAAAAAAATCCATGAAAGGTCCTCTTTAATATTCAGTCCCCTTTGTGCCTTTCCTCCATATAAAGGGGGGTTTTCTGGTCCTAAATAATTGTGTGCAAATGGTTTAATGCAGTACAGTGAGTCACTCACTAGTGTTCTGTATGCTGCTGAGATGCCTCTGTAAGCCAGTCTCTCAAGCATTAAGAATCCCATACTCCTGGTACTTGTGACCTTCTGTACTCTGAACACATGGTTTTCTCCCACTCCCCTCTGTTTTGTCAAGGTCACATGCCTCTAATCTCCACTGCTCCCTGCCCACCTTAGGGTCTCTGGAGGGATTGTGTTTCACATGCTGGGCAGCAGATTATGTAGTCAGTAAACAGAAGAATAGCACAGCAGACTGAGTTATTACAGCACTACCTTACAAACTGTAATAGATGCAGGCATCTTATAAATAATAGCAACATCGTCTGTGAAGGTTCTCATTTATCCAGGTCATGGTATATCTGTAAAGAATAAATCAAGGCAACTGGACTTACTGTAGATTTCTTGAAAACGTTTCACTCGTTCTTCCAACAAGCTTTTTCCATTCTTAATGACTGTATAAGAATTCTCTGGGAATAATTTATTTATTCCCAGAGAATTCTTGTACAGTCACTCAGAATTGAGAAAGCTCATTGGAAGAACGAGTGAAACGTTTTCAAAAAATCTACAGTAAGTCCAGTTGCCTTGATTTATTTACAGAAATGGCAACATCCTTCACATTGTAATGCCATTCACAGTAGGGATCGACAGATATAGATTTTTTTTTTTAGGGCCGATACCGATAATTTGTGAACTTTCAGGCCGATAGCCGATAATTTATACCGATATTCTGTGAATTTTTTTTTAAATCCTACACACATCTGATGAAAAAGAATATTTTTATTGTTAATGTGTAGTTATTTTTTTTTGTAAATCTTCTTTTTTTTATTTATACTTAATATTTTGGTATTTATTTTTTACTAACTTTTAACCCCCTTAGGGACTAGAACCCTTGTCCTATTCACCCTGATAGATCTCTATCAGGGTGAATAGGATCTCACACTGTCCCTGCTGCTCTGTGCTTTGTGCACACAGCAGCATGGAGCTTACCATGACAGCCAGGGCTTCAATAGCGTTCTGGCTGCCATGGTAACCGATCGGAGCCCCAGGCTTAAACTGCTGGGGCTCTGATCGGAGGAGGAGGGGTGAGGGAACCCTGTGGCCACTGCCACCAATGATTAATACTGGGGGGCTTGGGGGGCCACACTGCGCCACCAATGAACATAAATCTCTCATTAATTCATATACAAAAGGCGGGAGCTGGCTGCAGAATCACATAACCGGCTCCCGACCTCTATGAGCGGTAGCTGCGATCCGTGGCACCTAAGGGGTTAACTACCACAGATCGCAGCTACCGCTCATAGAGGTCGGGAGCCGGCTATGTGATTTTGCAGCCAGCTCCCGCCTCCTGTATATGAATGAATGAGTAAGTCAACATCATTGGTGGCGCAGTGGCCACAGCCCCTCCCCTTCTCTTGTCTTCTCTCCTCTCATCGGCGGCAGCAGCATCACAGGGGGAGGGTGACACTGCTTCCTTCTCCCCTGTGCTGCTGAGGGAACACAGAGAGCGCTGAGAGCAGCGTGATCTGTGTTCCCCATACGTTATCGGAATATCGGCAAAATAGATACCGATAACTGTCAAAATCCTGAATATCGGCCGATAATATCGGTAAAACCGATAATCGGTCGATCCCTAATTTACAGCAAGCCCTAGCAGCATCAAAACAAAGGTTCATCACAGACCTAGGCAAGATATGGAAAATGTTAAATAATTGCTTCTGAATGTTGGTGGCATGCATTATCTAGTGATCATTCTGACACACTAGGTACTTTTGACTCTTTTTTATATAAGCTTAAAAATGTTTTTGATATTGATGAGCTATCCTGGGGATAGGCTGCCACTATCAGATTGGCAGGGGTGTGACACCTCACATCTCCTCTGATCAGCTGTTACTTTGTCGCTCTGGTACCAGAAGTGCACAGCCTCATCCATTGTGTACTCATTCACAATAGACACTATTGTGCTGTTCTCATTCACTTCAACTGATGTCATGAGTCACATTGTACGCAATCCAGAAGTATAATTTATCATACACCAACGTGCTCCAATGTTTCATTGTTAATGCTTGATATGATTAAAAGGTATTTTTCAGTGCACATAGTTTATATTGTTGTGCATTATCATCTCTTATAGGAAGAGCTGCTTCAATGACAAATGGCTCCATACGATCTCCAATTTCTAATGGCACATTTAGTTTTGAAGGCCACAATATAAAAAGTGATGTTCACGTGTATCATACAGTACATAAGGACTCAGGGCTGTACAAGGACTTATTACACAAAATTCATCTAGATAGAGTGACCGATGATCGTCCTTCTCATGAAAACAATTACAGGGTGCTAAGGCGCAACAACAGCTACACGTGCTATACGGCTGCTATTTGTGGCATGCCTGTACACTCAACGTTCAAAGCATCTGACACTGCAACTCCAGAGGACAGCGAAAAGTTAGTTGGAGATTCTGTGTCTTACTCAAAAAAACGTATACGGTATGATAGCTACTCCAGCTACTGCAATGCTGTAGCAGAAGCGGAAATTGAGGCAGAGGAAGGTGGCATAGAGATGAAGCTTGCCACAGAACTCGCCGATCCAATTCCTCCTCAGGATGATTCTTTAGAAGAGGAAAAAGAAGATAAAGACAAGTCAGATGTCCACTTACTCTTCCACTTCCTCCAGATTTTGACTGCCTGTTTTGGATCGTTTGCTCATGGAGGAAATGATGTCAGGTAAAGGACACTCCTTTTGTCAAGTAGAATCTTCTACATATTGAGCTTGTGCTAAAGTTAATGTCACCAGTCTTTATGAAAGTGTTCTGTTTTTGTAATATCTTAAAGGGGTTTTCCAACTCTTTCTAACTGATGACCTATCCAGAGGATAGGTCATCAGTATCTGATAGGTGGGGGTCCGACACCTAGGACCCCTGCCAATAAGTTGTTTGAGAAAGCATTGGCTCCCCTGTGAGCATCGCAGCCTTTTTGCAGGTTACCAAGAACAGCTCCGTACATCGTATATCGACTTGGTATCACTGCTCAGTCCTATTCACTTCAATGGGACTGAGCTGCACCTAGGATATGTGACCGATGAATGTGATGTCACTGGCCTAGGGTAAGCTGCGAGAAGGCCACTGTGCAGCCTGCTCAAACAGCTGATCGGCGGGGTCCCGGGTGTCAGACGCCCGCAATCAGATACTGATGATCTATCCAGAGGATAAGTCATCAGTTAGTGTTGGAAAACCCTTTAATATTAAAGGGGTTGTCCTGTCTGGACATCTGTGGCATATCGATAGGATATGCCATAAATGTCCTATAAGTGCAGGGTCCTACGTCTGGGACCTGCACCTTCTGAAGAACGGGGCCTTGCTATTAATGGACAGCCCGCTGCACATGCCTGGCACCCTCTTTGTTCACTGCTCTGGGACTTAAAAAACAGCCGTGCAAGCGCCATATTTGTGAATGGAGAAAGCATGCATTGCTTGCTCTCCATTTCATGGGAGTCCCATTCTTGAGATAGATGTGGTTCTCATCTCTAGGACCTGCTGCTATCATACGTTTTATGGCATATCCTATCAATATGCCATAAATATCCAGATGGAACAACCCCTTTAAGGCTGCAGTACATGATTCTTTGGGTCCAGACGTACATAACAAATACTTGAAGTAACTTACATGGGGTTGCAAGGTTAGCAAATAATGGTTACTACATATCAATAATGGTAATAAGAAATTTCCTACTGTACATTGTGTTCCAAAGCTGTACCATGTCTTCATTCTGGGGATGTAACTAAGCAACATTATATTCAAGTATGGGAGATGCCTATGCTCGTCCATGGGCAGCACAACATTGGAAAAAGCCATGCTCTTACATACACTCAGGGTTAATGACTTTATAGTGTGATACACCCATCATCATTGCGGAATGTATTTTTCACAGGTGGGAAAAAGACTCATCTGATAAAACATTTTTGTGGTGCTGATGGTTATGGACTGGGGGTTAACATGACCTGAGAGCAGAACATGCAGGCAGCAGGTTACAGAGGAGTAGTAGCTGAGCAAATTTATATAGTAGAAAAAAAATCAGTATTCATACAGTTAAATCTCTGTGGGCTTTTGTCAGTGATTGGCTTCCTTCCCTGTATTAGTGTGTATACAGCTATACCTGTGCGTCGCTGAGTAGGACCGCCCACATGACTCCTAAGCATCACAGCCCATGGCACTTAAATATCGGGATAAGGCTACTTTCACATCAGTGTTTTTAAGGCTACTGTCACACTAGCATTTTTGTTGGATCCAGCAGGGTTCGGCAAAAACGCTCCCATTAATGATAATACAACCGTCTGCATCCGTTATAAACGGATCCAGTTGTATTATCTTTAACATGGCCAAGACGGATCCGTCATGAACTCCATGGAAAGTCAATGGGGGACGGATCCGTTTTCTATTGTCAGAAAACGGACCCGTCCCCTATGCCTTAAACACAGAGAAATTCAAATGTAACATTTTTCCAAATGTCCAGCTGTGTTTCTTGATAGGTGGGGTAGCTGGGTCTCGGACTCTCTGATATTGATATAACCTATCAAGTGTTCCATCATGAACAAAGTAGTGACTGACTCTGATTTCAGAGGTCGGTGACTTATGTGTGATAAGATTAGTTTCAAAGAACTGGCATGCCAGTCTTCTCTGCTCATGGCCAGTGCTGCCAGGGAAGAGTCTGCTGTATTCAAGCCACTGATTGACTCTCCATGCAAAGCAATGTGGAGAAATCTGTCAGTTACTGTAGAGCAGATGGACCTGACCACACACCGCAAGCAATAAGATGTATATTCTCTGCACAGAATGGTCTCGTAGGCTGCAGACTGCACATTGTGGTCTACAAAACTGGGACCTATCGCAGCTTACTTTACTGGTAAATGCTTTTATTGGGTCTTATCTGCTTTGCAATGTTTGTATCTCAATTCTTAATCCACAGTGTTCTAAAATGATGTCTATCCCTCACACAGCAATGCCATTGGACCCCTAGTTGCTCTGTGGTTAATTTACCAGCAAGGAGGAGTCATGCAAGAAGCTTCAACCCCAGTGTGGTTGCTTTTGTATGGTGGAGTCGGGATCTGCGCTGGCCTTTGGGTATGGGGTCGTCGAGTAATCCAGACGATGGGAAAAGACCTAACCCCAATTACTCCATCTAGGTAATGTACTTGTTAAGTATTCTTAAATATTTATTGATAGTACTGAGTTATTCAGATAACCCCTTTTCCCAGTATTTCCTTTTAAACAATAAACATAACTGATACTGCCACCTCTGAAAATGTCCAGAGCATTAAGATATAAAAATATTTCATTTGCAATGAATACCGTAACAGAGCAGAAAACAGAACTATATTGTAAACAGAAAAAAATGATTATTTGCCATTTTGGGCACCTGGCCCCCACTTTTGACTCTACTATATCTAGTACGATAAGGCTGTAGTTGGGTAATAAATCAGGGGCCCCTCTCCATAGACTTTTGTGTGTGAGGCTGGAGACAGAGAGGGGAGCTAATAGAAATAATAAGTTGAGTTAAGGGAAAGTGGAGGAATGAAGCATGAGAAGTCCAGCCAGGACGCACAAGTCTATAATAAGATGTATACCATATTTTCCGCCCTATAAGACGCACTATAAGATGAGTTTTAGAGGAGGAAAATAAGATAAAATATTTTTTATTTGACCTCCTCTCAGACCCCCCAATGTTAATCAAACCTCAGTTTTGAACCCCAACCAGACCTCCAAGGTTAATCAGAACTCTGCTCAGACCCCCAATGTTTATAAGACTTCAGATCAGACCCCCATGTTAATCAGACCTCAGATCAGACAAAATAAATGAACTCTCCTCTCCTGTTTCAAACACTGCTCCTCTTGCTTTTCCTGCCACGCTGTGCTGTTATCGGACGTCGCACAGTGTGAGGTCACAGAGCACACCTATATCCTCACACTGTGCTCAGATCACAGCACAGCATGCGGAGCCCTGCAGGAGAAGACCTGGAAGCAAGTGAGTTCAGAGCCCGCACGTGGAGCAATGTATTTACTGCTCCCCAGTCCTACTGTACTAATGTACCAACATAGTGGAAGTGCTCATTAGGATTTACCCCATAAGACGCCCCCAATAGTAAAGTGTATTTCTGACATCATATACTGCACATAGGTTTTTCGATATATTGTTGAGCCCTAATGATTTACCTTGGCTGTGGTTTCATATCTCTTGTTTTGTCATCTTTATTATTTATTTTTTATTGTGTGGGTCATTGAAAAGCATAGATGTTTCTCACTGTTATATTTCATGAAGTGTTGATTGTATGTTGTCTGCTGTTCTATGTTCACTGAAGCAGACATTAAAGGCTATTCCGGTAAGATTTTTTCTTTTGTTGCCCTTCTACAATGGGTGACATTATTGCAAACAAAATGTGACTATCAATCAAGTGTTTTCTTATGCTTCCCACAGTGGATTCACTATTGAGTTGGCTTCAGCGTTCACAGTTGTGGTAGCTTCCAATATTGGACTCCCTGTCAGCACCACACACTGCAAGGTATGCCCTTTGCATGTGACTGCAGCCGGGGTAGTCAAGGCTATCCATTTACTTTACCTTTTGGTTCAGATCAATATTTACTGGCACAGAGCGCATCCTATACATCCATATTCTGAAATCCTATGAACCACTATTTTATTACCCCGGGCTACCCTGTTTATGAATATTAAAGTTGATAAAATATGGCTTTCTTGCCCTGTACTAACTGGTTTAAATAATACTTGCATCCTTACTACTTCTAGTGTTAGGTCCACTTGTGCCACTAAAAATTGATCTAAAGCAGGTTACTCGCAGAGCCTCATCCTATCCCGTCATCTGCCATCCACTCTCCTCTGCGCACAGCATGTGGTTTCAAGCAAATATCTTTCACCCATAAAACTGTCTTGTTTTTTCCCCACAGTGGATTTTGCATTGAAGTAATGTGTGGGCTAACTGTACTGATAGCCTCTAATGTTGGTATACCCATAAGCTCCACTCATTGCAAGGTATTGGGTTTGCAGTGGTAAAATAGAAAATTCTCTGTGTCATAATCAGAATTTCATGCAATAGGCTAATCGTGTTTGACTTCAGTTTTGTTACATTTATATTGCTCAGTAAACTAGGAATTGAATATATCAATATAATTAAAGTATCACCCACATTACATTACTCAGAGTAGCTGCCATTGCATAAATCAAAAGTATGTGCAAAGATGAGAATCTTTGTAATTTTTCTTGCTGCAGAAAATGCATTTTCTCCAGTTATCAGGCTGCTTTCCTGTCTCACCATTCCCCTGCACTGATCATTCACTCTTAATTCACTGCTAAAATCCTTCTTCCATGAAGAGATGTTAGCAGCTCACTGAGAGATCACGTTACAGCTGCAGCCTATAGAAGTCTATGGAAAGTAGAAGACAAGGGAGGAGCTGCTGTAGAGACTGAGAAACAGACATAGAAAACTCACTATAGCCTTCAGCAGCCTCTATCTCGCCCCAGTCCTGGATTCACAGCTACGCTGCTTAATACTTATGTTGCTGCTGTTTCTAAGGGGGGTACTACAGAGAAATAGGGGAGCAGAAGCACCTCTTCTCTTTGTATTGGAGATATCATTACAGCAAGTCACCAATTAGCTCAGGGAATACTGACTATTAGATATGGAGCCTATAAAAGGGATAACTGCAGATTAAAGGTCGTCTGAAACGGGTATTCTTTAAGTATATAATGTCAAATTACCATTTAAATGTAACGTGTTCTCTACATTGAGCTCCTTCACAGCCCCTCCTCTCTGACAGCTGTAATGGTATTCTGATTGGGTACTAAAACTGTCACTCGGAGGGGAGGGGATGGTGGAGCAGCTCAATGTAGAGAACAAGTGAAGCACCTCCTCCTGTGCACTTGCAGGAGAAGAATCTGGCAGAATAAAAGTTCATATTCACAGTACTACTGATGGTAAAATCTCAATGTATTTGCTGCTGTCCCCAGCCCCCACCCAGAGCTGTAAGCAGTTTATCATGGTCACAAGCGCTGATGAGGGTTTCCTTTTGTCAAAGCGTTATTCGACATGTGTATGTTAAAGAATAACAAAATGGTCACATAGGGGCACATTTGTCAAACTGGTGTAAAGTAGAACTGGCTTAGTTGCCCATAGCAACCAATCAGAATCTAACTTTCATTTTCCAGAGGAGCTTACCTAAATGAAAGGAGGAATCTGGTTGCTATGAGCAACTAAGCCAGTTCTACTTTACACCAGTTTAGTAAATGACCCGCATACTCTTCTCTGAAGGACTGCCGTTTTGTGGTTCCCCATCAGGCTTATGTTGCATACGTCACATCATCAATGCAGCCAAGTAATCGGTCATCCTGCAACAGCTTATAAACTCGTCATTTTTAGCCATATACATGTCATATTGGGGTTTTCCAGGAGGTCCTCTTAACAGTTTCCCAGGATTATATATTTTCCTGTTCCTCTTTGCTAGCCTCACAGCTGCCGTGGTTGTGCGACTTTACCTTCAAGCAGGTTCCAGATCCAAATCTAAATTCCTGAGCATGCTCGTTACCTGTCATGTAAATTACTGAAGTCAACATGATCAGATGTTTAGTTCTCCTCAGATCGCTTTATTGATGCTTCAGACTGCTCACTAATAAATCCGTAACCGCTCCTTCTCTTTTCCATGATTAACATCTAACAATATCTGCTTAGTATTAATCTGAAATGTTTCCTGTAGGACACATGTTTAGTTAGTACCACTGCTCTCACCATCCCATGAAATCAGTAGCCTAATAGACTCTGAACATCACCTTATTTCAGAATTTGATTTTCATTTGCATACCCATTGGTATTAAAGCTGTAGAGCTTAACAGTTAGCTATTCATAGAAAATAAAATATCATTGTGCTACTTACCTCGAGTTAATCTGTTGCATATGTTGTCTTTCTGATTTATCTTTTTTTCTTCTTTCTTCGCATCTTATGAAAATGTAAGGTTGGATCGGTGGTGTCAGTGGGCTGGATCCGCTCACGGAAAGCAGTGGACTGGCGTTTGTTCAGGAACATCTTCTTGGCCTGGTTTGTGACAGTACCTGTAGCTGGCCTCTTTAGTGCAGGAGTGATGGCCATCCTTCAGTACGGCATCCTACCCTATGTTTGATCTGACTACTAAGGCAAAAATCCTATTTAAATGTCCTCTACTGGAAACCACACAAAGCTACAGCAATATTGCAAGCCGCTCGCTTCACCAAAATGTGGAAAATAGCAAGCCCTTGTACTTCTTCTAAATGCATCATCATCTTGATGTAATAATGTTGCTGTATATAATGTATGTCAAAATGGTGATATGGTGAGATGTGGCTCATTACTTATATTTAAATAAATATATATATATGCGTATAGTAGGTTACACTACCAGAGCATTATAATTTGGGATGGGAGTAATTGCATAGCCTTTTATATCTAGATAAAAGCTGTACATAATGTATTATTTTTGTGAGGTTGCTTTTTTAATATTAAAAGAAAAATAGTATGACTTGTCAAAGATGCCCACATCTACATGGTATATGTACTGTAAGTGCTAAGCGAGGTACGGGGTGAGTCAATTATACATTTTGTAAAGAGAAGTAGGGTTATGATGGAGTATGAAGAAGACTGGAATAAGTACATACAAGATGTGCATAATTCTTTATGGGGAAAAGGTCACGCCCACTAAGCAGATTTATATGTATTATAATTTTGCATTTGTAAATACATTAGCATATTTTTATTAGCACCTTGCCCTTCCACTTGTGTAGTAGAGTACCAAAGAAGGTAGGGTTGGAGAGTACGAGTCAAGTCACATTTTTGTGTGTCAGTGCTTCAGCAACCTGCTTCTTGTCCAAGCCTTCAGAATCGTATGCTGTAATGAAGCTGAATGAGTATGTGCAGAACAGCATTAATGTATGTAACTGCTGCAGTTCACTAGTAACGCAGCTTTCCATTTTCATAATGAATTTTGTTTCTCGGCTCCAGTACTTGAAATCCCTGCATAAGTCAGCTTCTATTATCTTCTTTTAACAGGACTTCTGTGACAATAACTGATGCCATGTCACTCATTAAAGGAACATTTAAGTCAAAAATAAAGAAATTGCTATGATATAGTGTACCTCATTGGTACGTTGTGAAGACTTTGGGGGAAAATGTATTAAGACTGGCGTTTTAAGATGCTGGTTTTAATAAGGCCCTGCACTGGTGGTTGATCCGCCGCAGTTAAGTAAAAGCACCGGCCTCTTCATAACTTCGCCAGATCCACCGCCACTGCTCAATGTAAGACAGTTTCCGAGCTGTTTTACAGTTAGACCATTTTCTACGCCTAAAACGGCCATAGAAAATAGTAAATGAGACATGTCTGCCGGCCACTTCCCACCCGTGCCGCTCCCACTTTTTTAGACCTGGCATGAGCGGTGAAAAGTAGCAGATTGCCTTTTGCGCTGCAATATGTGTCCGAAATGCGCCTAATCATATTTCTGTTTAATAAATGACCCCCTTTGTTTTCCCTGTTATTTTCGGATACTGCCTATGTAGCATCACACGGCTAGAACTTCGGCAGCACTGATTTTTCCAGACAAGGTATAGACATAATTTTGTTAATTACCCCTACATACACTGTTGGCAGGTACACACGACTAAGCTTTTCCCACAGCGGTAAAACTAGAAGTAGAGGCAAATAACCAGCCATAAACTAGATGAGATATGTATACATCTTAAAGGGGTTATCTGATCTAGATAACTTGTCCTATGCCCAATTCTGACATTATTAATAGGATTGTATCCCTTTGCAAACCTCTATCCTCCCTCTGGAAAAACTAGTGTCTGTGCCACTTGTTTTGTGATGACTACAATTTTCCTTAAAAATCTTTTGGCAGCATAAAAGGAATATTAACCACCTTGGCTTAGCCCCCTCTCCTTTAACCATCTATCAGTCAAATAACGGGATAAAACAAAAGGAAATTATCCCTTATGTAGATTTCTAGAAGACCTTCTGTAACATGCTGCAATAAGATAATCAGTCAGAATGATGTAAGCAAGTTTTTCTTCTGATTTACTTATATCAATTTCGACTTCTAGTATTACTTTAAATGGGGTTTCCAGCCTGTAGTTATTGGTTACCTCAAAATAGGTCATCAGTATCAGATCTTCAGGGGTGTCTCACCTCCACCAATCTGATATTGATGATCTATCCTGAGAATAGGTCATCATCAATATCTACAGGTTTCCTTTAAGGAAATTCTCAGTATCTGACTTATTGATGGTCTTTGAGGACTGGAGTTGTGAAACACTGATGTAGTTGATGCACTTGTGCTTGTTTTATTGCATTGTGTAAATATGAGTGAACAAATTATCAGTAACACAGCTATGCAAATCTTCAGCTTTGGTTCCAGCTGTAATGTACTTTAAAAAGTAACTGCTGAGACCCCCACAAAGTGCTAAAATGAGGGGGCAGGCAAGTGCTGTGTCCTTTTGGCTATGATCCCCTTGGAGACAGAGTTAGGCTACTTTCACACTGGCGTTTTGGCTTTCCGTTTGTGAGATCCGTTCAGAGCTCTCAGAAGCGGTCCAAAACGGATCAGTTTTGCCCTAATGCAGTCTGAATGGAAAAGGATCTGCTCAGAATGCATCAGTTTGCCTCCGATCAGTCTCCATTCCGCTCTGGAGGTGGGCACCAAAACACTGAGCCAAATGGATCCATCCTGGCACACAATGTAAGTCAATGGGGACGGATCCGTTTTCTTTGGCACAATAGAAAACTGATCCGTCTCCCATTGACTTTCAATAGAGTTCATGACTGATCCGCCTAAAACGCGAGTGTGAAAGTAGCCTTAGCTGAAGAGGGCCTTCTATGAGCCAATTGTTAGCTAACCCCGCCTCTCCAAGGGGAGCCGAAGGGCTGTTTCATGTCTCTGACATATCGGAATAAGGGGCCGTTCACACGTCAAAATTAGTCAGAAAAAAAAATATGATGTGTGAACAGCCCCTAAGGGTAGGTTCACACAGTTTTTTAGAGGAGGTTTTGAGGCAAATTTTTCTCCATGTTTGCCTCAAAAGTGGAGCCAGAAGTGGATTCGGCAGGAAGGAAAAGTAGAAGTCCTTTTTATAGTTCAGATTCCTTTTCAAATGCACCTCTGTCTTTGGCTGGAAAATCTGCAGAAAAGTCTACCTCGAAACTTCCTTCTAAAAATTCCAGGAGCTTTTCACCTTGCGTTTTCATCGCATCGTCATTAGGACAATTTTCTGATGTAAACAGACGTATATTTAGAATATTTAATATACTAGAGTAATAAGAGTAACTGCTGAGACCCCACCAAGTGGCATTTGTTACCCATAGGGTAATTGGATGCCCCAAAAAAAAAAGTTTTGCCTCTGTCATGTGAATGAGGGTATATGGGTTCTGAAGCATACAGTAATACCTACCGTAAACTGCTAACGCACATATGAAAAGTTTTATGAAAGTGCAGTTATTTTTTAATAAACATAAGCACTTATTTTCCCAGTAATTTACTGATGCTCATAACATTTTTAAAGTTAAATATTTTAACTTAAAATATATTTTAATGCATATGAAACCACTTATAAGCATGGAACACTTTATGGTGCTTCCACACTTATTTTTTTTATATTTTTTTTTAACGCCAGGAAAAGTGGTGTGGGAAAAATGATAAATTCCCCCCTATTGTCTGCAGGGCATTTAATAATTTCCTGTTAGCCAACATGTAACATCCGGCCTTGGCGCATATTTTGCTTCTAAGAAAAACATCAACCCCCTACCGATCAGCTGCTAGCGGAAATTGCAGGTTTGGAAAACCCAGCACTCCTACTGGTCAGCTGTTAGCAGGAGGCACAGGTGGAGGGAGTAAGGTTATAGAGCCAGGACACACATCTGTGTAGAGCTTTTCTTGGGTACTACAGCTGATGCTGTTATTCAGGTGAATGGGAGCCAAACTGCAGTACCCGGGAACAGTCAGCGCACAGTTTGCTTCTAGATCCTGCAGCCGCCACAAACTCCTTATTGCTAGGGGTGCTGGGTGTTGGACTCCCATGAATCTCATATTGACGACCTCTCCTATGGATAGATTTTCAAATAGAAGTTGATGGCAGCATTTTCGTCCAAAGATCCTTTATTAGCAGTTAGTCCATGAAAACATGTACAAAAAGGTGCATAAAAAGCTGCAATGTTTCGACTACCACCTAGTCTTTATCAACCATAGTATGAAATCCTATTCCAAAACATTTATAGGGCATCCAATAGCACCCACAATATAAATAAACCAATGATATCAAGTGGATTTCCATTACCCAACCCAGGCTTGAAAAGCCACCAATACATAAACACCACAGTGTATTTCTAGACATAATTAACATAACGCTCATCATAATATGGAGAGCATTCAGCGATGGACCCCTCACCTCATGCATCTTCCTCCAGCTTGGCGTCTACTAGTGTGTAGATGATGGAGGGGTGTGGTCAAAGGTCTGCCATTGCATCTGTAGATGATATCATGAATGGGTGGAGACATGGAGTGTTCAGCAAAATAATGTGCTGGACGGACCGATGGAGGAGTGGTTGAATAATCATGTGATCGGGTTTCGATCAAATGATTTGAGTAACTGACGATGGGGTTACATTGCTTGATTCTCTTACGCATGCGCATTTAACACTGAGACGCCAAGCTGGAGGAAGATGCATGAGGTGAGGGGTCCATCGCTGAATGCTCTCCATATTATGAAGAGCATTATGTTAATTATGTCTAGAAATACACTGTGGTGTTTATGTATTGGTGGCTTTTCAAGCCTGGGTTGGGTAATGGAAATCCACTTGATATCATTGGTTTATTTATATTGTGGGTGGTATTGGATGCCCTATAAATGTTTTGGGATAGCATTCCTACTATGAATGATAAAGACTAGGTGGTCGAAACATTGCAGCTTTTTATGCACCTTTTTGTACAGCTTTTCATGGACTAACTGCTAATAAAGGATCTTTGGACGAAAATGCTGCCATCAACTTCTATTTGTAAATTTACCTATGGAGCACCGTGGATCCGGTGTTCTACAGAAGTGCTGCTCTACACACTATTTGCTCTCCTATGGATAGGTCATCAATATGTTAGTCCCGGAAAAACCCAACTTAAAGGATGCTTGGATGGAAAGAGAGGATATACTGCAATGGTATAAAAATTCTTGCAGCTAGGTTTTGTATGTAGAACAAGATTTTGTATTTTCCTATTAGACTGCAAGCTAATCGTAACACTGAAGCGTTTAGCCTTTCCATGTTCTGTTTTTCCTCCTTTTTAGCATTCCACCATGGTTTGAGGAGAGGAGATTTGTCTAGAAGTTGGCTTGATGCTCTGTGATATTTTAGTTGCTCTAAGCGTGACAAAATAATAAACTTGTTGTAATTGCTACAAAAGCAATGTGTCGTGATGTGTTACATATCAGTTGTTCACTCTCCAAGGTTGCATCCCTGACAATTTTATACTTTACTTTTATACATGCGGCACCCTTCCCATTTTTTATTAAATCATTTTCTATAGTTCTACATTGCTTAAAGCATTTTAAGGGGAGGGCGGTTGGGATACGTTTCTGAAGAAGGCTACCCTACACATGTTGGGGATTACGCTTGGATTTTTTATTTTTTTTTGTTCTGTGCGGAAATTGAACTGCCATGTGGATTTAGAAATCTGCAGCATGTCAATTATGTTTTCGATTTTGGTAGCTAATTTTACCCTTTTCAATGGAAGGGTGAGATCTGTGACAAAACTGCACCAAAAGCCACGAGTAAGGCTACTTTCACACTAGCGTTTTCAATTCCATTATTGAGATCCCTCATAGGATGTCAATAGCAGATGAAAACGCTTCAGTTTTGTCCCCATTCATTGTCAATGGGGACAAAACTGAACAAAATGGAACGCACCAAAATGTCGTCGCTATGTGGTGCGGAGCAAGACAGATCATGACCCACAATGCAAGTCAGTGGGCACGGATCCGTTTTCTCTGACACAATCTGGTACAATAGAAAATGGATCCGCCCCCCATTGACTTTCAATGTTGTTCAAGACAGATCCGTCATGGCTATAGAAGACATAATACAACTGGATCCGTTCATGACAAATGCATGCGGTTGTATTGTTGTAGTGGAAGCGTTTTTGCAGATCCATGACTGATTCGCAAAAACCGCTAGTGTGAAAGTAGCCTAAAATATGCCGGTTTTGGTGCAGTTTTAGTTCCTGAAATGCACGGAAATTCATGCGGATTTTCTGTTCGTAAACCTGCACCAGTGTGCAGGTTGCCTTAACAGACAGTTCTTTTAAATGTTCAGTTTGAGCAAGTTTTAGAAGTACTGCCATTTTTGTCATTTCTGGTCTGTCTTCCATTTTAGGCTTCTATCTACAACATGATAATAATGTTGAAATGCTGCTATTTTGTTTTTAATCATAGGCCTGTCCGTGGTACTTATTATGTTGCCATCTTTACAATTTTAAAATGTCTGCATTTTTATTCTGATTAGAGATGAGCGAATTTCCGCTTATGAAATTTGTTCACACTTCGTTTGCTGGTTAAAGGTGAATTGCGTTACGGATTCCGTTACCACGGACCCCCACTGCATAACGGAAACTGGACGGATCCGTTTTGCAGCACATAGACTTCTGTTATGACGGAATGCCTCTAAAGGCATTCCGTCATAGAATTGTGTTATGGTCCGGGGTAATGGAATCCATAACGCAATTCACCTTTAACCAACAAAGTGTGAACGAATTTCATAAGCGGAAATTCGCTCATCTCTACTTCTGATGTCTACACTTTGAGGTTGTTGCATCACAATATATGTAATCAGGTAGGTCTGTTTTATAAACTGCAGTTGTCTGTCCATTTCAGTTTGTACAAAGAATGCTGTGGCTCTGCACATTGCATTTTATATTTGACTTTTTTCTTTTATATGTTGAGTTTGTTAAGCATACAAACACAAATCCAAAGCCCCATATATTTTAGGCCTTGTCACTGGATGCTAGCTGTTGAATAATGAGCACACTGACTTAGTTTGCCTATATCACTTTTGTCCTTTTGTGCATTCTTTATAATAATTGTCTTGTAACAGTCAGTCTGTTAAAAAAAAAAAAAAGGTGTATGTTAAATTGTGCCATAAAGCAGCTTGCACTGATCATGAACCAGCACAAATTCTGCATAGTGTTTTCAGGGGAATCCTGCTCACAACTAAATGTTAAGATTTGTATGTGTATGCACATATGGGCTGTTGAGTGCATATTATTGAAAGATAAAGAAAATGATATGAACATTATTGTAGCAGAATATCTAACTTGCAGCAAAATTGAAATTGTGATAATAAATATATATATATATATATATATATATATAATTAGTGAGTGTATAAAAAAAGGCATATTTTATTTTATACCATGAAAAAAGAAAACTGCAAAATAAAATCTAAACATTCATGTACCATGTGTTTGTGCAGTCTGTATAGAGTTGTTGTTGTTTTTTTTTTTTTTTTTATAATGCAGTGTTTTGGTTATTTTAACAATATAAAAAAAAAATGTAAGTAGCATATGGCTAGGCAAAGGTTTAACGACCTATACCTTTTAATAAAAAGGCTTTTAGGGGCTGTAATAAAATGTTACAGTAAAAGCATAGTGGCCTGTTAGGGTAAACTTGGACCAGACAGTTTTAAAATGTGCCAGATTTAGCACTGGCTCAGATTGTTGGTGCATCATTAGTGAAACCCTTCTCACTAAACCTCGCCTTTTAAGGCGAGTCTGAAAGAAATTGGAGATATCTACTTGCAAAAAAAATAATAAAAAAATTTGAGGGTCATACATATTAATAAATCTGGCCCACAGTCTATATTCAGTATTATGAACATGTTCCCTCTGCTCAGTTTTTCTTCCCAATTAGCTTGATGTAATTTATTTGCTAGTTGGTCCATTAAACTCTGCTGGTATTTCCTGTGGTAGAGGCAGAAAGAGCTGATTCCTCTGCTGCAGACGTGGCTATAAAATGAAATTTAAAACCCATATGCCTAGGGTTGTTAATAATAGACCTAGATTATTTTTCCTGTTGGGCTTTGCATTACTTTTCATATTTTGTATTTCATTACATATAATATTACTTATAGTATCCAGTTCTTGAGTCTAATAAGTATGTAAAAAAGGAGAACTATTTACACTCAGATTGAAAACATACATGATACAAGAAATCTTGGACCTTGTGTAGATCCTTCTATTTGTGGTCAGGGGGGGGGGGGGGGGGGTGTTTTAACATTCTCAATGATTTTTAGCCATTCCTTTCTCGACTGGTTCCAGCCCTGCATTGCAATACACATTCTTCTTCTCTCCTTCATTCCACATTTCCGCTTTCTCTTCAATTTCTTGATATTACAGACCATTTTACAGGATTCCCTTCATCTTTCCTGTTCACACTAAGTGATTACATACTTTTTTTATTAAAGGGAACCTGTCAACATAAAAATGCAATGTAAGTTGCAGGCAGCTTGTTATAGAGCAGGAGGAGCTGAAAAGATTGATACATAGTTTTATAGGCAAAGATTTGGTATAACCTGTATTTCATTCACTTAAATTCAAGGAGGAGGTCCTATCAGTGACTGACAGCTATCTCTGTATTCACAATCGTACAGGGACAGCTGTCAATCAATGATAGGACCACTTCCTTGATGTCAAAGCCCAGAATGAGCATCTTTAAATTAATAAAATGCGAGTTTTACTGAATATTTTCCCATAGATTTATAGTTTTATCTGCCTGCTCTATGATATGCTGCCTGCAGCTCAGACACCATGTTAAATGTGACAGGTTCCCTTTAAATTTAGATTTTCATGATCTGAGATCTATGAGGGGGAAAAAAGACCATATTAAGGTGCTGCCACACACTGTTTTGTGTTGTGTGTTTTACATCCCAAAGCCTGACTTGCTCAGCATTTTTGTAGTGTTTTTTTCCTCCTATAGGGTTTTAACACTATTTTTATATGCCTTGCATTTTTTATAGGCAAGTAGTGGCCCCATGAAATGTCACTTCCTCTGCAGAACAGTAGGGGGAGAATGGCCTAACCAAACAGATAACATACACTCTACGCCCAACTCATGAGAATACAAGTGACTGAGGGTATAACCATACTGTGGCAGCTGTCACACGTTCCCCACAGTCGCCTATGTGTGGCTCCCGTTTACCTATTTAAAACCTTGTATAATACATAATCGAGTCACATTATGACCACTTTCATGTGTCTAAAACAGTTCAGCAAACCCTACTGCATATAGGGCTCCTATGGAGATGGATGGTCACTACACCTTTGCTAATGAACTTGCATCGGCAGAAAAGGCTTATATTTTCGCTGCAGTATCGGAATTGGACATCTGCTGGCAAAGGGTTGCCTTCTCCAAGGAGTCATGTTTTCTGCTTCAGTGAACAGATGGATATCGGTGTGTCAGATGAAAAACATCAGAGAACACCGTGCAACTACTGCTGGAAGAACACAAGCTGGTGCTGGGGAATGTTTTAGTGGCATTCTCTTTTTCCCACTAGTCTATGTGGAAGGCACTTTCAACCGATTTGGGTATGAATCAATGCCTTCACTGGGGTGGATGGGATACTCCAGCAAGAGAATGAGATGTCACACATCTAGAAATGTCCAACATTGGTTGGAAGACCATGACCAAGACTTCCTATTACCAACCTGGCCCCCTAATTCCCCAGACTTGAATGCAACTAAGCATCTGTAGGACCACCTCGATCATAGTGTTTGCTCTATGGATGCACCCTCCAGTAGCTGTGGGATGCACTGCAGTCAGTATGGCTCCAGATACCTTTGACAACTTACCAGGACCTTATTGAGTTACTCCCAGACCTTCTAGCAGCACACTGCAGTTACTCTGGATATTAGCTAGTGTTTATATTAATGTGCAAACATTCACCGCACTCCTATAAAACTCCATTGACCCAAAAAATACACCTCTGTGGTAAAAAAAAAAAGTTATCCTTTGTTTAATATTTCTCATAGACTGCCATGCACACAGCTTGGTAAGACGTAAATATAGAGAGTTATGGCGGCCAAAATATGGCGATGAAAAGAGCGAATACATTTTTTGCCAACATTTTTATTTTTGTTATCTATTAAAATGCAAGAAAAATTATATGCATGGTATCATTGAAATCATATTGACCCACAGAATGAAGGACAGTTTTATTGCATATTGAACGCCGTAAAAACAAAACCCATAAAACTGTGGCGGCCACCCCATTTAGAATTTTTTCCAGCTTCCCATTAACATTGTATGCAATATTAAATGGAGCTGTAATAAAATACAACTTGTCACATAAAATAAAAATCCCTTCTATGGCTACGTGAATTAAAAAATAAAAAAGTTATGGCTCCGGGAAGGCAGGGAGTAAAAAACTGAAAATGACCATGTCTGCTCAGCTCCTCCTGCTCAATAAGATAGTCCCTGCAGATTGAATGTTTAATGTGATAGGTTCCCTTTAAGGAAGTAAGGAAATCTTAGAAGTGTTTCCATACACTTATTACAATGTTGCTTGTAAAATCTAGGGGTTGATTTATCAAACCGGTGTAAAGTAGAACTGGCTTTGTTGCCCATAGCAACCAGTTTCTACCTTTCATTTTCCAAAGAAGCTTTCAAAAATGAAAGAGGAAAAAAAGGGGAAAAAAATCCCCTGATGGCGCCAAACTGCTAACAGATTATGTCTATAGGGAACCATAGACTGGTTTAAAAATATAAAAAAAGCAAAAACACAAATGCAATAGCACTCTGCAACCAGCACTCTGTCCTGCCTCCATGCTGGATGTTGAATGAGGCATTGGCGTACATTTTGGCCAAAGCGTAATAAGCCACTCACCACGTCAAGGTCGCCTCTATGAGTGGTCCCTAACACTAGTACCTACCTGTTATGGGCCATGATAGCCGCACAAAATCCAGGGAGCGCAGGTACAGCATGCACGCCAGGCACACTCTGCTTTTAACCCCGTCCGGTGCCGTGACAGCTTTCATCGGATCCAGTGATGCAAGTACCAACATGCATGCTGAGCCCACTATATACTTCTGGAGCCAAATGGCTACTGGTAGGTGCCATATAAGCAGACTCAGTTTTATACTGACTTTAAAACCAGCCTCCAGGACCGACTAACTGGTCAGGTGTGCATGACTGCATGGAGATCGCCACGCCTCCAATATATACTACCAAGAAAAAATGTGGGGGATTCAGTCAGCACAACCCTGTATGCAGGTGCACATCGCTATGGCGAAATACACATACAAACGCAAAAACACAAATGCAATAGCACTCTGCAACCAGCACTCTGCCCTGCCTCTATGCTGGATGTTGAATGAGGCATTGGTGTACATATGTTCCCCTTACCAATAAATAGTAGTAGAACATTTAGTATTCAGTATCCATATGGTTAAGCCATCTATCATCCGGTACATTGTGTCATACGTAGAAACAATAAAAAGTACTTAAAATACGTAAAAAACGGGTAATATACACCACACTCACTTCACCAGGGAGGGGTGTTGTGGGATAAAGCTCAAGACACCCACAACAACCTCCTCCCTCGCCTGGCTCGCTCGTAGAGTTACTGGAAGATACGGCAGTCCAACGCTTTGTTCTTTTGGTATAATCCTTTATTGAGATCAGTCAGGTATAGCTCAACCTGACTGTGGTGTATATCACCCGTTTTTTACGTATTTTAGGTACTTTTTATTGTTTCTACGTATGACACAATGTACCGGATGATAAAACCGGATGATAGACGGCTTAACCATATGGATACTGAATACTAAATGTTCTACTATTTATTGGTAAGGGGAACATATTGGCAAAAGTTTTTATTAAAGGGATAACACTGCCCCTTATTTTATATTATCATATACATTTTAGATTCTCCCTTTCTTTTATTCTAATATATATTTTTAAACCAGTCTATCGTAAACCTTTTTTTTCCTCTACTCTATAGCCACTTTATAGCGTTTTCGCATATAGTTTATCACCTAAGGCTACTTTCACACTAGCGTTGTTTGAATCCGGTGTTCAATTCAGTCACCGGAACTGCCCGCTGGATCCGGAAAAACGTGTGAAAACGGATTACATTTGAATCCTGATCAGGATTTTGATCACAATGAAAAAATGCAATGGAAAAAACGGATCCGCCATTTATGGACTTTAACTTTTTTTTCACATTTTTCGGGTTTAACATGCAAAAGCCGGATCCGGCGTTAATGCAAGTCAATGGGAAAAAGCCCGGATCCGGCGTTCAGTCAAAGTGTTCCGGATTTTTGGCCGGAGGTAAAAATACAACATACTACGGTTTTCTGAAAAGCCTGATCAGTCAAAAAGACTGAACTGAAGACATCCTGATGCATCCTGAACGGATTACTCTCAGGGGCGGACTGAGAACCCTCAGGGCCCCCGGGCAAAATAAATCAAGGGCCCCCTTACAGGCCCCACCCATGTTCTGCTGCAAGCCCCACCCTTGTATCGCCTCCAGCCACACCCTACACAATCTTTAATAAGATTTCAAAGTTAAAGTGACACAAAAGGCACCCAGACCACTTCAGCTCATTGAAGTGGTCTGGGTACAGTGTCCCTTTTGCAAATCGAGCTGCAATGTTCTAGAGAAACTGCATTGTTTACGTTCCAGCAATAAGTCAGCCTCTAGTGGCTGGCAGCCACCTGAGGGCTTCCTGGAGTAAAACACTCTGCATGATGACCTCCAGGGTCAGATTTTTCCCCATAGGAAAGCATTGATTCAATGCTTTCGTATGGGGTGATCTAATCTCAGCGTCCATTAGTGAGCCTCTGTTAGAAACAGTCCCCTCCACCTTGTACTTGTTCCACTGATCTGCTACTTGCGGGCTACGTGGGCATGAGTTCAGTCTCGCGGGATCACGCGCTGCAGGACGGGATTGCGCACCGAAGTGACTGAACTCATGCCCGTGCAGCCCACAAGTAGCGGAACAATTACAAGAGGGGTGGGGAATAGCCAAATTAAAAAATATTTTGATGGGTTTTTAACTAATGGTGGTCTGTGGATGGCACTGTTGTGGGGGCTCTGTGGATAGAAACATAGAAACATAGAATGTGTCGGCAGATAAGAACCATTTGGCCCATCTAGTCTGCCCAATATACTAAATACTATGGATAGACCCTGGCCCTATCTTATATGAAGGATGGCCTTATGCCTATCCCATACATGCTTAAACTCCTCCACTGTATTTGCAGCTGCCACTTCTGCAGGAAGGCTATTCCATGCATCCACTACTCTCTCAGTAAAGTAATACTTCCTGATATTACTTTTAAACCTTTGCCCCTCTAATTTAAAACTATGTCCTCTTGTAGCAGTTTTTCTTCTTTTAAATATTCTTTCCTCTTTTACCTTGTTGATTCCCTTTATGTATTTAAAAGTTTCTATCATATCCCCTCTGTCTCGTCTTTCTTCCAAGCTATACATGTTAAGGTCCTTTAATCTTTCCTGGTAAGTTTTATCCTGCAATCCATGTACCAGTTTAGTAGCTCTTCTCTGAACTCTCTCCAAAGTATCAATATCCTTCTGGAGATATGGTCTCCAGTACTGCGCACAATACTCCAAATGAGGTCTCACTAGTGCTCTGTAGAGCAGCATGAGCACCTCCCTCTTTCTACTGGTAATTCCTCTCCCTATACACCCAAGCATTCTGCTAGCATTTCCTGCTGCTCTGTGACATTGTCTGCCTACCTTTAAGTCTTCTGAAATAATGACCCCTAAATCCCTTTCCTCAGATACTGAGGTTAGGATTGTATCACTGATTTTATATTTTGCTCTTGGGTTTTTACATCCCAGGTGCATTATCTTGCACTTATCAACATTAAATTATAGTTGCCAGATTTTTGACCATTCCTCTAGTTTTCCTAAGTCCTTTTCCATTTGGTGTATTCCTCCAGGAACATGGCACTGTTGTGGGGGCTCTGTGGATGGCACTGTTGTGGGGGCTCTGTGGATGGCACTGTTGTGGGGGCTCTGTGGATGGCACTGTGGGTGACACATATATAGCACCTTATGCTATATATGTGTCATCCACAGATCCCCCCATAACAGTGTCCCTGTGAGTGAATGACCCCCAATACAGGGTCTGGGGGCCGGCATCGGGTGTTGTAATGAAGCAGGCGGAGCTTCATTACAACAGTGAGTTACGCTGCCGCACGGCCTGCCTGCTACTGAGTTTGTGAGTACAGAGAGGGAGAGGATCGCAGAGGATTTCTCTTGTTCTTGTTCACATATGAAAATTAGTATTACAGTGAGCGGGGCCCGGTGCGATAGAATACAGTGAGTGCACCGGGCCCCGCTGCCATTACCACTATTACCAGGCCAGCATAACACATTGTTATTCTGCGGCGGGCCCCCATCCCGGCCGGGCCCTCGGACCATGTCCGAAGTGCCCGACCTGTCAGTCCGCCCCCTGATTACTCTCCATTAAGAATGCATTAGGATAAAACTGATCAGTTCTTTTCCGGATTTGAGCCCCTAGGACGGAACTCAGCGCCGGAAAAGAAAAACGCTAGTGTGAAAGTACCCTTACTTTCCTTCAGCTTCTAATCTCTTATGATATACCCTGAATTAGGACATTTTTTCCTATCTTAAAATAATACACTTGGTCTCTACACTCACCTAAAGAATTATTAGGAACACCATACTAATACGATGTTGGACCCCCTTTTGCCTTCAGAACTGCCTTAATTCTACGTGGCATTGATTCAACAAGGTGCTGATAGCATTCTTTAGAAATGTTGGCCCATATTGATAGGATAGCATCTTGCAGTTGATGGAGATTTGAGGGATGCACATCCAGGACACGAACCTCCCGTTCCACCACATCCCAAAGATGCTCTATTGGGTTGAGATCTGGTGACTGTGGGGGCCATTTTAGTACAGTGAACTCATTGTCATGTTCAAGAAACCAATTTGAAATGATTCGAGCTTTGTGACATGGTGCATTATCCTGCTGGAAGTAGCCATCAGAAGATGGATACATGTTCTCATTCTGTTTACGCCAAATTCGGACTCTACCATTTGAATGTCTCAACAGAAATCGAGACTCATCAGACCAGGCAACATTTTTCCAGTCTTCAACAGTCCAATTTTGGTGAGCTCGTGCAAATTGTAGCCTCTTTTTCCTATTTGTAGTGGAGATGAGTGGTACCCGGTGGGTTCTTCTGCTGTTGTAGCCCATCCGCCTCAAGGTTGTGTGTGTTGTGGCTTCACAAATGCTTTGCTGCATACCTCGGTTGTAACGAGTGGTTATTTCAGTCAACGTTGCTTTTCTATCAGCTTGAATCAGTCAGCCCATTCTCCTCTGACCTCTAGCATCCACAAGGCATTTTTTCCCACAGGACTTCCGCATACTGGATGTTTTTCCCTTTTCACACCAATCTTTGTAAACCCTAGAAATGGTTGTGCGTGAAAATCCCAGTAACTGAGCAGATTGTGAAATACTCAGACCGGTCCGTCTGGCACCAACAACCATGCCACGCTCAAAATTGCTTAAATCACCTTTCTTTCCCATTCTGACATTCAGTTTGGAGTTCAGGAGATTGTCTTGACCAGGACCACACCTCTAAATGCATTGAAGCAACTGCCATGTGATTGGTTGACTAGATAATTGCATTAATGAGAAATAGAACAGGTGTTCCTAATAATTCTTTAGGTGAGTGTATATCCACTTGGGCCCATACCCCTGGCGCCCTGCGTCTGAATCCTATATCTTCCCTCACAGGAGTACAGGATTAACCCTCTTCCTTTTTATCCTAACCCCAAAAATGAAAGGTGGAATCTGATTGGTTGCTATGGGCAACTAAGCCAGTTCTACTTTACACTAGTTTGATAAATGACCCCACTAATTCTTTACATAAAGATTGTATAGTCTGGAGCATTTTCTATTGAAGTTAAAGGGAACCTGTCATGTGGATATTTGATTATAATCTAACTAATTATATACAATCATTAACTACTAAAAAGTACCTCCTTAGATGTATTCACTTACTGGTGTGACAGATGGTTACCTCATAATATACGCACAAAGATGCCGCATGCCGCATGCCGCATGCCGCATGCTAATGAGCTGATTTGAGTCCAGCGTGATGTCATTGAGTCCAGCGTTTATTTAATTAACAGCTATAGCCACTCCCCTGCCCACCTGCTGCTGATTCATATGGAAACAAACTGTCATTCAGCAGCAGGTGGGCGGGGAGAGTCAGGAGCTCATGAATATTCAGGACTCATCATTATCAGCTGGAGCTTTTCAATATAAGATGTTGGCAGATTGACTGGGTCAATTAAAGAAAGTGACCCACCATTGTGCTAAGAGAATCAGTCACTTATTTATGTTGCCCTTAGTTAGGACACCATAAAACTGGTGACAGGTTCCCTTTAATAAGGGGAAAATGTGACCTGACTGACTAAATAAGACCATAACTTATTTATGAATTCCAAATATGAACTGTTAAAACCTAATCCATTTTAATGGACCATTTTTTTAAATTTAATCATAGTTCAATGATTTATTGCTAAGTAACATTTTCTGTATCTAGTCTATCAAGTTTGTCAACTATGTATAACCTATTATTACTAACCTCATTCTACAACGCAAAGTGCAATTTGTATTTCATACACATAAAGGCATTAGCCAACAAGCTTGTCACAACCATTAGCAGCGTTTACTTGAATGTGAGCCTCCATCATTATGTTCTAGTTCACTGCATGGAACACTGCAGGGGGGAGAACATTTGCTTTTGTCCTTATGTTTACAGGATCTATGACAACCAAAAAGCTTTTTTCTAGCCTTTGAAGTCCAAGTGCACAGTGCAAGCAACTGAGTTCTTGTAGGTGAATAATAGGAAATGGTTTGCTTACTGTAACATAAATCAAAGCCGAACTGATAGAACTTACTGTACGAACACGATCCAGTGTAATATAAACATGCACACATAAAAGCTGGAGTCAAAGCAAAGGATGCGGCTGCTAAACAAAGGCTTGAAGGATCAAATATGCTTTTAATGTATTACTCATCAATATGGCCACAGAGTCGGCTTTTTAATGCAGTTTTGAAAGCCAAAATCAGGTGTGGATAATAAAAGGAGCAAAAACCTGAGTGTGTGGCCGTACCCTTACTGTGCACTAAGTGGTAACATTGGTGAATACATGAATCTTTGTAGTGTATTTTATCAGTAGTTAAGGCTGCAGCAGCAGGCCTCTCTCCGTGCATGCAGGGTCTTTGTTATGTCCAGAATCCTCCTAAAATTGAGTTATATAATTGCCAGGGATAAGGGAATGCATTGTTGTTTTTTACATTTTATCAGTGAGACTGCATACAGTAAGAGACTGAGCAGCGGGAAAAAGGAGAGATATTTAATTGACCCAGAACAGACACCAGGTGAGATTGCCAGCCAGCAGGTATGGAGAGAGAGATGCATTCTAAACCCTTATTACTGCTCGTATTTTAAACCTTAAAGGCTTATGTACACCTTCGGAGGCAATTTTTTTTTAATGATTACATGTTCTGTCACAAAGGGTTAACTTTTTCTAGCTGTGTGGCTGCTACTTTAACTTTGTGCCGTCATCTAATAATTTTTAGGACGTTAAAAATAAAGTTTTATTAATCATCTGTTTTAAAAACACACGAAAAGGGCGTATGACCTAAAAACGTAATATGTATTAGTTTGTTCTCTAGTACTGTCCCCGCTTGGGTATCTCCTACCATACGTCATTTTTCTGTCCATTTGTGTCTGTACATGTTTGACATATGCACACTATTTTGTCTGATATGCACTATTTTCTGACATGATTTCCTCATCGCTGCTATCTCCTGTGTGTTAATTTATATGTATTTTCAATCTTTTTAGGGTCGCCAGTTCTATTCCCCCTATTTACCTTCAGCGCAGCTGCGCTTTCCCCGAAGTGTATCTCGTTCCTCCCTCTGATCAGCTGACCGGCGATGCTAGAGCTGTGTCTCTCGTCGGGTTGGCTGATCGAGCGGAGGCACGCCTGCGGGGTGGGATGTTTGCCCTTTAAAGCACGGCACATAGGCAGCCACTGAGCGGCCCTCATAGTGCCGTGGTTCACATTAGAGCCACACAATACGCCAACTCTCAACCTAGAGACCGTGCAACTTAGGCAGGCTTCAGTTTCTGGTGCTAATTCTAGTTAAATGCTCCTGGAGAAGTGCGCCAATAGAGCGCACAGAAACGAGTTGAGCCTTCTACAGTAGTCACTACTTCCAGTTAGCGCTGATGGTTGGCTGTCTATGAGCCACATCAGCTGTCCACCACACTGGCTTTAGTGAAGCACCTATCATGAGTTGTCCTCAGTGGATGGCATAGTGCACAGCCATCCTCAGGGTGACTTCTGTGTATCCAGCTGTAACATTGTGGCTTTTGTTAAGCCTGACACTGGACACTGTGTTCTGGATTAGGGGTTTGACTCCACTGGGTGTTTTTTTTATAGTGGCGCAACACACAATAAGTGCCACATACTTGCCCTATGCGACGTTTACCCCTGATATGTGGGTCGATACAAGTTAGAGGACTGTGTTCAGCTGACTGGTACCCAAATCATAGGTGTATAGTGCCAGATCGGTGCTACACCCACACAGTCTTAGTGAATCACACACCTCCTCCTTCTGACCGCAGAGCAAGCCTAATACATATTAAGTTTTTAGGTCAAACGCCCTTTTCGTGTGTTTTTAAAACAGATGATTAATAAAACTTTGTTATTTTGTTTTATAACGTCCTAAAAATAATAATTATAATTATTTTTTTAATGTATTAATATCCTGGACGTATACATTTTCACCAATATTTTTCCTTCGGTCATCTAATAACCCTTATCTCTAAACTTCTGAGAGGTCATAAACACTTATTTAAGCCACATTGTTATCAGTAAGATAAGAATTGAGCTACATTGAGTGTTTATAATGTCAGAGAGCAGAGATGAGGAACCTGTCAGCTACTAGAGCATCTCAACTATGTACAGAAAAAAGGACACCATCTTTGTAATAAAGACCAATTAAAAAAAATCTTTTTTAGCTCAAAATGAGTACAATGCAATGCTAGAAAAAAAAATAATAATAATTTTTTGGCCCTTTTACTTTTCTGTCTTTATAGTCATACATGGGCTTGTTTTATGTAGGACAAGTTGCATTCTTAATAGCACTATTTTGAAGTACATGTCATTTATCGATTAGATTTTATTCTTTTTTTTTTTTTGAGGGGGTGCTTTCTGTCTTTTTTTTTCCTGCTGTTTACGGTGCAGTAGAAATAACTTTTATTCTATAGGACAGTTCAAATGCAGCAATACCAAAAATTTATATATATATTAATTTTTTTACCTTTTAGTACTTTTGCACATTTTATGGAGAAAAAATAGATTTTTGCAATGTTTCATTCCAGGGCTTTTGTTTATTTTTTTTGTCAGTGTAGCCATATGATGGCTTGTTTTTTGTGGGACAGGTTGAATTTTTTATTGGTACTATTTCAGGGTACATGTAATATATTGATTCTTTTTAATTTTTTTGCTGTTTAGTGCAGTAAAAACAGCGCCGATCCCAGCTCCGTTTTGGAGATCCAGTTACCTGATTCAGCGCAAATGCTGACCATCGGCTGGACAAAAAACGTTGCATGCTTTTTTCAATTAAACTTCCTTAAGCCACTGCAATATAACTGTACATTATGAATAGGATTGTATTAAGCCTCCATGACGTACAGTTAGGTCGCGGTGCTCATGTCGGCACTGACAGCCAGGCTCCCGCTGTATTAACTCTGGAGATAATTCCAATCCCAGCTGTTTAACCCCATAGATGGGGCCTAACAAAGGCTGCCCATTTGAGTGTGCCACAGGCTCAGCCAAATAGACAGCTAGTCAGTTTTCCAGTGATAGTGATGGTTATAATGCATTGGTATACAAGGTATACCAATGAAATATAAAAGTAATTTCATTATGATGTCCCCTAATGAAAGTAAAAATTATTAATTCAATGTTAATAAGTTTATTTAAAAGAAAAATATTACTGTTTCCAATAAAGTTTTTTATTTTATAATATTAGTAAAAAAACAAACATAAGAGGAATCATTGCATTCATCACAACCAATTTAATACAGATGTTATTTAAAGCACCACGTGAGCAATGTAAAAAAAAAGCAAAAACAGGAATTTACTTCCCACACCCCAAAAATAATAAATGTTAATTAATACATCTTACAGTATGTACTCCAAAATGGGACCAATAAAAACCATGTCTTGTCCTGCAACAAAAAAAGCCCTCATGGCTACATTCACAGAAAAATAAAGTTATGGGAAGCAATAATGCAAGTCACCCGTACATACTAAATGGTAAAACACTCGGTAACACTGACATGGAAAAGGATCTAGGAATTTTAATAAACAGCAAACTAAGCTGCAAAAACCAGTGTCAGGCAGCTGCTGCCAAGGCCAATAAGATAATGGGTTGCATCAAAAGGGGCATAGATGCCCGTGATAAGAACATAGTCCTACCACTTTACAAATCTCTAGTCAGACCACACATGGAGTACTGTGTACAGTTCTGGGCTCCTGTAAACAAGGCAGACATAGCAGAGGTGGAGAAGGTCCAGAGGAGGGCAACTAAAGTAATAACTGGAATGGGGCAACTACAGTACCCTGCAAGATTATCAAAATTAGGGTTATTCACCTTAGAAAAAAGATGACTGAGGGGAGATCTAATTAATATGTATAAATATATCAGGGGTCAGTACAGAGATCTATCCCATCATCTATTTATCCCCAGGACTGTGACTGTGACGAGGGGACATCCTCTGCGTCTGGAGGAAAGAAGGTTTGTACACAAACATAGAAGAGGATTCTTTACTGTAAGAGCAGTGAGACTATGGAACTCTCTGCCTGAGGAGGTGGTGATGGTGAGTACAATAAAGAAATTCAAGAGGGGCCTGGATGTATTTCTGGAGTGTAATAATATTACAGGATATAGCTACTAGAAAGGGGTCATTGATCCAGGGAGTTAGTCTGATTGGAGTCGGGAAGGAATTTTTTTATTCCCCTAAAGTGGGGAAAATTGGCTTCTACCTCACAGTTTTTTTTTTTGCCTTCCTCTGGATCAACTTGCAGGATAACAGGCCGAACTGGATGGACAAATGTCTTTTTTCGGCCTTATGTACTATGTTACTATGGCTCATGGAAATATTTTTTTTGCATGCAAAAGTAGTGAATCATAAAAAAAAATTTAATTTTTTTTTTCATACATTGTATTGTAATCATACCAGCCCATGGAATAAAATTACGTTAGCACGTTAGCTATGACACACAGTAAACACTACAAAATACACAAAATCAATGCCTGAATATGCTGCTATGTCAATGAAAAATTAGAAAAGGTTATGGCTGTCTGAATGTGAAAAGGCAAAAGCAAAAAAAAATTACTGTGGGCATAACTAAAAAGTGGGCTTGGTAGTCAAGGGGTTAAACTTAATTGTCATATTTATTTTGTTAAATTTTATCACTTCTATAACACCTTAAAATATTGTATTATGTTACCATGGCGTTGCAATTGTATCACTAGTGGCCCTTGTTAGGAGCTTTTAAATGGTGTATTGTCACATGGATGTAAGGCTTGTTCCAACAGGCTGGTCTGGCAGGATTCAGCCTATTTGCCGAGTAGTGGCCAGAACTCATTCGGATTCCATTACAGTCAAAGGGCCAGGGGTAACATACGACAATGCTGGATCCAGAGAGCTCCAGCAGGCTGTTCAGTGAGAAAACAGGCCTTAAACTGTTTGCAAAAGCTCAACTGAAATTATTTTTAGGCTTTATCGTTTTTTGCGGATTCTTCATGGATCTGCAAAAATGCTTCAGTTACAATAATACAACCGCATGCATCCATCATGAACGGGTCCGGTTGTATTATGTCTTCTATAGCCATGACGGATCCGTCTTGAACAACATTGAAAGCCAACGGGGGACGGATCCATTTTCTATTGTGCCAGATTGTGTCAGAGAGATCCATCCCCATTGACTTACTGTCACGCTTCGGTGTGGGAGTGAAACACCACACCGAGCATAGGAGGGTAGGGAGAAACAGGGAATCAGGCCTGAGAACTAGGGAAGGAAGATGGACACCTCCTAGTGAAAACCCTAAACAAAATCCTGACTGACTACCAGTATGAATAGACCCCAAAGGTAGGTGAGTTCATACGCAGGAATACCTAGAGTCCTATCAAGCCCTATAGGACCCTGGTACAAAAAGGAAGGACAAACAGGAATCTACTTCAGGCCTAATACAAACAATAGGGAAATGCAAAACACAGGACCCAGACAAAATACAAAAGGGAAAGCAAAGACTTAACTTCAAAGAGGCTATGGAAGCACCAGGAACTCAGCCGAGATCCAACCACAAACAATCCACAGGAACAGAAGCTATAAACCGCACAGCATAGTGGGAGAAGCAACTATAAATAAGAAAGATTAAATTACCACATAAGCAACACCTGGAGAGTCAAGGGGTGTGGCCATTACCAGAAACAACACAGACACCTATTGATCCACAAGGAAAACCTGTCAGATCAAACCACGTTTTGCCAGTCTTGCAGTTCTCCTCACTCACTGTCAGCGGGATGTCCGTATGTCTCGGTACGTCCGTGACACTTACATTGTGTGTCAGGACGGATCCGTCTTGCTCCGCACCACATCTCGGACAGAAAAACACTGCTTGCATTGTTTTTTTGTCCGCGATGGGGACGCAACCAAACTAAATGGAATGCATTTTGGTGTATTTCGTTTCATTCAGTTCTGTTTTGTCCCTTTGATGAATACCACACCTCGTGCCCGCTTGACGTCACCTACGTCGAGCTCACGAGATGCGGTATAGTCACTGGTTACCAAAAACGTGACGTTACGCCCTCAAGAGGAGCAGGTAAGGTCAGGTTGGTACAGTTTACACACACACCTCCTGTCCACACGGGCACAGAGAGGCAACAAGCTGAGAGAGCCTTTTCACTGCCGCAGTGAAAACAGAGCTGTTTCAGCCCGGGAAATCTGCCACCAGCTTCTTATTTGGTATAAGCCTGGTCCGCTAAAGGGATTATATAGGGTGAGAAACAAACCCGCGGTAGCTTATAACTAGGCCAAAACACGGACGTGGGGATTCGTGATCGAGAAACAAGATAGCACAAGATTAAATTATATATTTAATCGCCGTAAGGGCACACTAGATACAACACAATATACGCAGAGAATATATACAGTGGTCTGAGGTTACAGAAACGGGTTATATGGGTACAACAGGCTTAAGCAGAGTAAAAGTCAGTTACCGTGTAGTTGAATGGTCTATGATGGTGGAATCGTCCTTAGCTTGGAATCATCCATCATCCTTAGCTGCAGTCACGGGGGGGTGTAATGACCGACGACACGCACAGGGAGGAAAACAGGGAAAGCCCTGCCCAAGGGAGAGGGAAAGGTGGTGACCCCTAACTCACCTTGCGGCTGGCACCTGACTGCCCTGACGTCCCTAGACGGGTTCCTCACCCGTGCGGCGATCGCGTGCCTAAACCCTGGCTCTCCCTAATATGAGCCCTGGATAGTGAACAGGCCGGTGGGATCGCTAGTCCACACCACTATCACTAAGAGGGAAACACCAGGGAGAGGACAGACAAAACATACAAACACATACACCCAGGTGGGCGACCACAATAAACCAAAAAGGTCCAACAGGGATCTGGAGGGTAGCGTACTGGACCAGCTACCAGCGAACGCAGCAACACAGCTCCAGAAGGTCAGAGTAGATGTCCAGGCAGGAAGCTCTATCTCTGGCAACCAGAGAAGTGTGAGAGAGAAATATAAGGAGGTCTGGGAGTGCTGCACAAGGAACAGCTGAGGAGAAGGAGCTACGGATCCCTGAGTGAGCCAAAAGGGTTTGCTAAGCAAACCCAGAAAGCTACCATAAGGAAAACAGCCCTATCTTAAATAGAGCGTGCAGCCAACCGCTGCGACTTCCTGACCCCGGGTTTAACAGAGTCAGGCGTGGTCCTTGACACCCTCGTGACAGTACCCCCCTCTCTACGAGGGGCCTCCGGACACTCAGGACCAGGTCTCCCAGGATGAGAGGCATGAAAAACCCGAACTAACCTGTCGGCGTTTACCTCAGACGCAGGAACCCACATTCTTTCCTCGGGACCGTAACCTCTCCAATGCACCAGATATTGAAGAGAGCGGCGGACCCGACGAGAATTAACAATTTTGGATATCTGACATTCTAGGTTACCATCCACGACAACAGGAGGGGGTGGCAGCGGTGATGGTTCTAGAGGTGGAAAATATTTTATGTGTAACGACTTATGAAAAACATTATGAATTTTAAAAGTCTGAGGTAACTCCAGGCGAAAAGCCACGGGGTTGATGATGGCTACAATTTTGTAAGGGCCAATAAACCTAGGACCCAGTTTCCAAGAGGGAACCTTCAATTTAATATTCCTAGTAGACAACCAAACATAGTCATTCACTCCTAGGTCCGGACCTGGCGACCGTCTCTTATCAGCCATGCATTTGTATTTACCTCCCATATTTTTCAAGTTAGCTTGCACCTTCTGCCATACCGATGAAAGAGATGACGAAAAACCGTTCCTCTTCGGAAACCCCAGAAGACCCCCCCCTCTTTGAAAGTACAGAATTGGGGATGAAAACCATATGCACCAAGAAATGGTGACTTGCCAGTGGATTCCTGACGACGATTATTTATGGCAAACTCAGCTAACGGTAAATATGATGACCACAACTCTTGGTTTTCAGACACAAAACATCTTAGATATGTCTCAAGGTTTTGGTTGGTACGCTCAGTCTGTCCATTCGACTGAGGATGGAAAGCAGAGGAAAAGGACAAGTGTACCCCCAAACGAGAACAAAAAGCTTTCCAAAATTTAGAAATAAACTGGGTACCCCGATCCGAAACAACATCGGAGGGGACCCCGTGAAGCTTCACGATTTCACTGACGAATACCTGAGCAAGAGTCTTAGCATTAGGTAGTGCGGGTAACGCAATGAAGTGTACCATTTTGCTAAACCTGTCCACTACTACCAAAATAACTGTTTTACCCGCAGACAAAGGTAAGTCAGTGATAAAATCCATTGACAGATGTGTCCACGGTCTATTGGGAATGACGAGTGGTAATAGAGACCCTGCAGGACGTGTATGTGAAACTTTTGCGCGCGCACAGGTAGAACAAGAAGACACAAAATCCAATACATCCTGACGCAACCTTGGCCACCAAAAACGACGAGACAATAGTTCCAAGGTTGCTTTACTACCCGGGTGCCCAGCAAGTGCCGAATTATGATGTTCCTTTAATAATTCGAAACGTAAGTTCAACGGTACAAACAATTTCTCTGAGGGGCAAGAGACCGGGGCGTCCCCCTGGGCCTCTAACACCTTCCCCTCCAAAACAGAGTGTACCGCAGAAACAACCACTCCTCTTTGAAGAATGGGTACCGGATCACTCACATTACCCCCTCCAGGGAAACAACGAGATAGTGCATCAGCCTTGGTGTTCTTTGCCCCAGGACGATAGGTAATCACACAGTTAAACCTGGTAAAAAATAGCGACCACCTAGCCTGTCTAGGGGTGAGACGCTTAGCTGATTCGAGGTACAGAAGATTTTTGTGGTCCGTAATTACAGTGACGGGGTGGACTGCCCCCTCTAAGAAATGACGCCACTCCTCAAACGCAAGTTTAATAGCTAATAGTTCCCTATTGCCAATATCGTAGTTCTTTTCTGCTGCAGATAGTTTTTTAGAAAAGAAAGCACAAGGACGCCATTTGCCAGGAGACGGACCCTGAGACAGCACCGCCCCCACTCCCACCTCTGACGCATCAACTTCAACAATAAAAGGCTGAGAGACATCAGGTTGGACCAGTACAGGTGCTGAGGTAAACCTCTCTTTTAGAGAGGAAAAAGCAACTTTAGCGGCGTCAGACCATTTAGAAAAATCAGTCCCCTTCCTAGTCATGTCAGTAAGCGGTTTTACAATAAGTGAATAATTTTTAATGAATTTCCTATAGAAATTTGCAAAGCCCAAGAACCGTTGTAGTGCTTTGAGGTTCTCAGGAAGATCCCAATCTAAAATTGCCTGGACCTTCCTAGGATCCATACGGAAACCTGACGCAGATAAAAAATAACCCAGGAATTGTATCTCCTGAACGGCGAAGACACATTTTTCAATTTTAGCATATAATTCATTCGTCCGTAGGACCTGCAGTACTTGTCTGACATGCACCTCATGTGTTTTCAGATCGGACGAATAAATTAAAATATCATCTAGGTATATTACCACAAACCTGCCGATTAGATGACTAAAAATGTCATTAACGAAATGTTGAAAGACGGCAGGAGCATTGGTCAGACCGAAAGGCATAACTAGATTTTCATAATGCCCCTCAGGGGTGTTAAACGCTGTCTTCCACTCATCCCCCTCCTTAATACGAATCAGATTGTAGGCACCCCTAAGATCAAGTTTGGAGAACCACCTAGCACCCGCAATCTGATTAAACAGGTCAGGAATGAGAGGAAGAGGGTATGGGTCTCGGATGGTTATCTGATTTAATTCGCGAAAATCTAAGCAAGGACGCAGGCCCCCATCTTTCTTTTTAACGAAGAAAAACCCTGCAGCCACGGGTGAAGAAGAGGGTCTGATGTGTCCCTTAGCCAAGCTCTCGGAGATATAATCTTTCATGGCTTGTCTCTCTGGACCTGAAAGATTATATAACCTGGTCTTGGGTAATTTTGCGCCGGGAATAAGGTTAACCGGGCAATCATAAGGACGATGAGGTGGTAACTTCTGACAACCCTTTTCAGAAAAAACATCCTCAAAGTCCGAAATAAATGTAGGTAGGGTAGTTATGGAGGCGACTAAGCAATTGCTATTTAAGCAATTTTCTCTGCACTGCTCACTCCACTCCAATATCTCCCTGGCCTGCCAATCCACCACTGGATTGTGCGCTACCAACCAGGGAAGACCCAGCACTACCGGAGTGGGAAGCCCCTCCAGAACATAACCTGAAAGCATCTCGTTATGGTGGTCCCCTACCCGAAGGTGTAAATTATGAACCATGTGCGTGAGGTTTCTCTGAGACAGGGGAGCAGAATCAATAGCGAATATGGGAATGGGTCTCTGTAAAGTACAGAGAGACAGACCCAAAGTGCGGGCAAAATGGGCATCTATCAAATTTACCCCTGCTCCACTGTCTAGAAAGAAAGAAATAGTCTCCGTCTTATCACCAAAAATAATAACCGCTGGCAACACAAATTGCGATGTACGTATGGAGGAAACGTATACCCCCCGGCTGACATCCTCCACACAGCCTGGGGTTAGTAGTTTTTCCGACGGTCTTTTGTTTCTGAGGAAAGAAGGACAGACATTAATGAAATGACCCCTCTCCCCACAAAAAAAACAAACCCCACGCCTACGGCGAGCCTCAGGAGGACGGACCTGACGAGTAGTTCCTCCTAGCTGCATAGGCTCGTCTAAGTCCGTACAGACTAACTGCTGCTTGGGAGGGGTTACCAATTGCTCCGGTTTTTTCAACCTGACCCTAAGGCGTCTATCTATTCGGATAGAAAGGGACATAACCGCATCAAGGGAAAAGGGGGTCTCATATAATGCAAGCGCATCCTTAACCCTTTCGGATAACCCAGAGCAGAACTGACTCCTGAGAGCCGGGTCGTTCCATTGGGTATCCGTAGCCCACCTACGGAATTCAGAGCAATACTCCTCTACCGGCCGCTCTCCTTGTAAGAGTCTCCGTAATCTTGATTCAGCCAGGGCGACTCGGTCAGGGTCATCATATATGAGACCCAAGGCCCCAAAAAACTCATCCACTGACCGAAGAGCCTGGGAATCAGTAGGTAAAGAGAACGCCCAGGACTGCGGATCCCCCTGCAGCAGGGAAATAACAACCCCCACCCGCTGATCTTCATTACCAGAGGAGTAAGGGCGCAGTTTAAAATATAACTTACAGGCCTCACGGAATGTCAAAAACTTGTCCCTTCCCCCAGAAAATCTGTCAGGGAGAGGGACCTTGGGTTCCGCAACAACCTGGTTACCAGTAGCAACCGCTGGGCTTGCAGTCAGTTGTAATTGCTGCTGTTGCTGGAGGACCGACGCCTTCAATCCTACCACCTCCAAAGACAGGCCATGAAATTGTTTGGACAGAGCAGCAATTTGATCCATACTGGATTCTAAGTAGGTAAATTTTTTTTTTTTTTTTTTTTTTTTTTTTTACCTACACAAAATAATGGCCAGAGATAATGTAATGACCGACGACACGCACAGGGAGGAAAACAGGAAAAGCCCTGCCCAAGGGAGAGGGAAAGGTGGTGACCCCTAACTCACCTTGCGGCTGGCACCTGACTGCCCTGACGTCCCTAGACGGGTTCCTCACCCGTGCGGCGATCGCGTGCCTTAGCCCTGGCTCTCCCTAATATGAGCCCTGGATAGTGAACAGGCCGGTGGGATCGCTAGTCCACACCACTATCACTAAGAGGGAAACACCAGGGAGAGGACAGACAAAACATACAAACACATACACCCAGGTGGGCGACCACAATAAACCAAAAAGGTCCAACAGGGATCTGGAGGGTAGCGTACTGGACCAGCTACCAGCAAACGCAGCAACACAGCTCCAGAAGGTCAGAGTAGATGTCCAGGCAGGAAGCTCTATCTCTGGCAACCAGAGAAGTGTGAGAGAGAAATATAAGGAGGTCTGGGAGTGCTGGACAAGGAACAGCTGAGGAGAAGGAGCTACGGATCCCTGAGTGAGCCAAAAGGGTTTGCTAAGCAAACCCAGAAAGCTACCATAAGGAAAACAGCCCTATCTTAAATAGAGCGTGCAGCCAACCGCTGCGACTTCCTGACCCCGGGTATAACAGAGTCAGGCGTGGTCCTTGACACCCTCGTGACAGGGGGGGGGGTGATGTCAGCGGTTTCCAGGTCTCTCCAAACATTTGCACGATGTGACCCCCTTTGCCTGTAGCCGCTTGCCTGTAGCCGCCCCCTCCTCCACTCCCCCTCTTCTGGGCTGGCAGCAAATGACCCACAAAACCCTTTAGGGTTCATAGCTCCAGACCAGAGGGTCACGGGTCACAGGGAGATGGTTCTGGGATCAACGGACCTGCCTGGTACCAAACCTGGTACCGTTATGTGGTTTCTATGGTGAGATATGGATATCTTCTTTCCCTGGCATGCCCCTATCAAATAAAGCCCATGGGCACGTACCTCATGGCCACCGGGACACAAATATGTATCCGGTTTGCGCCTGCGATGGCCGGGCGATTCATAATTCCTTATGAAATGTAGGTGCCAACATGTCTGGAAGGTATCCTTGATCCTGGCAATCTCTTCCTCAGATAGCGACATATCCCGAAACGCGTCTGGTAAACGCCATACACCTGTCGAAATATTTCCAGTCGCATGGCCATGCAGACATTATTATAAGAATTCGGAAGATTGGATCTCTAATCGACATATCAGAGACGTCATCTCCGGATGAAAGAGGAATCCGCGTAAGCGTGATCCCGCGAGAGTTTGCAATTACAGCAATCGAGGAGTGCGACGCAAGACGCCGGAGTTTCCCGCACTACTCGCCCCTCGACAAACACCAGCGGAGACACCTGAATAATCACTACTTAAAGTGACACTGGTCAGATTTGCAAAAAATGGCCTGGTTCTTAAGGTGAAATAAGGCTGTGTCCTTAAGGAGTTAATACTAGAAAAGGCTTTAAGCGCATCTACCAACCATGAGGAAAAATCCACCCCCTTTTTAGTCATATCAGTGAGTGGCTTAACAACAGAGGAATAATTCAAAATGAACTTTCTGTAATAATTGGCAAAACCCAAAAACCGCATCAGCGCCTTCTGATTCTCAGGAAGCTCCCAATCAAGCACAGCGTGGACCTTCTCAGGGTCCATCTGAAAACCAGAAGAGGAGAGAAGAAAACCAAGAAATTGAATCTCCGGAAACGCAAACACACATTTTTCCAGTTTAGCGTACAATTTATTCTCCCGCAGAATCAGCAAGACCTGACATAGGTGGTCCCGATGAGTCTTGAAATCAGGAGAAAAAATCTAAATGTCATCTAGATGCACCAGTACAAATTTCCCCATTAAATGATAAAAAATGCTGTTCACAAAATGTTGGAAGACGTCCGGAGCATTCATCAAACCTTAGGGCATAACCAAAATTCTCGAAATGACCCTCAGGGGTATTGAAGGCCGTCTTCCATTCGTCCCTTTCCCGGACCCTGACTAGGTTGTATGCCCCTCTTAAATCCAACTTAGAAAAAACTTTAGCTCCAACAATCTGGTTAAACAGGTCCGGGATCAGAGGAAGTGGATATTGGTCACGAATCGTGATACGGTTAAGCTCCCTGAAATCCAGACAAGGTCTTAAAGAAGCATCTTTTTTCTTAACAAAAAAACCCCCAGCGGCAACAGGTGACTTCGAGGGTCGGATGTGTCCCTTTCTCAGGCTCCCAGAGATATAAGTACGCATAGCGACTCTTTCAGGTTGGGAGAGATTGTATAATCGTGATTTTGGCAGCTTGGCGCCTGGGATGAGATTATTAGGGCAGTCGTACTCCCGGTGAGGGGGCAACTCCTGGACACCACTCTCCGAAAACACATCAGAAAATTCAGAAAGAAAAGATGGCACAGTCTTGGTAGAAACCTCTGAAAGAGACGCCATGAGGCAATTCTCTCTGCAAAACTCACACCAACCATTTATTTGCCTTGCTTGCCAATCAATGGTGGGGTTATATTTAGTGAGCCAGGGTAGCCCCAACACTAGAGGAGTAAGTAATCTGCTAAAGACGAAACATGACATATCCTCAACATGAGCGTCACCAGCAGTCAAACGGATATTGTGAACTATGCCCTTTAACGATCTTTGAGAAAGTGGAGCGGAATCGATAGCAAAAACAGGTTAATCCTTTTCCAAAGTGCACACCTGGAAACCATGCGTTGTTGCAAATTGATTATCAATGAGATTGACAGCTGCTCCACTATTTACAAAAATCTCACAATGTTCTCGCTGTCTAGCGCCACCCTGGCAGGTAGGAGAAAATGGGAATTACAAGTAAACGCCAAACCTTCAATTTCCGCATCAACCTTGCCAATAGTAGCAAATGGAAAGTTTTTAGAGGGTTTTTATTTATTTTTTTATTTTTTTATTACCCTCAGAAAACTCCATGAACCTCCTAGAGGGGCAAACATTAGCCAAATGATTTATACCCCCACAACAGAAACAAACCCTCCTCTGAGAGCTGAATCCTCTACTATCAGAGGCAAGCAAACCCAGCTGCATGGCCTCCTCCTCAGAGGAGATTGAGACAGACTGAGACCCCTGCGCACTGAATGAGACAGCCCCACTGTCCTTGGGCTGAATATGACAGGAAAGAGTAGTCTCTTTTCTCTCTCTAAGACGCCTGTCAATACGAACAGCTAGAGACATGGCAAACTCTAAGGACGCTGGTCTTTCATGAAAAGCAAATGCATCTTTCAATCTTTCCGAAAGACCATGGCAAAATTGACTTCGGAGTGCAGCATCATTTCAACCAGTATCAGCTGCCCATCTCCGAAATTCCTAACAATATATCTCTGCGGACTGTTTAGCCTGGCATAAAAGACGCAGTTTAGATTCATCCAGAGCAATACGATCCTGGTCATCATATATCTGCAAAATAATAAAGGGTGGTCCTTTGGGGGTAGTGCAAAGGCACCCCCCAACAAAACTACTCGTAAATAGACAAGAGATGTGAAAAAAGGGGTAGTGACGTCTTAAAACCTAACTTTTAATAGGATAGTTATAAATCCCAACTGGGAAATGGACCCCTACCTGACAAACAAAACACAGACACAGAAAAACAGGTGACCTGGTATAGCAGGTCACCCGATGGTCAAATTGACGTACACGTCCCGGGGTGGAAGGGGACGCGAGCTGTATGACCAGTGGGCGTAAACAAAATAACAATAATAATGAAGACCGTGACGTGTGCCGTGGTCTATAAACATGCCAGGGAGGCAAAAATACGGGTAGGTCTTACCGGTGGTGGGCAAGAGGACCAACCAGTCCAATGCCCTAAGGGAGGTGTTCTTGCGTGTGGATGCGTCCCCCAGTGAAGGTCACTTTGTGCAGGAGGGCCACAGGGAAGAAACTGTCCCTGGTGTTGCCCTACTTGGCCTAGAACTGCCCTAAAGTGCCTACTAATACGGGGTCCCGTCCCGCAAGGGGTGGCCCCGTCCGGAACCTAGCCCTAAAAACAATGACCCTAGATGACCCTGTGAGGACAGGGGAGAGGGCCCTGTGGGGCTCCAATGGCCTAGGTCAGCCAATGAAAAAGAGGGAGGGGGATTAAACGCTAGTGTGAATGGATGTAAAATATCCTATACACTAGTATAGATGGATACTCAATTACCCTACGTGTTTCGTTAGAGAGTATAATGATGCTATATGTATCCTATAATAAAGGAACTATAGGTGATTGCCTATGGCAGACCCCTTAACTCGTCAGGGGACAGGGGTAGAGGGTACAGGGTACAGAATGCCTCCCCACTCGCAACCTATCTGTGTGGTCAGAACAGAAATAGGGGGGGGGGGAAACAAAGGTACCAAGGTGGCGCAGACTTGGCGGGACTAGGTAGTCCTAGATGACCCAGGCTCTGTTTGGCGTGAGGGTCATGTGACTTCTCCTCATAAGATGCGGCACTACAGATACAGGTGCCGACCACCTTGGTACCTTTGTTTCCCCCCCCCCTATTTCTGTTCTCACCACACAGATAGGTTGCGAGTGGGGAGGCATTCTGTACCCTGTACCCTCTACCCCTGTCCCCTGACGAGTTAAGGGGTCTGCCATAGGCAATCATCTATAGTTCCTTTATTATAGGATACATATAGCATCATTATACTCTCTAACGAAACGCGTAGGGACATTGAGTATCCATCTATACTAGTGTATGGGATATTTTACATTTATTCACACTAGCGTTTAATCCCCCTCCCTCTTTTATTGGCTGACCTAGGCCATTGGAGCCCCACAGGGCCCTCTCCCCTGTCCTCACAGGGTCATCTAGGGTCATTGTTTTTAGGGCTAGGTTCCGGACGGGGCCACCCCTTGCGGGGATCGGACCCCGTATTAGTAGGCACTTTAGGGCAGTTCTAGGCCAAGTAGGGCAACACCAGGGACAGTTTCTTCCCTGTGGCCCTCCTGCACAAAGTGACCTTCACTGGGGGACGCATCCACACGCAAGAACACCTCCCTTAGGGCATTGGACTGGTTGGTCCTCTTGCCCACCACCGGTAAGACCTACCCATATTTTTGCCTCCCTGGCATGTTTATAGACCACGGCACACGCCACGGTCTTCATTATTATTGTTATTTTGTTTATGCCCACTGGTCATACAGCTCGCGTCCCGTTCCACCCCGGGACGTGTACGTCAATTTGACCATCGGGTGACCTGCTATACCAGGTCACCTGTTTTTCTGTGTCTGTGTTTTGTTTGTCAGGTAGGGGTCCATTTCCCAGTTGGGATTTATAACTATCCTATTAAAAGTTAGGTTTTAAGACGTCACTACCCCTTTTTTCACATCTCTCATCATATATCTGCCCCAGGGCTACAAAAAATTCATCCACCGATTGGAGGGGCCGTGCCCCCACCGGCAGCGAAAAGGCCCAAGACTGAGCGTTATCCCTGAGCAGCGAGATGATGATCCCCACCCTCTGGTCCTCATCACCAGAGGAATGGGGAAGTAGGCAAAAATTTAGTTTGCAAGCCTCTCTAAAGCAAACAAAATTCTCACTACCCCCGGAGAACGTATCCGGAAGCGAGATCTTAGGCTCGGAACAAACTCCATGAACGCCAGCAGATCCGGTCACCTGAAACTGAGACACATTTTTTCGGAGATCTGCTACCTCCAGCGAAAGACCTTGCATGTGGCCAATCAAGGCTGAAACCTTATCCATGCTTAAGACGGTTTTGGCGGTTTATAATGTCACGGGTGAAGTTGCAGATAGCTGGAACTAATAAATAAACGACTGACTGGCTTGATCACAAACTAAGGAGCATATAGGTGAGCCCTTTAAAACCCTAAGAGCTCTCCCTGACTGCTATGCACATGTAAGGCTCTCAATGGTAGACGATTGCATGCCCACGTACCTAAGACTGTGTGACACCTGAAAACCCTATAATAGTGAGGGGACACGACCACCGGCTCCCTGCACTTAATACGGACAGAGTCAGGGTCAAGCCAGCATGGAAACACAATAAAGGAAAAGACTTATCTTAGCAAACAACAGCAGCAGCCTCCAGCAGTGAACACTTCATCCAGGAACTAGTATAAACCGCAAAGTGAGGCAGTATGGGAGGGAATATAAAGGAAGACGATTAGTCTAAATAAGTGACACCTGGCAGAAGGAAAGGAGATGACAAAGTGAAACCAAAACAAAGAACGTCATATAAGAGGTAGAGAAGAACGTCTGTCAGACCTTCTCACAGAACTGGCGGTGACAGCGTGAGAGCAGGTAACCCAGGAATTGGTAACCCTGAACAGCAAAAACAAATTTTTCCATCTTCGCATACAATTTATTCTCTCTTAGGATCTGTAACACCTGTCTCACCTGATCCTTATGAGTCTCCATGTCTGGACAATAAATTAGTATGTCATCCAGATATACAACAACAAATCTCCCCACCAGATGATGAAAGATGTCATTGATAAAGTGTTGAAAAACCGCTGGAGCGTTGTTTAACCCAAAGGGGGCATGAACAGGTTTTCAAAATGACCCTCACGGGTATTAAATACGGTCTTCCACTCATCCCCCACCCTGATCCTTACCAGATTATATGCCCCCCTCAGATGCAATTTAGAGAACACCTTGGCACCGACAATCTGACTAAACAAATCAAAGGAAGGGGGTAAGGATCACGGACAGAAGTACTGTTGAGCTCATGGAAGTCCAAACATGGTCTAAGTGTACCATCTTTTTTTTTTTTTACAAAGAACAACCCAGCAGCCACTGGGGATTTGGATGGTATGATATGACCCTTCGCCAAGCTCTCTGTGATATACTCTCACATAGCCGATTATACAACCAAGATTTGGGCAGTTTAGCTCCAGGAATAAGATTGACGGGACAATCATACTCCCGATGCGGGGGTAACTCCTGGTTACCACTCTCGGAAAACACATCAGAAAATTCGGAAATGAACGAAGGTACAGTTTTAGTGGTGACCACAGAGAAAGACGCATTAAGACAGTTGTCCATGGAAAAATCACTCCAATCGAGAATCTGTCTCGCTTGCCAGTCAATGGTAGGGTTATGTTTGCTTAACGATGGTAAGCCCAAAACCATCGGAGCAGGCAGACCCTTCAACACATAACACGAGACAGATTCCTGATGAAATCACCCACTCTTAAATGGATGTCATTTACCACCTGCGACAGGCATTTTTGGGTAAGAGGTGCAGAATTAATTGCAAAGACAGATATGGTTCTCTGTAGTGCACTACTAGTCAACCCATAATACGAACAAACTGTCTATCAACCAGGTTAACCCCAGCACTACTGTCGATAAATACCTAAATTTCCACAGTTTTGGACTCTAGCGCCACCTCGGCAGACAGGAGAAATCGGGTACTACCAGTAAATGACAAAAGTAAGTTTTCTTGCTCCCCACCCACACCACCAATAGTAATTTAGGGATTAAGCGTTTTTTTTTTTTAGTTTTGTTTACACCATGACGCTGAATGTACGGACAAATATTCACAAAATGTCCCTTGTTTCCACAACAAAAACAGACTCCTTTCATATGACCAGAGCTCTTACCAGCAGTCCCAGGAGTAGCTCCCCCCAACTGCATAGGCTCCTCACAAGGCGTAACCACAGGTTTCTCTTTACCATAAGTGTCAAAGGAAGCCGCCACCTTATTTGACAGTACGTCCTGAGGATGAGGACCCTTAGATCTCCCTCTCAGGCGTCTATCCAGATGTACAGCAAGGAACATGGCTTCTTCCAATGACTCAGGTTTCTCATGAAAGGCCAACGTGTCCTGCAACCTCTCAGATAGACCCTGACAGAACTGGCTACGGAGGGCAGGATCATTCCACTCTGTATCCGTAGCCCATCTCCTAAATTCAGAGCAATAGATCTCCGCAGAGCGTTCTCCCTGCCGTAAACCACGTAACTTGGTATCAGCCTGAGAGATACAGGTCATCATAAATAAGACCCAAGGCTCTAAAAAATCCATCTACCGACTGGAGGGATGGTGATTCGGTCGGCAGAGAAAAAGCCCAAGACTGTGCATCATCCTTAAGCAAACAAATGATCATACCCACAAGTTGACACTCATCCCCAGAAGAGTATGGACGCAGCTTAAAGTACAATTTACACGATTCCCTGAACTGAATGAAATTGTCACTACGCCCAGAAAATCTGTCCAGGAGGGCAACCTTAGGTTTAGGGCAGGCCTGGTACCCACCATCGGAACCAGCCTCCCGCGGAGGTCAACTACCTCCAAAGACAGTCCCTGCAGCTGTTCGACCAGAACAGACATAGGATCCATAGCTGCACTGACCTGAACGAAATGGCGTTTTTTTGTGGCGATTGATAATGTCACGATCAGTGGGGGGGGGGGGGGACTCCAAACTGAACACAGGAGGGAACGGGAACAGTAACTGGGCTTGAACACTAGGGAAGAAACATGTCACCTCCTAGACAACCCTAATCCGGGCCCTGACTACCTATCAATATGAATAGACCTTAAAGGTAGGAATATTCATAAACAGGCTACCTAGGCCCTGATTTCCCAATAAGGACCAGGAATAAGAAAAGGACCAGAGACAACCCATTCCTCCCCAGATGGACGAATGGAAGTCTCTGTCTCAGGCCCAGATACAACAACAGGGAATATAACAAATACAAACAAACGCGACAATTAACTTCTATAGAGATGGAAGAACAGGAACACCAGAGATGATCTCACACCAGCTCAGCCAAACTCAAATGAAGCTATCAATCGCATAGTCAGAAGGGTGGGGTGAGACTATAAAGGGTAGAAGTGATGACCACTGAGCAACAGCTAAGAAAAGGGAAGTAGTCATTAACCCTACCAACATTGAGAAGAGAAAATCAAGGATGCTGTTAGATTCCTCCACGCTCAGCCAATCTCCTTGATTTCCTGACATAAGTCACCTGAGGGACTGTGACAGGTACCAAGAATTTTGTCCACATGTGTATCTAGAAAAAGAAATCTGGATCAATTGATACAGACAAATAGAGACAGATACAAAGATAACATAGCAGCTAGGTCATCCTTAATACCTCATGCACGCGACCGTATGTATTTTGCGGTCCGCAAAAAATACGGATGGCGTCTGTGTGCATTCTGTATTTTGCATAACGGAACAGCTGGCCCCTAATAGAACAGTCCTACCATTTCTCGTAATACGGACAATAATAGGACATGTTCTATTTTTTTGCGGAACGGAAATACAGACATACGGAAACGGAATGTACCTTCTGTTTTTTTTTTTTGCGGACCCATTGAAATGAATGGTTCCGCATACGGTCCGCAAAAAAAATTTAACGAACACGGAAAGAAAACACGTTTGTGTGCATGAGTCCTAAAGGAGTTGTCTCACTTCAGCAACTGGCATTTATCACACAGAGTTAATACAAGGAACTTACTAATGTATTGTGATTGTCCATATTGCCTCCTTTGCTGGCTTGATTCATTTTTCCATCGCATTATACACCGCTTGTTTCCAGGGGGTTACAACCACCCTGCAATCCAGCAGTAGTGGTTGTGCTTGCACACTATAGAAAAAAGCACTGGACTCTCTGGTGGGCGGGACTGTGGGAGCACGTATAGGTACTGCATGTGCGGCAGGTCCTGTCCCGGCCACCTCGTATCTGTGCTTCAGTAGTGGCCATGAACGCTGTATATGAACAGTGTATAATGTGATGGAAAAAGGAATTAAGCCAGCAAAGGAGCCAATATGGATAATCACAATACATTAGTAAGTGCCTTGTATTAACTTTCTCTACATGATGAAGTGAGACAACCCCTTTAAGACCAGTTTGCTGGTCTAAGATTCAGTTTACTATCCTAGCCATGTACCAAAAACACCCGGACCAAAATAGGCTGGTACCTGGCCCAGCAGCCCCCTTCTTTACTACATCCCTGGATAGATATGGTAGATACAGTAGATGAACAGAATGGAAACACAATTTCTACTAGCTGTAGCCACTGAACAGTTTTTAACAGACTTGTTTATGGAAATTGAATTACTAAATTCTTTAGCTACACAGTTGTATTTTTTCCTTCCTTCATTTTTAGTGTTTTTTCTTTCAAATTTTCTTCCTGTTTTTTACTTCAAAATTAGAGCTGAGCAGTGGAAGACTAAGCAGGAAGCTGATTCACAGTCTCTGAATCCATGTATCACCTCTCATATCCTTAAGATCAATAACAGGAAGAATGGTAAAAAAAAGAAGCCCAAAATGGAAACAGGTAGCAGGCACTTAAAACTAAGATTTGCTTTTCTTTTTAGCTGTTGCTTGTGATGCAAATATATGAGCTTTCTTTTATGCCTCCCTTTGTTTGACAGCTACAATGTTTCCAGCTATTCAATTTGCTTTTTTGTCCCACGTGTAACATATATGTTGGTAAAAAAAAACTGATGCAAAAGCGGAGCACACTACGCTTTTTCCGTCCTGCAGAGTCCACCCAAAAAAAAAAGAATATTTAAATAGATTTTTTTTTAACTATGGAACAGCTTTCGTCCAAGTTATCCATTTATCGTTTCTCTGTCCGTCCCCTGTTTGTCTCCAGTGTAAGTGGATAGAGGCCACTGATGAATGGTCACATGACCCTCCATTAGTGGCCATTTTGGGAGTGCAGCAGCGACTAGCAAGTAAGAGTATATAAACATAAATTAGAAAAAATGGAAGATGCACTCCTCAAGGGGGAAGGTGCAATGGTATAAGGGTGAGGACCCACTAATAGTCAATATGAATGAAACCACGCACTCTCAAAGTAGTATGCAAAGGTAGGTTTAATTTAATGCTCCTAATATCTCAGGAATGCAATCAAGAAAAAAAAAATCGAAATAAGAAAAAAAATAATTGTTTCTAAATTATGAACAAATCTCCATATATGTTATAGATGAAGCACTTAGTACTGTGATTGCTTGGGGAGACATTTCGGTCAGTTAGACCTTTATCAACTCATCGCTTAAATGGGAAAAGGGGGTTATATTAATGGTGGAGGACGCTGGACCGGTAGAAAAATTAAACATAAATTAAACATATTAAATCAGTATTACTAGCTGCTTGTATGTGCAGCTAGTAATTTATATTGACCAACCCCTTGCAGCGAATAAGCACTGGGAACAGATTTGTCAGTTGGAGGTTTTCTGATGCCAAAAAATGACTTGCTAATGGCTCAAAAACAAATTGATATAGATCTATAAATTTTACTTTCTCATGCAATTAGTCATTGAGATCCCTCACTGCTTTCAGTTATCATTGGAGCCTGAATTAATAATGCCCAGCACCATCCTTGGGATAGGTATTCAACATCTGATTGGTAGAGGCAAGCTCCTGCCACGCACCCCTGCTGATCATCTGTTTGAAGAGGCCATGGAGCTTACCAGTTGCAGTACCAAGCACAGCCACTATACAACGTACAGCACAGTGCTTAGTAAGCTGTGAAAATACCCCAGCATTCACTGAAGCGCCGAGGCCTCTTTAAACAGCTGATCGCGGAGTTGCCGGGCCCACTAATCAGATATTGATGACCTGTCCTGTGTATAGGCCATCAATATAGGAGTCCCAAAATCCCTTTAATGTCGCCCTTGTGCCCAACGAGATTGACAGGCAAAGCTAAGTAATAATCCTAATTTCCTTCATTAATGGTAATACATTAAGATGCATAAACTGCTTAATCTCTCTAGATATTATAATAACCCGATCAGAAGGTATTACGTCAAGATTTTGGGAGTGCGGCAATTTTTCACACTCTAGATATACAAGAGTTGGCTTGCTCCAAAGCAAACAATAGAAGGGACAACGGCCAGCCATACCTTGTACCTTGATGCAACAAAGATGACTCTATAGCTGACCAATTAATACTAAACTGCGCATTAGCCCCCATATAGAGTAAATGTATCCATTTCAGAAAGCGGTAAATCCAAGCTTAAAGGGTTTCTATCACCTCATTTTGACCTAATTAGCTCTCAGACACTAGCGATCTGCTAGTGTCTGATCTACCTAACAATGCTGTTCTCAGACCTGTGTGTGGATCCGTTTCACAAAAAAACTAACTTTTATTAATATGCTAATGAGCCTCTAGGTGCTATGGGGGCGTCTTTTCAGCACCTAGAGGCTCAGTCTACTCACATTGTATGCCGCCCCGCTCGTCCGTTAAGCCCGCCCATCTCCTCTTGAATGCCATCCTCCATCTGAGCCAGTGGACAAATTCTCGCGCCTGCGCCGTGCGCGTCTTTATTCTGCGCAGGCGCAGTGAATGTCTGACTGCTGCCTGCACAGACATCTCGGTCATCGGCGCAGGCGCAGTGAAGATGTCTGTGCAGGGAGCGGTCAGACATTCACTGCACCTGCGCAGAATACAGACGCGCACGGCGCAGGCGCTAGAATTCGTCCACTGGCTCAGATGGAGGATGGCATTCAAGAGGAGATGGGCGGGCTTAATGGACGACTGGGGCAGCATACAATGTGAGTAGACTGAGCCTCTAGGTGCTGAAAAGACGCCCCCATAGCACCTAGAGGCTCATTAGCATATTAATAAAAGTTTGTTTTTTAGTGAAACGGATCCACACACAGGTCTGAGAATAGCATTGTTAGGTAGATCAGACACTAGCAGATCGCTAGTGTCTGAGAGCTAATTAGGTCAAAATGAGGTGGTAGAAACCCTTTAATCGAGACATCTTGTATATAATTCCACTATGGTCAAAGCGTTTGCCCCATTTTGTGCATTATCTGCTGAAACCTGAATATCCCGATTAGAGATGAGCAGATTAATTCTAATTGAATCCATTTCGTTTCTTAAAAACTCTGCTTCCAAACAAAGCCAAAGTTTTGGAGATGGCATCTGACATTTTACATATTAAATTCAGTACGGTAGAAAAACACAGCAGGGCAGGGAATATGAAGACAAAATGATTTCACCACCTGGGCATGGCCCTGGCCTGAGGGCTTACCTATAATGCCTTGCAGTAAGGCTGGTATTAGACCAGCATATAAGGCTGACAATTGTCATGGAGGAAGCGTTCCTTCCCAACAGGGGTGCACCTAGCCTTTCTGCTGCCTGAGGCGAAAACTGAAATAGCGCTCCCCCTCTTCCCAATGCCAAATTCTCAACCTATCCTCTTCCCTCCAGTCCTACTGTTAAAGGCATACTTGGAAGGCATACCTCTTACATCCAGTGACATCTCCTCTGATATAGACGTTCTTTTCTTTATCTTCTCCATTCAGACCAGGCCGCCATGATGATTTCTTTCAGCCATCTCTTGTCTCTACTGAGTTTCCTACTTTTCCATCCTCCTCCCCACCTTTAGAACACCCCATCCTGCCACCTCTAGTACTATTTCCCCTTTGCTTCCCAATACTATACTGCAGAAACCAGGAGTCCACCTGAAAATACTAGTATCACACTGATATTGCCCCACTTCAATATAATTATTGGCACACAGTCCCCTAAAAAATAACTGCCCAGCAAATAGTGTCCCTGACACTTATTGCCACAAACATAATGTCCTCCAAAAATAATTGTGCTAAGCTGATAAAAGTGTAAAGTCCCACCAATAGTAATAATTCTTTGCCAGAGTGCAGCGTACTCAAGTTGTGTGCAATAGGTGTTTCTGGGTGTAGTAGTGCAATATACACTAACCTGGTACAGCTGACTCTCTGCAAGGGCAGGTATAGGTAGAAATAGTTCGTGACGCCAGTGCCAAGTAAACGGTGGCACGCCGTTTGCGGATGCAGGAATAAATTGAGGAAACGTAGTCTTAAAACAGAACTCCAACTTTAGTAGTTTTGCAAGCAGAGACAATAATGGAAATGCAGTTCCTTAGCATACAGTCGATTTTGCAATTCGGTCGATGCAGGCAATTCAGTTACAGCAAGGTAATTACAGAGTGTTGAACACAGGACTTGCAGCACAGGAGCTTGCACTCTAATTCTGTCTGATCCTGGAATGTAGCAATTCTTCACCAAGGCCCATTAACCTATTTCTGGCTTTATATCCTTGATTATGGCTTAAATAAGTACCTCCTCTGTCTTTCTTAGTACCTCTGGCTCTTCTGATCTTTGCCTCTGTCTCTCTCAGCTTCTGAATGGTTCCTCAGGCTCTTAGTCTAAGATATTCCTGCTTCTGCATATGGGAATTCAGGAGGGAATCTTCTCCTGAACAGCAGGCTTCAGGCCTGGACTTGTCTCAGACATTGTCTAATCTCCAACTGTAGATTACAGATACTAGACTCTGTCTCTTTTGCACTTCCCTGACTGGGCCTTATATAAACTAGGGCTCCCTAGCTCCCTCTAATGCCTAGAAGCTGGAATGACACCCCTGGCAAGCCTGTACATGCAAGTGTCATTAACAGGGAAATACATGCATTACATTACATTTTATAAAACTGACATATAACAACTTCCCATAATTAAGGAGGGACGACAGCACACCAAATGACACTTTGGTAGTGACGGGTATTACAGTTCCCGTACACTACATACCCCACTGCTTTAAGCTGAGTACGACCTCGTACTCCATCATGGGTCGCCCAACTGGAATCTCTACCTGAAATAGAAAAAGAGACATGCAGGCATACATACATGTACTTCATCTGCATTTACATTTACATCAGGTCCAATTGGCAAAAGTGAAGGGTAGTGACAAGGGGCGTCGTTCTCTTCTCTCAGGATAGTGAATGGAACGGGGGCGCTGACCTGGCACAGCGTAACATTAGAACCAGGATAGTCCATGACAATGAATAAGTCCATGATAGAACAGTAGAAAACGGTATAAAAGTTCTTGGAGGCTCAAATAACAAACATGAGTCCGTACCCAGGTTATTTCTTATTAATCACAGAGGCTCTCATGCGGTGGAGTCCATCTCTGGGCACATTACTTTTAAAAGAGTAAGAATCTCAGAGGCTCAGGTCCTTTTGAGTCTGTCTCCGGGCACGGTTCCTTAGTATGAAGTTGCACAATAACGGACAGCAAGAAAAGTGCTGTAAAACCCCTGATCAACCTGAAAAGGGGGTGAAGGGTAAAAGGTGCAACAAAGGAACAGGCACAACTTGGCGTGGGTAGCAAAAGCAAGCAGGAGGTCCTGGAAACAAACGTGGCCTTGATAGCTTTGTTATTTCAGTGGTCAACACCTACCACTGAGCCGTGGAGAAACTGGCAGCCGCAACAAAGGACCAGAAACATAGGACTCCTGTCCTGGAAGGGTTAACATATATTTCTTCAGTGAAATAAATCAAAGGCCTAGCAGGCTGATTACAGTGGCATATCATATCCACTTGGCTCCGCTGGCAGGTATCGTCTGTAGTAGTCCTCTACAGGAGGATGCGCCCACATAACAGTATCAGGGGGCAGCTGTAGGGTAAAGGGGCCCCTAATAGGTATTGGCCCCATAGGCCTAGGGGTGAACCCTCTGATGGACCGTGCCGGCCCTGGCATGATCACTGCAGGGTGTGACGTGCTTGGCACCGCCGCAGCAAGCGGTCCGGTGCTCTGGGTGCAGCAGTTTACGGCAATCGCGGGTCCGGTCTGGGGCACTGACGGAGCGGTGGCAACAGAAGGCGGTCTACGGGTGGTGACAGGCACCCTTACCTCATCCTTCCTCGGCGGTGTATGTCTTGCGCAACTCCCGCAACTTCTCCTCCAGCCGGACGATCTGCTCACCGATGCTCTCTGTGTCGGAGTCGCTGTCCTCTGCTGACGCCGCCGGCGCAGGTACAGTCACCGATGACGCGGACTCGGCCTCTGCAGGTTCTGGCGATGCGTCTGGTCTCCGTCCCATCCGGATGTTCTGAAAGGTAGCACTAAGTCCTTTTAACTGCTCCAGCTCCGATATGGTCTTCTCCCGACGAGGCAGCTCGGGGGAAGGATAGGGGCTCACCCATTTCTCCAACACGGTTGGCTGCCAGAAGACGTTTGGCCCAATGAAGGAGCTCCGCTCCTGAAAGGCGTGATGGGCCGGCTCTGGAGAGCGTTCCGGTTCTCGCTCGCAGCCAGAGTAGTCTTCTCCTTCTTCTGCCTCCCAATCCTCAGGCGCTCGCTTGGGACGGGTCACGGCAGTTGCATAAGGGCCTCGTAGGCTCTCGGCACAATATGGTGCAATTGCAAACGGATCCGTCCCCCATTGACTTTCAATGTAAAGTTAGGAGTTAATATACCATAGGATCAGAGTTTTCTCCAATCCGATGGTATATTTTAACTTGAAGCGTCCCCATCACCATGGGAACGCCTCTATGTTAGAATATACCATCGGATTTGAATTAGATCGTCAAAACTCAGATCCGACAGTATATTCTAACACAGAGGCGTTCCCATAGTGATGGGGACGCTTCAAGTTAGAATATACTAAGAACTGTGTACATGACTGCCCCCTGCTGCTTGGCAGCCCCCGATCTCTTACAGGGGTTGTGATCAGCACAATTAACCCCTCAGGTTCCGCACCTGAGGGGTTAATTGTGCGTATCATAGCCCCCTGTAGGTGCTGCCAGGCAGGAGGGGGCAGACCCCTTTCCCCTGTATTTAACTCATTGGTGGCCAGTGCGGCCCCCCTCCCTCCCCGTATTTAACTCATTGGTGGCCAGTGCGGCCCCCCTCCCTCCCCAGTATTATATTCATTGGTGGCCAGTGCGGCCTACCCTCCCCCCCACCTAATTAAAATCACCCCCCCATCATTGGTGGCCAGTGCAGCCTCCCCTCTCCCCCCCCTCCCTAATTAAAATCACCCCCCCCATCATTGGTGGCCAGTGCGGCCTCCCCTCCCCCCCCAATTAAAATCACCTTCCCCCATCATTGGTGGCAGCGGAGAGTTCCGATCGGAGTCCCAGTTTAATCGCTGGCCCTCCTCCTACTGGTAAGTGAAAGGTCTGTGCGGCGCATTGCCTATAGCACAGACCTGTCACTTACCAGTAGGAGGAGCGCCCAGCCGGTCACAGACATTGCAGGTAAGTATAATGCTTCTAAAATTGCTAAGTAACCATGGCAACCAGGACTGCAGTAGCGTCCTGGTTGCCATGGTTACCGATCGGAGCCACAGCGATTAAACTGGGACTCCGATCGGAACTCTCCGCTGCCACCAATGATGGGGGAAGGCGATTTTAATTAGGGGGGGGGGAGAGGGGAGGCCGCACTGGCCACCAATAATGGGGGGGTGATTTTAATTAGGAGGGGGGAGAGGGGAGGCCGCACAGGCCACCAATGAATATAATACTGGGGAGGGAGGAAGGGGGGCCGCACTGGCCACCAATGAGTTAAATACAGGGGAGGGAGGGGGGCCACACTGGCCACCAATGAGTTAAATACAGGGGAGGGAGGGGGGCCGCACTGGCCACCAATGAGTTAAATACAGGGGAGGGGGGTCTGCCCCCTCCTGCCTGTCAGCACCTGATCTCTTACAGGGGGCTATGATACGCACAATTAACCTCTCAGGTGCGGCACCTGAGGGGTTAATTGTGCGGATCACAGCCCCCTGTAAGAGATCGGGTGCTGCCAGGCAGCAGGGGGCAGTCATGTGCAAAGTTCTTAGTATATTCTAACTTGAAGCGTCCCCATCACCATGGGAACGCCTCTGTGTTAGAATATACTGTCAGATTTGAGTTTTCACGATCCGTCTGTGTGAAAGTAGCCTACGGCCACGGACGCGGATGCCAATCTTGTGTGCATCCGTGTTTTTTCACGGACCCATTGACTTGAATGGGTCCGTGAACCGTTGTCCGTCAAAAAAATAGGACAGGTCATATTTTTTGGATGGACAGGAAACACGGATCACGGCCGCGGATGAACAACGGTGCATTTTCCGAGTTTTCAACTGACCCATTGAAAGTCAATGGGTCCGCAGAAAATCACGGAAAATGGAACAACGGCCACGGATGCACACAACGGTCGTGTGCATGAGGCCTTACACTGTGTGTCAGTACAAAAAATGACCCCCTTTTAGTGCCTTCAGTAGAATGAATGTTCCCATAATGACCCCCTTATAGTATGTGCCAGTACAAAATTGCTCCTTTTTAGAGCCCCCAATGTCCCCATAGTGCTTCCCCCATTGTGGCCCAACAGCATGCTGTCAAATAAAAATATTAAACTCAAATAATTACCTCCATTCTGCTGACAGCGATGCGGTGCAAGACACAGACCTCTTCCGGTCTGTACCCTGAGCTGTATGCAGCCCAGCTCAGGCAGTGCAATGATTCTACCGGGCTCTGATAGGCTAAAGGAACTAGGACAAATGCTATTAGAGGGAACGGTGAGGCAGCGAGACATTGTTCCCGTGCCCCACCGCAGCATTCAACTGTATTGCAGTCTTGAGAACAGCGATGCAGTTGAATATGCAGAGATGAATGTTTCCACAATGGAAGCGCTCATGGCCCTTCCGGTGCCACCCACTTTCCCCAACCTGACGCCCCCTGAGGCAATTGCTTTACCTCGCCTCATTGGCGGAGCATCCCTGCTACCCAACAATCGCCTGATCATCAGTGGTGGAGACTGCTGCTATTACTTGCACTATATAATTTTCCGTTTTTGTTTTTTGGCTCCCTTCCTTCCCGGAGCCATAACTTTTTTATTTTTCCTTTCACCTTGCTGTATAAGGGCTTGTTTTTTGCTGGACAAGTTGTACTTTCTAATGCCACCATTTAATATTGCATTGAATGTAGCAGGAAGAGGGAAAAAAAAATCAAATGGGGTGGAAAACAAACACAATTCCATCACAGTTTTTTCCAAAACATTTTATTTCATTTCCACATATAGCGGAGAGAAAGAAAATTATTCATACAGACAGGTACATAAAAAGAGAGTATACATATCACATGTCTCAGGTATCATTCAACATCAATGATATTCTGTCTTTCAAATTTCACCATATAACATATACTTACAGTGACAATGTATCAAGCATTAAGTCTGAAAAAATGAGTAATGCATAAAGAAATAATAACCGCCTTATAACCCCATCCCTCCCTCCCTCCCCCCAACCCCTACTGTCTGGATGCACCTCTTCCCTTATACTATTGTTACCTTATCCTTATACCTAGCAATAGATTTCCTATTTCCATTTCTCATATTTATGAAACTTTCAATTTTCCTAGAGTTCCTCTAATATCTTTCTGTAAATACCATTCAGTGTGTTTAAAGTTACTCATGAGAGTTTGTGTTTCTTCCATTGACAAATGCTTTGCAATAAATTTTGACCATTTATTTAAAAAAGCAGTTGAGCTCTTATTCTTATTTGATTCTGCATCTAATTGGTCCATTAGCAGGAAGTACCGCATTAGACTATGGAATTCCGTACTTGTGGGGATATGTGGCTCTAGCCATTTGTGTAATAAGCATTTCAATGCTACTAGTAATACCCCATCTATTAGTTTGGGTACTTGGATTGTGTCTGGAAATACATGAAATAAAACTACTTCAGGTTCACATGGTAAATCAATATGCCATGTGTCTTTAATCCATGATAGCAACCACTCCCAATATTGCTGTGTCTTGGGACATAGCCACATCCCGTGGTCTAGATCTGCCTTTAGGAGACTACATTTTGGACACTTATTTATCCAGGACTCTGTATTTCTTGTATTATTTATATTGAATGCGTATATTGCTCTGTGTATTAGTTTCAACTGAGTTTCCCTCCATTTCTCACATATTACTGCTTTCCTTGTCCTAATCCACCCCGTCATTATTCTCTCTCTCCAACCTTGGTTTACTAATAGTTTACCCCATCCTCCACTAACCATCACAGTTTTTGTTTTTATGGTGTTCACTATGCTGTAAAAGCGAGTTGTGCTCTTCATTTTCCAGGTCAGTACGATTATGGAAATACCACATATGGATAGTTTTTCTTGTGCTTTAATACTGAAAAAAAAACTTTAAAAAAACATTTTTTTTTCTTGCCATTGCAGTATTCTGACCCCCATAACTTTTTTTTATAGTTATGTCTACAGAGATATGTGGGCCTCATTTTTTGCTGGACGATCTGTAGTTTTTGATAATACCATTTTGAGGTATGTATGACTTTTTGATGACTTTTTATAAAAAAAATTGGGGAAGTAAAGTGATGAAAAACTGTGAATTAGCCATTTTGAGGAAAGGGGGATGATTAGAATTTATATATATATATATATATATATATATATATATTTTTTTTAAATATTTTTCAAAACTTTTTTAACTTGACCAAGGCATCTTAGGGGTTAAATGTCCATGGCCGGCATTACCGCCGATCGTGGACATTAGCAATCTGCTAATGAACATTAGTATCTGCTATATGAAACAGCAGGTACCCGACAGCTATGGAGCTTGCTCCGCTCAGGAGCAGCACCATCTTTAAAGACCCAACATCCGCTGTATACTCCAATGCTAATGCACTGGAGTCTAAGAGAGAAGCAATCTAATGATTGCTTGTTCAAGTTCCCTAGTGGAAATATTAAAGTGTAAAAAAAAAAGAAAAAAGGTTTTATATATATATATATATATATATATATATATATATATATATAAAAATTCAAATCAGCCCCATAAACAATTAAAAAAAATAAACATCATGGATATTGTGACACACGAAAATGCTCCTACTGTTAAAATATAAAAATATTTATCCCAAATGGCAAAACTGGAAAAAAAGATTTGCCGTTTTTGGTCGCTTTACCTCCCACAATTTTTTTTATAAAAGTAATCAAAAAGTCATACACACCCCAAAATGTTATCAGTGAAAAGTAAAAATTCCCCCGCAAAACATGAGCCTCACACAGCTCTCTATACATAAAAAGAAGTTTTTAAATTTTTTAGTATTGAAACGCAAGAAAAAATATACATAAAGGGTATTGTTGTTATCATACTCATCCGGAGAATAAACATAACAGGTCAGTTTTACCATTCAAGAAATACTGTAAAAACAAAACCCATAAAACTGTTGTGAATTGTTGTTGTTGTTTTTTATAATCCTACCACATTAGAAAAAAAAATCCTGCTTCCCACTACATTGTATGCAACTGTAAATGGTGACATTAGAAACTACAACTTGTCCTGTAAAAAACAAGCTGTCATACAGCTGTAACGGTCACATACACACACACACACACACAGGGGGGAGGATAGTGACCACTGCGCTCCACCCTCACCCCTGGCCCTGCCTACTTGCCTCACGAGTACTGATGACAGGGGACAACTGGACGGCAGTCCCTAACTTAGTATACGTGCGGGAAGGACAGACAAGACAAATAACGGATAGTGAACGGACCGGGTCAAAACCAAGAGGACAACGCAGTACAGAGGGATAAGCAAAGAAAGGTCAGGAGAAGCCGGGGTCAAAAATACCAGGAGAGTCGAGAAGTACCAAAGGAGTCCACAAAGAATAGTCAGGTGGAAGCCGAGGTCAATATACCAGGAAGGATGCGCAGTACAGGAGGAGCAGGCAAAGGATCGTCAGGGAACAGGATCAGGTAAGTACACAGGTATACAACAACTGCCAGGAAACTAAATTAACAGGCAAACTGTGGCCAGCAGGCTGCCTGTATTTATAGTGGGGAGTGAGGGTCATGTGACGTGGCCAGCGTCACATGACCGACAGACCGACCAGTCGAGCACCGAGTGATCAGCTCGGCGCTCAAGGCAGACCTAGGAGCAGGGAGCCTCCCAGCTAGCAAAGCCGCCCTGGGAACGAGGTCAAACACAGATCCTCGCTCCCGAAGCTAAGCAGCAGTTCTGCGGCTGATGGGAGACCGAGTGTGCCTTCGGCACCCCGTTACAACAGCTATGTGAATGGAGAAATAAGAAAGTTATGGCTTTGGGAAGGCTGGGATTACAAGGCAAAAAAAATAAAAAAAATCCTGAAGGAGTTAAGCAGCACAGGCATTTTAGTGTGCTGGAGGCTTAAGACCTGCCCTTCTCCCAAACTCCCTGTTTAGTGTGTAAGGTCATGCATGTTGCTGAAGATAGAGACACTTCTTTGTCTCCAATATCATCATTAAATTACTTATGGCAGCAGTTTGGGGAGCACCTTGTAGACATAGCTGAGTATGCAATATGGATTAAATGGATTTGTGCTATTTATGTTTTTTCCCAGGGTTTGTTGTCCATTTAAGGGTATCCAAAACAATTCTTATGTTCGTGGAGCCTCTATTAGAATCCATATATCCAGCCGCCTACTTTTTTTTTATACTATTATGAAGCTATTTTCGTAGTTTTTTAGCTGAGTACTACATCAAATTGCTGATACCTTTCTGTTGTTTTTTATTGCTTGTATGCTCATTCTTTATTTTCATGGTATTTGAAATGTGACAAAATACCAGAAAAGTTGCCTGTGTGTTTTCTTCTTCCAGGATTTAGTATTTCATCAGGTACTACTTGGCAGGAAGCATGACTAATACACTCCCAATAGATGAAATCTCTGTGGGGAGTGAGTGCCTTTTAAATTAAATTATGTCTTATGTTAACCAAAGATAAGAACATATCTAATAGGAAGTTTGCTTTATTTAGAAGAGAACCAGAAAAAAAAAATAGCAATTGAGTAATCTTATTGCACTGCAAACGAAATTATTGAATTTGTCCTTCTACAGTCTTTGACATAAAAAAATAATAATCTGAAATGTGTACAGATGTAGCAAACCTTAACATGGAACTAAAATGTTAAATACACAACTGCAGCAAACTGTATGGTTACAATAGGCTTGGATGCACATGTGTAATAGAATCCTTATTGTCAAGTTTCATTTTGCCACATCTATTTGTAAGATATTTTTGCAGCAAATTAGAAGGCTCAGAAACTCAATTCTTATTGCTTTAATGTTTTCAGCATCAATCAAAGGGACAGTAATGAAGTGCATACAAAAAAGAATTCCTAATTATGTAAATTCAATGTAAGCAAAAGAAGGGAACCTCTTATTCATTGTATTTTATAATAGATCTGTATAAACCTAGATAGAATGTCAGTCCACATTAACCTACAAAACCAGGAGGCTAAACCCTTTTTAAAGAGATCCTTTCCTCAGAAAAGAGTATTTTTTAACTCAATATTCATAGAAAACTTGCAAGCAGAGGGGCAATACATCGATTCGTTTAATGTGAGAAACACTGACCAGCCACACTACTAGGACAGCATAAGGGAGGTAAGGTGCTCTAATTGGTCTGACAACGAGTGCTAAGTGAACCTCTGTGCTGTACTAAAAGTACAGATAAAGAGGAAGTTGAAGACTCTGAACAGAAACTAGCACACATGGATTGACTTCAAAGAATTAGCGTTAGGTCCCGAGCTACTTGAGAAACCTTGGCGCGGTGCTCGGGCTCAGACATGTCCTCCAAGCAGGATATGTTGGCTAATCCCTCAATTTTACACCAGTATGAGGGTTAGTAAGACCGCAGAGTGCACCTGTCTTTGTTTTTGTTATATTATTTTTACTGTTTATCACACATTTGCTAGTCCATTGTGGTATTGTGGTCCGCTGCAGGCATCCTCCATTGTATGCATTTTTGCTGGGGATTGCCATTAGCAGCGGACCACAAGTGCAGGATCTGCCCCCCCTGTAGAGATGCACCACTGCCTATAGGTTTGAGCACTTCCTGCTTTTTAATACCACGCCAATCTGTAGTTTGTATACTTCAAAGAATTAACATACTTTTCACTTTATAAGACACACCTGATGATAAGACACACCTAGGTTTTAGAGGAGGAGAATAAGAAAAATATTTTTTCATCAGACCTCGGAACAGACCCCCAATCTTCATCAGACCCCCAAATTAGACCCCATTACTCATCAGACTTCAGATCAGACCACCATATCAGACCTCAGATCAGACCCCCACATCAGACCTCAGATTAGTCCCCCACATTGAACCCCCACATCAGACCTCAGATCAGACCCCCACATCAGACCTCAGTTCAGATCCCCATGTCAGACCTCAGGTCAGACCCCCATCAGAAATAAAACAAATTAACTTATCTCTCCTGCTCTGCTGCCATTATGCAAATCTGGCGGTCTCTCCTGCACTCACTGCTCCCTGGTCTTCTCTGGACCCACACTACAATGTGACCTGACTGCTTACAATGTAGTGCAACTCTGGAGAAAACCAGGGAGCATTGAGAACAGCAGTACAGTCACTGCTCCCCATGCCCCCTGGATTCTAATGGGCGTGTTCGTTTTATAGGATGCACTGACTTTTTCCCCCCACTTTTTGGGGGAATAAACTGTGGCTTATAAAGTGGAAAATTTGGAGTATTTAGAACACCTTCCAGCTATAGTTTTTAATGAAATCTGACATAGAATAATCACAGAGGTCACCCCCATTGACTCCTTTAGTGCCAGTGGTGTTTGGACATTTTGCACCTCTGGCAGCTAGGGCAATTATCACAGTTTTGTCATGTACAAAACCTAAATTACAAGTAGAAGAAGTGGATGAGCACTCACTTTTTGATGCTAATAAATCTTCACTTTATTGACATAAACAAAATACAGGCAGATGTGATGCGTTTCGGCTAAACAGCCTTTTTCAAACAAGCATATGAACCTAAATTACAAAATAAAAAATCATACAAATACCCATATATTTTCTGAAGGTCAAGTACCACTCAGCACTCTATACACACTGACGGTTCATGCTATTTTGCGTCAAAATGTAATTTTTTTAAAATAAAATTTTTAAAAATTTGATATTAGTGGGTGAAAGTGCGACGCAAACAGAAAGTTATAAGCTCCACACCTCCTAAAAATAAACATTCAACATATGCAGAGTTCATAAATACCACTGCATATATCTTCATAAAATAACCACAACTGGTAAGACAAAAATGGTTTTAAGGCTACTTTCACACTAGCGTTTTTGCTGGATCCGGCAGGGTTCAGCAAAAACTCTCCCGTTACTGATAATTCAATTGTCTGCATTTGTTATGAACGGATCTGGTTGTATTAACTTTAACATACCCAAGACGGATCCGTCATGAACTCCATTGAAAGTCAATGGGGGGATGGATCTGTTCTCTATTGTGTCAGATTGTGTCAGAGAAAACTGATCCCTCCCCATTGACTTGCATTGTGGGTCTTGACGGATCTGTCTTGCTCCGCATCCCAAGGCAAACCGCAGTATGCTGCAGTATGAGAACGCAACGGAATGCATTTTGGAGCATTCCGTTCTGTTCAGTTACATTTTGTCCCCTTTGACAATGAATGGGGAAAAAACGGAAGCGTTTTTTTATGGTATTGAGACACTATGACGGATCTCAATACCGTAAAATATTAACGCAAGTGTGAAAGTACCCTAAGATGTAACTTTTTAAAAATTAACAGCCTAAATTTTACAGGAAATACAGTTCTTGAAAAGTAAATGCACCCCAAATCCTATATATTTCCTGTAAGCAGACATCCCGATAACTGATGCAGTTACCTTGACGGACTGAAGACAACCATGTCGACCTTCATGTAAACTTAAATTATTTTAAAACATGGATCATCAAAAAATTTGTTTTGAAGGCCTCATGCACCTGACCTTGTCCGTTTCGTGGTCTGCAAATTACGGATCCGCAAAACATGGATACCAGCGGTGTTCGTTTTGCATTTTGTAGCAATAGAATGTCCGGCACACACTAGAGCAGTCCTATTCTTGTCTGTGATACGGACAAGAATAGGACATGTTCTTTTTTTTTTTTGTGGGGCCACGTAACGGACGTATGGATGTGGACAGCACACAGAGTGCTGTCCGCATCTTTTGCAGCCCCATTGAAGTGAATGGGTCCGCACCAAACCCGCAAAAAATGCAGCTGGCATGCGGACTCAAACCACAGTAATGTGCATGAGGCCTAAATCTCACATCCAAGCAGAAGTTTACACATTGAACAATGTACCATAAATGTAATATATTGAGTTGTGCAAATCTCATGTATACCACAAGCATATACGGTAAATCAACAAGAGTTTATGTTTTTAAAAACACTGGAACAAAGGTCATGTAATATTTGGTCACCATCCATACATGTGTTAAAAATGTACACCGTACACAGCAAACAGCTTCTATGTTATCAAAATCAAGACTTTCTGAGAGTGCAAAACATTCCGTGTATAAAAATCTTACTTATAGTTACTACACACAACACAACCACTTTCATGCAACTTTGCAGCAAACTATTTTCAAAAATTGGATAAAAATTCTAATTGTGACAAAAATTTGTACTCTAGTGGAGTCTTATGATAAGTAAGGCTACTTTCACACCAGCGTTTAGGTGCGGATCCGTCTGGTATCTGCACAGACGGATCCGCACCTATAATGCAATCGTTGGTATCCGTTCAGTACGGATCCGTCTGCATAACTCAGTCAGCGTTTTGGTGTCTGCCTCTAGAGCGGAATGGAGGCGGAACGGAGCCAAACTGATGCATTCTGAATGGATCCTTATCCATTCAGAATGCATTGGGGCTAAACTGATTGGGGCGCTTGTGAGAGCCTTGAAACTGATCTCACTGGCGGACCCAGAAACGGCAGTGTGAAAGTAGCCTTAGATATAGTCTGCAAAAAAACTGTAAGATGTGAGAGTTCATACATAAGTAACATGTCTACATTCGATGCTGCATGTGTTAACCCCTTCTTGATGCAGCGATTTTCTCTTCTTTTTAATTTTTTACTCCCCACCTTCTTGGAGCCATAACTTATTTATTTTTCCATTCACATAGCTGTAAAAGGGCTGTTATTTTCTGGACAAGTTGCACTTTCTAATGGTACCATTTAATATTGCATATGGTGTAGTGGGATGCTTAAAAAAAAATTGCAATTCCGCCGTAGTTACATGGGTTTTGTTTTTATGGCATTTCCTAAAAACGGACATGTTAAATCGCTGAAAATAACTGTACTATACACAACACAATAGATGCAAAATGTATTAAGCCCTCATTCTGATATGATAAAATATGAGATTCTTAGCAAATATATTTTGAAAATACATTTCTGCCCACCTACCAGCTCCAATGTGATCTCAGTCAGGCAGGAATCTACTCTAAAACGTCTCTATGCCATTGGGCATCTACATTCAGGAGAGCAGACCCTGCACATATAGGGGTCATTTATTTGACTGAAATACGCCTATGGCTCCTTTCACACTGGCGGCAGCAGGGTCCGGCAGGCTGTTTCGTCGGGTTAACAGCCTGTCGGATCCGTGCTAATGCTAGCCCACTGTGCCGCCTGAAGTCCGCTCTGGCCCCATTCACTATAATGCTGGCTGCAGCACGGCAAACAAGCCCAAAGGCGGACGGAAAAAAACCGCAGCATGTTGTAGTTTTTGTCCAGCTGCCTCTCTGCATATTTTCCGTGCTGCGGCCGGACTTCCGTCCCGCCCCCCATTATAGTGAACACGGTGGGCTAGTGTTAGCAGGGATCCAGCAGGCTGTTCCCCTACCAGAACAGCCTGCCGAGACCTGCTCCCGGCAGAGTGAAAGTAGCCTACATTAGGCATAATACAGGTTCTACCTGCGACTTCGCCCCGCTCACGCCACGTCACGCCTGGTTTAGATGTAGAAAATGGTCTAAATGTAAGACAGCTCGGAAGCTGTCTTACATTTAGAACTGGCGCTGGATCTGCCAAAGTTATGGAGAGTCCTGTGCCTCTTCATAACTTTGGCGGATCCACCGCCAGCTTAGGGCTTTATTAAGCCCGGCATATAAAATGCCGGTCTTAATAAATGTGCCCCATAGTGTGCTGTATTTTGTTACCTCTGTGTGCAGTCAAGCATCCAATGAGAGGAAGAGCATGCACAGCTATATCTACTACCTATTGAAAGCCGCCTATGGAATACAAAGGGCGAAAGTGTACAAAATACTGCTACCCCCAACGTCAGAAATACGGTAGGAGTGCATTCAGATTTGAAGGTGGCACTCCTTCAAGTACATACGGTACTACAGACTAAAAAAAATACTGAAAAAAGATTAAAAAAACCATCCTGCACAATATGACTGCAAAACCTATATTAGTTACCTTCATTCTCTGGGTCAGTAAGATTATAGAGAAACCACATTTGTATGTTTGTTTTTTAATACTTTTTCTGTTTTAATACTTAAAAAGAAACTAAACATTTTTTTTATTTTCTTTGTATCATCATATTCCTACTCCATAACTTTCACATATTTTCATCTGCAGAGCTCTTTGAGGGCTCATGTTTTGTGGGACGATTTATAGATTTTTTTTATACAATTGTGGAGAGGTGAAGCGACCAAAAATATTGTGAATCTACCATTTAGATTTTTTTGATTATGCCATTCAACACATAGAAAAATATGTTTTAAAAGTATGGGCATTTTGAGAAGCAGAAATATCTTTGGAAAGGGCGTGATTTGAATATATAGCTATATACAGTGGATATAAAAAGTCTACACACCCCTGTGATGTAAAAAAATGAGACAAAGATAAATCATTTCAGAACTTTTTCCACTTTTTAATGTGACCTATAAACTGTACAACTCAATTGAAAAAAAACCTGAAATCTTTTAGGTAGAGGGAAGAAAAAATATAAAAATAAAATAATATGGTTGCATAAGTGTGCACACCCTTAACCACTTCAGCCCCCAGTGCTTAAACACCCTGAAAGACCAGGCCACTTTTTACACTTCTGACCTACACTACTTTCACCGTTTATTGCTCAGTCATGCAACTTACCACCCAAATGAATTTTACCTCCTTTTCTTCTCACTAATAGAGCTTTCATTTGGTGGTATTTCTTTGCTGCTGACATTTTTACTTTTTTTGTTATTAATCGAAATTTAACGATTTTTTTGCAAAAAAATGACATTTTTCACTTTCAGTTGTCAAATTTTGCAAAAAAAAACTACATCCATATATAAATTTTGCTCTAAATTTATTGTTCTACATGTCTTTGATAAAAAAAAAATGTTTGGGTAAAAAAAAAATGGTTTGGGTAAAAGTTATAGCGTTTACAAACTATGGTACAAAAATGTGAATTTCCGCTTTTTGAAGCAGCTCTGACTTTCTGAGCACCTGTTATGTTTCCTGAGGTTCTACAATGCCCAGACAGTACAAACACCCCACAAATGACCCCATTTCGGAAAGTAGACACCCTAAGGTATTCACTGATGGGCATAGTGAGTTCATAGAACTTTTTATTTTTTGTCACAAGTTAGCGGAAAATGATGATTTTTTTTTTTTCTTACAAAGTCTCATATTCCACTAACTTGTGACAAAAAATAAAAACTTCCATGAACTCACTATGCCCATCAGCGAATACCTTGGGGTCTCTTCTTTCCAAAATGGGGTCACTTGTGGGGTAGTTATACTGCCCTGGCATTCTAGGGGCCCAAATGTGTGGTAAGGAGTTTGAAATCAAATTCAGTAAAAAATGACCTGTGAAATCCGAAAGGTGCTCTTTGGAATGTGGGCCCCTTTGCCCACCTAGGCTGCAAAAAAGTGTCACACATCTGGTATCCCCGTACTCAGGAGAAGTTGAGGAATGTGTTTTGGGGTGTCTTTTTACATATACCCATGCTGGGTGAGAGAAATATCTTGGTCAAATGCCAACTTTGTATAAAAAAATGGGAAAAGTTGTCTTTTGCCAAGATATTTCTCTCACCCAGTATGGGTATATGTAAAATGACACCCCAAAACACATTCCCCACCTTCTCTTGAGTACGGAGATACCAGATGTGTGACACTTTTTTGCAGCCTAGGTGGGCAAAGGGGCCCATATTCCAAAGAGCACCTTTCGGATTTCACAGGTCATTTTTTACAGAATTTGATTTCAAACTCCTTACCACACATTTGGGCCCCTAGAATGCCAGGGCAGTATAACTACCCCACAAGTGACCCCATTTTGGAAAGAAGACACCCCAAGTATTCCGTGAGGGGCATGGCGAGTTCCTAGAATTTTTTATTTTTTGTCACAAGTTAGTGGAAAATGATGATTTTTTTTTTTTTTTTTCATACAAAGTCTCATCTTCCACTAACTTGTGACAAAAAATAAAAACTTCCATGAACTCACTATGCCCATCAGCGAATACCTTGGGGTCTCTTCTTTCCAAAATGGGGTCACTTGTGGGGTAGTTATACTGCCCTGGCATTCTAGGGGCCCAAATGTGTGGTAAGGAGTTTGAAATCAAATTCAGTAAAAAATGACCTGTGAAATCCGAAAGGTGCTCTTTGGAATGTGGGCCCCTTTGCCCACCTAGGCTGCAAAAAAGTGTCACACATCTGGTATCCCCGTACTCAGGAGAAGTTGAGGAATGTGTTTTGGGGTGTCTTTTTACATATACCCATGCTGGGTGAGATAAATATCTTGGTCAAATGCCAACTTTGTATAAAAAAATGGGAAAAGTTGTCTTTTGCCAAGATATTTCTCTCACCCAGTATGGGTATATATAAAACATTTGGGCCCCTAGAATGCCAGGGCAGTATAACTACCCCACAAGTGACCCCATTTTGGAAAGAAGAGACCCCAAGGTATTCGCTGATGGGCATAGTGAGTTCATGGAAATTTTTATTTTTTGTCACAAGTTAGTGGAATATGAGACTTTGTATGAAAAAAAAAAAAAAAAAAAAATCATCATTTTCCACTAACTTGTGACAAAAAATAAAAAATTCGAGGAACTCGCCATGCCCCTCACGGAATACCTTGGGGTGTTTTCTTTCCAAAATGGGGTCACTTGTGGGGTAGTTATACTGCCCTGGCATTTTCCAGGGGCCCTAATGTCTGGTAAGTAGGTAAATGACATGTGAAATCCGAAAGGTGCTCTTTGGAATGTGGGCCCCTTTGCCCACCTAGGCTGCAAAAAAGTGTCACACATCTGGTATCTCCGTACTCAGGAGAAGGTGGGGAATGTGTTTTGGGGTCTCATTTTACATATACCCATGCTGGGTGAGAGAAATATCTTGGCAAAAGACAACTTTTCCCATTTTTTTTATACTAAGTTGGCATTTGACCAAGATATTTATCTCACCCAGCATGGGTATATGTAAAATGACACCCCAAAACATATTCCCCAACTTCTGCTGAATACGGAGATACCACATGTGTGACACTTTTTTGCAGCCTAGGTGGGCAAAGGTGCCCAAATCCCTTTTAGGAGGGCATTTTTAGACATTTGGATACCAGACTTCTTCTCACGCTTTGGGGCCCCTAAAATGCCAGGGCAGTATAAATACCCCACATGTGACCCCATTTTGTAAAGAAGACACCCCAAGGTATTCAATGAGGGGCATGGCGAGTTCATTGAAAAAAAAAATTTTTGGCACAAGTTAGCGGAAATTGATTTTTTTTGATTTTGTTCTCACAAAGTCTCCCTTTCCGCTAACTTGGGACAAAAATTTCAATCTTTCATGGACTCAATAAGCCCCTCAGCGAATACCTTGGGGTGTCTTCTTTCCAAAATGGTGTTATTTGTGGGGTGTTTGTACTGCCCTGGCATTTGAGGGTCTCCGCAATCATTACATGTATGCCCAGCATTAGGAGTTTCTGCTATTCTCCTTATATTGAGCATACGGGTAATGAGATTTTTTTTTTCCGTTCAGCCTCTGGGCTGAAAGAAAAAAATGAACGGCACAGATTTCTTCATTCGCATCGATCAATGTGGATGAAAAAATCTCTGCCAAAAAAAGAAAAAGGAGGGGAAAGGCGTCTGCCAGGACATAGGAGCTCCGCCCAACATCCATACCCACTTCAGCTCGTATGCCCTGGCAAACCAGATTTCTCCATTCACATCAATCGATGTGGATGAATAAATCATTGCCGGGATTTTTTTTTTTATATATACAAAGTGTTTGCCAAAGTATATGAACACCGCCACCTCCTCAGCTCATATGCCTCGGCAAACGTATCTTTTACTGCAGAGGAGAAATCTCGTCTTGCAGCGCTGCATACACCGACTTGCGTGTAATCTGACAGCAGCGCAATGCTTCTGTCCGAATGCACATCAGTGCTGCAGCTGGTCGATCGGTTGGTCCACCTGAAAGGTAAAAAAAACAAAACAAAAAAGAAAAAACCAGGCCGCAAAGCAATAACTTTATTAACTGTTGAACAGAACATAGAAACTTTTTTTAAACTTTTTTAACTGAACGTTTAACTTTTTTACTTACCGGTATTTTTTTTTTTGTTTAGTTTTTTTTACCTTTATAGAACAAACCTCTCCTTCCCCATGGGACAATGTGCAAAGCGCAAATCGCCCAAAGATGTGGCGAAGTACGTTATGCACTTTATCCCAGGTGAAAGGAGAGGTTTGCAGCAGCTGTGAGTGAATGGGCCCTAATAGCCCTGTGTGCCTGTCCTGGTGAGATGTGATCCCTATGCTAGGTGTACCTGTATGTGGTACTTCCGGAAACACTCTCCATAGCATAGGGCAGGGTGGTCAGCACAGTCAGGACAGAAATAGCGGGTGTCACGCCTTATTCCACTCCTGCTACAGACACGACATCTTTTTCGGGGTGACGGTTGGGTTGAGGTACCAGGAACGACACTGGGGAAATGTCGCTCGTGTAGACGGCTAACTACACTGGTGGATGGGGCCACGGAACCTCCTGGGTAAAGGAGGTTCTCGATGATCTCTTCCTGGAATTTGAGGAAGGATCCTGTTCTCCCAGCCTTACTGTAGAGAACAAAACTATTGTAGAGCGCCAATTGAATTAAATATACAGACACCTTCTTATACCAGCGTCTGGTTCTGCGGGAAACTAAATACGGAGACAACATCTGGTCATTGAAGTCCACCCCTCCCATGAGCGCATTATAGTCGTGGACACAGAGGGGCTTTTCAATGACACGGGTTGCTCGCTCAATTTGGATTGTCGTGTCTGCGTGAATGGAGGAGAGCATGTAAACGTCACGATTGTCTCTCCATTTCACCGCGAGCAGTTCTTCGTTACACAAGGCAGCCCTCTGCCCCCTTGCAAGACGGGTGGTTACAAGCCGTTGGGGGAAGCCCACGCGACTAGTTCGCGCGGTGCCACAGGCGCAAATCCGTTCTAGAAACAAATGCCTAAAGAGGGCCACACTTGTGTAGAAATTGTCCACATAAAGATGGTACCCCTTGCCGAATAAGGGTGACACCAAGTCCCAGACTGTCTTCCCACTGCTCCCCAGGTAGTCAGGGCAACCGACCGGCTCCAGGGTCTGATCTTTTCCCTCATAGATCCGAAAATTGTGGGTATAGCCTGTGGCCCTTTCACAGAGCTTATACAATTTGACCCCATACCGGGCACGCTTGCTTGGGATGTATTGTTTGAAGCCAAGGCGCCCGGTAAAATGTATTAGGGACTCGTCTACGCAGATGTTTTGCTCAGGGGTATACAAATCTGCAAATTTCAGGTTGAAATGGTCTATGAGGGGCCGAATTTTGTGGAGCCGGTCAAAAGCAGGGTGGCCTCTGGGACGGGAGGTGGTGTTGTCGCTAAAGTGCAGGAAACGCAGGATGGTCTCAAATCGTGTCCTGGACATAGCAGCAGAGAACATGGGCATGTGATGAATTGGGTGCGTTGACCAATATGACCGCAATTCATGCTTTTTTGTCAGGCCCATGTTGAGGAGAAGGCCCAAAAAAAATTTAAGTTCGGAAACTTGGACTGGTTTCCACCGGAAAGGCTGGGCATAATAGCTTCCCGGGTTAGCGGTTATAAATTGTGTGGCATACTGGTTGGTCTCTGCCACGACTAAGTCCAAGAGCTCCGCAGTCAAGAACAGCTCAAAAAATCCCAGGGCCGAACCGATTTGAGCCGTCTCAACCCGAACTCCAGACTGGGCGGTGAAAGGGGGAACTACTGGTGCGGCTGAAGTTGGTGACTGCCAATCAGGATTTGCCAGCACCTCAGGGACTCTAGGGGCTCTACGGGCCTGTCTGTGCGGTGGCTGCGACGGGGTAACTATTGCACGTGCCACCGTACCAGCTTCAACTGCCCTTCTGGTGCTCGCTACTTCACCAGGTTGTACGGCAGTGCTGGTACTAGGTCCAGGAAGGGCTGCGCTGCTGGTGTATGCCTCACCACGTGATCCGGCAGCGACAGCCCCACTCTGCTGCTCTTGAAGCGGATCCTGCGTAACCTGTGGTCTAGCGACATGGGGCCGGGTACGCCTGGTGCTGCCAGGGACCTCCACCTCCTCGTCCGAACTTTGGGTCAGAGAGCCACTGCTTTCCACAGGTTCATATTCTGACCCGCTAGATTCGTCAGATGAGGGTTCCCACTCCTCATCCGACTGGGTCAGAATCCTGTAGGCCTCTTCAGAAGAATACCCCCTGTTTGACCTTTTGGACTACTAAATTTAGGGGTATTCCCTGAGACTACCCAAGAAAAAAAGCAAACCTGTCTTACAAAGGGGAGGCTAGCGAAGTACCGGAGGCGGTTGATAAAAAATATCAAAACTGATTTTTTTATCGCCGCAGTGCGTGTAAAATGAATGTGCAGTGATCAAAAAATATATATTTTTTGTCACTGCGGTGGGGCGGGCGTGGGTGAACGCACGTGTGGGCGACCGATCAGGCCTGATCGGGCAAACACTGCGTTTTGGGTGGAGGGCGAACTAAAGGGACACTAATACTATTATAGATCTGACCGTGATCAGTTTTGATCACTTACAGATACTATAAAAGTACAAATGCTGATTAGCGATACGCTAAACAGCGAATAAAAGCGACTGCGGTGCGGTGGGGTGGGCGCTAACTGACGCTAACTACCTAACCAAGGGGCCTAAACTATCCCTAAAACCTAACAGCCAATACCAGTGAAAAAAAAAAAGTGACAGTTTACACTGATCACTTTTTTTCCTTTCACTAGTGATTGACAGGGGCGATCAAAGGGGTGATCAAAGGGTTAATTGGGGTGCAGGTGGGTGATCTGGGGCTAACGTGTAGTGTTGGTGCTACTCACAGTTCAGTCTGCTCCTGTGCTGGATCCAACCGACGAAAAGGACCAGCACAGGAGCAGACAAGCCATATAACAGATCATATTTACTAATATGATCTGTTATATGACTTTGGATTGGATTTTTTGAAAATCGCCAGCCTGCCAGCCAATGATCGTTGCTGGCAGGCTGGTGACGAAATACTTCTTTTAATTTTGCCGGCCCGCGATGCGTATGCGCGGGCCGGCTTTGAGCGAAATCTCGCGTCTCGCGAGATGACGCGTATATGCGTGACTCTGCGCAGCGCTGCCACCTCCGGAACGCAATCCTGCGTTAGGCGGTCCGGATGTGGTTAAACTAATACTTTGTTGAAACACCCTTTGATTTTATTACAGCATTCAGTCTTTTTGGGTATGAGTCTATCAGCATGGCACATTTTGACTTGTCTTCTTGGCAAAAACACTCCAAATCTGTCAGATTGCGAGGGCATCTCCTGTGCACAGCCCTCTTCAGATCACCCCACAGATTTTCAATCATATTTAAGTCTGGGCTCTGGCTGGGCCATTCTAAAACTTTAATCTTCTTCTGGTGAAGCCATTCCTTTGTTGATTTGGATGTATGCTTTGGGTCGTTGTCAAGCTGAAAGATGAAGTTCCTCTTCATGTTCTTCTTTCTAGCAGAAGCCTGAAGGTTTTGTGCCAATATTGACTGGTATTGGAACTGTTCATAAATCCCTCTAGCTTCTCTAAGGCCACAGTTTCAGCTGAAGAAAAACAGCCCCAAAGCATGATGCTACCACCACCATGCTTCACTGTGGATATGATGTTCTTTTGGTGATGTGCAGTGTTGTTTTTGCGCCAAATATATCTTTTGGAATTATGGCCAAAAAGTTCAACCTTGGTTTCATCAGACCATAACACCTTTTCCCACATGCTTTTGGGAGACTTCAGATGTGTTTTTGCAAAATGTAGCCTGGCTTGGATGTTTTTTTTCGTAAGAAAAGGCTTTCGTCTTGCCACTATACACCATAGCCCAGACATATGAAGAATACGGGAGATTGTTGTCACATGTACCACACAGCCAGTACTTGCCAGACATTCCTGCAGGTCCTTTAATGTTGCTGTAGGCCTCTTGGTAGCCTCCCAGACCAGTTTTCCTCTCGTCTTTTCATAAATTTTGGAGGGACGTCCAGTTCTTGGTAATGTCACTATTGTGCCATATTTTCTCCACTTGATGATGACTGTCTTCACTGTGTTCCATGGTGTGAAGGACTGAACCATCACTGGGGCTGCTAGAGAAGCCTGAGGGCCAGCCTCCTTCCTACAGACTATGGACCGAGAACTATGGAGACCCCCTAAGACCTTTTGGGGTTACAAGAAACTATGAACCCTGATTTATGTGTGTAATTTATATGCCACATATTTCCTATTGCCCATTAAAAAGGCATGGTGTGGATTCAGCAACACAAAAAGGGTTAACTCTGCACTAAGACTCCCACTGATTGTGTTAGTTATGGGATTAATAGCAGCCGACTCCTAGATGAGTAGATCACCCTATGATACACTCAGGAGATAATCCCATCACATATGTCTCCTCTCTTCCTATTCATTCATTATGGAGGGGGTTAAGATGTCTGTTTGCATGTTGTTCATTGTTAATTGCACCAAGACAATGTTATTGTGTTTGTTAATTGCGTCACAGACAATGCCATTGTTTTTGTTGAATAGGGTTAGTTTTTGTGTTTAAACTGTAAAGGATTGGCTCCTATGTCATGTCCTCAGTTCCCAACCAGGTCCACAGGGGTGGTACCCTTGTTGGAAAATGTGTGTATAAGTCAATGCTTGTGTGTTCAATAAAGAGTTCCTGTTTTACCCTTCATCATGTTGAGGCTGGTGTTTGGGTAACTGATCGACACTGGGGATTGCTATATGCTGAAGATTTGCTATACTCCCCTGGCTATAACTACTAGCTCTTGTAAGAGCTGTTCCTGTTCCTGGTTCCTGTGGTGGTTTTGGTGTAGAGCGGAATGCTTGGAGTCCTCGGGAAGCACTAGGAGCATCTATCAACAGAGGTACCCGGTCGGGGTGCCAGGAGATCCGTTTCAGTGGTGGCAAGCAGCGGGATTCGCAGCTCGAATGGACGTCCCGAACCGGAATATACCGAATGGCTCAGCAGTATGAGCTACTAAAGAGGACAACACTAAAAGATTTGCTGGAAGTTCGGGGCATAGTGGCAAGCAACAAGAACAAAGCTACGCTAATTGCAGAACTAAGGCAGAGTAACATCAAAATAATATTATCCAATATTATTCCAGCAGCATGGAAGGAGGGCAGCCAGAGGAAAACGAGTTCCAGAGGGAGGTGAGATGGATGATCAGTCTACTGGGGCCCAATCTATCACAAGAGGCGGTGGTACAGATCATCACTCATGCCAAAGATTCCCAGCGTGCTCAGGACTCAAGAGCAGGATCATCGCAGGGGGATTCCCTATCTCCCTCGGGATATACAAATAGTCGCCCAAAGAAAATTAATTATGCAGCCTTTAAAGCTTTTGTGGATGGGGAAACAGACATTGACAATTACCTGCAAGATTTCGAAAGGCAGTGTATATTGGAGGGGCTGGAAGGGGAGAACTGAGCTGCGGTGCTCAGCAGCAAGCTCTCCAGGCGGGCAACGGAGGCCTACCGGGCCGTACCTGACGAGGATTACATGGACTGGAGAGATGCAGTCTGTCAAGGCGTCTGGCATGAGGCCCTGGAAGATGTACAGCGTCGGCGGGGCGAGAATCTTCCCAGTGAGGAGCAGCGGTTGCAGATGCGAGTGGCCCTGCGAATGCCCCTTCTGGGAGAGCAGCCACTGGATGAGTGGGTGACAGAACTCGAGAGCCTGGTATGGAAGGAGCTTTGGCTAGACGACGCCTACCAGGCACTCTGGTGGTATGTGATTCGGCACTCCCCCTGCATGGCTGAGCACGACAGACCCAAGGGGGAGGATTATGATGGCCCTGGCCTGTTGTTTGAGTCCTTCGCCGAACCGGAGTTTGGAGATGCTGGAGAGTCCCGGTTCTGGGATATCTATGACTACAGGGAGGCTATGCATGATTTGGCTACAGCGAGAGAGGTGAGACAAGACCTGGCATCTCTAGTGACAATGGAGTGGGAGCTGGAGCAGGATTACCAATACTTCCTCAGCTCAATTCGGCCCCAATATACACTGTCGAAGAGCTGGATGGCAGTCCAAGACCTACAACCCTACATCTGGGAAGACCCGACTGAAGTATCCCCTGCTTCAGTACCAGCTGCGGAGGTAGGGGACCTTATAGACTGGTCCTGGGGGGAACCCCATATGGCAGGTGGAGATGGGACCGAGGTCTCTCCACCGGCCCTACAGGGATGCTGGAGGAGTCGGCCCAGCTCCCCAATGGCAGTCGGATTTTCAGGGAGTAGGGACAGTCGGTCCTTCTCCCCAGCGGCAGTATGTTTTGCAGGGAGAGAAGAGCATCATCTCCATTCCCCAGCGGCAGTGTACCTTGAAGGGAGAGGAGACAACCGGTTTCTCTCCCCAACCACAGAGGGACAGAACCCCTAACTCCGATGGTGCAGATGGGACCGCAGTCTCTGCACCAGGCCTACCGGGCCAGTACAGATCCCCCACCAACCCCGCAGGAATGCCAGGAGGAGGAGGTAAGCGATCACTCCTCTCCATAGCTGATCCGCAACAAGGTCCTGGGGGTAGGATTCTCTGACCCCATCCCAGCGGAAGAGCTGGCATCTGGGCAGAGCGCAGTTGGCCTCTGCCCTCCCCTATCCTCTTGTCCAGAGGCTGACTCCCCATAGACTACCCCAGCGGAAGAGCTAGCATCTGGTCAGAGTGCAGTTGGCCTCTGCCCACCGAGTACCCACAGCTCCAAGCTAGAGAACAACAATGAAGCAAGGAGTAGCAGACGGCCACTCAACAGCTGGGGACATACAGAACAGAGCCAGTCCCCAGAGTTCAACAGGACCAGTGTTTGTTTATGGGTGGGCTACTCGACTAACTCAGGCACCGACCGACAGGAGGTCAGGTACCTGGTTAGTCTACTGTTGGGAGGGGAGAAATGTGACGGACTGAACCATCACTGGGGCTGCTGGAGAAGCCTGAGGGCAAGCCTCCTTCCTACAGACTATGGACCGAGAACTATGGAGACCCCCTAAGACCTTTTGGGGTTACAAGGAACTATGAACCCTGATTTATGTGTGTAATTTATATGCCACATATTTCCTATTGCCCATTAAAAAGGCATGGTGTGGATTCAGCAACACAAAAAGGGTTAACTCTGTACTGAGACTCCCACTGATTGTGTTAGTGATGGGATTAAGATAGTTGATTATAATAGCAGCCGACTCCTAGATGAGTAGATCACCCTATGATACACTCAGGAGATAATCCCATCACATGTGTCTCCTCTCTTCCTATTCATTCATTATGGAGGGGGTAAAGATGTCAGTTTGCATGTTGTTCATTGTTGATTGCGTCAAAGACAATGCCATTGTGTTTGTTAATTGCGTCACAGACAATGCCATTGTGTTTGTTGAATAGGGTTAGTTTTTGTGTTTAAACTGTAAAGAATTGGCTGCTATGTCATGTCCTCAGTTCCCAACCATGTCCACGGGGGTGGTACCCTTGTTGGAAAATGTGTATATAAGTCAATGCTTGTGTGTTCAATAAAGAGTTCCTGTTTTACCCTTCATCATGTTGAGGCTGGTGTTTGGGTAACTGATCGACATTGGGGATTGCTATATGCTGAAGATTTGCTATTCTCCCCTGGCTATAACTACTAGCTCTTGTAAGAGCTGTTCCTGCTCTCTGGATTTAAGAGAGGTTCACCCACTGGAAGCGGAAGCCCGGTCTTGGGTACAGCGTGGGTGGAGGACGGTGAGACCTCAGCCAAGCTTCGGCGGTTCGTGGGGTCTGCAGTGCTTACGGTGTCAAGTGGAGTGCTTGGAGTCCTCGGGAAGCACGAGGAGCATCCATCGACGGAGGTACCTGGTCGGGGTGCCAGGAGATCCGTTACACATGGTATATGTAATGCCTTGGAAATTCTTTTGTACCCTTCTGCTGACTGATACCTTTTAACAATGAGATCCCTCTGATGCTTTGGAAGCTCTCTGTGGACCATGGCTTTTGCTGTGGGATGCGACTAAGAAAATTTCAGGAAAGACCAACTAGAGCAGCTGAACTTTATTTGGGGTTAATCAGAGGCACTTTAAATGATGGCAGGTGTATGCTGACTCTTCTTTAACATGATTTTGAATGTGATTGCTTAATTCTGAACACAGCTACATCCCTATTTATAAGAGGGTGTGCACACTTATGCAACCACATTATTTTATTATTTTTATTTTTTTTCTTCCCTCCACCTAAAAGATTTCAGTTTGTTTTTCAATTGAGTTTTACAGTTTATAGGTCACATTAAAGGTGGAAAAAGTTCTTAAATGATTTCTCTTTGGCTCATTTTTTTACAGCACAGAAACCTGACATTTTAACAGGGGTGTGTAGACTTTTTATATCCACTGTATAGAAAGAAGGACGTATATATGTGTGTATGTATGTATGTTCCGCGATCACTCAAAAACTCAACCATTGATTTCAACGAGACTTGGTATGCACATCCCTTGCTACCTGGAAAGAAATCTTGTGGGGGTCACAGCTCTCTAGGATGTACTGTTCCTGAGATATTCCCAAAAAATGACCTGCATTAGCCAATACAAGCCTGCAAGTCTTTCACTCATATCCCAACTGCCTTACACACGGTCACATGTCCCTTATCAGCCAATAGAAGGCCCTTAAGTCTCCACATACACACAGTTTTACTCCAGGTTTCCATAACAACCCAGCCATTTTTCTTCACTGCTGTAGGTCAGCCCATTCACAAGAAAGGTAGTAGGGAGGAATCGAGCAACTATAGACCAGTGAGTCTGACATCAATAGTAGGCAAAGCAAAGACAGGTAAAAAACAAGCCAAAGTCAAAAACCAGGAGAAGCGAAGCAGACACAAGTAGCAAGCAAGGACAGAGACGATAAACCAGTCAGGAGTGAGTCAAAAGCCATGGAATCACACTAAGGAACACTGGACAGGACCTTATTCACAGACAACCTGTGGCCAGCAAGTTGCCTGTATCTATAGTGGGGAAGAGGAGTCATGTGACGTGGCCAACGCCACATGACTCATTCCCCTGCAACCAGCCGAGCGCCGAGTACTCAGCTCGGCGCTCGGACTCCTTACAGTTGCCATGGGAGTAGAGGACGCCCAGCGCGCTAAGGAGGTGAGTGCGGCCGGGTCCTCCCTGCCCTCCGTTGCTGTGGAGACGAGGACGCAGCGCACGTCCTCGCTTTGTACTAGCCGCAGGGCGCAGGTGGCACTGAGGAGGGAGAACGTGAAGCTGGCGCCTCGTGAAATTACTGTTGGCCAGTTAGATAACAGGCCCCAAAAATTATTCATTCACCGTACAGAAAAGAACAATTGATAATGTTGCTGGAGGTACATTAGGCGGTCACTGTATAACAATTTTACTGTTCGCCAGTTAGATTACAGGCCCCAAAAATTATGGATTCACTGTACATAAAAGATCACGTGATTATGTGGCTGGAGGTATATTAGACGGTCAATAGATATCAATTTTACTGCAGGCCAGTGGACTATAGGTCCCAAAAATTATTAACTCACCGGACAGAAAACATCAAGTGATTATGTGGCTGGAGGTATATTAGACGGTCATTGGATATCAATTTTACTGCAGGTCAGTACAAATACATGTCAAATACATATGTTTAAAAGAACAAAAAATATAAAATTGGATTAAAAACATGGCTAACAAAATCCCCCCTCTTGAAAAAACCCCAAATAGTTGAAATTCGATAACACGTGGTCATCACACGTGTTGCATTCCTCCGAGGTCCCAAACATTAGGCATTCACCGGACAGAAAAGGCCTTTTATGCCGCTGTATTTACATAAGACAGGGTGGTGGCGGATATGTGTGTGCTGGCATGAGTAAATTCAAGTAAACGTGGTCGTCACAGGTGTTGAATTCCTCCGATATCCATGCCTCATTTATTTTTAGAAATGTGAGGTAGTCCACACTGTCGTGAGCTAGGCGAGTGCGCTTATCGGTCACGATCCCCCGTGCTGTGCTGAACGTCATTTCGAACAGGACACTCGACGAGGGACAAGCCAAGAGTTCCATGGCAAATTGTGCCAGCTTTGGCCGCAGGTCATATCAAACCCCTTAATCAGTTTATTTTGGGGCAACAGGTATATCACACCAGTTTTAATTAGTTGTTCCAATAGCGTTTGTCCCTCTGTATAGCTGCGGTATCTCAGCAGAACCGCACACAAATGCTGCACAATACAAATGCACTATATAGGAATTATATTATAGGTGTAATACACCCTTGCCTCAATCATTTTTCTTGGGGGGGCAACTGGTATACCACACCAGTTGCATTTAGTTATTCCAATAGCGTTTGTCCCTCTGTATAGCTGCGGTATCTCAGCAGATCCGCACACAAATACTGCACAATACAAATGCACTATATAGAAATTATATTATAGGTATATCACACCCCTGCCTCAATCAGTTTTTTTGGGGGGGGCAACTGGTTTATCACACCAGTTGCAATTAGTTGTTCCAGTAGCATTTGTCCCTCTGTATAGCTGTGGTATCTTAGCAGAACCACACACAAATGCTGCACAATACAAATGCACTATATAGAATTTATATTATAGATGTATTACACCCCTGCCTCAATCAGTTTTTTGGGGGGGCAACTGGTATATCACACCAGTTGCATTTAGTTGTTCCAATAGCGTTTGTCCCTCTGTATAGCTGCAGTACCGCAGCAGAACTGCAAACAACTGCTGCACAATACAAATGCATAATAATATACTTTCTATGTTAGAAAGTATATTATAAGTATATCACACCCCTCAGTATCTCACACCTCTCGATAGCACACCTATACCAGTCCTTAAAAGGACTTTTCTGGCTAGCTTTTGGTGTCCCTAACAGTCCGTCCCTGCTCCACACAGCAACCTCACCCTACACTGGCAAAAGACTGAATGTAAAATGTTATCAATTTTCTCCCATATACAAAATAATTCGACAACTTGTTGAATTATTTTGTATATGGGAGAAAATGTATAACATTTGAAAGCAAAGAGGTCACATGTATTGGAGTACTCCAGTTTTATAGATACATGCGTGAGCTCCGTATTATATATAGCTATATGTGCTGATATGGAATAAGGTCATGTTTTAATATTTTTATATTACATTTATTGGGATAATAAATTTTGTGTATACAAATATACTGTGAGCCAGCCTGATTTATTATTGATTTAATTCCATTTTTGATCAGCTGGTAACTGATAGGCTGGGCTCCAGTAGCTTGCTGGTGGAGCTTCTCTAGAATTATATTTAATTCGTTTGCATAATACCACTTTAATCTAGAATGATCCCCATTTCTCCATTGTATTGTTTGCATGTGAAATGTTGTGCAGTCATTTCTTTATCAGTCCAGGAATACAGCAATGACTAACGCAACATGTGATTGCAGATTTTTTTTAGTCCAGCTTTGTCACTAACTATATTTATGTGTCACCATGCAAATAAAACACTGTAATGAAAACATGACATAAATAAATAAGTACCTGTCACATGAGGACTTAGGCCTCTTTCACACTTGCGTTGTCCGGGTCCGGCGTGTACTCCACTTGCCGGAATTACACTCCGGATCCGGAAAAACGCAAGTGTACTGAAAGCATTTGAAGACGGAACCGTCTTCCAAATGCTTTCAGTGTTACTATGGCACCCAGGACGCTATTAAAGTCCTGGTTGCCATAGTAGTAGTGGGGAGCGGGGGAGCGGTATACTTACAGTACGTGCGGCTCCCGGGGCGCTCCAGAATGACGTCAGAGCGCCCCATGCGCATGGGTGACGTGATCCATGTGATCACATGATCCATGCGCTTGGGGCGCCCTGACGTCACTCTGGAGCGCCCGGGGAGCCGCATGGACAGTAAGTATACTGCTCCCCCGCTCCCCGCTACACTTTACCATGGCTGCCAGGACTTTAGCGTCCCGGCAGCCATGGTAACCACTCTGAAAAAGCTAAATGTCGGCTCCGGCAATGCGCCGAAACGACGTTTAGCTTAAGGCCGGATCCGGATCAATGCCTTTCAATGGGCATTGATTCCGGATCCGGCCTTGCGGCAAGTGTTCCAGATTTTTGGCCGGAGCAAAAAGCGCAGCATGCTGCGGTATTTTCTCCGGCCAAAAAACGTTCCGTTCCGGAACTGAAGACATCCTGATGCATCCTGATGCATCCTGAACGGATTTCTCTCCATTCAGAATGCATTAGGATAATCCTGATCAGGATTCTTCCGGCATAGAGCCCCGACGACGGAACTCTATGCCGGAAGACAAGAACGCAAGTGTGAAAGAGCCCTTAGTATTAAATAACTAAATTCAAGACTGTTATTACATTCTGGGTACAACACAAAACAATGCTATGCTATGCTCCATTGCTTCATTATTAGCATTAGCATTAAACTTTATTAGCATTAGTAGTATTAGCATTTACTTTATGTATCACTTGTTTCAAAAGTTTAACTTGAACAATTCTGTGTAAAAGCTACTCATCCTTATTTTCTGAAGCAGGTCATGAAAAACACATTCGCAAATTTCTGCATTACACAAATAATCCACTGATTTGAATGGACCATGTGTGATGCTTGATTTCTTCTGTGATGGCGCTACAGGCAAATGGAACACTTAGGCCTCATTCACACAACCGTGTCCATTTTGTGTAGTGCCGCCACAGGAGGAATGAAGCATCACAAATGGCCCATTCAAATCAGTTGATTATCCGTGTAATGCAGGACTGGACAGGTCCTCTAGAACTCTGTTTCTCAACCTTCCTTATGCATACTTTACGGAGTGCATACCACTGCATGCTGTGCTATTGTTCCCATCAAAAACAGAACCTTTGATAATGGATAACTTATTTTGGGGTACTTGGTTGGAGATTCTTGTAACTAGAGGGTACCTAGTTGAAAAGGTTGAGAAATACTGCTATAGAACAAAAGATGATTTTCTAACAGCTATCCACTGCTTTGATAATGATCAAATCCCTTTTAATCCCCACACTGATCATCTCCAATGCTATCTGTTCAGGCAGAAAAGGACAACGCTGTTTTGAAGAACCTGTGTTCAGGCTGTGTGGGAGGTCACTATGTAGGCTACAATAAAGCTAGAGCTGATAATCTAAGCTTTAAAACAAGGTGAGGATGATGATGCTAACTGCCAGAAAGCCTGAGTAGTGAAAATGAGTCCCAGTGAGAACTGCTTAAACCTTATTGCAGCTTAGATTGTCAGCTTTAAAACAAGACCATGATCACAGGGAATGCAGGAAAGACATAGCTCCTGTCACGAGGGTGTCAAGAGCCACGTCTGACTCAGTTATACCCGGGGTCAGGAAGTCGCAGCGGGTGGCTGCGCGCTCTATGTCTAAAGACAGTGCTGTTTCTTAATGGTAGCTTTCTGGGTTGGCCTTGCAATCCTTTTTGGCTCACTCAGGGATCCGTAGCTTCTCCTCCTCAGCTGTTTCTTGTCCAGCAATCCCAACCTCCTTATATTCCCATCTCTCACTCTGGTTGCCAGATATAGAGCTTCCTGCCTGGACTTCTATACTGACCCACTGGAGCGGTGTAGCTGTGATTCCTGGTTGTTGTTCCAGAGCGTTACCCTCCGGATCCCTGTTGGGCTTTTGTTGTCCGCTGTTGTCGCCCACCTGGGATTATATGTTTGTCTGTATTGTCTGTCCTCTCCTTGGTGTTTCCCTTTAGTGTTAGTGGTGCGGACTAGTGTTCCCACCGCCCTATTCACTACGTAGGGCTCATCTCAGGGAAAGCCAGGGTTTAGGCACGTGAACGGCGTTTGGGTGAGAAACCCGTCTAGGGACGTCAGGGCAGTCAGGTGCCCGCCTCAAGGTGAGTTAGGGGTCACCACCTTTCCCTCTCCCTTGGACAGGGCCTTCCCATTTCCCTCCCTTTGCATCACGTATGTGATCGGCACCCCGGTCATGACAGCTCCTCCTTTCCCTATGTCACTGTACATGAACCCAGGGGGAGAATAACATGGATTTCTGTGCATGCTCTCAATCACCCTCCCATCAATCAGACAGCATGATTGCTCTCTGATTATAACATATGGGGGTCTTTTTTTCCAGAAAAGGAGTGGGAAGATGAATGTCTAATTATATACAGTACAGACCAAAAGTTTGGACACACCTTCTCATTCAAAGAGTTTTCTTTATTTTCATGACTATGAAAATTGTAGATTCACACTGAAGGCATCAAAACTATGAATTAACACATGTGGAATTATATACATAACAAACAAGTGTGAAACAACTGAAAATATGTCATATTCTAGGTTCTTCAAAGTAGCCACCTTTTGCTTTGATTACTGCTTTGCACACTCTTGGCATTCTCTTGATGAGCTTCAAGAGGTAGTCCCCTGAAATGGTTTTCACTTCACAGGTGTGCCCTGTCAGATTTAATAAGTGGGATTTCTTGCCTTATAAATGGGGTTGGGACCATCAGTTGCGTTGAGGAGAAGTCAGGTGGATACACAGCTGATAGTCCTACTGAATAGACTGTTAGAATTTGTATTATGGCAAGAAAAAAGCAGCTAAGTAAAGAAAAATGAGTGACCATCATTACTTTAAGAAATGAAGGTCAGTCATTCAGCAGAAAAATTGGGAAAACTTTGAAAGTAAGGGCTATTTGACCATGAAGGAGAGTGATGGGGTGCTGCGCCAGATGACCTGGCCTCCACAGTCACCGGACTTGAACCCAATCGAGATGGTTTGGGGTGAGCTGGACCGCAGAGTGAAGGCAAAAGGGCCAACAAGTGCTAAGCATCTCTGGGAACTCCTTCAAGACTGTTGGAAGACCATTTCAGGGGACTACCTCTTGAAGCTCATCAAGAGAATGCCAAGAGTGTGCAAAGCAGTAATCAAAGCAAAAGGTGGCTACTTTGAAGAACCTAGAATATGACATATTTTCTGTTGTTTCACACTTGTTTGTTATGTATATAATTCCACATGTGTTAATTCATAGTTTTGATGCCTTCATAGTCATGAAAATAAAGAAAACTCTTTGAATGAGAAGGTGTGTCCAAACTTTTGGTCTGTACTGTATATATATATATATATATATATATATATATATTATTATTATTATTATTATTATTATTATTATTTTATTTTAATTTTAAGCAAGAATGCTGCAAAACTCAAAGACTGAAGAAACCATTGCTGTCAAACAACAACCATGTTAAGCTTTGTCCCCTTTTACCTGTGAAAACTTGACTGGTATGTTTTGTTGGAAAATATTGCAACCCTATATACACTGCATCCGTAATTATCAGTACCATGAAAATTACAGAATTGTCCTTTTGTCTACTCAAATAGACAAATGTAAAGACAAACTTCAATTTATCCCCTGTTGTTAAGACCTATGTCTATTGTAATTCAAAAAGAAGCAGTAATCTGAATTTCAATTTACTATGCTTTAATAGATTATCTGACCAACTGCTGCTACTTTCTAAAATGTTATAGTTATGCACCTCTTGTCCTTCTGCATCAAGTCACTTTCAATGTTATCACCTCTTTTGCATTTGCTTATTGAGAATGACAATGTTTTTTTTCTGTTAACCAGTCATCTTTCCCTTGTTCAGTATTAACAGTTTAGTATTTTTTTCTTCAGATGGTTATGAAGCTTTATATAATACAAGTTGAAAATGGTTAAAAAATCTGTGTCTTAGTCAAATTTATATTCTATTGTTGTATTGTTGTATTGTTCATTGTTGTTAAAGGGGTTGACCATGGGTAGCCATCTCACCAAATACTATACAGTGTAAAAAAATTTAGACAAAGGTGTCTGTAATAAATATAAATCTGTGGAATAATATATTTCAGAAGCTGGTGACAGCAATAGCACTTGATGGCTTCACAAAGGCTTGAATGGTTTGTTAGAACATAATAATGTCAATTCTTATGGAAATGTGTAAAATTTTTGTTTGATTTTTGATGTGGGCTGATTACCTTTCAGGATCAGGAGGGTAATTTTTACAATTTAGAACAGATAGTCTCATGTATTATGTTTTTTTTATTCATTATTTCTTTGCTTTGACTTACAGTGGTTGTCTGGTTTCCCATATTGATGATCATTTCTCTGGAAAGGTCATCATTATCACATCAGAGAGGGTCTGACCTCCATTAGAGAGTATTCCAACCGATCAGCTGTGAAGAGAAAGCATGAATAGGACAGAGCGGTTGTAATTACACTGCACGCCCATGTCAACGTCAACAGTGCACAGGTAAAAAGTGAAGAGAATGCAGCACTCATACTCGCACCGATCTAATTATCCTGAGGATAGGTCATCAATATGGGAAACCAGACAACCCCTTTAATATGGTAAAATAAAGTTGTAAAAAATATTAACCCTCATCCATTCCCTTCATTCATATCTTCTCCTCTCCCCTGAACTTGAAGGGCATATGTAAATTTTTGACCATTCTGTGTAACTTAGTAAGATAATACATAATCCACCATTGACCAGAGGTATTGGTCACATCTTAGCTCATCCCCTTCCCTACACAATGACCTCTACATAATGTAGCTCACAGATTAACAACACTCTCCCATATAAATCAATGAATCATCTCCAGATTACAGGTTCCAATGGACTATGTGGCTGCTGTAAAACTATGTTGCAGCATTTCAAATCCCGCTCCTGTCTTCATTCGGCGCAGGCGCACTGAGAGGAGGACGCTCGCCTCCTCAGCACTCCCTCAGTGCGCCTGCGCCGATGACATCACCGAAAGAGAAGACGTCATCGGCGCAGGCGCACTGAGGGAGTGCTGAGGAGGCGAGCGTCCTCCTCTCAATGTGCCTGCGCCGAATGAAGACAGGCGCGGGATTTGAAATGATGACAGGGCCAGCCGGAGGAGGAGAGCGATCCCTGGCCCTGTCAATCAACTGGAGGAGGGGGCGGTTTTTTGCGGCGGCTACCAGCAAGTAGACGCCCTACTTGCTAGTAGTGAAGTCATTTGCTTATTTTAAAAGATCGATTTTTACTGAAACAAAGCCACAGAACAAGGTAACAGCCCTATATAGGGAATAGTCGTCCAATAAGGATTTTAATATGCCAAAAAATGAAAAATGAGTTTTGGATGTGACAGAAGCCCTTTAACATGGCAAACATTTCACATGGCCTTGATAATCTTGTGCATGAGCTGTTACTACAAGTATCGTCACATGCCCAGATGATATGCCTACAAATCTGCATCAACAAATTTGCATGTAACACAAAACAAATTTTAGTGGCATGTGCACAATCGCTAATTAGTTTTTTTAGGTGTATCATCTGCGCATGAGCCAATACTAGTAGTAACTGAGCACGAGCAATATCATGAAGGCTGCACAAGATGTCACAAATAAAAATCTACAATCCTGACATTAAAACAATAGAATTGGGGATTTGGTTTTAGCATTTAGTATTTGGTTTTAGCTATTAAATATAAAAAACATGAAACATTCCCTATAAAACATGTTTTTAACCCCAAAAAATTCACAATGTATCCTGGTACTGGAATCAGCAAGGACAGCTATTAAACAAGCCTTGATTTTCAGGACAAGCCATCACAAACCAATTAACTTTCTACTTACAGAAAATATATCCAATATAATCTCTGTTTTCATCTGATAATTATGAAAAAACTGCAGAACTAAGAAGACTTTTCCGTTAAAATGTTGCTATTAAAATGCATTAAATACAAAGGAGAAATATTGTTTAAGCTTTTCTGTATTACATAACTGTTTACAAGCAAATAATGGTGCCTTTTATAAAAAGTAAATCTGAAAAGTTATGTGATGCTTATAAAATGACACGAGAGAGTAGCATTTTATGGTATCTTGTATGGTGCCTGTAGGGAATGCTAATAAGTGTTAAAAGATCCCACTAAGGGGGCAAAGCCTGACCGCACAGCAAGACAGCTGCTTGTCACTGAGCTCCCATTGCAGAGAACCTGAATCTCCAGTTTCAGCAGTTCAAAGTGCCATACTATGGTGAAGTTGGTTAAAGAATGTCCCAGAGACCCAGTGGACACTCATAAAGCCAAGTGTAGCCAATCCAACATGGATAAATTCTTGAAGAGAACACCTGACCATGCTCTCAAAATTGCTCTAGGCCTGCCACAACTGGAGCCAGATGCAACAGAAGATTCTGACTTAGACAGCTTACCTAACTTGGTGGCTGCTGTGAGCCTGAACAGGACATTTATTAAGTGTACAATTCAGCAGGCCATGGACATGGTGATGAAGGAGTTGACCACCATTGAAATGGAGTTGCCTCAGGTTGTGCATAAGGTAGAGACATTAGAGACAAACCAGGCCTCCATTATCACTGTCGACAAGGTGGCGGGCCAGAACTTAGTGGTGCAGATGGATACATTAAACACAAGCTATGCTCTTGATCACATTTTTGGAGACTTATTGGGTGATGAATTGGCTTTCACAATTATCATTTAGAACGTTCATCGATCCCTGAGACTCTTGCAGAAACAGGAACAACCTCTGCATGACATTATTTGTGGATTCTTAAGCCACAGGGACACCACGGCCATTTTGGGTGAAATGACAGAGGGAAAAGACAATCTGTTTGACAATTTTAAAATCCTTTTATATCAGGATTTAGACTCTTCTACACTAAGCAAATGTAGAATGGTTTGTCTGCTAACAGAGAATTTGCAGAGCAACAAAATAATGTTTAAATGTCTCTTCCCATTTGGCCTTACTTTTTCCATCAATGGCAAGAGATGCACCATCCAGTCTCCTTCCCGACTTCAAAAGGCCTGGCAGACTCTCAACAATCAAACCCTGGATGTACCATCATGGCTGATAACACCTTTGCATACCCATCTGCTGTCTATCCCCCACATGGAACTATGGTCCACCATCAGCTAAATAAAATCTCCTAAAGCTATCACCAAAAATCCGGAAAGGCATTTGATGAATTGGAGTTTTATGGAAAAGACTCTGCTTAAATTCGGTTTTCCCACCAAATTCATTGTTCCTATCATATCCTTATATCATAACCCCAGTCCTAGAATCACATGGAACGTTACCAGGCAGGATTGTCATCTGTCGCTGTCCCTTTATTATTATTATTATGATGGAGACTCCCTTGTAGGACATAAGAGAACACCTATGCATCTCTGGTCTTCAGATATATAAGACCACCCGCTTTTTCAAATGGCCTTCTAATGTTGATTACCAATCATGCAAAGGCTTTCCCTCATATCTTAGAATTATTTGTAAAGTTTGGGTGTGTGTCAAAAATACTAAATATCCCTTCATCCCTGACACTTGCTATGCTTATCCACTTGTTATAACACCTGATTTACAGGAGATCCCGCCTATTTGGCACTTATGTGATGCCCTCACTGCTCCAAAAATGATTTTTCCTTCTTTAGTTCCATTTACTAGTCCTCGCCTTAACATAATTTAGCGATATATAGCAGAAGACAAAAGGCGCTCATAGGGTTAATACGTCACAGGCACTTGTTCCTCACCGAGGATGTAATCTGCTCACCTGTTTGAGTTGTGCTAAACTGAGCACAACTCCAGTGAAGGCAAAAAATAAGGAAATCAGTAGGTTGGTGCAGCCTAGACTGTCAGGAACACTGGGGGCAGAAGCCAATCCGCCGGTGGGGTACGATAAGACTGTGGATACTGGCAAGACTGTTGTGGTCGAGCTGATGATTGACAGTGAATGGCGCAGTACACAACCAGACGTGAATATATGATGATTGTGGTTTTATTTTAGATTCAAGACAACGCTTTTCGGAGTACAGAGGACCCCTTTATCAAGTCTGTATCAGAGATGTAACTGTGTGTATGGCGCAAACGCCAGTGGATGCAGTCGCTAGGAAGCGCGACCTGGCTCTGCTGCAAAGACACGTGCAGCGTTCCGGCTCATAAGCAGGTTTCAACGGATGTGTTCCGTGTGCGTTCCGTATTTTTTGCGGACCCATTGACTTGAATGGGGCCTCGGACCTTGATTTGCAGACAATAATAGGACATGTACTACTTTTTTGCAGAACGGAAATATGGAAATACGGAAACAGAATGTACACTGAGTACCTTCTGTTGTTTTTGCAGACCCATTGAAGTGAATGGTTCCGTATACGGTCCGCCAAAAAATCGGAACAGAAGCAGAAAGAAAATATGTTCGTGTGCATGAGCCCTAAGACTGAGCTGACCCAAGAGGTGGTGCTCCTTTGAGTGTTCAAACAGCAATGGTGCCAATCAAAACATGACCTGGCTACCCACTTAATTCAGGCTGCTAAGCTTCTTTTACCTCCTAAATGGTTGAAGTCATCACCCCAGATTGCTATGTAGTATGAAAAAGTGGACCAGATGTTTAGACTTGAAGAGTTGGGTAGTTGGGAACTGAGATCCCATTCTAGTTTCCTCAAATTGTGGTGCCCCTGGTTTCCCTTCAGACAGTCAATGGGCTCTGAGAGTTACTGCCTTTCGCTATTTTTGTTGGCCTCAAACTATCTCAGTTACATTTTACCTTGGAACATAACCTCAATAACTCACATAGACAGTTTGTGTGCCTCTACCAGTGTCTAAAGCCCAGGGATACTATTGTTACTGTTATTATTTATGCATTTCTGTGTGTATTTTCCCCCCTTTTTCTACCCTCCACCTCCTTCCCCTCCCTCCCCCTAGCCACTTCCCCTTGTCCCATCCCCCACTCCCACCTTTATAGGCTTCTACCCGTGAAGGCCTCGTGATAAACCCTTGTGTTGGAATAAATGCTTGGTGGGTCTCTGTAGAATGGCTCTCTTCTTGTATTCTTTCATTGGTTATAGATGATTCTTCTGAGACCTCTGCACTTTTCCTGTTTTGTTCAACAATAAAAAAGAATTATGAAAAAAAAAAAAAAGCTCCCACTAAAGCCTAAGTAACAAAATTTTTAGGCCTACAATCCTGGTGAAAAGGAAAATTAGGTGGGACATTGTGAAGACTGTAATGTTTGCTTTCAGCCAATCAGGACTGTAAAGCTTTAGTTTGGGCCACAAACCTTGGGGAATAAGGAAATCCCTTGATATTAAACTGCTATATGGCTGATAGTTATGAATATTAATAATTAATATTAATAACCACCACCTGTAGCCTAGGGCCACTAGGGCTAAACAAAATGTCCGCTGTCCTATTAGTACACACAAAACCTGTCCTAATCACAAAGCAGGACAAGTTACTTCACAACACTGAGGTAAAGAGCTGCCTCATCTTCCTCTTTGCTCTACCTGTCAGGAATTATGATCCTGAATACAGATGATAAGATCTTTAGCTGAATCTTTGTAGGAATGGAGCTCATGAGGAGACATGAAGTACAGAGAGGAGGGAGGGGATGTGGCTGATGAGCAGCAGCTCTTGTATGCAGTCTACATTACAACAGCCCCACATTACCACAGTCTGTCCTGTCCATCCTTTCGGTACTTCATGTCTCCTCATGAACTCCATTCCCACAAATATTCAGCTAAATATCATATTAAAATGTATTCAGGATCATAACCCCTGATAACTAGAGCAGAGAGGAGGATGAGGCAGCTTTTTACTTCAGTGTTCTGAAGTAACTTGTCCTCCTGTGTGATCAGGACAGGTTTTGTGTGTACTAATTGGACAGCGGCCATTTTGTTTCTCCTAATCATTGCTCCCTAGACAAAAGAAGCCATTATAACTAATGAAAGGTATTTGGTAATATATTTATAATAAAGTAATATTTACAGATTTTCTTTTTCTTAATTCCCGGAGAACCCCTTTAAAATGTTTATTACTTCACCAATACAAGTGCAAAAAAGGGGGTCAGTCAGCACATCCTAATGCGCAGATGCACGCTGCCATGGCTAGAAACACGAGGAAAAAAACACAATGCAACAGCACTTTGCAAACACAAAAAAAGTACAGTAATGCCATAGTTATAGAAAATATACTGGTGCTAATGCTACGCTTATTTTGTAAATTTGATATTCTTGGCAAATACATTTTGTGCAAAATTATTTGGGCCCGTCTGCCAAGCGTCAAGGCGAAGATGGGAACCTAACACTAAATCCTATTAAAGAAAATATGACTGGCTCTCAACTATTTACTTACGTTTTTATTCAACAATATACAATTAATATACATATAAAATTAATAGACGTATTTCAATTTAAAATGAAACTTAATGTATGTTCTAGTTCATATACCAAAAGCGCTTTCGGCTGACAATCTCAACATAAATAAAATGACCCAGATCCCTCATGCGGAGCTCTCGCATGAAAATAAAATTCAATATTAAAAAAGGTAAAAATAATAGGCTGGAACGTGTTCGGACATATGATTGGACAGCGTATTCTGTTGTAGACAATAGTAGATCTTGTGCCTGTTGATACAATAGATACCTTAGCTGCAACTAGCCAATCAGGACCTCTGCGTTATTTGCAGCAATATCTGTATTAGGCGTTTATTTTAGCAGCAAAGTTCGTGTTTGCCCCATGTTTTAAATATGCACTGTCCTTGTTTTGTTTGTAATTGGCACTCCTTTATAATGTTCGGTTCACATAAACTGTGTTGGCAGCTATTAAAGTGTGCACACGTTTTACTGTTATGCTGCTATATTCATATTACAACCAAACAGGTTTGTATTACTCACGGCTGTGATTCATCTACTATAGTTGTAGCTTATGTGGTCAGCTGTCGGCCTCGCCTTCCCATCTAGATTTGCGCTGCTTCCAGCTTAGTCCGCAGTAAGTTCAACGCTGCTCCAAGTCCCCTTACATAAACTGAGAAGTTTACCAATACTCCAGGTATTGATCAATCGTGATCATAATAGCTTCCTTATAGATCGCTGTCCACACTGTCCTTATGTCAGCCTGCACCAGACGCATTTCGAAACGGCTATGTTCCTTCCTCAGTGGTGTGATATCAAATGAATATAAATCTGTGGGATCTCATGATGAGTTCTTTTAAACCCTTTTGCATAGGGTCAAATCCAATAGCTGGACTAGATCATTCTATACATGTTAGTATACATTTAACTGTAGTGCATTTAAATCAGATTTTTTTCTCTCCCGCATGGTCTGCGCAATAAATCAGATCATATATTATTTGACGGTTTGTATACATTTATGCATTTTGATAATTACGTCACAAAGCTGTATGCCATATCTTTAGTTTACTTTCACACTGGCATTTTGGCTTTCCGTTTGTGAGATCCGTTGAGGGCTCTCACAAGTGGTCCAAAATGGATCAGTTTGCATTCTAATGCATTCTGAATGGAAAAGGATCTGCTCAGAATGCATCAGTTTGCATCCGTTCAGTCTCCATTCCGCTTTGGAGACGGACACCAGCGTTTTGGTGTCCGTCTGATGAAACTGAGCCAAAGAGAAAACGGATCCGTCCCCATTCACTTACATTGTGTGCCAGGACGGATCCGTCTTGGCTATGTTAAAGATAATACGAACGGATCCGTTCTAAACGGAGGCAGTTGTATTTTCTGAAATTTCCATGACGGATCCGCACAAAATGCGAGTGTAGAAGTAGCCTTAGGCCTCTTTCACACGGCCGTTTTTTTTTTCCCGTTTACTGGCCGTTTTTTGCGGTCCGTATACGGTCTGTATACGGAACCATTGATTTCAATGGGTCCGCAAAAAAAACGGAATGTACTCCGTATGCATTCCGTTTCCGTTTTTCCGTTTTTCCGTTCCGTTTTAACATAGAACATGTCCTATATTTGGCCGCAAATCACGTTCCGTGGCTCCATTAAAGTCTATGGGTCCGCAAAAAAACGGAATGCATACGGAAGTGCATCCGTATGTCTTCCGTATCCGTTCCGTTTTTTGCGGATCCATCTATTGAAAATGTTATGCCCAGCCCATTTTTTTCTATGAAATTACTGTATACTGTATTTGCCATACGGAAACACGGAACGGAAAAACGGAACGGAAACGGAAACACAACGGAAACAAAAAACGGAACAACGGATCCGTTTAAAACGGACCGCAAAACACTGAAAAAGACATACGGTCGTGTGCAATAGGCCTTAACCTTGCACACTCCTCAGACATAATTATCAACACTCCCGTCCACCTGTGCGGGTTTCTCAAGCATGTGTTCACACATCACAATGTCTCTGCTACTTTAATCGTGTCTACATAGTGTGCCTTATGTTAATAGCCACCTCTCATGCTCTTTATGAAGTAATGCAAAGCCGCACCTTGGTGCAGCCTCGCACATCTACACACACAATAATATTTTACCTATTTGTATAATTCACATCGTGCATTTTGTATAAAAACAGCCACCAACCTAATTTATTAACTAAATATAGTGATCATGATTCAAGGATATGTGTTTAATGATAGTGTATTGTAGTGACAGCTCTAGTTCAACACTTAAAGTTGTCCGGCCGTCTATTCTTACAGCAATACTATTCACAGGCAGCGTTTCATTGCTGCTTGTTTCTCTCTAGCTATATGGTCATTAAAGGGAACCTGTCACCGAGATTTTGTGTATAGAGCTGAGGAAATGGGTTGCTAGATGGCCGCTAGCACATCCGCAATACCCAGTCCCCATAGCTCTGTGTGCTTTTATTGTGTAAAAACAATGATTTGATACATATGCAAATTAACTTGAGATGAGTCCTGTACGTTAGATTCAGGGACAGGACTCATCTCAGGTTAATTTGCATATGTATCAAATCGTTTTTTTTACACAATAAAAGCACACAGAGCTATGGGGACTGGGTATTGCGGATGTGCTAGCGACATCTAGCAGCCCATGTCCTCAGCTCTATACACAAAATCCCGGTGACTGGTTCCCTTTAATTGATTAAATCTTATCTGTGGATTTGTATACAAAGTAGATGGGCAATCAGCAGTCAGAGTCACATAGAAATCTAAAAGTGCAACTTATTATTAATGAAATAAATACATTAGGAAAAAATGTTAAACTAAGGCATTGGATAAATACATTAAATGAAAATGTAACAAAGCTAAGAACAAATGACCTGATAAATCGCCTTAGGAACGCAGTTGAGGGATACAAGTCCCCCACAGATGATGAAGTAGAAAGATAAAATCAGATAATAAAAACAATTAGTAACCAAAAATCTAATAACCATAAATGGATGGCTAGTAATATAACCAGTACTAAAACGCCAGCAATTTGTATATCATATGGGGTGGTCACATAAAAAACTTGAGGATATATGCAGACAGTCCCATGTGTAGGGCACTTCGATATTTACTATTTCATAGAGTATATGATATTTAGCTTGTTCGTGGCGTCCCACGTTAGAGGCTTATTGCGACTATCATCAACAACAAACAGCGGGACAAACAGCGGAGAGTATGTACTTATCTCTTCAGATGCAGTCTCTCAGTCAGCCGTCCACCAGTAGCCTCTGCAGAAGTGACTGTACGCTGCAAATTATGGTAAGTGCGTGTTTGGCGTCCCAAATGTCTCGGACTTCAGTTTGGAGCTATGCGGATTGTGCAGCCCAGACAACTTGAATTCGGAGTCACACGTGCTAATAGGATCCTTTCGGGTACAGCAAACACCATTTACCTCTTCCTCAATCCTGCGGGTATTATCTCCAAAGTGTGTTTTTTTTGGGTACTTCTGTGAAGTGCTTCACCTTTCTTTGGAAGTATAGTTATAGGTCATGTATCAGCATGATTGTCCATAGCATCCAAATTATTCATTGCTATGCAAGTATCTGGAAAAACACCAAACGCGTTTCGGAGTATTGCTTTAGGACTGGTTATATTACTAGCCATCTGTTACATCAGAAGAGCAAGTGCCATGGTTGTGTGTCATGAACTGTGCAGAAATCCTATCATCTCTTCCCCTATGCAGAATGAGGGCTGTAACTGTGTCCACCATCCCCTGCGGAGACTCTGCCCGGAAATAACAGATTAACACAGATTTAGGGTCCATTCACACGTCCGTAATTTGGGTCTGCATTCGTTATGCAATTTGCGGACCCATTCACTTTCAATGGGGCTGGAACGGATGCAAATCCACATTTCCTGGATCCGCATTTTCGGGATCCGCATCCGTTTTTTCGGGATCCGTTTTTTCGGGATACGCAATTTCGTTCCTGAAAAAAATAGAACATGTCCTATTCTTGTCCGCAATTCCGGACCAGAAAAGGCATTTTCTATTATAGTGTCTGTGATGTGCGGTCCGCAAATTGCGGATCGCACATTGCAGGTGTCTGTGATTTGCGGATCCGCAAAACACTTACGGACGTGTGAATGGACCCTAATAGCTGTACTTAAGGTTGTTTACCTGTAAAGCCTTATAAGGGCAATGGAATGTGATAATGTCATGTGACCTGCCATGAGAGAGGGGGGATTTGAAACTGTTGTTATCCCTCACATCTTGGGGAGGGGGATATGAAAACTGTTGTTTTACCTCAATAAATCAGTTTATGTTCTGAGTTCACATGAACCAGAGGTGTGTGGTGTCTTCTCTGAGGAAAAGGGGACATTAGGATCGCATGGTTCTGGATGTCCGAATGGCATGATCTTGGGACAGTACAGAGCTACTCATTTGGGTTATAAGAGCCCCGTTACACCATCTATTTATGGTTATTAGATTTTTGGTTACTAATTGTTTTTATTATCTGATTTTATCTTTCTACTTCATCTGTGGGGGACTTGTATCCCTCAGCTGTGTTCCCAAGGCGATTTATTGGGTCATTTTGTTCTTAACTTTGTTACATTTTTATTTAATGTATTTATTTAATGCCGTAGTTTAACATTTTTTCCTAATGTATTTATTTAATTAATAATGAAATGCACTTTTAGATTTCTATGTGACTCTGACTGCTGATTGCCCATCTACTTTGTATACAAATCCTCTATATTTCTTTATTGATTTGGGTGCATCAACCCTAGTTGGAGCACCTAGTCATCCTTATAACAGGGTGAGCCGTCCCATACACACATTATTTATATCAAGTTTATTTGCACCTATTTGGGACCGAGCTCCCCAATTCTAGGGATGGACATTTGGAGTCACATGGAAAATAAAAGATTGAAAGTTGAAACCTATGTATTTGACCAAGGAGTTGTATGTGAAGATAGAACATCCACAAGAGAACAGTTAATGTCAGAAGTATTCAGAGACATATGGAAAATAAGATCATTAAAGCAATACATTGAACACAATAAAATACCTAAGGGTCTTCTGTTGTCCAAAACCCCAGCACAGGATCTGTGCAGCATGGAGTTTAAAAAAGAATGGGACTCTCTGTTAATTTCTCAGTCAGCTACATTGATACAGCTGATCATTAAAAGAAGAACTCAAATGGAAGAAATTACTGAGAAAATGAAGACAATGAGAGATTCAGTTGAAAAACTCCCTAAAATGAGTTCAACCTTGCGGCAGCAACATTTGTGCAGAGGTCTGGACAAAACAGAACAAGAGATAATAAGTAAAAAAAAACATTAAAATAGTCCACAATTAGAGCAAAAGAAAGAAAACAAAAACCCATGTCATATACAAATAGACACTAGACAAGAGAGAGATAGTCACAATACCCAAAATAAATATACTATACATATGAATAACAGATATGAAGCACTTACTCACAACCATTTTTTTGACAAAACTCCACCTCATCATAAATCAGATACAGATCACCCGAACACTGCCCTTACCAGATATCACCGCCGACACATACGTACAATTTGAGAAACAGACCTTATCACCAAGAACAAGATTACAAAACTCACCAAACCAGGGGGCTTTATGCACGGGACCAACGTCACTCTGTCTCACCCAAATACACATGAGAGAGCACAGCAATCCGAACACTATCAGGTTCCAAAAAGATAATACGAAGAATCCAGAGGAAAAAGGGCAGAATACAACAATCACAAATAGATATTAAGTAAATTTAAGCTCCGTTACCCTTACCACAGCACAGGTAAAATTACTCAATAAGGGATTTGCCCCCACAACGCAGTTAAACAAATTTGACACATATGTGGGAATTGAGAAGTTAATTCGAAAATTGTGCCTATATAAATATTATCTGAAAAACCCTGTGTTACCAATCATTGGAAAAGAACATTTAGATGAATCAATTAAACATACAGATTTAAAACAAAGGTCAAAAAAAATTCCCAGACAAGAGATCACTGTAGAAACTGATTTGAGAAAAATAACAGATAGACCAATCAGAAGAAACAACCTAACTACACAGGAGATACAAGCAATTAAACCGTTACAAACCAAGAATAATTTGACTATACGACCAGCAGACAAAGAGGGAGCTATTGTCCTGTGGGAGACCGAAAAATATAATGCAGAATGTTTAAAACAGCTGACAGATACGACAACATATACCAAATTGAGAAAAGACCTGACGGAAGAATTCAACGAATTACTAATTGAATATTGCAGGGAAGGTTTAGAACAGCATATATTAACAGAACAAGAATACCATTATATTTTGGGCACCCAGCGGAGACTACCAGTCTTCTATTGTCTGCCGAAAATTCACAAGAATCTGACAGAACCTCCTGGCCGTCCCATCATTTCAGGTATTAAATCTCTCCCAATATATTGATAAACTAATGCAGCCAGTAGTGAAAAAAAACAAAATCCTACATTAGAGATACAACGCAGATTATCCAAATTTTAGAAAACTTGCAAGTACAACCACAATGGCTAATAGGTACACTGGACGTTCAATCATTGTATACCATTATCGATCATGATCAGGGAATTGGAGCAATGAAGTCTCTACTAGAATCCAGTGGTGATTTCGGAGAGAAACAGATACAATTTTTGATAGATGGGGTGAATTTTATATTAACCCACAACTATTTCTATTTTGAGAGGGAGTATTACCTCTATATTCTCTGTACCGCCATGGGCATTAGGTTTGTCCCCAGCTATGGCAATCTTTTTATGGCATTTTGGGAACAACAACATATTACTCCCAGGCTGGGGGCAGACCTGGTGCTCTGGCAAAGGTACATCAATGATGTGATTTTTATCTGGCAAGGTGGGAAACCAGATCTATTGACATTTCTAGATGAAATTAACATTAATAATTACAACTTGTCCTTCACATCCAATATCAATAACCACTGTACAGAATTTTTGGATTTACAGATTACCATCAATGGAGATCATTACATATGCAACACCTATCAGAAACCTGTTGCGAAGAATAGTTTTATTTTGTTCTCAAGCTGCCATCTCCCTAGTTGGCTGCTAAATATTCCTCTTGGCCAGTTCCGTAGAATAAAGAGGAACTGTACCAATAATGAAAAATTTGAGGAATAAGCCATAAAAATGAGAGAAGAATTTAGGATGAAAAATTACCCAGAAAGAGTATTGGATAATTCCCTACAAAAGGTAAAAGAGATGGACAGAAGTGCTGTTTTTCGCAACCGGTACAGATATCCCTAAGAAAAAACAAGAAGAAACACCCCGTATAATTCTTCCCTACAATGTACAATGTAAAAAGATTGAACACATAATAAATAAACACTGGCACTATATTCAAAAAGATAAAACAATAGGACCACTATTAGATTCACCACAAATTGTAAATACAAGAGCTCCAAATTTGGAACTAAAGATAACCTCTTCCTTTAAACATCCTAGAAAAAATGGTTCATCTATGCACAAGTGTTTAGGCATAAGTGGTTTCTACAGATGCGGAAGATGTATCAACTGCAGGAATACATCATTCCCGAAAAAAACAACTAAAATATATTCAACACAGAATTCTTTCACTTTTGAGATAAAAAACTTTTTAACATGCAATTCTTGTAATGTTATATATATCATTCAGTGTCCATGCTCTAAACAATACATTGGAAGGACCAAAAGATCTTTGAAAACCAGAATAGAAGAACATATTACGAATATTAAAAACGGATTTGAGAAACATTCTCTATCCAGACACTTTAAAATGATACACAATAAAGATCCAAAGGGACTTACCTTTGCTGCATTTGAACAAATAGACCGACATTGGAGGGGTGGCGACCATGTTGCCAGAATGTCAATGGCAGAATCCAGGCAGATCTTTGAATTCGGCAGTCTATTACCAGATGGATGTGGGTGCCTTCCACCAACACGGAACCTCAGTCTAGTTGTTTTTCAACACTGCAGTCCCCCCTTGGTGAAGGGCCCCCACCATAGAGATCCTGGGTTATTGTCGAATACTGGAATGGAGCAAGATATTTTGTTGGTGAATGATAAGACATTTGTGTTTGCACAATTCATATGTATATTATATAAGCATGCAATTATGTTGGATACATGTCCACATTCTATATTGTTGATCCTTGACTTTGTATATGAAAGTTAGGGAGGTTTTGGTGGACATATATTTCATTTACATTTTAAAGTACTTTAATTTTTTTTTTTAACAATTTTAAGAAAGCAACGTTTTGTTGAAAAATAATATATTGACAGTGATCCACTATTTATCTAAATGCTATATAGTAAATAAATGCATGAAGAACTAAAAAAAACGCATTAAAAACGTATCAAAAATGCATAAAAACCGCAACCCCATCCAAATACTTTTTTACATCCAAATCCAGTTCAGTTTTTGTAACTAACCTAAGAAGGAGGGATATAAAGCCAGCAAAGACTCTATGCAAGGATTACCAATGATGGAGTAAAGCAATACTCCGAAACGCGTTTGGTGTTTTTCCAGATACTTGCATAGCAATGAATAATTTGGATGCTATGGACAATCATGCTGATACATGATCCATAGCTATACTTCCAAAGGGCTTCACAGAAATACCCAAAAGACACACATTTTGGAGATCGAGGAAGAGGTAAACAGTGTTTGCTGTACCCGAAAGGATCCTATCAGCATGTGGGACTCCGAATTCAAGTTGTCTGGGCTGCACAATCCGCATAGCACCAAACAGAAGTCCGAGACATTTGGGACGCCAAACACGCACTTACCATAATTTGCAGCGTACAGTCACTTCTGCAGAGGCTACTGGTGGACGGCTGACTGAGAGACTGCATCGGAAGAGATAAGTACATACTCTCCACTGTTTGTCCCGCTGTTTGTTGTTGAGGATATTCGCAATAAGCCTCTAACGTGGGACGCCACGAACAAGCTAAATATCATATACTCTATGAAACAGTAAATATCGAAGTGCCCTACACATGGGACTGTCTGCATATATGCTGGAGTTTTTTATGTGACCACCCCATATGATATACAAATTGCTGGCGTTTTAGTACTGGTTATATTACTAGCCATCCATTTATGGTTATTAGATTTTTGGTTACTAATTGTTTTTATTATCTGATTTTATCTTTCTACTTCATCATCTGTGGGGGACTTGTATCCCTCAGCTGCGTTCCTAAGGCGATTTATTGGGTCATTTGTTCTTAACTTTGTTACATTTTTATTTAATGTATTTATCCAATGCCTTAGTTTAACATTTTTTTCCTAATGTATTTATTTCATTAATAATAAATTGCACTTTTAGATTTCCATGTGACTCTGACTGCTGATTGCCCATCTACTTTGTATACAAACCCTCAATATTTCTTTATTGATTTGGGTGCATCAATCCTAGTTGGAGCACCTAGCCATCCTTATAACAGGATGAGCCGTCCCATACACACCTTATTTAAATCTTATCTGTGCCTGAGTGTAGACATTGTTCTGATTTATATCAGGTAACAACAATAAATATAAATACAAAAACAAATAGAAACAAATAAAAACAAATGTAAATGTATATCACTTAGGCCTCATGCACACGTCTAAGTAACGGCCGTCACACGGCCGTTTTTAGCACCAGTCAAAGTCTATGGGGCTATTCACATGGACGTTCTTTTAACGGCCAGTGAAGAGCGTCCTATTTTTGGCCATTTTCACGGTCAGACAGACCCATTGAAATAAATGGGACAGTTTTTAACGGCCGATTGACAGTAGTGCACCCGTCTAACGGCCGTTAAAAATGGGTACACTTTACCCAGGGGGGGTTAAAAAAAAAAAAACTCACCTCATACACTTGCTCGCGGTGCGGCAGTCTCTTCTCTCTTCATTGAGCAGGACCTGCCAAAGGACCTGTGATATGCGTGCTGACATGACCACGTGGGAGCGCGCAGTGACGTCATCGCGCACCTTTGACAGGTCCAGTTCAGTGAAGAGAAAAGAGACTCCTGCGGTGCGAGCAAGTGGATAAGGTGAGTTTTTTCTTTTGTAAAATCAACAAAAAAACAAAACTGGTGGGCCATTATTGGGGCATTATTTAAACCATGCGGGAATTATTTAAGATGGGGCTCTACATTGGGGGCATTATTAAAGCTGGGGACATTAAAAAAAAATCCTAAAAATCCTACACTATGGGGGACAATATTTAAGATGGTAGACTACATTGGGGCATTATTAAAGCTGGGGGCGGTAAAAAAAAAAATCATACACTATGGGGGACATTATTTTACCAGGGGGCCTACATAGGGGACATTATTAAAGCTGGGGACAGTAAAAAAAAAAATATTTACACCTTGGAAGACATTATTTTAGCTGGGGCCAAAATAGGGGGCATTATTAAAGCTGGGGTCAGCAACAAAAAAAAATCCTACACTATGGAGGACATTCTTTTAGCTGGGGGCCTACATGGGGGTATTATTAAAGCTGGGGGCACTATAAAAAAATGATTTACACCTTGGAAGACATTATTTTAGCTGGGGCCAAAATAGGGGGCATTATTAAAGCTGGGGTCAGCAACAAAAAAAAATCCTACTCTATGGGAGACATTATTTTAGCTGGGGGCCTACCATCCTGTGGGTGTTCTCAGAAGGGTGGTCTAGAAATAACTGCAAATAAAATTCATTCATTTTTAACGGACATGAAAAACTGATGCAAAACCGACATTAAAAACGGACACACGGCCAGAAAATGGATGCACACTCTGATGCAAAATGGCCATGAAAAACTGACAGTGTGTCTGTTTTTAATGGACGTGTGCATGTAGCCTAAATAACTCTATATTCAATAGTTGCTGGATGATATGGGGTGAGGGGGAAGACACAGGGGGCATCGGCTCCCAACCCCTATAAGAACCCAAAAACTTCCAGCTCAGTGTTTAAACCTTTTGGCATCAAAGATCCAAACTCGTATATTTTCTTGGCTTCATATCTCGACATTTGGGCAATAAAATCAGCTCCCCTCCAATCTGGTGGAACTGTCTCAAGTGCTGCAAATCTCCAACCTCGTGGGCTTCTGTCATGGCATACTTTGAAATGGTCAGATAACGTATGGTTTTCATACCCTTTTTTGATGTTGTTAATATGTTCTGCAATTCGTGTTTTTAGGGCTCTCTTAGTTCGCCCAATATACTGCTTCCTACACGGACACTCAACCAAATAGATGACTGACCTGCTATTACATGTGAGTAATTCTTTTATTTCCCATTGAAAACTGTTAACTGTTGATTTAATTATGCTAGTTTTCCTTGAGAAACTTGGGTGCTTTAGTATTAAACTATTGGAGGCTGATCAGGGATTATAGGTCCCAATATTTTGTCTTCTTTTAATAAATGCCAATGCTTATGTACGATCCTTGATATTCTTTTATGTTCTACATTAAACAGCAGATCCAGTTTAAAACAATCTGCCACGGTTTGTACAGCATTTGTAGGTTTTGGTTCAAAGAAGAGGGCTCTATCTAGTTATTTTATTTCACTAAGGGATTTTTCTAATGTCTTTAATGGATATTGTTTTTCCAAAAATTTAGCTTTCAGTTGTTCTGCCTCTATCTTGGACTGGTCTGTTGGAGTACAATTTCTCTTTAAGCGCCGAAACTGACTTTTCGGAACATTGAGCAGACTTCTTGGTCGATGGTAGCTCGTGTGGAGAATAAAACTGTACTTAGCCACATCCTTTTGATACGTGCTACAAATGAATTTGTCTGCTTGAATTTCTATTTTAAAGGCCTAAAAATTCAACTATTTTATTGTTAATATTGGGTGTGAATTTCGAATTGTACTGATTATCATTAATCAAATTGACAAATTCATTCAATGCCTGATGTGTACCTCCCCATATTAAAAACAAATCATCTGTATATCTTCGCCAGAGCACCAGGTCTGTCCCCAGTCTGGGAGTGATGGTTTCTTGTTCCCACGCCGCCATAAAAAGATTAGTGTAACAGGCGGTGAACCTGGTGGTCCCTGCAAAAAATAACCAGCATTAAAATTAAAATTAAAATAATTGTGTTGAAGTACGAAATTTATCCAATCCAATATAAATTGTATTTGCTCCTCACTGAGTTTTCTTTCCTCTTTAAGGACATTGGCTACCGCTTGAATACCTTGTTTGTGATTTATACTTGTGTATAATGCACTTACATCAAGTGTAGCCAAAATACAATGAGGTTGACATGTGTGGTATCTTTTAAATGTGATGGGGTGTTTCCGACATAGGGCTGCAGAAACCTGTCCAAATTTTGGGCCAAGTTTGCTGTGACAGACCTTATGCCGGAAACAATCATTCTGCCTGGGGGATTATGAGGGTCCTTATGTCAAATTCTGATTTATTTAGAATTCCACATTGGTATGCCCTTTCGCAAATTTAAGTTAGTTCTGTATAATAGTCCTCCACTGGATCTTTTTCCAATGGGACATAGGTGTGGGTATCTGCTAACTGTCTCAAACATTCTGTTGTGTATTTTTCCGTGTCCAAAATTATAATAGCCCCACCCTTGTCTGCTGGGCGGATTGTAATTTCCTGGTTTTGTTGCATCTGTTTTATTGTTTTCATTTCAGCATCTATCAAGTTGTTTTTATTTGTTCGTTTGTTGCTAATCTTCCTAATATCCGCCTCAACTGCCCCCCTAAATGCAGCCATCTCATTTCCGATTTCTTGACAGGGATAGAACTTTGACTTAAGTCTAACGTCTACATGATGGTAATTAAATTAGTTTCAATGTTGTTCAGAGTTATGGGATTTAAAAAAAAATTTTTTTTACAGCATCATTTTTTTATGTATTTTTCGATCCCTTTATAGGTGTCAAATTTACTACCCCGCACACTTGGTGCAAATTTAAGGCCTTTACGAAGTAATTTTTTATGTACTCGTGCTCAATATGATTATATTATGTTACAATTTCCCTATCTTGTGACTTGGGCTTCATGTGAATTCCCACTCATCGTGTTCTCTTTTTCGATTGTGTTGTGATAGTTGTGTTGATGTCCCCTATTGTATCAACAGGCACAAGATCTTCTATTGTCTACAACAGAATACGCTGTCCAATCATATGTCCGAACACGTTCCAGCCTATTATATTTAACTTTTTTAATATTGAATATTATTTTCATGCGAGAGCTCCGCATGAGGAATCTGGGTCATTTTATTTAGATTGAGATTGTCAACAGAAAGCGCTTTTGGTATATGAACTAGAACATAAATTAGGTTTCATTTTAAATTAAGATACATCTATTCATTTTATATGTATATTATTTGTATATTGTTGGATAAAAGCGTAAGTAAATAGTTGAGAGACAGTCATATTTTCTTTAATATAGTTATTATCTACAGCTAAAGGGTGAACAGTAGACCGGGATCCACTATAGTTGGTGAGCATCCTCTGATTGGTAACACTAAATCCTACCTGTTATGTGCCATAATGGCCACCATAAAATTCAGGGAGTGCAGGTTCCACATGCATGCTGGGTCTACTCTCGCTGAATTTACAAAATAAGCATAGCATTAGCACCCGAATATTTTCTATAACAATGGCATTATTGTACTTTATTTATGTTTGCACAGTGCTGTTGCATTGTGTTTTTTTCTTCATATTACTTCACCAAACTACATTTTATTATATGTAATTTAATTCGGCTGCTTCACAGAATTTCACAAAGAAATTAGCTTAATGACAAATTACTTTGTCACAAACCACATTCCTTTGTGAGTAGTGGTTGCATTGACGGGGAACGGAAATTGTGCCTCTCCCATCATTGAACAGTTCAGATGCCGCGTTCACCACTGATCACAGCATCTGAGATGACCATTGAGGGCTGACAGGGATAAAATTGGGTAGATTTTAGGAAATTTGATCAGGAAAAGCTTTACCCAGTTGTGTCTTTAAAGGAGTTTTCTGAGACTTTACAACTCAGGATAGGTCATCAGTATCTGATGGCGGGGGTCCAATACCCGGGACCCCCACCGATCAGCTGTTTGAGAAAGCACCAGTCTACAAAGCACAGCGCTGTACATTGTATAGCGGCTCTGCTTGGTATCACGCTCATCCCTATTCCCTTCTATGACTCTGAGCTGTGCTTATGTCACGTGACCAATGAACGTGTCGTACTGCGAGAGCTGCTGCTTTTCAAGCAGCTGATAGTGGTCCCAGCTTTCTGACCTCCACCGATCAGATACTCATGACCTATCCTGAGGTCTCCTGAATCTCGGAAAACCCCTTTAAACACACAACTGGGTAACCAGTCCATCACTCCCTCAAAGCTTTTCTTGAAGCTGTTCCTACCTACCTAATTATATCCATATATTCTTTCCCTATACAGGGAGTGCAGAATTATTAGGCAAATTAGTATTTTGACCACATCTTCCTCTTTATGCATGTTGTCTTACTCCAAGCTGTATAGGCTCGAAAGCCTACTACCAATTAAGCATATTAGGTGATGTGCATCTCTGTAATGAGAAGGGGTGTGGTCTAATGACATCAACACCCTATATTAGGTGTGCATAATTATTAGGCAACTTCCTTTCCTTTGGCAAAATGGGTCAAAAGAAGGACTTGACAGGCTCAGAAAAGTTAAAAATAGTGAGATATCTTGCAGAGGGATGCAGCACTCTTAAAATTGCAAAGCTTCTGAAGCGTGATCATCGAACAATCAAGCGTTTCATTCAAAATAGTCACCAGGGTCGCAAGAAGCGTGTGGAAAAACCAAGGGGCAAAATAACTGCCCATGAACTGAGAAAAGTCAAGCGTGCAGCTGCCAAGATGCCACTTGCCACCAGTTTGGCCATATTTCAGAGCTGCAACATCACTGGAGTGCCCAAAAGCACAAGGTGTGCAATACTCAGAGACATGGCCAAGGTAAGAAAGGCTAAAAGACGACCACCACTGAACAAGACACACAAGCTGAAACGTCAAGACTGGGCCAAGAAATATCTCAAGACTTAGATTTTTCTAAGGTTTTATGGACTGATGAAATGAGAGTGAGTCTTGATGGGCCAGATGGATGGGCCCGTGGCTGGATTGGTAAAGGGCAGAGAGCTCCAGTCCGACTCAGACGCCAGCAAGGTGGAGGTGGAGTACTGGTTTGGGCTGGTATCATCAAAGATGAGCTTGTGGGGCCTTTTCGGGTTGAGGATGGAGTCAAGCTCAACTCCCAGTCCTACTGCCAGTTTCTGGAAGACACCTTCTTCAAGCAGTGGTACAGGAAGAAGTCTGCATCCTTCAAGAAAAACATGATTTTCATGCAGGACAATGCTCCATCACACGCGTCCAAGTACTCCACAGCGTGGCTGGCAAGAAAAGGTATAAAAGAAGAAAATCTAATGACATGGCCTCCTTGTTCACCTGATCTGAACCCCATTGAGAACCTGTGGTCCATCATCAAATGTGAGATTTACAAGGAGGGAAAACAGTACACCTCTCTGAACAGTGTCTGGGAGGCTGTGGTTGCTGCTGCACGCAATGTTGATGGTGAACAGTTTAAAACACTGACAGAATCCATGGATGGCAGGCTTTTGAGTGTCCTTGCAAAGAAAGGTGGCTATATTGGTCACTGATTTGTTTTTGTTTTGTTTTTGAATGTCAGAAATGTATATTTGTGAATGTTGAGATGTTATATTGGTTTCACTGGTAAAAATAAATAATTGAAATGGGTATATATTTGTTTTTTGTTAAGTTGCCTAATAATTATGCACAGTATTAGTCACCTGCACACACGGATATCCTCCTAAAATAGCTAAAACTAAAAACAAACTAAAAACTACTTCCAAAAATATTCAGCTTTGATATTAATGAGTTTTTTGGGTTCATTGAGAACATGGTTGTTGTTCAATAATAAAATTAATCCTCAAAAATACAACTTGCCTAATAATTCTGCACTCCCTGTAGTGTTCTTGGTACATCAGTTGTAAAGAGTTGAAAACCCCTTTTAATACAGCTTCTGGCATCTAGTTTTGCATTACAACACCCTCTGCAAGTAAAATAAAAATAAAAAATTTCTGCATATAAACAGGCAGCATTAAAAAAAAATATTCTACAATTCATAGGCAGTATCCACATTGTGTACATTCTGCTCTAAACGCTGAGCAATCGCACATTTTTCTTCTAAATTATAGTTTAAATTTACTGTTTGTAATTGGGCATATCAGTGCATTACTCTGGTGTTACTGAGCGAGTTGCATATTACTGCAAGCTAACGGGTAGTTACAGTAAAAGCAATACTGCAATAATATCATTTTTATACCCATGTTATTAAACGTGTTGCATATTGCTGCAAGATGATGGGTAGTTTCAGCAGTAGCATTTTATGGCAATAACACAATTTTTGCATCAGTATTATTAAACGTGTTGCATATTTCTGCAAGAAGTTACAGCAAAAGCAATACTGCAATAATGCCTTTTTTATATATATGTGTTGTATTACTGCATCAGACCATGTACAGTAATTCAAACACATTTCTCTGCAGAAAATGCATTCTTATACTAGTGTTAATTCTAACGGATGACTATATAGGGTGGCTTTCCGTCTCTTATATCAAAATATTAGTTCACTGCCTAATAGAGCGGTTAAAATTGAATAACAAAACTTTATTAAAGGTACTAGAAAAAATACAGCTGATCCCTCTCTTAGGTTTCAGAGATAGGCAGATAGGAATAAGAGTCAGGGGAACAGTATGTGTTCAACTGAATCCCGGACCCACGTCACAGAGTTGATGGACACTGTTTATGGATGAACATAGTAGAAAATCATGTAACTGCGGTAGGTCCACAAATCGTGACAGCAAAGGACCAAGTCTCTTTATATTTTAGTAGAGGTTCTGGTCCAGCTATCCCACTTTTACAGAAGGGATTAATTTCCAGAGCTGCCCGGAAGTGTCTATGTTACTAACACCAGGGCAGATTCAGGAGAGCCCCTGCTGCCCCTTATATGAGGCTACCTAATAGGAACAAGCCCTGCTCAATGTGTTTCTGTTAACCCTGTAGCGGGCACTTCTTCAGGAGCAAGGGTTTAACCACCTCAGCCCCCAGTGCTTAAACACCCTGAAAGACCAGGCCACTTTTTACACTTCTGACCTACACTACTTTCACCGTTTATTGCTCGGTCATGCAACTTACCACCCAAATGAATTTTACCTCCTTTTCTTCTCACTAATAGAGATTTCATTTGGTGGTATTTTATTGCTGCTGACATTTTTACTTTTTTTGTTATTAATCGAAATTTAACGATTTTTTTGGCAAAAAAATGACATTTTTCACTTTCAGTTGTAAAATTTTGCAAAAAAAAACGAGATCCATATATAAATTTTGCTCTAAATTTATTGTTCTACATGTCTTTGATAAAAAAAAAATGTTTGGGTAAAAAAAAAATGGTTTGGGTAAAAGTTATAGCGTTTACAAACTATGGTACAAAAATGTGAATTTCTGCTTTTTGAAGCAGCTCTGACTTTCTGAGCACCTGTCATGTTTCCTGAGGTTCTACAATGCCCAGACAGTACAAACACCCCACAAATGACCCCATTTCGGAAAGTACACACCCTAAGGTATTCGCTGATGGGCATAGTGAGTTCATATAACTTTTTATTTTTTGTCACAAGTTAGCGGAAAATTATGATTTTTTTTTTTTTTTCATACAAAGTCTCATATTCCACTAACTTGTGACAAAAAATAAAAAGTTCTATGAACTCACTATGCCCATCACGAAATACCTTGGGGTGTCTTCTTTCCAAAATGGGGTCACTTGTGGGGTAGTTATACTGCCCTGGCATTCTAGGAGCCCAAATGTGTGGTAAGGAGTTTGAAATCAAATTCAGAGATACCAGATGTGTGACACTTTTTTGCAGCCTAGGTGGGCAAAGGGGCCCACATTCCAAAGAGCACCTTTCGGATTTCACTGGTCATTTTTTACAGAATTTGATTTCAAACTCCTTACCACACATTTGGGCCCCTAGAATGCCAGGGCAGTATAACTACCCCACAAGTGACCCCATTTTGGAAAGAAGACACCCCAAGGTATTCTGTGAGGGGCATGGCGAGTTCCTAGAATTTTTTATTTTTTGTCACAAGTTAGTGAAAAATGATGATTTTTTTTTTTCATACAAAGTCTCATATTCCACTAACTTGTGACAAAAAATAAAAAGTTCTATGAACTCACTATGCCCATCAGCAAATACCTTGGGGTCTCTTCTTTCCAAAATGGGGTCACTTGTGGGGTAGTTATACTGCCCTGGCATTCTAGGGGCCCAAATGTGTGGTAAGGAGTTTGAAATCAAATTCTGTAAAAACTGACCAGTGAAATCCGAAAGGTGCTCTTTGGAATATGGGCCCCTTTGCCCACCTAGGCTGCAAAAAAGTGTCACACATCTGGTATCTCTGTATTCAGGAGAAGTTGAGGAATGTGTTTTGGGGTGTCTTTTTACATATACCCATGCTGGGTGAGATAAATATCTTGGTCAAATGCCAACTTTGTATAAAAAAATGGGAAAAGTTGTCTTTTGCCAAGATATTTCTCTCACCCAGCATGGGTATATGTAAAAGGACACCCCAAAACACATTCCCCAACTTCTCCTGAGTACGGAGATACCAGATGTGTGACACTTTTTTGCAGCCTAGGTGGGCAAAGGGGCCCATATTCCAAAGAGCACCTTTCGGATTTCACTGGTCATTTTTTACAGAATTTGATTTCAAACTCCTTACCACATATTTGGGCCCCTAGAATGCCAGGGCAGTATAACTACCCCACAAGTGACCCCATTTTGGAAAGAAGAGACCCCAAGGTATTTGCTGATGGGCATAGTGAGTTCATGGAAGTTTTTATTTTTTGTCACAAGTTAGTGGAATATGAGACTTTGTATGAAAAAAAAAAAAAAATCATCATTTTCCACTAACTTGTGACAAAAAATAAAAAATTCTAGGAACTCGCCATGCCCCTCACGGAATACCTTGGGGTGTCTTCTTTCCAAAATGGGGTCACTTGTGGGGTAGTTATACTGCCCTGGCATTTTCCAGGGACCCTAATGTGTGGTAAGTAGGTAAATGACCTGTGAAATCCTAAAGGTGCTCTTTGGAATATGGGCCCCTTTGCCCACCTAGGCTGCAAAAAAGTGTCACACATCTGGTATCGCCGTATTCAGGAGAAGTTGGGGAATGTATTTTGGGGTGTCATTTTACATATAGCCATGCTGGGTGAGAGAAATATCTTGGCAAAAGACAACTTTTCCCATTTTTTTATACAAAGTTGGCATTTGACCAAGATATTTCTCTCACCCAGCATGGGTATATGTAAAATGACACCCCAAAACACATTCCCCAACTTCTCCTGAGTACGGCAATACCAGATGTGTGACACTTTTTTGCAGCCTAGATGCGCAAAGGTGCCCAAATTCCTTTTAGGAGGGCATTTTTAGACATTTGGATACCAGACTTCTTCTCACGCTTTGGGGCCCCTAGAATGCCAGGGCAGTATAAATACCCCACATGTGACCCCATTTTGGAAAGAAGACACCCCAAGGTATTCAATGAGGGGCATGGCGAGTTCATAGAAATTTTTTTTTTTGGCACAAGTTAGCGGAAATTGATATTTTTTATTTTTTTCTCACAAAGTCTCCCGTTCCGCTAACTTTGGACAAAAATTTCAATCTTTCATGGACTCAATATGCCCCTCACGGAATACCTGGGGGTGTCTTCTTTCCGAAATGGGGTCACATGTGGGGTATTTATACTGCCCTGGCATTCTAGGGGCCCTAAAGCATGAGAAGAAGTCTGGAATATAAATGTCTAAAAATTTTTACGCATTTGGATTCCGTGAGGGGTATGGTGAGTTCATGTGAGATTTTATTTTTTGACACAAGTTAGTGGAATATGAGACTTTGTAAGAAAAAAAAAAAAAATTCCGCTAACTTGGGCCAAAAAAATGTCTGAATGGAGCCTTACAGGGGGGTGATCAATGACAGGGGGGTGATCAATGACAGGGGGGTGATCAGGGAGTCTATATGGGGTGATCACCCCCCTGTCAATGATCACCCCCCTATAAGGCTCCATTCAGATGTCCGTATGTGTTTTGCTGATCCGATCCATGTATCCGTAAAAATCATACGGACATCTGAATGCAGCCTGACAGGGGGGGGTGATCAATGACAGGGGGGGTGATCAATGACAGGGGGGTGATCAATGACAGGGGGGTGATCAGGGAGTCTATATGGGGTGATCACCACAGTCATTGATCACGCCCCTGTAAGGCTTTATTCAGACGTCCGTATGCGTTTTGCGGATCCGATCCATCTATCAGTGGATCCGTAAAAATCATGCGGACATCTGAATGGAGCTTTACAGGGGTGTGATCAATGACAGGGGTGTAATCAATGACAGGGGGGTGATCAGGGAGTCTATATGGGGTGATCACCACAGTCATTGATCACGCCCCTGTAAGGCTTCATTCAGACGTCCGTATACGTTTTTGCGGATCCGATCCATCTATCGGTGGATCCGTAAAAATCATGCGGACATCTGAATGGAGCTTTACAGGGGGTTGATCAATGACAGGGGTGTAATCAATGACAGGGGGGTGATCAGGGAGTCTATATGGGGTTATAACCACAGTCATTGATCACGCCCCTGTAAGGCTTCATTCAGACGTCCGTATGCGTTTTGCGGATCCGATCCATCTATCAGTGGATCCGTAAAAATCATGCGGACATCTGAATCTAGCTTTACAGGGGGTTGATCAATGACAGGGGTGTAATCAATGACAGGGGGGTGATCAGGGAGTCTATATGGGGTGATAACCACAGTCATTGATCACGCCCCTGTAAGGCTTCATTCAGACATCCGTATGCGTTTTGCGGATCCGATCCATCTATCAGTGGATCCGTAAAAATCATGCGGACATCTGAATGGAGCTTTACAGGGGGTTGATCAATGACAGGGGTGTAATCAATGACAGGGGGGTGATCAGGGAGTCTATATGGGGTGATAACCACAGTCATTGATCACGCCCCTGTAAGGCTTCATTCAGACGTCCGTATGCGTTTTGCGGATCCGATCCATCTATCAGTGGATCCGTAAAAATCATGCGGACATCTGAATGGAGCTTTACAGGGGGTTGATCAATGACAGGGGTGTAATCAATGACAGGGGGGTGATCAGGGAGTCTATATGGGGTGATAACCACAGTCATTGATCACGCCCCTGTAAGGCTTCATTCAGACGTCCGTATGCGTTTTGCGGATCCGATCCATCTATCAGTGGATCCATAAAAATCATGCGGACATCTGAATGGAGCTTTACAGGTGGTTGATCAATGACAGGGATGTAATCAATGACAGGGGGGTGATCAGGGAGTCTATATGGGGTGATAACCACAGTCATTGATCACGCCCCTGTAAGGCTTCATTAAGACGTCCGTATGCGTTTTGCGGATCCGATCCATCTATCAGTGGATCCGTAAAAATCATGCGGACATCTGAATGGAGCTTTACAGGGGGTTGATCAATGACAGGGGTGTAATCAATGACAGGAGGGTGATCAGGGAGTCTATATGGGGTGATCACCACAGTCATTGATCACGCCCCTGTAAGGTTTCATTCAGACGTCCGTATGCGTTTTGCGGATCCGATCCATCTATCAGTGGATCCGTAAAAATCATGCGGACATCTGAATGGAGCTTTACAGGGGGTTGATCAATGACAGGGGTGTAATCAATGACAGGGGGGTGATCAGGGAGTCTATATGGGGTGATCACCACAGTCATTGATCACGCCCCTGTAAGGCTTCATTCAGACGTCCGTATGCGTTTTGCGGATCCGATCCATCTATCAGTGGATCCGTAAAAATCATGCGGACATCTGAATGGAGCTTTACAGGGGGTTGATCAATGACAGGGGTGTAATCAATGACAGGGGGGTGATCAGGGAGTCTATATGGGGTGATAACCACAGTCATTGATCACGCCCCTGTAAGGCTTCATTCAGACGTCTGTATGCGTTTTGCGGATCCGATCCATCTATCAGTGGATCCGTAAAAATCATGCGGACATCTGAATGGAGCTTTACAGGGGGTTGATCAATGACAGGGGTGTAATCAATGACAGGGGGGTGATCAGGGAGTCTATATGGGGTGATAACCACAGTCATTGATCACGCCCCTGTAAGGCTTCATTCAGACGTCCGTATGCGTTTTGCGGATCCGATCCATCTATCAGTGGATCCGTAAAAATCATGCGGACATCTGAATGGAGCTTTACAGGGGGTTGATCAATGACAGGGGTGTAATCAATGACAGGGGGGTGATCAGGGAGTCTATATGGGGTGATAACCACAGTCATTGATCACGCCCCTGTAAGGCTTCATTCAGACGTCCGTATGCGTTTTGCGGATCCGATCCATCTATCAGTGGATCCATAAAAATCATGCGGACATCTGAATGGAGCTTTACAGGTGGTTGATCAATGACAGGGATGTAATCAATGACAGGGGGGTGATCAGGGAGTCTATATGGGGTGATAACCACAGTCATTGATCACGCCCCTGTAAGGCTTCATTAAGACGTCCGTATGCGTTTTGCGGATCTGATCCATCTATCAGTGGATCCGTAAAAATCATGCGGACATCTGAATGGAGCTTTACAGGGGGTTGATCAATGACAGGGGTGTAATCAATGACAGGGGGGTGATCAGGGAGTCTATATGGGGTGATCACCACAGTCATTGATCACGCCCCTGTAAGGTTTCATTCAGACGTCCGTATGCGTTTTGCGGATCCGATCCATCTATCAGTGGATCCGTAAAAATCATGCGGACATCTGAATGGAGCTTTACAGGGGGTTGATCAATGACAGGGGTGTAATCAATCCTGGAATATACCAAACTGGCAGGTATATTAACTGGTCTCATGGATAGATGAAGCAAGTGTAGCTACTTCGTTCGTTGAGACCCCTTGGTTTTTCCGTACGCAGGCGAAAGATACATTCAAGTTATTTTCTCAGAAGTCTGTTGTCTATGTCGCCACCTCTGGGCAGTTGACGAATTAATTCTATTCCTTGAAATTGAAGCACCCCCAAATCACCTTTGTGAGAATCAATGACGTGTCTGGCTATTGGGGTATCTCTCTTATTGCGAATATCCCCCAAATGTTCGCCAATACGCCGTCTGAATTCCCGGATAGTCTTGCCCACATATTGAAGTCCACAGGAGCACGCTATAAGATAAATGACTCCTATCGACCTACAATTTATGAAGGCCCTGATTTCAAAAGTTCTTGTGGTGACAGTGCTAGTAAATGTCTTGCTGACTTTCATCGAATTACACGCAATACACCCACTGCATCTAAAATTCCCTTTGATATCGGTAGATAACCATGTGTGAGGTCGAGTAGATGTCAAAAAACTATGGACTAGCCTGTCCTTTAAATTCTGACCTCTCCGAAATGTTATTGAAGGCGAGTCCCAACTGAGTTTCCAATATCTGGATCCATCTTCAAGATGTTCCAGTGTCGGTTGAGAATTTTTCTCACCTCTTGGTGTCCAGTATCAAAAGTACCAATGATTCTAGTGACCTCACTTTTGTTGTCCTTTGTTTTCGGGTGTTAGTAACATAGACACTTCCGGGCAGCTGGAAACTAACCCCTTCTGTAAAAGTGGGATAGCTGGACCAGAACCTCTACTAAAATATAAAGAGACTTGGTCCTTTGCTGTCACGATTTGTGGACTTACCGCAGTTACATGATTTTCTACTGTGTTCATCCATAAACAGTGTCCATCAACTCTGCGACGTGAGTCCGGGATTCAGTTGAACATTTTTACAAAAAAACAAAAACAAAATAAAAAATATATTTATTTGTTTTAGCAATAGTATAGCAGACTTTGTGTGTGTAAAATATAAACACATCATTCATCTTTATCCCATAGTCCTGGCGACTGACAAAGTGGCCTCCTCACAGGGCCTGAGAAAGAAATCGTTCACAACCTTCCTCTGCTTATAATGTCGGTCCAACATGTGGGGGGTGGGGTTCCAATATGTGGAAACATGGCATATGAGGTGATGTTGGTGAACACTATTCTGCCTTTGCAGCTCAAGGAGGGTGTGCTTTGCATGATAAGAGAGGCTGAAGTACATGCAAAGATTCCTGGTCATTTTCAAGACATCTTGCAGTTGGGTGGAAGACTTCAGGAATCAGGTTACAACTGATTAAAGACGTGCGTCCTCCTTGACGCAGCACCATCAGAATGTTTTTCCCGTTATCGGTGACCATAGTTCCAATCTTCAGTTGGCGAGGATACAGACAGGATTCGATTTCTTAGTTGATTACGTGAGCCCAGGCTGGCCAAGTGCAGAACAGCATGACACCGCTGTGCCTACAGTGAAGGCTGAGGACAAGGTGGAAGATGAGGAGGCAGAGGAGGACATTGGTTCTGGAATCACAGCATGAGAACTTGAAGGCAGCATTACTATCACCTGGCAAAGTTGCTTGTGTGCCTGGGCAGAAACCACATTTACCCAGTGGGCCGTAAAGGACATATATTGTCCTTAACCATAGTTACAGCTCCACAAATCGGCTCTGCCATAAACTGTACCAGACATCGACAGGCTCAAAGACTGGCCCACCTTCTGCTGTACCTACGTATGCTGGTACAGCTTTTTTAGAAAAGTAGTCACGACTTGTGACTCTCAACATGCCATCAGTTCTCTGAAATGTGCATAGTCAACCACATGGAAAGGTAGGGACTGTAGTACCAGCAACATTCAGCTTCTGCACCATTGGATCAGTGCACGCATAGTTTTTTCTTTGCAGTCGCCTCAGTGATCGATTGCTTGCAAAACATGCGGCGAGGTGTAGGAGGAGAAGCATCAGGACCAGTAGACGATGAGAATGAAACCCAACTCCCTTCTGCTGAGGGGGTGGGATGCTGACTGCTGGAGAAGGGGTGCGGGCTGCTGGGTAAAGCATCAGTTTGTACCACTGCATTAGCTCCATGGTTTTCACAGGACATTTAATGGTGACGCTCTATGTGTTGATGAAGGGCTGTGGTGCCAACATTGGTACCCTGGCTGCGCTTCACCTTCTGCCCACAGATCCAACACACAACCATCCTGGCGTCCTCAAATGACTTGATTAAAAATTCCCACAATGGCGAGTATGCCATTTTACCCCCACCACTGCATGATGACTGCCTGCCGCTGCCTCTATGAAGCCGTGCACCGCTAGTTGTTTTCTGACAGGTAGGCTCCTGAGTAGCAGACGGTCTACCCCGGGCACGTTTGGCTCAAGATCTCATACTGCTGCCGCCCTGCTGGCTCACAGCCACATTTGCACCCTGCTGTGCAATGTCGCTGTCTCATGAGCAAGCTGCAACCCTCACACCCTGGTGATGATGATGAAGCCTCCTCTTTACTCGGCTTCCACATGCGATTGGCTACATTATCATCTACTACTGACTGCTTGTCACTTATGTCACCCTCACCAGTTTCATGGCTGCAGCCCTGACCACTCGCAACACCTGCTCCTACATGACTGTCATCGTTGCTACTTGCATGCCTACAGGAGGAAGCAATGGATTTCTCCTCCAAATCTGGGCTGGGCAGTAGCTGCTGATGGTCCTCAATAATATCTTCCTCACTGAAAAGCGAAGCAGAGTCGGCGGCATACATCACTTGCCTGGCAGAAGGAGCAGCGAAGGAAAGAGGCAGGTTCAGGACTGGTGAGGACACAGAGCTTGTTCCTGGGCCATGCCAAGTAAATGTGGTGTCAGAGGAACCCACCTTCTCCTGGCTGTGGGTGTCTAATGTCAATTTAAATTATGTTAAAGACCAAGTCAATCATTCCAGGACAGCAGGATTAGTTGTCAAAACAGGACCACTGGATGACAGTGGCAGTTCTGGCCTGTTGCTACCGTCCCCCTTCTTCTGCTGCTACTTCTGCTACAGCAACATTTTTGCCACTGCCCGTTCATTTGGAGGGCCCTGGCACCTTCTTGTTGGACATACTGTACAGTAACAGTAACTTTATATGTAAAATAAGCAATTCAATGTCAATGTGGACACCCAAATTACAGTAGTATTAGACAGCTTATTCACTACAATTTGAGAATCAATGCCTAATGGAATTGCTTATCTATGAAACAAGGTGGACACCCCAATAACAGTAAAAATAGACAGCTTATTGACCCCAATTTGAGAATCAAGGCGAACTCCCAAATAACAGTTAAATTGGACAGATCATTCACCCTAATTTGAGAATCAAGGCGTAATATAATTACTCATCTATTTATCAAGGTGGACACCCCAATAACAGTAGTATTAGATTATTTACCTCAATTTGAGAATCAAGGCCTAATAGAATTGCTTGTCTATTTAACAAGGTAGACATTCCAATAACAGTAGTATTAGCTTATTCACCCCAATATGAGAATCAAGGCGTAATAGAATTGTTTATCTCTGAAACAATGTGGACACCCCAATAACAGTAGAACTAGACAGCTTATTCACTCCAATTTGAGAATCAAGGCATAATAGAATTGCTTATCTATTTAACAAAGTGGACACGCCAATAACAGTTGAATTACACAGCTTATTCACCCCAATTTGAGAGTCAAGGCCTAATGGAATTGCTTATCAATTAAACAAGGTGGACACTCCAATAACAGTAATATTAAACAGCGTATTCACCCCAACTTGAGAATCAAGGCGTAATAAAATTGCTGATCTAATAAACGAGGTGGACACCCCAATAACAGTATAAATAGACAGCTTATTCACTCCAATTTGAGAATCAAGACCTAATAGAATTCCTTATCTATAAAACAAGGTGGGTGTAACGTAATGTGAATTTAAAAGATTTGAGAATTAATAAACTTACTCAGGCTAGGTGAATAAATATATTTACTAAGTGTGATTAAATAAGAGATAACACAGCCAAATCACATACAGTATAATAAAAAGTAAACAAACATCCCTAACCTAACGATGCATCATGCAATATGGGGTGGCACTCCTGTCACCATGTCGTAACACATGGACGACAACCGAGAGTGTACAAGAAATAGGGCAAATCAATACTTACATCCTACCTAGAATGAAGTGCCAATTAATTGTTAGTGCAGACCACAGTTATTCCTATCAGCTCCTCCTCCAGTGTGCATCATGAATGTCTTTGAAATCACTCGGGAATATGTTCTTATCAGCACAATGGGGGATAGGTACTACATTACAAGGTACATCATTACACAGAATGGTAATAATAAAAGGGAACAGAATTAAAGGGAGAAAACCAATCAGTGCTTCAAAAATACCCTGACAATAAAGTGGGCACCCCAATAACAGTAAAAATAGACAACTTATTCACCCCAATTTGAGAATCAAGGCCTAATAGAATTGTTTATCTATGAAAAAAAAAAAGGTTGGCAACCCAATATCATTAAAAATGGCTTATTCACCCCAATTTGAGAATCAAGTCCTAATAGAATCTACTAATTACAATCTACAATCTAGAATTGCTTATCTATTTAACAAGGTGGACACCCCAATAACAGTAAAAATAGACACCTTATTCACCCCAATATGAGAATCAAGGCGAAATAGAATTGTTTATCTCTGAAACAAGGTGGACACCCCAAAAACTGTAAAAATAGCTTATTTACCTCAATTTGAGAATCAAAGCCTAATAGAATTGTTTGTCTATTTAACAAGGTTGACATCCCAATAACAGTAGTACTAACTTATTTACCCTAGTTTTAGAATCAAGGCGTAATAGAATTGCTTATCTATTTAATGAGGTGGACACCCCAATAACAGTAATATTAGACAGCTTATTCACCCCAATTTAAGAATCAAGACCTAATGGAATTGCTTATCTCTGAAACAAGATGGGCACCTTAAAGAGGACCTTTCATCAGTTTTGCAAAAGTCTAATTAGGGTGTTACCTTATAAAGAGGTCCCCACTGATGCCATGGCATTTTATTTATTTTTTTAAACCCCCCTCCCCCCGTTCTTCCGCTGTGACCCCCGATTGATTTTGGCGCCTTGTATTAAAATGAGGAGTAGTGATGGACGAACATCGGTCGGGACGATTCGCAAAAGCGATCGCGCGAACGTGATCAAATGATCGCGAACCTCAAGTTCGCGGCGGGCCCCATTCACTTTAATACCAGGCGAACCTGAAAAACCTTCAGGTCATATTTGCAGCCACCAAATACTTACTAGAAGTGCACAAATCGTCCCACAACATGGACAGTGACATACCAGAGGGGGATCAATGGCAAAAATTGCCACAAAATGTATTTTAATCAGAGGCCATTTTTATGCGTCCTTAAGGGAAATTCTCAAAAATGTGCCATGCTGGAGCCTAGAAAGGTTTTATTTTAGACCACTGGAGTACAGGCCCGAAACACTAGGCATTCATCGGACAGAAAACATCAAGTGATTATGTGACTGGAGGTATATTAGACGGTCAATGGATATCAATTTTACTGCAGGCCAGTGGCGTACAGGCCCCAAACATTAGGCATTCACAGGACAGAAAACATCAAGTGATAATGTGGCTGGAAGTATATTAGACGGTCAGTGGATGTCAATTTTACTGCAGGCCAGTGGACTACAGGCCCCAAAAATTATGCATTTACCGTACAGAAAAGAACAAATGATAATGTGGCTGGAGGTACATTAGGCAGTCACCGTATAACAATTTTACTGTTGGCCAGTTAGATTACAGGCCCCAAAAATGATGCATTCACCGTACAGAAATAATCAAGTGATTATGTGGCTGGCGGTATATTAGACGGTCAATGGATATCAAATATACTGCAGGCCAGTGGACTACAGGCCCCAAACATTAGGCATTTACCGGACAGAAAACATCAAGAGATTATGTGGCTGGATGTATAGTAGACGGTCAATAGATATCAATTTTACTGCAGGCCAGTGGACTACAGACAAACAAAAATATTAATGAGTACGCTTAAAATGGAGCAAAATAATAAATGTTTTATTCGTGCTCATGTTGGAAAGGGGTGAAACCTATATAAAATACCTAAGACTAAACCGTCTATCCAAATTAAGCTATCCTCATGTATAAATAGTGACACTGCCTAATAAATATATAGGAGGACTATTAAAGATATCATGTAAGGATAGACGGACTGATATAGCTAAAAACCACTGCACTGATAATCGGATATGGTGCTCCGAACGGCAAGGTTCTGCCTGTACAATTATAATGTGCTGGTAGAGATAAATGCTAAAGTGTGCTATATCCCCTGGGGAATTTTATTATATTTTAAAATCCCAGGTCAATCAAAGGAAATAACACACGCAGCAAACAAATAAACTGACCAGTGACCAGCGTGTCACTGAGCAGTGGCGGTTAGTGAGAGGAGCGGCTGTGCACTATGCCGACTCACAAACTCTATCCACCATGTAGGTGAGTAAACCACGCAGACCAATGCTGATGTTGGCAAAAGATACGCTCCAACAAACAGCAGGTCTGAACACTACGCGTTTCTGTGCAGCTGGTATATGCACGTCATCAGGAGCCAGGTAGCTACTACACCTAGACTGCCTAAAGCCGATATCAGGAGCTTAAGATCGACTTGCTACACAGTATTATTATCAGGTGGCACCGAATCCTAGTGTGGGAGACGGTGTGCTGCTTGTTGCATACATAGTCTCGGCTCTGTAATGGATGGCCTCATCTACCAGCCGCAGCACAGCATGGCAACATCTCACCTGGCACGTCAAATCTGTTCTGGGGAGCCTGGCGAGGTGCAGCGGAAGAGGCGGTTGCATTGGAAAAGGAGGAGACAGCCGAGGAGGAGACGGAGGATGGAGTAGGAGGAGGAGAAGAAGAGTCAGGCCTGCATGCAATCCATGGCGGTAACACCAAATCCACACGGGTGCCACGGGTTGCATGCTTGACAATCGTCAGAAGGTTCACCCAGTGGGCAGTAAAAGTTATGTACCTTCCCTGCACGTGTTTGCTAGACCACGTGTCTGTGGTCAGATATATCTTGGCACCGACACTGTGTGCCAGAAATACATTCACTTGTCGCTAAACATGGCCATATAGCCCTGGGATGCCCTTCTGGGAGAAATATTTCCTTCCGGGGACCTTTCATTGTGGTGTGCCAATGGCTAAAAATTTTCTAAAGGCCTCCGAGTCCACCAGTTTATATGGCAGTAGTTAGCGGGCTAGCAGTTCCGACAAGGCGGCGGTCAACCATTGGGCAAGAGGGTTATCCGGCGTCATCAACTTTTTACGTTCGAACATTTGGGTCACGGAAGCCTGCCTTTTGCCAGATGAACGCGACCACGGCACTGTGGCGAAACTAACCTCTCCACTGGGTTTTGGAGGGGCCTGTTTGCAAGCCTCTTGCCTCAGGATTATGGCCCATATACTAACTTTGAATTAGAAGATAGACCGGCCGCACAGCCTAAATCTGTGGAACTGTTTTGGGCAGGAAAGCCATGCTTGCGATCGCCCAAATGTGATTTCCATGGAATTTGCGAACCCCTGCTCGGAATTGGGTGATTTTTGGATATGTTGTTCGCCCCGATCATAGCTATTCACGGATGTATAAATTATGGAGCTATGTGGGGTTTTTAGGTGTTTTCTGTGTTTTGGGAAAAATTTGTGTTTTCTGCCTGTGAGTGATTAAGTTAGCCCATTATGTTTGGTAATTGTATCACAGACAGAGCCTATTGTGTTTTGTTAATTGTGTTTGGTAATTGTATCACAGGCAATGCCTATTGTGTTTTGTTAATTGTGTTTGGTAATTGTATCACAGGCAATGCCCATTGTATTTTGTTGATTGCATCACAGACAGAGGGGGGTGGTTGCTGGGAAGGTTTCAATACTGTAAATGCATGTGATTGGCGAATGTATAAGCCAATAATGTCTTCCACAAGGTCCCCAGGGGGAAGTGTCCCTTGCTGGAAGACCTGCATAAAAGGCTGACATGTAGCCCTTTCAAGAGTTCCTGTTTTACCCTCAACATAGAGTCTCGTCTCATGTGTGGGGGGAAAGGCTGTATCTACACTGGGGAATGCTATACGCTGTATACTCCCCTGGATATAATCACTGAGCTCTTTTAAGAGCTTGTTCCTGCATCGCTCTCTGAAGGAAGAGAAGTTCACCCACTAGAGCCAGGAGCCTTGTCATAGGTCCAGGGTGGGTAGGAGACGGCGAGACCCCAACCAAGCTGTGGCGTTTCGTGGGGTCTGCAGTGGTTACAGTGTCAAGTGGAGTTCTTGGAGCCCTCGTGAAGCACTAGGAGTTCCATCAACAGAGGTACCCAGTCGGGGTGCCAGGAGATCCGTAACCGGCACGGTGGAAGGTGGAGTGGAGGACAAATGGGAGGAGAGAGGAGAAGGAGAAGAGGCAGGACGTGGAGCGCCGGTAGTGTGGCTTTGTAGGGTGCCTTCTTAAGACGGTCATCCCTAGGTGAGTGTTGGGCTTACCGCAACTTATGCGTTGACAGCACAGGCTGCAGATGGCAACACTATTGTCAGCAGCTGACACGTTAAAAAAATCCAACACTGCGGAGCCATGTGCCGGCGTTCTGGGAGCGCCAGATGTGACCGTGCATGGTGGATGGCTCGCTCCAGATACCTTTGCAGTCTGCTTTTTGCCTCCTGTGCACTGCGAGTTCTGCCTGCTTCTGCTCCTTCTCCTCCCTATCTACTGCTCTCTCCCTCTGAACTCCCCTCCTCTTCCTCTCTTGTGGGCACCCACGTGACGTCCAGCGACACGTCATCATCGTCACCTTCACCACCACTGACATTAGAGATCTCAGAGTAGGCAGCAACAGCGAGGACCACCCTCCTTGGGCTGATCTGGGAACTGTTGTCAGACTGCTGGGTGGCGGCCGTTGCTACCTCCTCTTCCTCATCCAATGCCAAGAATGGCTGTGCATCGGTAAGGTCTGGGAATGGATGGGAGAATAATTCCTCTGACTCGAGTGGAGGGGCTATGGTAGTGGTGGTGGTGGTGTCTTTGGGGGTGCACACAGCAGAGAGTGAGGAGGGTGCTGATACAGAGGATCTGGAGGGTGTAGAGGCGGAAGTCTGAGTGAGCCACTCAACCAACTCTGGTGCGTCCTTTGACGTAATCGCACGCACCTTCTCCAACTTCCCACCTAGGCTCCGGCCTGATGCACCTGCCAGATTTGTAGAAGCAGGTATATAGAACCCCATAATGATTATTTGCTGGAAGCAGGTATAACAAACCCCTTAATCGGTTTTTGGGTATATCACACCAGTTGCATTTAGTTGTTCCAATAGCATTTGTCCCTCTGTATAGCTGCGGTATCGCAGCAGAACCGCACACAACTGCTGCACAATACAAATGCACTATATAGAAAGTATATTATAGGTATATCACATCCCTGCCTCAATCAGTTTTTTGGGGAGGCAACTGGTATATCACACCAGTTGCAATTAGTTTTTCCAATAGCGTTTGTCCCTCTGTATAGCTGCGGTATCTCAGCAGAACTGCACACAACTGCTGCATAATAAAAATGCACTATATAGGAAGTACATTATAGTTATATCACACCCCTGCCTCAATCATTTTTTTTGGGGGGCAACTGGTATATCAAACCAGTTGCAATTAGTTGTTCCAATAGCGTTTGTCCCTTTGTATAGCTGCAGTATCGCAGCAGAACCACACACAACTGCTGCATAATAAAAATGCACTATATAGAAAGTACATTATAGGTATATCACACCTATCGATAGCACACCTATACCAGTACTTGAAAGGACTTTTGTGGCCCTATTAGCTAGCGTTTGGTGCCCCTAACAGTCTGTCCCTGCTCCACACAGCAACCTCTCCCTATACTAGTAAAAGACTGAATGTAAAGTGGCAGACAGATCGGGTTTATTTATAGGGTAGGGGGTGTGTCCATGTGCTGAAACATCTCAATTGGCTGTAATGTCCCACCTGATGGATGTGTCATGGGTCAAAGTTCTGCATAATGCAAAAGAATTTGGTGCCGGCGGACATCGCCATATGTTCACCTGTTCAGCGAACCACAAACGAGCAAAGTTTGTGGCGAAACGACCGCCGGGCGACTTGCAAGGCCATCTCTAATGAGAAGTATTGGAAGAATGAGGAGGAGACTGAGTCTTTCTCAGTGGGCGTCCCGTTCTCCCTGGCTGTAGCGCTGTCCAATCGCAGTGCCATGTCTCTTCCTCCCTGTTCTGATGCTAGTAATTAGCCTACTGAGCTGGAAAATACCAGAGGGCACAGCGGGCGAACGGAGCGGTACCAACATGTATGCCGAGTCCACTCCATACCTTTCCTTGTGCCAGAGCTTCCAATGTAGTGAGAGCAGGCCACAGCTTTATACTGAGACTAATTAAAATCAGCCTATGGGGCAGACAGGCTAATCAGGAGTGCACGACTCGCTGGAGTGCCACATCTCCAGCACTGTAAATCTGCAAAGAAAAGGGGGTTAGTCAGCACATCCCAATGCGCAGGTGCATGCTGTCATGGCTAAAAACAGAAAAAAAAAGACAATGCAATAGCTCAGTGGACCCAGCATGCATGTGGATCCAACACTTCCTGAACTTTATGGCCGCCATTATAGCGCATAACAGGTAGTATTTAGTGTTAGGACCCGTCTTACAGAGATTGCCTTGGCGTTCGGCAGACGGCCTCAGAAGGTTTTGTACAAAATGCATTTGCCAAGCATCTCACTTTATAAATAAGCGTAGCGTTTTTAGCCATGGCGGCGTGCACCTGCGCATTGGGATGTGCTGACTAACCCCCTTTTCTTTGCAGGAATAATAGTAAGCACTATATAATCCCTGATTTATGCCCTACGTGCTACTTTTCTTATAAAGTCTGGACCCATGAAAGGTTCTCTTTAATAACAGTTAAATTTCACAGCTTATTCAACCCAATTTGAGAATCAAGGCGTAATAGAATAGCTGCTCTATTAAACAAGGTGGACACCCCAATAAAGCCTCATGCAGACGTCCGTGGAACACGGCCCGTGAGATACCAGACTGGCATTGCAGGAGTGCATGGCGTCATTGGTTGCTATGATGCCGTGGGTTTTGTGCCACCACCGCACGAATTGCACGGCGTCAAAGCAACCAATGATGCTGTGCGCTCCTGCAATGCCATTCCGGTATCTCACGGACAATGTGTTCCACGGACGTCTGAATGAGACTTAACAGTAGTATTAAACAGCTTATCCACCCTAATTTGATCAATCAAGGTGTTATAAAATTGCTTATCTATTTAACAAGGTGGACACGCCAAAAACAGTAAAATTACACAGCTTTTTCACCCCAATTTGAGAATCAAGACGTAATAAACTTGCTTATCTATTCAACAAGGTGGACGCTCCAAAAACAGTAAAATTAGGCAGCTTATTCACCCCAATTTGAAAATCAGGCAAAATAGAATTGCTTATCTATGAAACAAGGTGGGCCCCCCAATAACAGTTAAATTACACAGCTTATTCTCCCCAATTTGAGAATCAAGGCGTAGTAGAATTGCTTATTTAGTTAACAAGGTGGACACCCCAATAACAGTTAAAGTTAGTGCGTCTTATGTGGTGAATTTAGGGAAAAAACATGTCCAGCTCGTACCGTACCTGCCGCACTGCAATCAAAGGGCCGGCCACACTGCGATCAAAGAGCCGGCCGCGCTGCTGGTGCTTTGCAAAAAGATCCGGCGTGCTGCGGGTGCTCGGGATATTGATGCAGGGGCTGGTCGGCTCTGTGGGCTCTCTGTGATAGGGGCCGGCCGGCCGCAGCAAGTGCTGGGTGGTATGGACCACGAAGCACTGTTATGGAGAAGGGAGAAGGAGGAAAGTTGATAGGAGCGCAGGAGCAGGCAGACGAGTGGCAGAGAAGACTTCCCTGTCACACATGCCTGCTCCGCCTCTCAGTCATCACACTGCCGGCTAAGGTACCCCCTGTTGTCTCCTTATGTAGTAGATGGACCTCCTTAGCCACCAGGGCCTGGGTGCTGCTGCTACCTCTGCACCCCCACCCCCCTTTTCCCTATAGCTGCACCCCAGTTGTTACCCATAGGTCGGCATCTCTTTTTGTATTACCCATTCCCAATGCACTTTCCTGCCAGGAGTAGTAATAATATTATGGGAGGTGCTTCCAACCCTCTGTGGTTATAACACTACCTTGTAAATGATAATTGCTAGCTTGTACCTGTGTTCATTGCTGTGATGCAATCCACGTATATATGAGAGTGAACACCGCTGACATCTTCAAGGCCGCGGGGCAGAGTGCACCGGATTCCAGTAAATGTTTACTCCTGGACGCTCCTTATTTCATGCAGATTTCAGACTGCTCAGGACCCGATTGTGACCCAAGGCCTCCAGAGGACGTGTGTCAATCTTCCAGCAATCCGATCTGTGATCTCATTACTGGGCTGATAGTAATTTACTATGAGCGCAAACAACTCCTTTATGATACTGATCACTCTCATTGGGAGATCTTTTTCCTGCTGCAGAAGTGGCAAAAAAATCCCCACTCCTAATAAAGTGACCCCACTAATAGAGTGACCCCACTCCTAATAAAGTGAACCCCTAATGAAAAAAAAAAATTCTTATTGTCCTCCTCTAAAACCTAGGTGTGTCTTATGGGCCGGTCTTTTAGGGCGAAAAATATGGTATGTTGAACAGGGTTCAGTAGGGGAGGTTACAGCCTGGGTAATAGGAACAATCCTATTATACCTTGCTGCACTGACTGGGGACCCAAATTGGCATTATACAGCTCTGTAATTCCAGCAAACCATTCTTGTTATTGGGTAGTTACAGCCTTTTGTGGCGTGTATTAGTGGCAAAAGAAAAATATATTTTCCGTTCAGCGGTGTAGTTGTATGTTCTAAAGCCTTTTGTGGCGTGTATTAGTGGCAAAAGAAAAATATATTTGCCGTTCAGCGGTGCAGTTATATGTTCTAAAGCCTTTTATGGCGTGTGTGAGTGGAAAAAGATAAATATATTTGCCGTTCAGCGGTGCAGTTATATGTTCTAAAGCCTTTTGTGGTGTGTATTAGTGGCAAAAGAAAAATATATTTGCCGTTCAGTGGTGCAGTTATATTTTCTAAAGTCCTTCTTGTCATGTAATAATGGCAAAAGAAAAATATATTTGCCGTTCAGCGGTGCAGTAATATGTTCTAAAGCTCTTTTTGCATGTAATAATGGCAAAATAAAAAATATATTTGCTGTTCAGCAGTGCAGTTATATGTTCTAAGCCCTTTTTGTCGTGTAATAGTGTCAAAATAAAAATATATTTGCAGTTTAGCGGTGCAGTTATATGTTCTAAAACCCTTTTTTGTGTGTATTAGTAGCAAAATAAAAATATATTTGCCGTTCAGTGGTACAGTTATATATTCTAAAGCCCTTTATTGTGTGTATTAGTGTGAAAGGGCTTACTAGCTGTTGTGTGGTGAAGTGAGAAAATTACAGACTTTTTTGGGGTGTTTTAATTTCCTTTTTATTTATTTATTTATTTGATCTAACAGTATGTCAGACAGAGAAGTTCCAGGCCCTGCACAGGGGAGTGGCAGAGGCCTAAATGTTTCTGGAGCAGGCAGAGGTCGCAACAGAGTAAGGGGCCGTGGCAGCAGGGGTCATTCTCCAATTAGGCTTATTTCCATGTTTGATGCAGCCCATTCACAGATAAGAGATATTCTTACGAGATATTGGCCAATCTTGTCCATGGACTCAGATCTCTCTGAAGTCATAACAAACCACCCTAGTATAACATACCATAAAGGAAGAAGCCTTAGAGACAGGTTGGTCTGCAGCCATTATACAGTTGCAAGAAAAAGTATGTGAACGCTTTGGAATGATATGGATTTCTGCACAAATTGGTCATAAAATGTGATCTGATCTTCATCTAAGTCAACACAATAGACAATCACAGTCTGCTTAAACTAATAACACACAAAGAATTAAATGCTACCATGTTTTTATTGAACACACCATGTAAACATTCACAGTGCAGGTGAAAAAAGTATGTGAACCCTTGGATTTAATAACTGGTTGAACCTCCTTTCGCAGCAATAACTTCAACCAAACGTTTCCTGTAGTTGCAGATCAGACGTGCACAACGGTCAGGAATAATTCTTGACCATTCCTCTTTACAGAACTGTTTCAGTTCAGCAATATTCTTGGGATGTCTGGTGTGAATCGTTTTCTTGAGGTCATGCCACAGCATCTCAATCGGGTTGAGGTCAGAACTCTGAATGGGCCTCTCCATATTTTCTTCTGTTTAAGCCAATTTGTCGTTGATTTACTTCTATGCTTTGGGTCGTTGTCCTGTTGCAACACTCATCTTCTGTTGAGCTTCAGCTGGTGGACAGATGGCCTTAAGTTCTCCTGCAAAATGTCTTGAGAAACTTGGGAATTCACTTTTCCTTCAATGATAGCAATCCGTCCAGGCCCTGACGCAGCAAAGCAGCCCCAAACCATGATGCCCCCACCACCATACTTCACAGTTGGGATGAGGTTTTGATGTTGGTGTGCTGTGCCTCTTTTTCTCCACACACAGTGTAGTGTGTTTCTTCCAAACAACTCAACTTTGGTTTCATCTGTCCACAGAATATTTTGCCAGTACTGCTGTGGAACATCCAGGTGCTCTTGTGCAAACTGTAAACGTGCAGCAATGTTTTTTTTGGACAGCAGTGGCTTCCTCTGTGGTATCCTCCCATGAAATCCATTCTTGTTTAGTGTTTTACGCATCGTAGATTCGCTAACAGGGATATTAGCATATGCCAGAAACTTTTGTAAGTCTTTAGCTGACACTCTAGGATTCTTCTTCACCTCATTGCACAGTCTGCGCTGTGCTCTTGCATTCATCTTTACAGGACAGCCACTCCTGGGGAGAGTAGCAGCAGTGCTGAACTTTCTCCATTTATAGACAATTTGTCTTACCGTGGACTGATGAACAGCAAGGCTTTTGGAGATACTTTTATAACCCTTTCCAGCTTTATGCAAGTCAACAATTCTTAATCGTAGGTCTTCTGAGAGCTCTTTTGTGCAAGGCATCATTCACATCAGGCAATGCATCTTGTGAAAAGCAAACCCAGAACTAGTGTGTGTTTTTTATAGGGCAGGGCAGCTGCAACCAACACCTCCAATCTCATCTCATTGATTGGACTCCAGTTGGCTGACACCTCACTCCAATTAGCTCTTGGAGATGTCATTAGTCTAGGGGTTTACATACTTTTTCCACCTGCACTGTGAATGTTTACATGGTGTGTTCAATAAAAACATGGCAACATTTAATTCTTTGTGTGTTATTAGTTTAAGCAGACTGTGATTGTCTATTGTGTTGACTTAGATGAAGATCAGATCACATATTATGACCAATTTGTGCAGAAATCCATATCATTCAAAGGGTTCACATACTTTTTCTTGCAACTGTATACCACCTAGAGTAAACATGGTTAGATCAGAGGCCAATTGGTATGTTCAGATGTGGGTCATGTAAAGCCTGTGAATTCATTTCAACATCTAAAACTATCTTGGGCTCAGCAACTGGGCAGGTTATAATGATAAGGGACTTCATTAACTGTAGAAGCAAAGGTGCAGTATATATTTGTCAATGTCCCTGCCCGATGGATTATATCGGGAAAACAATTACAGAGTTACGCAGAAGGATTTGCGAACATGTCAATGATGTCCTGAAGAAAAACATCACGCCGGTAGCATCCCAGGTATTGGAAGCACAAAATGGGGATCCCAGATGCCTCAGGTTTTCAGTGCTTGAGTTGGTACCCCCATCTCCAAGGGGTGGGGACTGGGATTGAAAAATATTGCAGAAGAAATGCGAATGGATATATCGCTTTCGGTCCCAGTCCCCTCTCGGCTTGAATGAGAGACTTACGTTTGGATGCTTTTTATAAGACTGGAATTCTATGTTTAATTACCTCTAGGGTCTTGTGTCTGACATGCCTCCCCTTAGTGTACTGTAATGACACCCCGTGCATAAAAGGGGGTAAACGCTGTTTATGAGATATTCCCTTTCCAGATGCAAAGGGTTAATGTAATTATCACAGGCAGGAGAATACACAGTTTTACACAATGTCTTCTGTCCTGGAGACAATTGGGAAGTAATCCAATTTATCTCCAAGGGCGGAGGCAAAACTCCATTAGCCACATGGTAGCAAAAGACAATAAAAGACACGGGTTCACGGAGGCAGCGGTGGCAGCAGTCAGTCAGTACGTAGTGTTGGGGGAAAAATCACCTACTCGGCGGTGTGGCAGTTTTTTGTTAAGCCGCCTGTGGAGGTGAACATGGTCATATGTAGAATCTGTGGGCAGAAGGTGAAGCGTGGCCAGTGTGTCAATGTTGGCACCACGGCTCTGCGTCAACATATGCAGCATCACCATAAAGTGGCCTAGGAGAACCGTGGCTCCGATGTGGTGGTCCAGCCTGTTGCAGCAACCGCTGCATCACCCAGTGGCACGCAGCCGATTTCAGGCAGTCAAGGCTCCACCACCTCAGCCGAAGAGAGCTGTCTGTCCTTCACATCATCTGCTGGTTCTGATGCTCCTGCTCCTCCTACTCCTCGTCAGTCATTCCGTCAGCAATCAATCACCGAAGCGATTGCCAAGAGACAACAGTATGTGCGCACTCATCCAACGGCACAGAAGCTGAACGTGCTCCTGTCCAAGTTGCTGGTGCTGCAGTCGCTCCCTTTCCAAGTGGGGGACTCTGCACCTTTCAGAGAACTGATAGCTTGTGCCGAGCCGAGGTGTAGAGACACAAGCCGTCATTTCTTTGCCAAAAAGGCAGTACCAGTCCTGCACACACATGTAGAAAAGAAGTCCTTGAGCCTGTCAGTGTCTGCCAAAGTGCACGGCAGCGCTGACGTGTGGAGCTGTAACTACGGTCAGGGACAATACATGTCCTTTATGGCCCACTGGGTGAATGTGGTTCCTGCACAGCTACACCAGCAACTTGGCCAGGTGATGCTGCTTCCGCCTCCACCTTCTCACGCCATTGGTCCTGTGACAATGTCCACCTCTGCCTTCTCATCCTCCACTGTGTCCTCAGGCTCCACTGCAGGGACAATTCACAGTGCCCCTCCAGCATACCACATGTGCAGGGCATTGCGGTGTCACGCTGTTCTATACCTCGTTTGCCGGGGCCAACGGAGTCACACCAGGGATGAATTGCTCCGTGTCCTTCATCAAGAGATCAAATCCTGGCTTTCTCTGCGACAAGGGACTCAGGCCCTTTGTGGGGGCCACGTTATTTGTCAGTCGTCAGGACTACAGGATGAACAACGTCATTCCACTGCTTCATGTCCTGGAACAGATGATGGTAAATCTTGCTGGTCAGGGGACTGGAGACTAGAGATGTCCCGAACTATTCGCCGGCGAATAGTTCCCGGCGAACATAGCTTGTTCGCGTTCGCCGCGGTGGGCGAACATATGCGATGTTCGGTCCGCCCCCTATACGTCATCATTGAGCCAACTTTGACCCTGTACCTCACAGTCAGCAGACACATTCCAGCCAATCAGCATACCCTCCCTCCCAGACCCTCCCACCTCCTATCAAATAGCAAGGACAGCATCCATTTTAGGGACAGCATCCATCTTAGATTCATTCTGAAGCTGCAGTGTCACAAATTTGACTAAGTTGTAATCGCAATGCGATTAATACAGGTTATATTAATCGCTTAGCGAATTCAACTTAGAGCTGGGTTCCTAATGGTTGTATTGCTAGAATATAACGAAGATTGAGAATATAGTGCTATATTCATTATATTCGTTAATTCTAGCAATACAACCATTAGGAACTCAGATCTAAGTTGTAATCGCAATGCGATTAATACAGGTTATATTAATCGCAATTGCGAATTCAACTTAGAGCTGGGTTCCTAATGGTTACAGTGGTGTTGCTATGGCTGGTGTCACCCGCTCGGTAGAAAGTGGTGTCACCCCCCCCCCCCGAAGCCATAATAAAGAGATAAAGAGAAAAAAAAAGAAGTCACTAAGTCAGCTCCAATCAGATATCTGCATAGACCCAGAGTCTTGGTCTATGTGCAGATATCTGATTGGAGCTGACTTCTTATTTTCTCTTTTGCACATAAACGTTTAAACTATATTCCTTAGTAAAAATTACCAGTCCACACCATGTGGGTCTATATTTATGAGGGCCCCCCTGAGCAAAGATTAGTAAATGTGGCCGGGTGGCCCCAGCCCACAGTTCAACCCAACCCCTTATGTCTCCTGGCCTGGGGCCATCTCTATAATAATCCACAGTAATTTATGAATGGGGTTAGGTTATTATAACTTATTATTATTGGGGTATTATTAAAATAATTTGGTCTATAAAGTCAGAGCCGCTCTACCTACCTCCACCTCCCAGCACCAGAGACTCCTGCAGGGCAGCTGCCGCTCACCAGGCTGCAGTGAGTCACACCCCCGTCCCCCTTTACCACGTGACGGCGCGACCAATACAACAATTATGAACTCAGACCTAAGTTGTAATCGCAATGCGATTAATACAGGTTATATTAATCGCATTGCGAATTCAACTTAGAGCTGGGTTCCTAATGGTTGTATTGCTAGGATATAACGAAGATTGAGAATATAGTGCTATATTCGTTATATTCGTCTATTCTAGCAATACAACCATTAGGAACTCAGATCTAAGTTGTAATCGCAATGCGATTAATACAGGTTATATTAATCGCATTGTGAATTCAATTTAGAGCTGGGTTCCTAATGGTTGTATTGCTAGATTATAACGAAGATTGAGAATATAGTGCTATAATCGTTATATTCGGAATGGTCAATTCTAGCAATACAACCATTATGAACTCAGATCTAAGTTGTAATCGCAATGCGATTAATACAGGTTATATTAATCGCATTGTGAATTCAACTTAGAGCTGGGTTCCTAATGGTTGTATTGCTAGGATATAACAAAGATTGAGAATATAGTGCTATATTCGTTATATTCGTCAATTCTAGCAATACAACCATTAGGATATCAGATCTAAGTTGTAATCGCAATGTGATTAATGCAGGTTATATTAATCGCATTGCGAATTCAACTTACCACACTCTGCGTCAACTACGTAATTTTCCATGGGAGTTTTGCCATGGATCCCCCTCCGGCATGCCACAGTCCAGGTGTTAGTCCCCTTGAAACTACTTTTCCATCACTATTGTGGCCAGAAAGAGTCCCTGTGGGTTTTAAAATTCGCCTGTCTATTGAAGTCTATGGCGGTTCGCCCGTTCACGAACATTTGTGGAAATTCGCATTCGCCATTCGCGAACGGATAATTTTATGTTCGCGACATCTCTACTGGAGACGTGGCGCCTAGATCTCACGGCCACATGAGCCCTGTGGGGGCTGAACTGGAGGATGACATTGGAGCACAAGCAATGTGTAGCGAAATGGGTGGTTTTTATACACAGGTGACAGGTGAGGGGAGCAGGAGCAGCCAGAGGAGCTACAGGGTCATGAGGAAGACGAGGCAGAGGACCAAGACACCGTGGCAATATGCAGTGGAGATATAGGCAGGGAGTCCCTCTGAGTCACTTGCACAAATGGCCCAATGCATGCTCACCAGTCCAAAATGGGGGCCTTTTTTTACACCAGCTAATAGGGAGGACAAACTAAACTACTATAGAGACATACTATGTAGTCAGTTGGCCGCTGCCTATCTGCGCCATCATCCATCCTCTCGCAGGTCTGACCTGGGGGGCCCTCTGCACTCACGCTCCACTGCCATGGCTGCTGAGGGAGGGTTGGTTGGTAGGAGCAGTACCAGCTCCATCAGCAGCAGCCTGAGTCTAAAGTCGCTGATGAGTAGCTTTCTTCCCCCGCATAGACTACTGGGCAGCCAAACTGGATCTGTGGCAGAGTTTGCCCTGGAAAAGCTGTCCTGCTCAGCCAAAGGTGTGGCATCAGAGCGGATGTTTAGTGCAGCGGGGGCCATACTTACCCCAAGAAGAACTCGCCTGTCCACCCAAAATGGGGAGAGACTGACCTTTGTTAAGATGAGTCAGGCATGGATCAGCCAGGATTTCCACTCACCAATGCCTGTCGCATCAGACTAGATCATCCATGGTGCCACATCAACACTTTGACAAAAGAGACCGGTTTCTTCTGGCTACCTGCCTCAGCTACTATTCTGATGCTGCCACCCACTTGATGCCACACATCTGATACCAAGTGCTCCTTTTTCACCCATCATCTTCAGCTGGTACTGGTATTGCCACCCACCTTCACACTATGTCACCCTGCCACTCTGTGGCCTCATGATGCTGCTGCCATCTCCACACTATGTCACACCTTGCCACTCTGCGGTCTCCTGATGCTGCTGCCAGCTCCACACTATGTCACCTTGCCACTCTGTGGCCTCCTCATGCTGCTGCGACCTCCACACTATGTCACCTTGCCACTCTGTGGTCTCCTGATGCTGCTGCCAGCTCCACACTATGTCACCTTGCCACTCTGTGGCTTCCTCATGCTGCTGCCACCTCCACACTATGTCACCTTGCCACTCTGTGGTCTCCTCATGCTGCTGCCACCTCCACACTATATCACCTTGCCACTCTGTGGCCTCCTCATACTACCGCCACCTCCACACTTTGTCACCTTGCCACTCTGGGGTCTCCTGATGCTGCTGCCACCTCCACACTATGTCACCTTGCTACTCTGTGGCCTCATGCTGCCGCCACCTCCACACTTTGTCACCTTGCCACTCTGTGGTCTCCTCATGCTGCCGCCACCTCCACACTTTGTCACCTTGCCACTCTGTGGTCTCCTGATGCTGCTGCCACCTCCACACTATGTCACCTTGTCACTCTGTGGTCTCCTGATGCTGCTGCTACCTCCACACTATGACACCTTGCCACTCTGTGGTCTCCTCATGCTGCTGCCACCTCACCACTATGTCATAGGGCCACTCTGTGAACTTCTCTTGCTGTTCCCACCCTCCCCACTTCATGACTGGGCCACTATTTTTCCTTTCAGCCTGGATGACATCATCATTTATTTGACCCTTCTTCTGATCTGTCAGAAGGAAGGAAAAATGAGACGCACAACGGATCCTGCTTGTGTAGCTGCTTTAAGGCCTGTATAGTCCCATCAGAATTGGCTTGTGATTTGGTAGCCAAAAGCAATAGTGGGTACAAAACACAGAAGACATGCAAATATTCCATTCACGTGTCATCTCTATTTTGGATCTACTCCTGTTTTGTTTTTTTGGCATTAGCAATACTGATGGATTAATGACCAAATGCTGACCGAGTGAAGGCTTATGCTTAACAGACAGGATCCATTTTTTGGGGGTTATTGTTCTGACGGATCAGAGGAAGGGCAAAATAATCAGTGACGTCAACACAAACTTACTGCTGACACCCTCTCCACTCTGTCGGGGGGCTCTACTTGTATAAGTGTTTAATAGAACAGGTTCTGTAGACATCTATGCAGAATCAGCTGACCATGGTGTAAAAGGAGAGCGCTTCTTCTTGGCACTAACGTCGACCTGTAAGGCTGAGTTCATAGTTGATTATTTGGTCAGTTTGGCCCTGTGACTGCCCAAATAAGTGAAGTCTGCAGTGATTCTAAGACTGATGCATGTCATCTGCATGTCATACTGACTCAGTATTATTTCACTACCACAGCAGACTCCCTATGCGTGTTACTGCAATGACTCTCTGCAGCCAGGAAATAGCCGTTTTGTATTGCGATTCGCCGCAAATAAATTCGGACCGAACCAAATTTTTTCTGAAAATTCGACGAAGCGGCTAAATTGAATTTTTTTTAAATTCGCTCATCTCTAATAATAGGAGTCAATGTTATTGAAAGATATGTTACAAGTTTTTAGTAGAGCTAACTATAGTCATCTGAGCCTTGGGTGGTTCAGCACTTCTATTCTGGATGGCTGGATTACTTGAGACCTTGAGAACAGCTTGTTCCTTGAAACATGACAGTTTTTTTTTAAAGAATCATATCTGTTATGAAATAACAAAACTCAATCTTCACTATCAAAATAATATATTCAGTAGATAATTTTTTGATTATTTGGTTTCCACAAACTGGAGCTTAATTATGACTATGGTTTGAAAATAAGTATTTCATAAAATGTCATCCTAATCCCAGTATATTTTCATTTATAAAGATTTTAAAGATTACAATGAAGATGACAGGGATTGGTAGAATACACAACAAAGATAAGATAAGATGTGTAATAAGAGGTTGTCTATACAGGAAAATGTTACAGTTCAACATGTACATGAATAGAACATGAATGACTAGTCACTGAAAGAAGATAAATATAAGGGTTAACATTCTTAAAAATGGTTGCAAGAAAAAAATGATTACGTAGCCCACAGCAAACAATTATTTGAGGTGATGTATACAGATTGTCTCAAATGTAAGGCATCTATATAAAATGAAAATGATTTGAAAGATGGTGATTCAATTTTAGACACAAGCTGTGGGGGAAGAGAGAAGCCTGTTATCTGATATTACTGTAGGGGAAAGCTTGGGATCTAGTGATCACCAGTCAGTGTGGTTTACTATAAGTACAGTGACTGAGTCACACCACACAAAAACAAAAGTTTTAGATTTTAGAAAAACATAATTTTCTAAAATTAGATTAGTGGTATATGAGTCCCTATCAAACTGGAACAGTTTCAATGGAGTCCAGGAGAAATGGGACTACTTAAAAGTGGCACTATTGAAGGCAACAGATAATGAGAGCAACGGAGCGGGGCGCAGCATAGCGTAGTGTGGCCTGACTTAGGGGGAAGTTGAAGGCAGGAAGGGGTTAATGTGTTATCTGGTAGGATAGGGGTGGGACTAGGGATTCGCGGGTCGTATATAATCCCGGGGGGAGGAGGCACCCCCCACCGGCGTACAGTATTATTCAGTCAAGTTTGCAAGTCAGTCGCATCATGGCATCTTTGGATGATTTATTGATGGCAGTGAGGGCAGCAGCAGAATGCTATGGTTCTGAATGGCTTCAGGATAGTCTGTGGGGGGCTTTAGCGGGTCCGGCCGGGCTCCCAGCGGCACCTGCAGTTAGAACTAGGGCCAGGAGATCGGTGCCACCCGAGCGTTTGAGCCCAGAGGCGACCCCCAGGTGCGGCGGCGCTTAAGGAGCCCCGTTCGGGTCCCTCCGCTGCCGTTGGCTGGGGTTGAACCGGTTAACCCCTGCCGGCAGCAGCGGGAGGAATCCTGCGCAGCGCCGGGCACCGACGGGAGAAGGGGGATGAGTTCTAGAGCGGTGTTCCCTCCGCCAGTGCTTTCTGGTGTGGAGCGAGCCGGTGGACGGACCTTACCTGTTCAGTCCGCGGGTAGCGTCCGGTCCAGGAGAGCGGTGGAGAGTGCGGCCTCATCTGTGGATGGTGGGGGCCTTCCTGGGAGTGCAGCTGCAGTGGGGGAGCGCGTCGCGGCCTGCATCCTCTGACCGGCGGCAGTCTTCATCTGTTCGGCGAGGAAGCATGAAGCAGGGAACAGTGACGCCGGTGAAGAGAGGCGGAACTGCAGGCCAAGGTTCTTCGGTTCGTGCGCTGGCTGTGGATGCAGGCTTGGCTCCGTCCCATAGTGCAGCAGGGGAAGGGGAGACAGCGGTGATGTTTGAGGAAGGCGGGGGTGCGCAAGGTCAGCGGCCACTTGGAGGTGGGCCTAGCTTCTTTGACAATTGTGAGTTGCAACCAGGCCAGGATGACGCTGGCCGAGGTTCCCAGTACTACCAGGCCTTGGAAGAAGGTGAAGTGAGTCAAGATGAAGGGGAGGCGGACGGTGGCCTTGAGGACGTGGCGGGAGCGGTCCTTCCACATCATCAGCACAGAGCGGATCATGGACAGGAGGACCTACGGGGCGGTCGGCGGCTGCTGGGAGGACACCCTAGGGACAGCCAGGTGAGCGATCTTCGTGTCAGCGACAAATCTGTGTTGGGTCAGGGTTGGGGGGTGACTTGGGGGGGCTGTCTGGGTCTGAAGGGTTAGCGCGAGAGTTTTTGTCGGGTATGCTATCACTGTTGGCGCGCTTGGGTTCTGGTTCTGGGGCGTCCACGGCGGCGGTGTGGGCGTCTGCGGCAGTAGTGGGCGGGGGAGTATGTGCTATTGCGGATACCGTTGAGGGCACGCCGACTGTCACGGCGGATGCTTTGGCGGGGGAGACGGCGGCGTGTGCGGGTACCAGAGTCAGGACGGGGGAAGACGTCAGGCTGGCGGACTCTGTGAAAGGGGAGGTCTATGTCTGTTTTGAAGGGCCTTTGGGGGCGCATTTGAAGGTTGAGGTCAGGGAAAGAATTTAGAATGACGAGTATGTTGAGATATTCTCGTTGCTTCTGCTTGAAAAGTTTAATTTGGATAGGGGGAAGCCGGACGAAAGCAAAAAGGAGGAGGAGGAGAAGCGGCGGTATAGGTTGATTCCGCAGACATTTTTGAACTGGCTTCAGGCTTTTGCGATTTTTGCGAGTGTGGTGGGTGAGAAGGCGCCGGAGAATTGTTCTGCCTTATTTTGTTATATGGATGCGATTGGGGAAGCGTATAGGACATATGGTGGGGTAACATGGCTCCGGTATAACGAACAGTTTAGACAGAGAAAAGCGGTGCGGTCGAGTATCAGGTGGGACCACAAGGACATCGGCTTATGCATGCGGCTGATGTCGGCTCCAAATGGTGTTATCAGCCCTTTCGGTCCAGGGCCGGGGGTTCCTCGGGGTCAGAGTTCAATAGCGGGAATAGAGAATAGAAAGGGGTGCTGTTGTCAGTATAACGAGGGTTACTGTAAATACCTCGTCGATTGCTGGTTCAAGCACGAATGTTTAGGTTGTGGGGGGTCCCACAGCTTGTCGCAGTGTTTTAAGCGCGGAAAAGACAGAGGATTTGAGGCTACAGTTGAGCGTACCCGAACTGTAAAGTTCGGGTTCGTACCGAACTTTAGGTTTTTCGGCACCCGGATCCGAAAAAGTTCGGGTTTGGTGTTCGGCGCTTTCTTGGCGCTTTTTGAAAGGCTGCACAGCAGCAAATCAACAAGCGTCATACTACTTGCCCCAAAAGGCCATCACAGCCATGCCTACTATTGGCATGGCTGTGATTGGCCAACTGCAGCATGTGACCCAGCCTCTATTTAAGCTGGAGTCACGTAGCGCCGCCCGTCACTCTGCTCGGATTAGTGTAGGGAGAGGCTGCAGCTGCTGTGAGGGAGAGATCAGGGAGAAATATTATCAAGAACTGTTTTTTGTACTCAGCGATCTACAGCAAATGTGTTTTGTGGGTGCAGTGCACAATTTTTTTAAGCCTGCCCTGAGCCAACTACGGCTGAAAACGAACTTTTTTTTCTTCAGTTAGTCAATATCAATATATAATCGGCAGCCATTTTATGCAACGATAGTGCACCAGCACAGGCTATCTGCATGTCTGCAAGTCCAGAAATACAGCTTTTTGCTTACTGGGGTTAAAAAAATACATCTGTTAAATATACTGCACATCTGGGATTACACGTGCATAAGTGACTGTGACATTTAGGCCAGATATACGGCTTTTTGGTTACTGGGGTGAAAAAACCCTCTAATATACTGCATATCTGGGATTAGACAAGCATAAGTGACTGTGACATTTAGGCCAGATATACGGCTTTTTGGTTACTGGGGTGAAAAAACCCTCTAATATACTGCATATCTGGTATTAGACAAGCATAAGTGACTGTCACATTTAGGCCAGAAATACGGCATTTTGGTTACTGGGGTAAAAAACCCTCTAATATACTGCGCATCTGGGATTAGACAAGCATAAGTGACTGTAAAATTTAGGCCAGAAATATGGCTTTTTGGTTACTGTCACATTCACCCCAGTAACCAAAAAGCCGTATTTCTGGCCTAAATGTGACAGTCACTTATGCTTGTCTAATCCCAGATGTGCAGTATATCAGAGGGTTTTTTCACCCCAGTAACCAAAAAAACATATTTCTGGCCTAAATGTGATAGTCACTTATGCACGTGTAATCCCAGATGTGCAATATATCAGAGGCTTTTTTCACCCCAGTATGCCAAAGCCGTATTTATGGCCTAAATGTGACAGTCACTTATGCACGTGTACTTCCAGATGTGACTGTCACATTTAGGCCAGTAATACGGCTTTTTGGTTACTGTCATATTCACCCCAGTAACCAAAAAGCTGTATTTCTGGCCTAAATGTGACAGTCACTTATGCACGTGTAATCCTAGGCCAGAAATACGGATTTTTGGTTACTGGGGTGAAAAAACACTCTAATATACTGCACATCTGGGATTAGACAAGCATAAGTGACTGTCACATTTAGGCCAGAAATACGGCTTTTTGGTTACTGGGGTGAAAAAACCCTCTAACATACTGCACATCTGGGATTACACGTGCATAAGTGACTGTCACATTTCGGCCAGAAATACGGCTTTTTGGTTACTGGGGTGAAAAAACCCTCTAATATACTGCACATCTGGGATTAGACAAGCATAAGTGACTGTCACATTTAGGCCAGAAATACGGCTTTTTGGTTACTGGGGTGAAAAAACGCTCTAACATACTGCACATCTGGGATTACACGTGCATAAGTGACTGTCACACTTAGGCCAGAAATACGGCTTTGGCATACTGTGGTGAAAAAAGCCTCTAATATATTGCACATCTGGGATTACACGTGCATAAGTGACTGTCACATTTAGGCCATAAATACGGCTTTGGCATACTGGGGTGAAAAAAGCCTCTGATATACTGCACATCTGGGATTACACGTGCATAAGTGACTGTCACATTTTGGCCAGAAATACGGCTTTTTGGTTACTGGGGTGAAAAAACCCTCTAATATACTGCACATCTGGGATTACACATGCATAAGTGACTGGCACATTTAGGCCAGAAATACGGCTTTTTGGTTACTGGGGTGAAAAAAGCCTCTGATATACTGCACATCTGGGATAAGACGTGCATAAGTGACTGTCACATTTAGGCCAGAAATACGGCTTTTTGGTTACTGGGGTGAAAAAACCCTCTAATATACTGCACATCTGGGATTTGACAAGCATAAGTGACTGTCACATTTAGGCCAGAAATACAGCATTTTGGTTACTGGGGTGAAATAACCCTCTAATATACTGCACATCTGGGATTAGACAAGCATAAGTGACTGTCACATTTAGGCCAGAAATACGGCATTTTGGTTACTGGGGTGAAAAAAGCCTCTAATATACTGCACATCTGGGATTACACGTGCATAAGTGACTGTCACATTTAGGCCAGAAATACGGCTTTTTAGTTACTGGGGTGAAAAAAGCCTCTGATATACTGCACATCTGGGATAAGACGTGCATAAGTGACTGTCACATTTAGGCCAGAAATACGGCTTTTTGGTTACTGGGGTGAAAAAACCCTGTAATATACTGCACATCTGGGATTAGACAAGCATAAGTGACTGTCACATTTAGGCCAGAAATACGGCTTTTTGGTTACTGGGGTGAAAAAACCCTCTAATATACTGCACATCTGGGATTACACATGCATAAGTGAATGTCACATTTAGGCCAGAAATACGGCTTTTTGGTTACTGGGGTGAAAAAAAACTCTAGCATACTGCACATCTGGGATTACACATGCATAAGTGACTGTCACATTTAGGCCAGAAATACGGCTTTGGCATACTGTGGTGAAAAAAGCCTCTAATATATTGCACATCTGGGATTACACGTGCATAAGTGACTGTCACATTTAGGCCATAAATACGGCTTTGGCATACTGGGGTGAAAAAAGCCTCTGATATACTGAAGATCTGGGATTACACGTGCATAAGTGACTGGCACATTTAGGCCAGAAATACGGCTTTTTGGTTACTGGGGTGAAAAAACCCTCTAATATACTGCACATCTGGGATTAGACAAGCATAAGTGACTGTCACATTTAGGCCAGAAATACGGCTTTTTGGTTACTGGGGTGGAAAAACCCTCTAATATACTGCACATCTGGGATTACACAAGCATAAGTGATTGTCACATTTAGGCCAGAAATACGGCATTTTGGTTACTGGGGTGAAAAAAGCCTCTAATATACTGCACATCTGGGATTACACGTGCATAAGTGACTGTCACATTTAGGCCAGAAATACGGCTTTTTGGTTACTGGGGTGAAAAAACCCTCTAATATACTGCACATCTGGGATTACATGTGCATAAGTGACTGTCACATTTAGGCCAGAAATACGGCTTTTTGGTTACTGGGGTGAAAAAACCCTCTAATATACTGCACATCTGGGATTAGATAAGCATAAGTGACTGTCACATTTAGGCCAGAAATACGGCTTTTTGGTTACTGGGGTGAAAAAACTCTCTAATATACTGCACATCTGGGATTAGACAAGCATAAGTGACTGTCACAATTAGGCCAGAAATATGGCTTTTTGGTTACTGGGGTGAAAAAACCCTCTGATATACTGCACATCTGGGATTACACGTGCATAAGTGACTGGTACATTTAGGCCAGAAATACGGCTTTTTGGTTACTGGGGTGAAAAAACCCTCTAATATACTGCACATCTGGGACTAGACAAGCATAAGTGACTGTCACATTTAGGCCAGAAATACGGCTTTTTGGTTACTGGGGTGAAAAAACCCTCTAATATACTGCACATCTGGGATTAGACAAGCATAAGTGACTGTCACAATTAGGCCAGAAATATGGCTTTTTGGTTACTGGGGTGAAAAAACCCTCTGATATACTGCACATCTGGGATTACACGTGCATAAGTGACTGGCACATTTAGGCCAGAAATACGGCTTTTTGGTTACTGGGGTGAAAAAACCCTCTAATATACTGCACATCTGGGATAAGACGTGCATAAGTGACTGTCACATTTAGGCCAGAAATATGGCTTTTTGGCTACTAGGGTGAAAAAAACCTCTGATATACTGCACATTTGGGATAGGACGTGCATAAGTGACTGTCACATTTAGGCTACAAATACCGCTGTCATATAGAGTAAAAAAAAAAAAAATTGAGTGCAATACCCTACATCAGGGTTTTTATTGGCGGTTAATTATTTTTAACAGACTTAACAAACATCTAATAAGGGACGCGGTCATGGTCGTGGTGGTGGTGTTGGTGGAGCCTCTGGTGCAGGGAAAGGACGTGGCCGTTCTGCCATAGCTACACGTCCTACTGAACCTACTACCTCAGGTCCCAATAGCCTCCTGAATCTACAGCGATATTTGGTCGGGCCTAATGCCGTTCTGAGGATGGTAAATCTCTCAAAATCCTCTGTTCTATTGCTGGGTGACAAGAACCCCCTTTTGCCGTGAATGAACCCCTGCTGTGCCTGGGTGACAGGGGCCTAAATCTCTCAAAATCCTCTGTTCTATTGCTGGGTGACATGAACCCCCTTTTGCCGTGAATGAACCCCTGCTGTGCCTGCGTGACAGGGGCCTAAATCTCTCAGAATCCTCTGTTCTATTGCTAGGTGACAAGAACCCCCTTTTGCCGTGATTTAACCCCTGCTGTGCCTGGGTGACAGGGGCCTAAATCTCTCAAAATCCTCTGTTCTATTGCTGGGTGACAAGAACCCCCTTTTGCCGTGAAAGAACCCCTGCTTTGCCTGGGTGACAGGGGCCTAAATCACTCTAAATCCTCTGTTCTATTGCTTGGTGACATGAACCCCCTTTTGCCGTGAATGAACCGCTGCTGTGCCTGGGTGACAGGGGCCTAAATCTCTCAAAATCCTCTGCTCTATTGCTGGGTGACATGAACCCTCTTTTGCCGTGAATGAACCCCTGCTGTGCCTGGGTGACAGGGGCCTAAATCTCTCAAAATCCTATGTTCTATTGCTGGGTGACAAGAACCCCCTTTTGCCGTGAATGAACCCCTGCTGTGCCTGGGGGACAGGGGCCTAAATCTCTCAAAATCCTTTGTTCTATTGCTGGGTGACATAAACCCCCTTTTGCCGTGAATGAACCGCTGCAGTGCCTGGGTGACAGGGGCCTAAATCTCTCAAAATCCTCTGTTCTATTGCTGGGTGACATGAACCCCCTTTTGCCGTGAATGAACCCCTGCTGTGCCTGGGTGACAGGGGCCTAAATCTCTCAAAATCCTCTGTTCTATTGCTGGGTGACAAGAACCCCCTTTTGCCGTTAATGAACCCCTGCTCTGCATTGCTGACAGGGAACTAAATTTAGTGAAAACATCTGTTACTGATCGGAAGATGCGCGACTACAAGTGCACGCTGTTGATGGCATTCCCACCTGACAGCGGGGGCACAGTGGAAGCACAAGGCGAAGGCAGAGGAGGAGAAGGAGGTCGCCAACGCAGCTGGGGCACCGCCAGCACCTGAGAAGGCAGGGTTAGCATGGCCCAAATGTGGAAAAGCTTTGTCAGCCTTGGAGGTGCTGACCTGCCCTACAGCCAGTGTACAGGGACGTCTTTAATATTGATTGGACCCTGGGCAAAAATTTACTTGGGCCCCCTGGATCCCGCCTTCCCACAACTTATCAGGCAATCACGCCCTCCACCTCAACACACACACAAAGAATCTGGTAGAGTACAGTGAATGACTGTAAATACTTCCAGTTCTGAAGACTCCAGCGGCTCAGGATCAGTGCTCTGGGCAGCTGGGCTCAGGCTGGAAGTGGGCACCGCTCTGCAGGAAGGAGACCAGGGCTCGGCTCACCCTAGCGTTACAGTGCACCCCAGCACCCCACAGTATGCAGTATAGCACCCTATAGTATACAGAAACCCACAGTATGCAGTATAGCACCCTATAGTATACAGCATCACACAGTATGCAGTATAGCACCCCACACTATACAGTACCCCACAGTATATAGTAGAGCAGTATAGCAGCCCACAGTATACAGCACCACACAGTATGCAGTATAGCACCCCACAGTATACAACACCTCACAGTATACAGTAGAGCAGTATAGCACGTCACCGTATACAGCACCCCAAACTATACACGATACAGCACCCCACACTATACAGCCCCCCACACTATACAGTTTTGTACAGCAGTATAGCACTCCACAATATACAGCACCCACAGTATACAGCCCCCCACAGTATACAGCCCCCCACAGTATACAGGCCCCCACAGTATACAGTCCCCCACAGTATACAGGCCCCCACAGTATACAGGCCCCCACATTATACAGCACCCCACTATACAGTAGTTTACAGTATATTAGCATAACAGCCCCAGTCACCTTTTTCTTATGTAATCTTCACAAAAAAAGCTCCACAGTTAAGGCAAACTTCTACAGCAACACTCCTGGTAGAAAGGACCTTGATGACCTCATAGCCATGTGACCAGTAATATTGCTAGGTTACTGGTCACATGGTGATGATGTCATCTAAGGTCCTAGAGAATCACAGCTCTCACAGTACGCTGCCTGGAGTGCCGACAGGCTGACAGCCTGACACCCGGGGCAGTGGCTAGCAGGGCTCAAGAGGCAGCTGCCTTGGGCCCCCCAGGTGCAACTGGGCCCGGGGCAGCTACCCCTTTTGCCCCTTGTTAAAGACGGCCCTGCCAGTGTATAGTGTGAACGTGTGTTTAGCACGGCAGAGAGCATTATAACAGGCCACAGCCAATGTGAACAAGCTTACATTTATTAAAATGAACCAGGCATGGATCCCACAGGACTTGTCCGTACCTTGTGCAGAATAGACATTTATACCAGCCTCAACCATCCATTCTTGTACTCAAGTGCACTTATTCTTTGTTTTATTTTATTATATGTCCCAATATTTTGGGGGATAACCTAATTTTAAAATAAAAAATAACACAAATCAGTGTTTGCTACCTAGATCCAGATTGTTATTTTAAATTTTTCAGTATTTTATGTTATTTTAAGTCATTTCCTTATCCACATTTGTTTGCAGAACAGTTGCCATGCTCTTAAGCACATTTTGATGCCTTTTGCAGCCCTCTAGCCCTTTCCAGGACTATTTTAGAGCCATTTTAGTGCCCAAAAGTTCGCGTCCCCATTGACTTCAATGGGGTTCGGGTTCGGGGTCAAGTTCGGGTCCCGAACCCGAACTTTTTTTTCAAGTTCGGCCGAACCTGCCGAACCCGAACATCCAGGTGTCCGCTCAACTCTATTTGAGGCTCTGCACAAAGGGGGAGACTCCCGTGATGGTGGAAGAGAGGGTACAATGGCTAAAGACATACCCAAATAGGGAGGCTGCAGAGTTGTTGTTGAGGGGTTTTAGGGACGGTTTTGTGATCCCGTGTGTGTCAGTTCAGGTAGAGGTCGCTGCTTGCAATCTGGCTTCTGCCTTGCGACGACCGGAGGTGGTTGCGGAGAAGATTGGAAAAGAGGTTGCTGCGGGGAGGATAGCGGGCCCGTTTGTTGAATGTCCTTTGCAGGATTTGTGGGTTTCCCCTCTGGGGCTGGTTCCTAAGAAGGAGTCGGGCAAGTTCAGGCTTATTCATCACCTGTCTTTTCCCGCGGCGTGTTCAGTTAATGATGGTATTAGCGATGAGTTATGTTCAGTGTCGCACACGTCTTTTGATGAGGCGGTCCGTTGGGTGCGTCGTTTTGGCCAGAGGGCCTTGTTGGCAAAAACGGATATTGAGGCAGCGTTCCTTTTATTGCCCATTCATCCGGATAGTTTACTGGGTTTTAAGTGGGAGGGTCAGTATTATGTTGATTGTTGCTTACCGATGGGTTGTGCTATTTAGTGTTCATTGTTTGAAACGTTTAGTTCTTTTCTGGAGTGGGTGGTGAAGCAGGAAGCGGGTTGGAATTCAGTGTTGCATTATCTTGATGATTTTTTGTTTTTGGGACCGGCTGGATCAAGGGTTTGCTCAGTTTTGTTGCGAACTATGGAAAGGGTGGCGGCCAGGTTCGGCGTGCCGTTGGCGCCCGAGAAAACTGAAGGGCCTGCTACGACTGTCAAGTTTTTAGGTATTGTAATTGATAGTGTGGCAATGGAATGTAGATTACCTGGTGATAAGGTGGCAGATTTGTTGAGTGAGGTGGTTTTCCTGCGTAAGGCTAAAATAGTGCAGGTTCGGCTGGTAAATTGAATTTCGCGTGTAGGATCTTGCCGATGGGTCAGGTTTTTTGTAGACGCTTGGCCATGGCTACGGCAGGGGTCACGGTACCTTTTCATTTTTTGCGGTTGTCATCTGAAGTGAGGGCAGACTTAGTGGTCTGGGAGTGTTTTTTGGGCGAATTTAATGGTCGTTCGGTATGGATGGAGGCGCCTGTTTCCAGTGTTGACTTAGAACTGTTTACTGATGCTTCAGGGTTGTGCGGTTATGGAGCGTTCTGCCAGGGGCAGTGGAGTGCGGGTCCCTGGCCTGAGGAGTGGAGGGTGGCAGGATTTTTGGGCAATTTAGCCTTGCTGGAATTGTTCCCAATTGTTTTGGCAACGGAATTGTGGGGGGACTTGCTTACGAATAAACGGGTGCGTTTTTGTTGCGATAATCTGGGGGTGGTGCAAGCAGTTAATAGTCAGTCTGCTAATTCCCCTCCAGTGTTGCGCCTGCTGCACCACTTAGTTCGTAGGGGTTTGAGGTTGAACGCTTGTTTTGTAGCTGTGCATGTTCCTGGTGTTGACGATTCTATTACTGACTCACTTTCTCGATTTCAGTGGGATCGTTTTCGCAGGCTCGTTTGCTGTGTTGCAGAAATTGTGAGAGCAAGCCAGTGTGGTGTGTTCGTCTGGGTTTGAGGTGAGTCTGTTTAGAGACGCTTTTTCTTTGGCCTTTTTTGGTGCCTTTCGGGTCTCGGAGTTGGTGGCTAGTAGTCGGTTTGGCGGGGGTGGCTTGTTACGTGAGGACATTTCCTTTGGTGAAGGGGGGTTGCGGTGTGTGTTGCGCAGGTCTAAGACTGACCAGGATGGCAAGGGGGTGAGTATTGTGTTGCGCGCTTTGAGTGGGTCGGTCTTGTGTCCAATCAGGAGTGTGGAGGAATTTTTGAGGGTTAGGCCTGATGTTCCAGGCTCGGTATTGATGCATCGGGACGGACCGGCGTTGTCCCGTTTTCAATTCGTGGCAGTATTTAGAAAATGCCTGCCTGCCGCGGGATACCCAGCACAGGAGTTTGCGTCTCATTCTTTCAGGATTGGCACTACGACTGAGGCGGCTAGATGGGGTTTGGGCGAGGAAGCTATCAAGCGGATAGGGCGTTGGAAATCGGCGTGTTATCGCTCATACATTCGTCCTCACATGCTGTAATTCTGGGTTGTGATCGGTATTGCACTGTTCCCGTTGTTGGTGATATTCAGTTCAGCAGCTGTAATTGTTTGTTTTAGGTTCATCACCGTGCTTGGCGTGGATTCTTGGACATTCCTACGTTTATTGGGGAGCTTTGTGTGCGGACATGCTGAGGAACGGAAGGCAATTGGGTTTGCGACCCGATGAATTGCAAGTGCGATGGATTGGTTTGCGGGGGCTCTTATGGGGACGGGTGCTTCAGGAATTTCATGCCTCGGTTTCTTTTGACAGGCCACTGGATATTTTGGTGTTGCATGTGGGTGGTAACGATTTAGGGGTTCGTAGTTCTAGAGAGGTGATTCGGGATATTAAACTGGACTTGTTGCGGTTATGGTGTAATTTTCCTTGGTTGTTGGTGGTGTGGTCGGAGGTGGTTGCTCGGAGAGCTTGGCGTTTCGCCAGATCGGATTAATATGGCGAGGGCGAAGCCAAATAAGGAAGTGGGGCGCTTTGTGCGGCGTCATAGTGGAATAGTGGTGCGCCATAGGGAATTTGAGGCTGCTTCGCCTCAGTTCCTGAGGCATGACGGGGTTCATCTCAACAATGTGGGTACTGACATGTGGGCTTTGGGGCTTCAGGAGGGCTTGGAGACGGCTCTGAGGGTGTGGCATGACGCTCATAGGTGAGGTGTTAATGGAGGGTCCTGGAAGGCAATGCAAGGCTTAATAGTGCATGACAAGTTGGAGCGTGCATTGCATGAGTTTCGGTAAGCTGGTGGATGGCTTGTTGCCTTCTAGGATCCTATTATTCTATTACTAGGTTCGGAATTTTGATATGTTTCTGTGTTCATTATTATTATTGGAAAAGTTGGTGAATATGTACTGTTTAATAAATTGGGCCGTGAAGGCCTCTTTCTCCAAGAAGGTATCCTTGTGTCTTAATTTGGGTAGAAGGGTGGGGTAAGTAGGAAGGTACTGTGGATGACTGAAGGGATCTTCCATCCTAGTAAGTCATGAGAGCAACGGAGAGGGGCGCAGCATAGCGTAATGTAGCCTGACTTACGGGGAAGTTGAAGGCAGAAAGGCGTTAATGTGTTATCTGGTAGGATAGGGGTGGGACTAGGGATTCGTGGGCTGTATATAATCCTGGGGGGAGGAGGCACCTCCCACCGGCGTACAGTATTATTCAGTCAAGTTTCCCACCCACCCTCCCTGTCAGTATGTTTTGAGGAGGGTATGTTCACGGGCATGTTAATGGAGGTTCCTGGAAGGCAATGCAAGGCTTAATAGGTGCATGACAAGTTGGAGCGTGCATTGCATGAGTTTTGGTAAGCTGGTGGATGGGGCCCCTGTTTGGGAAAAATGGGCCCACAGGGGTAGATGGAACTATAATTTGGTGGATTTGGTGCCCTTGGGTCGGTGACCGCAGCCAAGGGTAAGGTGGTATGACAAGTGGAGGGGAAGAGTGAAGAGAATGGTTTGCCTCGTTGCCTTTTAGGATCCTATTTTTCTATTACTATGTTCGGAATGTTGTTACATTTTGATATGTTTCTGTGTTCATTATTATTATTGGAAAAATTGGTGAATATGTATTGTTTAATAAATTGGGCCGTGAAGGCCTCTTTCTCCAAGAAGGTATCCTTGTATCTTAATTTGGGTAGAAGGGTGGGGTAGGTAGAAGGTACTGTGGATGACTGAAGGGATCTTCCATCCTAGTAAGTCATTGCATTAGGCTTGTTATCTGGTAGGATAGGGGTGGGACTAGGGATTTGCGGGCTGTATATAATCCTGGGGGGAGGAGGCACCTCCCACCGGCGTACAGTATTATTCAGTCAAGTTTCCCACCCACCCTCCCTGTCAGTATGTTTTGAGGGGGGTATGTTCACGGGCATGTTAATGGAGGGTCCTGGAAGGCAATGCAAGGCTTAATAGGTGCATGACAAGTTGGAGCGTGCATCGCATGAGTTTCGATAAGCTGGTGGATGGGGCCCCTGTTTGGGAAAAATGTGCCCACAGGGGTAGATGGAACTATAATTTGGTGGATTTGGTGCCCTTGGGTCGGTGACCACAAGGTGGTATGACAAGTGGAGGGGAAGAGTGAAGAGAATGGTTTGCCTCATTGCCTTCTAGGATCCTATTATTCTATTACTAGGTTCGGAATGTTGTTACATTTTGATATGTTTCTGTGTTCATTATTATTATTGGAAAAGTTGGTGAATATGTATTGTTTAATAAATTGGGCCGTGAAGGCCTCTTTCTCCAAGAAGGTATCCTTGTATCTTAATTTGGGTAGAAGGGTGGGGTAGGTAGAAGGTACTGTGGATGACTGAAGGGATCTTCCATCCTAGTAAGTCATTGCATTAGGCTTGTCAGTAAAAGTAAAAAAAAGGAAGAGGCCACTGTGGTACTCAGCAGAAGTAGCCAAATTCATTAAAAACATTTAGTAATTATAAAAATAAATAAAAAAGAGGATGAAAGGGAAATTTATAAGATTAGGCAGAGAGAGGCCTAGCAAGCTGTAAGAGCTTCTAAAGCACAGGCAGAAGAGAAATTAGCTCAGTCAGTGAAAAAAGGTGATAAGACATTCTTGAGGTAGAAGCCAATTTCCCCCACTTTAGGGGAATAAAAAATTCCTTCCCGACTCCAATCAGGCAATCAGAATAACTCCCTGGATCAACGACCCCTCTCTAGTAGCTATAGCCTGTAATATTATTACACTCCAGAAATACATCCAGGCCCTCTTGAATTCCTTTATTGTACTCACCATCACCACCTCCTCAGGCAGAGAGTTCCATAGTCTCACGGCTCTTACCGTAAAGAATCCTTTTCTATGTTTGTGTACAAACCTTCTTTCCTCCAGATGCAGAGGATGTCCCCTCATCACAGTTACAGTGCTGGAGATAAATAGATGATGGGATAGATCTCTGTACTGACCCCTGATATATTTATACATAGTAATTAGATCTCCCCTCAGTCATCTTTTTTCTAAAGTGAATAACCCTAATTTTGATAATCTTTCAGGGTACTGTAGTTGCCCCATTCCAGTTATTACTTTAGTTGCCCTCCTCTGGACCCTCTCCAGCTCTGCTATGTCTGCCTTGTTCACAGGAGCCCAGAACTGTACAATGATTTGTAAAGTGGTAGGACTATGTTCTCATCACGGGCATCTATGCCCCTTTTGATGCAACCCATTATCTTATTGGCCTTGGCAGCAGCTGCCTGACACTGGTTTTTGCAGCTTAGTTTGCTGTTTATTAAAATTCCTAGATCCTTTTCCATGTCAGTGTTACCGAGTGTTTTACCATTTAGTATGTACGGGTGACTTGCATTATTCCTTCCCATGTGCATAACTTTACATTTGTCAGTGTTAAACCTCATCTGCCACTTATCTGCCCAAGCCTCCAGTCTATCCAGATCGCTCTGTAGTAGTATACTGTCCTCTTCAGTGTTAATTACTTTACACAGTTTAGTGTCATCTGCGAAAATTTATATTTTACTATGCAAGCCTTCTACAAGATCATTAATAAATATATTGAAGAGAATAGGGCCCAATACTGACCCCTGAGGTACTCCACTAGTGACAGTGACCCAATCTGAATGTGTACCACTAATAACCACCCTCTGTTTTCTATCCCTCAGCCAGTTACTTACCCACATACAGACGTTTTCTCCCAGTCCGAGCATTCTCATTTTATATACTAACCTTTTGTGTGGTACAGTGTCAAATGCTTTGGAGAAGTCCAGATATACATCCATTGATTCGCCGCTGTCAAGTCAAGAACTTACCTCCTCATAGAAACTGATTAAGTTAGTTTGGCATGACCGATCCCTCATGAAGCCATACTGATATGGCGTTATTTGCTTATTTCCGTTGACATGCTCTAACATAGCATCTCTCAGAAAACCTTCAAACTGTTTACCCACAACAGATGTTAAACTTACCGGCCTATAGTTTCCAGGCTCTGTTTTTGGACCCTTTTTGAGTATTGGCACCACATTTGCTATGTGCCAATCCTGTGGGACATTCCCTGTCAGTATAGAGTCTGCAAATATCAGAAATAAGGGTTTGGCTATGATATTACTTAATTCCCTTATGATACGGGGGTGCATGCCATCCGGTCCTGGCGATTTGTCTATTTTCATCTTTTTAAATACATAAAGGGAATCAACATGGTAAAAGAGGAGAGACAATTTAAAAGAAGAAAAACTGCTACAAGAGGACATCGTTTTAAATTAGAGGGACAAAGGTTTAAAAGTAATATCAGGAAGTATTACTTTACTGAGAGAGTAGTGGATACATGGAATAGCCTTCCTGCAGAAGTGGTAGCTGCAAAAACAGTGTAGGAATTTAAGCATGCATGGGATAGGCATAAGGCCATCCTTCATATAAGATAGGGCCAGGGGCTATTTATAGTATTCAGTATATTGGGCAGACTAGATGGGCCAAATGGTTCTTATCTACTGACACATTCTATGTTTCTATGTTAGGCCATGTCACCAACATGGCAGCCATCTAGAATGCCTGCAGCTTGGAGTCAACTGCAGTTTTTCAAATGGGAAGGTAGCAGTGTGACACATCAAACTGGTGGTAAATTTCACCAGAAAAACAATGGTGTGATTCATGATACAGGTGATATGAAGGATGGTGTTGTACCAATCAGAATATGTTTGTTGGGAAGCCGTGGTAGTCTTCTTACTGTCCACATGAGGTTGACAGAGAAAGGCTATTATAGAACTGGAGAACTTTTTCTGCATGTAGTTGCAGTACAGATGTCTTTGCATACACTATTTACACAGGTAGTATGTATAGGAACACATGCAAACTGATAGCTCAAACAGGAAAGCCGTCTCCTTCTTGCATTTGTTAACGTCTCTCATCCCCATTAAAGGCACTCCACCTTATCAGCTAGTGCAGCGTCCCACTAAGGACACGTAGGAACTGCAAAATTACTGTAACACGACATTATCCTACTGCATGTCATTTTGTATTGCAACACCTGTTGTATCCCTGTTCATAGGCTGGTGTGGTGTAATTTATACATCCCACCACTAGATGGGGATAGCACTTAGGTCATATAAATACAAACCGGATTCCAAAACAGTTGGGACACTATACAAATCGTGAATAAAAACTGAATGCAATGATCTGGAGGTGCCAACTTCTAATATTTTATTCAGAATAGAACATAAATCACGGAACAAAAGTTTAAACTGAGAAAATGTACCATTTTAAGGGAAAAATATGTTGAATCAGAATTTCATGGTGTCAACAAATCCCCAAAAAGTTGGGACAAGGCCATTTTCACCACTGTGTGGCATCTCACCTTCTTCTTACAACATTCAACAGACGTCTGGGGACCGAGGAGACCAGTTTCTCAAGTTTAGAAATAGGAATGATCTCCCATTGTTGTCTAATACAGGCCTCTAACTGTTCAATCGTCTTGGGCCTTCTTTGTTGCACCTTCCTCTTTATGATGCGCCAAATGTTCTCTATAGGTGAAAGAGATCTGGACTGCAGACTGACCATTTCAGTACCCGGATCCTTCTCCTACGCAGCCATGATGTTGTGATTGATGCAGAATGTGGTCTGGCATTATCTTGTTGAAAAATGCAGGGTCTTCCCTGAAAGAGATGACGTCTGGATGGGAGCAGATGTTGTTCTAGAACCTGAATATATTTTTCTGCATTGATGGTGCCTTTCCAGACATGCAAGCTGCCCATGCCACACACACTCATGCAACCCCATACCATCAGAGATGCAGGCTTCTGAACTGAGCGTTGATAACAACTTGGGTTGTCCTTGTCCTCTTTGGTCCGGATGACATAGCGTGCCAGATTTCCAAAAAGAACTTCGAATCGTGACTCGTCTGACCACATAACAGTCTTCCATTTTGCCACACTCCATTTTAAATGATCCCTGGCCCAGTGAAAACGCCTGAGCTTGTGGATCTTGCTTAGAAATGGCTTCTTCTTTGCACTGTAGAGTTTCAGCTGGCAACGGCGGATGGCACGGTGGATTGTGTTCACTGACAATGGTTTCTGGAAATATTCCTGAGCCCATTCTGTGATTTCCTTTACAGTAGCATTCCTGTTTGTGGTTCAGTGTCGTTTAACCACCTCCGGACCGCTGTACGCAGATTCGCGTTCCGGAGGTGGCAGCGCTGCGCACAGTCACGCATATACGCGTCATCTCGCGAGACGCGAGATTTCGCTCCAAGCCGGCCCGCGCATGCGCATCGCGGGCCGGCAAAAGTTAAAGAAAAAGTTCGTCACCAGCCTGCCAGCAACGATCATTGGCTGGCAGGCTGGCGATTTTTAAAAAATCCAATCACAAGCCATATAACAGATCATATTAGTAAATATGATCTGTTATATGGCTTCTCTGCTCCTCTGCTGGTCCTTTTCGTCGGTTGGATCCAGCAGAGAAGCAGACATCACTGTGAGTACACCAAACACTTCACTGTAGCCCCTGATCACCCCCCTGCACCCCAATTAACCCTTTGATCACCCCTTTGATCGCCCCTGTCAATCACCAGTGAAAGGAAAAAAAGTGATCAGTGTAAACTGTCACTTTTTTTTTTTCACTAGTATTGGCTGTTAGGTTTTAGGGATAGTTTAGGCCCCTTGGTTAGGTAGTTAGCGTCAGTTAGCGCCCACCCCACCGCACCGCAGTCACTTTTATTCGCTATTCAGCATTTGTACTTTTATAGTATCTGTAAGTTATCAAAACTGATCACGGTCAGATCTATAATAGTATTAGTGTCACTTTAGTTCGCCCTCCACCCAAAACGCAGTGTTTGCCCGATCAGGCCTGATCGGTCGCCCACACGTGCGTTCACCCACGCCCGCCCCACCGCAGTGACAAAAAAAATATATTTTTTGATCACTGCACATTCATTTTACACGCACTGCGGCGATAAAAAAATCAGTTTTGATATTTTTTATCAACCGCAGCGGCCTCCGGTACTTCGCTAGCCTCCCCTTTGTAAGACAGGCTTGCTTTTTTTCTTGGGTAGTCTCAGGGAATACCCCTAAATTTAGTAGTCCAAAATGTCAAACAGGGGGTATTCTTCTGAAGAGGCCTACAGGATTCTGACCCAGTCGGATGAGGAGTGGGAACCCTCATCTGACGAATCTAGCGGGTCAGAATATGAACCTGTGGAAAGCAGTGGCTCTCTGACCCAAAGTTCGGACGAGGAGGTGGAGGTCCCTGGCAGCACCAGGCGTACCCGGCCCCGTGTCGCTAGACCACAGGTTATGCAGGATCCGCTTCAAGAGCAGCAGAGTGGGGCTGTCGCTGCCGGATCACGTGGTGAGGCATACACCAGCAGCGCAGCCCTCCCTGGACCTAGTACCAGCACTGCCGTACAACATGGTGACGTGGCGAGCACCAGAAGGGCAGTTGAAGCTGGTACGGTGGCACGTGCACTAGTTACCCCGTCGCAGCCACCGCGCAGACAGGCCCGTAGAGCCCCTAGAATCCCTGAGGTGCTGGCAAACCCTGATTGGCAGTCACCAACTTCAGCCGCACCTGTAGTTCCCCCTTTCACCGCCCAGTCTGGAGTTCGGGTTGAGACGGCTCAAATCGGTTCGGCCCTGGGATTTTTTGAGCTGTTCTTGACTGCGGAGCTCTTGGACTTAGTCGTGGCAGAGACCAACCAGTATGCCACACAATTTATATCCGCCAACCCGGGAAGCTTTTATGCCCAGCCTTTCCGGTGGAAACCAGTCCAAGTTTCCGAAATTAAAATTTTTTTGGGCCTTCTCCTCAACATGGGCCTGACAAAAAAGCATGAATTGCGGTCATATTGGTCAACGCACCCGATTCATCACATGCCCATGTTCTCTGCTGCTATGTCCAGGGCACGATTTGAGGCCATCCTCCGTTTCCTGCATTTTAGCGACAACACCACCTCCCGTCCCAGAGGCCACCCAGCTTTTGACCGGCTCCACAAAATTCGGCCCCTCATAGACCATTTCAACCAGAAATTTGCAGATTTGTATACCCCCGAGCAAAACATCTGCGTAGACGAGTCCCTAATACATTTTACCGGGCGCCTTGGCTTCAAACAGTACATCCCAAGCAAGCGTGCCCGGTATGGGGTCAAATTGTATAAGCTCTGTGAAAGGGCCACAGGCTATACCCACAAATTTCGTGTCTATGAGGGAAAAGATCAGACCCTGGAGCCGGTCGGTTGCCCTGACTACCTGGGGAGCAGTGGGAAGACAGTCTGGGACTTGGTGTCACCCTTATTCGGCAAGGGGTACCATCTTTATGTGGACAATTTTTACACAAGTGTGGCCCTCTTTAGGCATTTGTTTCTAGAACGGATTTGCGCCTGTGGCACCGCGCGAACTAGTCGCGTGGGCTTCCCCCAACGGCTTGTAACCACCCGTCTTGCAAGGGGGGAGAGGGCTGCCTTGTGTAACGAAGAACTGCTCGCGGTGAAATGGAGAGACAAGCGTGACGTTTACATGCTCTCCTCCATTCACGCAGACACGACAATCCAAATTGAGCGAGCAACCCGACTATAATGCGCTCATGGGAGGGGTGGACTTCAATGACCAGATGTTGTCTCCGTATTTAGTTTCCCGCAGAACCAGACGCTGGTATAAGAAGGTGTCTGTATATTTAATTCAATTGGCGCTGTACAATAGTTTTGTTCTCTACAGTAAGGCTGGGAGAACACGATCTTTCCTCAAATTCCAGGAAGAGATCATCGAGAACCTCCTTTACCCAGGAGGTTCTGTGGCCCCATCCCCCAGTGTAGTTAGCCGTCTACACGAGCGACATTTCCCCAGTGTCGTTCCTGGTACCTCAACCCAACCGTCACCCCGAAAAAGATGTCGTGTCTGTAGCAGGAGTGGAATAAGGCGTGACACCCGCTATTTCTGTCCTGACTGTCCGGACCACCCTGCCCTACGCTATGGAGAGTGTTTCCGGAAGTACCACACACAGGTACACCTAGCATAGGGATTGCATCTCACAGGACAGGCACACAGGGCTATTAGGGCCCTTTTACTCTCAGCTGCTGCAAACCTCTCCTTTCACCTGGGATAAAGTGCATAACGTACTTCGCCACATCTTTGGGCGATTTGCGCTTTGCACATTGTCCCATGGGGAAGGAGAGGTTTGTTCTATAAAGGTAAAAAAAACTAAACAAAAAAAAAATTACCGATTGATGTGAATGGAGAAATCTGGTTTGCCAGGGCATACGAGCTGAAGTGGGTATGGATGTTGGGCGGAGCTCCTATGTCCTGGCAGACGCCTTTCCCCTCCTTTTTCTTTTTTTGGCAGAGATTTTTTCATCCACATTGATCGATGCGAATGAAGAAATCTGTGCCGTTCATTTTTTTCTTTCAGCCCAGAGGCTGAACGGAAAAAAAAAATCTCATTACCTGTATGCTCAATATAAGGAGAATAGCAGAAACTCCTAATGCTGGGCATACATGTAATGATTGCGGAGACCCTCAAATGCCAGGGCAGTACAAACACCCCACAAATAACACCATTTTGGAAAGAAGACACCCCAAGGTATTCGCTGAGGGGAATATTGAGTCCATGAAAGATTGAAATTTTTGTCCCAAGTTAGCGGAAAGGGAGACTTTGTGAGAACTAAATCCAAAAAATCAATTTCCGCTAACTTGTGCCAAATTTTTTTTTTTTCAATGAACTCGCCATGCCCCTCATTGAATACCTTGGGGTGTCTTCTTTCCAAAATGGGGTCACATGTGGGGTATTTATACTGCCCTGGCATTTTAGGGGCCCCAAAGCGTGAGAAGAAGTCTGGTATCCAAATGTCTAAAAATGCCCTCCTAAAAGGAATTTGGGCCCCTTTGCCCACCTAGGCTGCAAAAAAGTGTCACACATGTGGTATCTCCGTATTCAGCAGAAGTTGGGGAATATGTTTTGGGGTGTCATTTTGCATATACCCATGCTGGGTGAGATAAATATCTTGGTCAAATGCCAACTTTGTATAAAAAAAATGGGAAAAGTTGTCTTTTGCCAAGATATTTCTCTCACCCAGCATGGGTATATGTAAAATGACACCCCAAAACACATTCCCCACCTTCTCCTGAGTACGGAGATACCAGATGTGTGACACTTTTTTGCAGCCTAGGTGGGCAAAGGGGCCCACATTCCAAAGAGCACCTTTCAGATTTCACAGGTCATTTACCTACTTACCAGACATTAGGGCCCCTGGAAAATGCCAGGGCAGTATAACTACCCCACAAGTGACCCCATTTTGGAAAGAAGACACCCCAAGGTATTCCGTGAGGGGCATGGCAAGTTCCTAGAATTTTTTATTTTTTGTCACAAGTTAGTGGAAAATGATGATTTTTTTTTTTTTTTTTTTTTTCATACAAAGTCTCCTATTCCACTAACTTGTGACAAAATTTATTTTTTTCCATGAACTCACTATGCCCATCAGCGAATACCTTGGGGTCTCTTCTTTCCAAAATGGGGTCACTTGTGGGGTAGTTATACTGCCCTGGCATTCTAGGGGCCCAAATGTGTGGTAAGGAGTTTGAAATCAAATTTAGTAAAAAATGACCTGTGAAATCCGAAAGGTGCTCTTTGGAATATGGGCCCCTTTGCCCACCTAGGCTGCAAAAAAGTGTCACACATCTGGTATCTCCGTACTCAGGAGAAGGTGGGGAATGTGTTTTGGGGTGTCATTTTATATATACCCATGCTGGGTGAGAGAAATATCTTGGCAAAAGACAACTTTTCCCATTTTTTTATACAAAGTTGTCATTTGACCAAGATATTTATCTCACCCAGCATGGGTATATGTAAAAAGACACCCCAAAACACATTCCTCAACTTCTCCTGAGTACGGGGATTCCAGATGTGTGACACTTTTTTGCAGCCTAGGTGGGCAAAGGGGCCCATATTCCAAAGAGCACCTTTCGGATTTCACAGGTCATTTTTTACTGAATTTGATTTCAAACTCCTTACCACACATTTGGGCCCCTAGAATGCCAGGGCAGTATAACTACCCCACAAATGACCCCATTTTGGAAAGAAGAGACCCCAAGGTATTCGCTGATGGGCATAGTGAGTTCATGGAAGTTTTTATTTTTTGTCACAAGTTAGTGGAATATGAGACTTTGTATGAAAAAAAAAAAAAAAAAATCATAATTTTCCACTAACTTGTGACAAAAAATAAAAAATTCTAGGAACTCGCCATGCCCCTCACGGAATACCTTGGGGTGTCTTCTTTCCAAAATGGGGTCACTTGTGGGGTAGTTATACTGCCCTGGCATTCTAGGGGCCCAAATGTGTGGTAAGGAGTTTGAAATCAAATTCAGTAAAAAATGACCTGTGAAATCCGAAAGGTGCTCTTTGGAATATGGGCCCCTTTGCCCACCTAGGCTGCAAAAAAGTGTCACACATCTGGTATCTCCGTACTCAGGAGAAGGTGGGGAATGTGTTTTGCGGTGTCATTTTATATATACCCATGCTGGGTGAGAGAAATATCTTGGCAAAAGACAACTTTTCCCATTTTTTTATACAAAGTTGTCATTTGACCAAGATATTTATCTCACCCAGCATGGGTATATGTAAAAAGACACCCCAAAACACATTCCTCAACTTCTCCTGAGTACGGGGATACCAGATGTGTGACACTTTTTTGCAGCCTAGGTGGGCAAAGGGGCCCATATTCCAAAGAGCACCTTTCGGATTTCACAGGTCATTTTTTACTGAATTTGATTTCAAACTCCTTACCACACATTTGGGCCCCTAGAATGCCAGAGCAGTATAACTACCCCACAAGTGACCCCATTTTGGAAAGAAGAGACCCCAAGGTATTCGCTGATGGGCATAGTGAGTTCATGGAAGTTTTTATTTTTTGTCACAAGTTAGTGGAATATGAGACTTTGTATGAAAAAAAAAAAAAAAAAAAATCATCATTTTCCACTAACTTGTGACAAAAAATAAAAAATTCTAGGAACTCGCCATGCCCCTCACGGAATACCTTGGGGTGTCTTCTTTCCAAAATGGGGTCACTTGTGGGGTAGTTATACTGCCCTGGTATTCTAGGGGCCCAAATGTGTGGTAAGGAGTTTGAAATCAAATTCAGTAAAAAATTACCTGTGAAATCCGAAAGGTGCTCTTTGGAATATGGGCCCCTTTGCCCACCTAGGCTGCAAAAAAGTGTCACACATCTGGTATCCCCGTACTCAGGAGAAGTTGAGGAATGTGTTTTGGGGTGTCTTTTTACATATACCCATGCTGGGTGAGATAAATATCTTGGTCAAATGACAACTTTGTATAAAAAAATGGGAAAAGTTGTCTTTTGCCAAGATATTTCTCTCACCCAGCATGGGTATATATAAAATGACACCCCAAAACACATTCCCCACCTTCTCCTGAGTACGGAGATACCAGATGTGTGACACTTTTTTGCAGCCTAGGTGGGCAAAGGGGCCCATATTCCAAAGAGCACCTTTTGGATTTCACAGGTCATTTTTTACTGAATTTGATTTCAAACTCCTTACCACACATTTGGGCCCCTAGAATGCCAGGGCAGTATAACTACCCCACAAGTGACCCCATTTTGGAAAGAAGAGACCCCAAGGTATTCGCTGATGGGCATAGTGAGTTCATAGAAGTTTTTATTTTTTGTCACAAGTTAGTGGAATATGAGACTTTGTAAGAAAAAAAAAAAAAAAAAAAAAATCATCATTTTCCGCTAACTTGTGACAAAAAGTAATAAGTTCTATGAAATCACTATGCCCATCTGCGAATACCTTAGGGTGTGTACTTTCCGAAATGGGGTCATTTGTGGGGTGTTTGTACTGTCTGGGCATTGTAGAACCTCAGGAAACATGACAGGTGCTCAGAAAGTCAGAGCTGCTTCAAAAAGCGGAAATTCACATTTTTGTACCATAGTTTGTAAACGCTATAACTTTTACCCAAACCATTTTTTTTACCCAAACATTTTTTTTTTTATCAAAGACATGTAGAACTATAAATTTAGAGCAAAATTTCTATATGGATGTCTTTTTTTTTTGCAAAATTTTACAACTGAAAGTGAAAAATGTCATTTTTTTGCAAAAAAAACGTTAAATTTCGATTAATAACAAAAAAAATAAAAATGTCAGCAGCAATGAAATACCACCAAATGAAAGCTCTATTAGTGAGAAGAAAAGGAGGTAAAATTCATTTGGGTGGTAAGTTGCATGACCGAGCAATAAACGGTGAAAGTAGTGTAGGTCAGAAGTGTAAAAAGTGGCCTGGTCTTTCAGGGTGTTTAAGCACTGGGGGCTGAGGTGGTTAAGGGCCCAGAGATCACGGGCATCCAGTATGGTTTTACGGCCTTGACCCTTACGCACAGAGATTGTTCCTGAATCTTTGGATGATGTTATGCACAGTTGATGATGATAGATGCAAAGTCTTTGCAATTTTTCGCTGGGTAACACCTTTCTGATATTGCTCCACTATCTTTCTGCGCAACATTGTGGGAATTGGTGATCCTCTACCCATCTTGGCTTCTGAGAGACACTGCCACTCTGAGAAGCTCTTTTTATACCCAATCATGTTGCCAATTAACCTAATTAGTGTTAATTGGTCTTCCAGCTCTTCGTTATGCTCAAATTTACTTATTGCTACTTGTCCCAACTTTTTGGGGATTTGTTGACACCGTGAAAATTGGAATCAACGTATTTTTCCTTTAAAATGATACATTTACTCGGATTAAACGTTTGATCTGTCATCTACGTTCTATTACAAATAAAATATTGACATTTGCCATCTCCACATCATTGCATTCAGTTTTTATTCACAATTTGTTTAGTGTCCCAATTTTTTTGGAATCCGGTTTGTACTTAGATCAGGCCTAGTGTAGGGGGAGAAAGAGGAGAAGGAGTGAAGGAAGGTAGAGACTAGTGAAGAGATGAGAGAGCAGAGTCAATGGTTACTCTGAGGCTACACACCACAGATTAGTGGGTGAAGCCAGCTGCAGAAATGAGGTAGAGCCAAGGTATGAGGTGCAGGAGAGCGTTTTCCTTCTGTGACCTTCTTAGATCCTAGATCCTATAACCAGAGGATAGCGTTTTCGTCCCTGGAAGAAGATAACCAAGCTAAAGAGAGACATCGGTGATAACAGCCATTACTAAAGGCTTAATGGGCACCTTTGCACATGGTGGAGGACAATCTAGCTACAGGCAGCCTCACCATACTTTGAAGAATACAGATTAGCTACCTGTTTAAGGGCTTGGACGATACAGAAACAAAAGGACTAAGCATACCAAATAAGCATTACAGGCAGCCTCACCAAATAACGCTGGTTCACTAGGGACCTGAAGCAAAGTCACCTACCAGAACTACTGATACAGAACCTTCAAGCTAAACTAAACCCAGCCAAACCTATTAACAGTGGATCAACAGAATTCTTCTAAATTGCAAAAGACTGTATTCTGTCTGGATGTATATGCCGCAACTAGAACCAACATCAGTAAAACTTCTGAGTTGTATCCTACCACTGTCTACTTCATTCTTACCACTGGTTGTACCACCATTAATGGTACTGGCATCACGACAAATACCACCAAGGGACCCAGCCGCCACAAGCACCCTAAACACCACTGCCACCAAGGGCACCCTCAACCTCCATCTAGGCTGGTGCTTCCCTACCACAGAGCGTGCCCCGGAGGATTTCCTGCTGTCTTGCTCAACACTGTGCTGCCAGCCCAGGGAGGCTTTCTGCTAACCGTGAGTAAACTGATGAACTGTGTTGTTTTTTGGCCCCTCATCGGCCCACCGTGCACCTCACGTGTTGCCCCTGCGGTTCTGGCTGGCTGCATATCTTTTCTTGGCGTCACGAACAGGATATTAACCCCTGCGCCATATTTGAGAGACTGTCGCATGTGAATAAGCCCCTTTACTTTATTGAGAGACTTTTACTTATTGCGCACTGTATTGGGCCACAGAACTGTTTAAACTGATTGGAAATTGCATGGAAGTGCTATACTAGTCATCAGCATAAAAATCGCAGTGTTAAAAGGGAGAAAAGCAGACATTTGTGTGTTACTAAAACGGCTTGCTGTCATTGAATAGACTGTTTCTATGCACTTAAGATAGCCGCCGGAGGCCTTCTTGTTTGAAAAAAATTACTGCGTCATCACTGTGGACAAGTTAGGGACACCCCCTGAAGAGCGGGAAAACCTAGTGCCGCCCATTTATGCAAAATTGTCTGGCCAAGCCCATCCTACCTTTACTGTATTAACTCTGAGAGGCCGAACCCTGTATGCAAAAGCAGCGCCGCCTCCTCTGCCCTATGAAAAGTTCTGCTGCAGAACAGAATGGGTGGAACCATGTGTGGAATATCGATGTGCCCACCTATTGGATGTTGTGACAAAAACACAGCCACTTATGAATATCTTAATGCACAAAAGACTGCTCCATTATTGTGTGTCACCAAACCACCAAACTCAATTGGAGTACTGACCATTGTTGCTCCGGACGCCCGATTTCCTGAGACCGCCCCTTGTACGGTGGATAATGGTTGCGTCGCTCCTGTCAGTCATGCACACCTGGGAGGCGGGCCTAGCACTCAGGAGGAGCGTGATGTGCGTGCGCACGTAGGAAAGAGAGACGCTGATTGCTTCATGGAGAGAGGAGTGTATTGCCGAAGCAGCATGGCAAAAAAAAAAAAAATGAGAGAGCTCTGTACAAGAGATTGGATCCGGACGGGACCCTGTCGCTGCTCCGACATGGACCCCTACACCTATTACTCCAGAACTGCAGGTTCGTGTCCAAGACTTGTGGGACTGCCAATGGAGGGAACGCAGTGTGGATTGCAACACTGAATCGGTGGATTACAGTGCAGGTCAGCACGCTGTCGCAATGCCGCGACACCGGCCTCCAAAGTATGCCGAAAGGTCCGGTCTACTGAACAGACAGCACTTTGGGCTAAGTTGTCCACGGAGATAAAGTCAGCTCGACTCCCGCGCACCCACGCTTGTAAAAAGTATAACGAGGGTCTAACTCGTAAATTACTAGAGGAACCTGTAAAAAACTTCCCGGTTCCAGTACGGAGATTGGGCCGAGTTCTCGACTTCTGCAAAGAACAAGGATTTGGATTTATCCGTGATATGGAGACCAACCGTGATTATTATGTGAATCGCTGGTCTGTGAAGAGGAAGGAGCTCCCTAGTTGGCTACATAGCCTATATGTCAATGAGACAGTGGAGTTCACCCCTGCAGAGGGTACGCGTGGACCTTACGCTATTGCAGTACGTTGGCCAGGACAGCCCACAGAAACCCAGGAGCTTGCCAAAGACTCTGAGTCTGAGGAGAATCTAGACCAGGAACCTTCTACAGCCCCCGTGCGGCCTGCTGCAAAGTATGTGCCACCCAGTAATCAGAACGAGTATGCCACGGGATTTGCAGGTACCAATATTTTATGGCAGCCCGCCATTGTTACCAAAGATCCTGCCAGTGAACCTAAACCCCAGAGGGAACGTGTTAGGAAAAGAAGGCCCTAACCAAAAAGCCTAAGTACAGCTGTAAAAGACTGTGCAGTTCTATTTCAACAGCTAGCTGTACAACAGCATCAGGGATTCCCTATCCCAACCTGTAAAGGTGAATCAGCCAATTCTTCAGTAATGAAAAATCCACCAGAGGAATCAAACCCTGTAACCAGGATTGACCCTGCAATTGGGCTGGATTACAACATCAAAAAAGAGCATCCCTCTATCTTTGAAAAGGTGAAAAAGGAAATTAACTTGCCATCCACTCCTAAACAGCGGATAATGGAGGGACAACCGGAAGGATCTTCCCCTGATTCCTGGGATTCTGAAAGTCCAATCCCTACGGATGTGTCACCCTGTTCAGATCCCTACAATTAAAGTAGGCCATTACTAAACCACTTATATGGAGCAGGAGATGCCATTTGTTTGAGAGGACTTCTCTTATTGTTTTTGTTTTGAGCCCCTCTCTGTGTTGTATTTGCAAGGACTCCATCAAGGACTCCACTTGAATCCAAGAAGAATCACAGTTGCACTTCATTTGTGTGTTTTATGCTATTTAACCACTTTTTACCCCATTTTCAGGTTATCAAGGGACTATGTTGACGTAACTTTTGAAGTATACTACCCAGAAAGACTTTTCTGTGCTCATTCTTTTTATACAAAATTTTTGCACTTTAAAAAGTTTTATACCCCATTTTAGGTATGGACTTTAACTGTAAACCCGTATCATGGACTTTACTGCCCTCATGTGAGATCATTATTTAATTACCATTTTTGGCCGTAAAGCATCCACCAAAAGGGAATTGTGTATGTGATATATATCATATATTTGCCTAGAATGTATTTTTGTGCATAACCCATTATTTACAGGAGGTTATCGAAGAGTCATGATAATGCATTGCAATGTCTATATCCATATGTGCGTATTTGGTGGTGTGTATTTGGTGTATTTCAGGACATGGCTTAGAGATCCACAGCTTCAGATATTACCAACGTCGAGGGCGACTTATATTTTACCATGCAGGACACGTGGGAACTGCAAAATTACTGTAAAATGACATTATCCTACTGCATGTCATTTTGTATTGCAACACCTGTTGTATCCCTGTTCATAGGCTGGTCTGGTGTAATTTATACAGCCCACCACTAGATGGGGATAGCGTTAGGTCATATAAATACTTAGGTCAGGCCTAGTGTAGCGGGAGAAAGAGGAGAAGGAGGAAGGAGTGAAGGAAGGTAGAGACTAGTGAAGAGATGAGAGAGCAGAGTCAATGGTTACTCTGAGGCTACACACCACAGATTAGTGGGTGAAGCCAGCTGCAGAAATGAGGTAGAGCCAAGGTATGAGGTGCAGGAGAGCGTTTTCCTTCTGTGATCTTCTTAGATCCTAGATCCTATAAGCAGAGGATAGTGTTTTCGTCCCTGGAAGAAGATAACCAAGCTAAAGAGAGACATCAGTGATAACAGCCATTACTAAAGGCTTAATGGGCACCTTTGCACATGGTGGAGGACAATCTAGCTACAGGCAGCCTCACCATACTTTGAAGAATACATATTAACTACCTGTTTAAGGGCTTGGAAGATACAGAGACAAAAGGACTAAGCATACCAAATAAGCATTACAGGCAGCCTCACCAAATAACTCTGGTTCACTAGGGACCTGAAGCAAAGTCACCTACCAGAACTACTGATACAGAACCTTCAAGCTAAACTAAACCCAGCCAAACCTATTAACAGTGGATCAACAGAATTCCTCTAAATTGCAAAAGACTGTATTCTGTCTGGATGTATATGCCGCAACTGGAACCAACCTCAGTAAAAGTTCTGAGTTGTATCCTACCACTGTCTACTTCATTCTTACCACTGGTTGTACCACCATTAACGGTACTGGCGTCACGACAAATACCACCAAAGGACCCACCCGCCACAAGCACCCTAAACACCACTGCCACCAAGGGCACCTCAACCTCCATCTAGGCTGGTGCTTCCCTACCACAGAGCGTGCCCCGGAGGATTTCGTGCTGTCTTTCTCAACACTGTGCTGGCAGCCCAGGGAGGCTTTCTGCTAACCGTGAGTAAACTGATGAACTGTGTTGTTATCGGCCCACCGTGCACCTCACGTGTTGCCGCTGTGGTTCTGGATGGCTGCACTAGTGCATGTTATGTATAGTCCACTTTTATGCAAGTCACACAGTACTTAACCTCTTAAGGACATAGGGCGTACAGGTACGCCCTTGTGCCCTGGTACTTAAGGACACAGGGCGTACATGTACGCCCTGTGTATTTTGGATCACTGCCGTGCGGCTGGCAGTGATCGGAACCCGGTGCCTGCTCAAATCATTGAGCAGGCACCTAGGCTAAATGCGCGGTGGGGTCCCGTGACCCCCCCATGTCGGCGATCGCGGCAAACCGCAGGTCAATTCAGACCTGCGGTTTGCTGCGATTTCTGCAGTTTCTCTCCCCGCGGTCCCTGACCGCGGGGATCAGAAACTTTATATGTCTAAAAAAGTTTTATTCACCCCCCCCTGCACCCCCGAATGATTTTTATGGTGGCGGGAGGTGCAGGGGGAGGGTTGCGGGCGGTGTGGGCGGTGCGGGAGGCGGGCGGTGCGGCAGGCGGGATCTCGATCCCCCGCCCGCCTCCCCTTGAAAATTCATTGGTGTTCAGTGGGTATACCAGGGTGCCAGCACATTGCTGGCACCCTGGTATAAACGGCTGACATCTGCGATGCGATGTCAGCCGTTTAACCCTTTCCATACAGCGGTCCGTACGGACCGCTGTATGGAAAAGGTTAACAGCGCAGGGAGCTCCCTCTCCCATCGGGGGGCTGCTGTGCCTTTGCAGCCCCCCGATGGAGAGGGAGAGAGCCCCCAGACAGCCCCCCGAGAGATCCCCTCCTTACCCTTCCCCGTCTGCGAAGTTCTGAGCAGACGGGGAAGGTTCCCATGGCAACAGGACGCCTCTCAGGCGTCCTGCTGTCCATGGTGCTGAACAGATCTGTGCTGAAAGGCATAGATCTGTTCAGTGTAAGTAAAATACAGTGCAGTACAATATATATTGGTCTGTACTGTATTATACAGACATAAGACCCACTGGATCTTCAAGAACCAAGTGGGTCTGGGTCAAAAAAAAGTGAATAAAAGTGAAAAAAAAGTAAAAATCAAAAAACACATTTATCACTGATAAAAAATTAAAAAAATAAAATTCCCTACACATGTTTGGTATCGCCGCGTCCGTAACGACCTGATCTATAAAACGGTCATGTTACTTTACCCGAACGGTGAACACCATAAAAATAAAAAATAAAAAACTATGATGAAATTGAAATTTTGCCCACCTTACTTCCCAAAAAAGGTAATAAAAGTGATCAAAAAAGTCGCATGTATGCCAAAATTGTAACAATCAAACCGTCATCTCATCCCGCAAAAATCATACCCTACCCAAGATAATCGCCCAAAAACTGAAAAAACTATGGCTCTTAGACTATGGAGACACTAAAACATGATTTTTTTTGTTTCAAAAATGAAATCATTGTGTAAAACTTACATAAATAAAAAAAAGTATACATATTAGGTATCGCCGCGTCCGTATCGCCCGGCTCTATAAAAATATCACATGATCTAACCCCTCAGATGACCACCGTAAAAAAATAAAAATAAAAACGGTGTAAAAAAAGCCATTTTTTGTCATCTTACGTCACAAAAAGTGTAATAGCAAGCAATCAAAAAGTCATATGCACCCCAAAATAGATTCCAATCAAACCTTCATCTCATCCCGCAAAAAATGAGACCCTACTTAAGATAATCGCCCAAAAACTGAAAAAACTATGGCTCTTAGACTATGGAGACACTAAAACATTTTTTTGGTTTTAAAAATGAAATCATTGTGCAAAACTTACATAAATAAAAAAAATTGTATACATATTAGGTATCGCCGCGTCCGTGACAACCTGCTCTATAAAATTACCACATTATCTAACCTGTAAGATGAATGTTGTAAATAACAAACAAAAAAAACTGTGCCAAAAAAGCTATTTCTTGTTACCTTGCCGCACAAAAAGTGTAATATAGAGCAACTAAAAATCATATGTACCCTAAACTAATACCAACAAAACTGCCACCCTATCCCGTAGTTTCTAAAATGGGGTCACTTTTTTGGAGTTTCTACTCTAGGGGTGCATCAGGGGGGCTTCAAATGGGACATGGTGTAAAAAAAAACAGTCCAGCAAAACCTGCCTTCCAAAAACCATATGGTGTTCCTTTCCTTCTGCGCCCTGCCGTGTGCCCGTACAGCGGTTTACGACCACATATGGGGTGTTTCTGTAAACTACAGAATTAGGGCCATAAATAATGAGTTTTGTTTGGCTGTTAACCCTTGCTTTGTAACTGGAAAAAAAATATTAAAATGAAAAATCTGCCAAAAAAGTGAAATTTTGAAATTGTATCTCTATTTTCCATTAAATCTTGTGCAACACCTAAAGGGTTAACAAAGTTTGTAAAATCAGTTTTGAATACCTTGAGGGGTTTAGTTTCTTAGATGGGGTCACTTTTATGGAGTTTATAATCTAGGGGTGCATCAGGGGGGCTTCAAATGGGACATGGTGCCAAAAAAACAGTCCAGCAAAATCAGCCCTCCAAAAACCAAACGGCGCACCTTTCACTCTACGCCCTGCTGTGTGGCCGTACAGTAGTTTACGGCCACATATGGGGTGTTTCTGTAAACAGCAGAGTCAGGTAAAATCAGTTTTGAATACCTTGAGGGGTGTAGTTACTTAGATGGGGTCACTTTTAGGGAGTTTCTCCTCTAGGGGTGCATCAGGGGGCTTCAAATGGGACATGGTGTAAATAAACCAGTCCATAAAAATCAGCCTTCCAAAAACCATACGGCGCACCTTTCCCTCTACGCCCCGCTGTGTGGCCGTACAGTAGTTTATGGCCACATATTGGGTGTTTCTGTAAACGGCAGAGTCAGGGCAATAAAGATACAGTCTTGTTTGGCTGTTAACCCTTGGTTTGTTAGTGGAAAAAATGGGTTAAAATGAAAAATTAGACAAAAAAATGAAATTCTCAAATTTCCTCCCCATTTGCCAATAACTCTTGTGCAACACCTAAAGGGTTAACAACGTATGCAAAATCAGTTTTGAATACCTTAAGGGGTGTAGTTTCTTAGATGGGGTCATTTTTGGGTGGTTTCTATAATGTAAGCCTCGCAAAGTGACTTGAGACCTGAACTGGTCCCTAAAAATTGAGTTTTTGTAAATTTCTGAAAAATATCAAGATTTGCTTCTAAACTTCTAAGCCTTATAACATCCCCAAAAAATAAAATATCATTCCCAAAACAATTCAAACATGAAGTAGACATATGGGGAATGTAAAGTCATCACAATTTTTGGGGGTATTACTATGTATTACAGAAGTAGAGAAACTGAAACTTTGAAATTTGCAAATTTTTCCAAATTTTTGTTAAATTAGGTATTTTTTGGTGCAAAAAAAATTATTTTTTTGACTCCATTTTACCAGTGTCATGAAGTACAATATGTGACGAAAAAACAATCTCAGAACGGCCTGGATAAGTCAAAGCGTTTTAAAGTTATCAGCACTTAAAGGGACTCTGGTCAGATTTTCAAAAAATGGCCTGGTCCTAAGGTGTAAAAAGGCTGTGTCCTTAAGGGGTTAAAGGGAGTCTGTTACCTACTATGAAAGTTTTAGAGTACTGATATCGCAGAAAAAAACACAGATATGCAAATTAGGTCCCAAAGGTCCCAAGGGGGCGGCGTTATAGCTGCAAGTTTCCAGACCCCTCTCCGATGTGTGCCCACAAAACCTCTCCCCTTGCAGTCCTCTGGCCCGCCTTCCTCTCCTACTTTGTTCTCCTCGTCTGGCATGGAGATCTAGTGCAAGAGCCGGTCACCTCCAGGCCCGCACATGCTCTCTGTTAAGATCGGACAGACTCCCTTTAACTTCTGAATGTTACACTTGTGCTCTCTTGGTACAGGATGTCTCTTCTGCAGCGATGCTTCTTAATGTGCAATGTCATCTCAAGTACAGGCACGGCCTGCCTCTAATATCCTTACAAAATTGAGATGATGAAACACCTGATTGAGGACCATCCAGTCCACCAGATAGAATCTGTAGAATGGCTAACATTAGATACACCTCTCATTTCAGGTGTTGTGATGAAGCAAAATTTTTTGTAAGTGAAGTGGTCAACAAGCACAATTACTAATACTGGTCAGAAACAAACCGTTACAGGAATGAAATATCTAACACAGTTGCCTCCTCTGGCCCGCCCTCCTCTCCTACTTCGTTCTCCTCCTCTGGCTTGGAGATCTCGTGCAAGTGCCGGTCACCACCAGGCCCGCACATGCTCACTGTTAAGATCGAACAGGCACCCTTTAAGTTCAGAGTGTTATGCTTGTGTTGTCTTGGTACATGGTGTCTCTCCTGCAATAATGCTTCTTAATGTGCAATGTTATCTCAAGTACAGGCACGGCCTTTTCAAGAAACATCTCTGTGTCTGCAGTCTGCACTCATTTGGAGGATGCAACCTCTTCTCAGGGCCAGAACCACAGTTCAAAGTTACCCTCACTTGCAGAGCTGTTTTAGTTGTCCTACATACTTTTTTCTGCTCCCAGACTCTGCTCTCTTACCACACTCCAGAGTCCTGCCCACTTCCAGGAAGTGACATCGTTCCAGGATTCTTCTTTACTCAGTATGTAAGAGGGCTTAAAAAGTTCTGTCACTAGGCAGCAGAGCAACATTCACTACAATAGTATTATTCAACTTATACCCCTTACATGTTGAGACCCATGTGCAGTCTGAACTCATTTGGAGGATGCAACCTCTTCTCAGGGCCAGAACCACAGTTCAAAGTTACCCTCACTTGCAGAGCTGTTTTAGTTGTCCTACATACTTTCTTCTGCTCCCAGACTCTGCTCTTTTACCACACTTCAGAGTCCTGCCCACTTCCAGGAAGTGACATCATTCCAGGATTCTTCTTTACTCAGTATGTAAGAGGGCTTAAAAAGTTCTGTCACTAGGCAGCAGAGCAACATTCACTACAATAGTATTATTCAACTTATACCCCTTACATGTTGAGATCATCCTCATTTCTAGTGAACAAAGCATATGTGTCACTGCAAATATTTCAACCAATGCCATCCACAAGGGCCTTACATTACCCACAGTGTAGTTGCCAAACTTCTTACCAAATTCTGAGAAACAGGTTCTTTTCTGGCACCAATAAACTGAAACCTGGATGACCAAAAGCCACTACGGATGTAGAAACAGTAACTGCTGTTGTGGCCTCAATCAGGAAGAGCCCACTGTCTCTGCAATGAGGGGATAGCAAATTTTGTCTACCCATAAATGGTACCCTTCAGGTACATAACTACAAAAGGCTGGGCCCCCAAGCACTCACAGGAGAAGAAGTCAGAAGTTTACAGTATGCCGCCTGGGCCCTGTATGTCCCATAGTTCCCTACACAGTGGAATGCTCCCTTAGTGCCCCTTCACAGTATTTTGCCCAACACTATTATTATTTCCCTTTGGTGCCCTCACACAGTAGTTACTGCCCTATAGTGCTCCCTTCACAGTAGAACATCCCCTTAGTGCCCCACACGGTAGTTATGCCCCCTTAGTGTCCCATATTGTAGTTATGCTCCTTAGTGCCATACAGTAGTTATTCTTCTTAAGTGCCCCATTCTCAGTAGAATGCTCCCTTTGTGGCCCCACACAGTAATCATGCCCCCTTAGTGCCCCCACACAGCAGTTTTGCTCCATTAGTGCTCCCCTTACAGTAGTGCCAGCCACTTACAGTAGTGCCAGCAGTACTGGCCCCTTAAAGCCTCCCTTACAGTAGTGCCAGCCACTTAGTGCCCCACTTACAGTAGTGCTAGCCCCTTAGTGCCCCCTTACAGTAGTGCTATCCCCTTAGTGCACCCCTTACAGTAGTGATGGCCCCTTAGTGCTACCCTTACTGTAGTGCTGCTCCTATTGCCCCATTATAGTACTGCTAAAATAAGAAAGTAATACTCACCTAGCCCCGTTCTCCTGAGAAAATCGTGCTCTCCCCAGCAGCAGGAATGATGCAGTGACATTATTTCGCCTGCTCAGCTGACAAGGAGAGTGCTCAGGCCGGAGACAGGCAGGGGAATGATCCTTGACCCATGTGCTTTCCTACTCAGCACAGCAGAGGCAATGATATCACTGGATTGCTGCTGGGGAGAACACAAGGCAGGAAATGAAACCCAGACCCTAGTGTATGATAGATTCACTACAGCACAGGCCTTTTCCTGACTGTGTTTGCTGGCAGGCTACTGCGGGCCCCATAGCAGCCTAACTACAGCAGTAGTTGGAGATGCTGAAACACCTGATTGAGGACCACCCAGACCACTAGATAGAATTTGTAGAATGGCTAACATCAGATACACTCTCCTTCTGTGCTCTTTTTAGTGATTAGAAATTTAAGTGGAACATTTCAAATTAAGTATTATTGCAATATACATGCAATAAATTATTATTATTTTATTTTTTCTTATTAGCATTACGTTTCCCTTTTTGGTAGCACTCGTTGCTGTTTCTCCTGTGGCTGAAATCCTTGTCTACCTTCTACTTAAAGAGGACCTGTCACCAAAAAATGCAATGCAATCTGAAAGCACCATATTACAGAGCAGGAGGAGCTGAGAAGATTGATATATATATATATTTTTGTGGGAAACGATTCAGTAAAACCTGTAATTTTTACATTTACATCTGCAACCCTGTGAGGTGCTATCGGTACAGGAAGGAGGAGTTATCAGTGACTGACAGCTATCTCTGTATGTGCACTTACACACACAATGCTGATAACACCTCCCTCCTGTACCGATGCTGTTTATAGAAGGTAGAAAAATCAGAGATATAAATGTATAAATTACAGGTTTTATTGAATCTTTTCCTACAAAACTATATACAGTCAGGTCCATATATATTGGGACATTGACACAATTCTAGCATTTCTGGTTCTATACACCACCACAATGGATTTGAAAAGAAACAAACAAGATGTGCTTTAACTGCAGACTGTCAGTTTTAATTTGAGGGTATTTACATCCAAATCACGTGAACGGTGTAGGAATTACAACAGTTTGCATATGTGCCTCCCACTTATTAAGGGACCAAAAGTAATGGGACATAATAATAATCATAAATCAAACTTTCACTTTTTAATACTTGGTTGCAAATCCTTTGCAGTCAATTACAGCCTGAAGTCTGGAATGCATAGACATCACCAGATACTGGGTTTTATCCCTGGTGATGCTCTTCCAGGCTTCTGCTGCAACTGTCTTCAGTTCCTGCTTGTTCTTGGGGCATTTTCCCTTCAGTTTTGTCTTCAGCAAGTGAAATGCATGCTCAATCGGATTCAAGTCAGGTGATTGACTTGGCCATTGCAGAACATTCCACTTCTTTCCCTTAAAAAACTCTTTGGTTGCTTTTGCAGTATGCTTTGGGTCATTGTCCATCTGCACTGTGAAGCGCCGTCCAATGAGTTCTGAAGCATTTGGCTGAATATGAGCAGATAATATTGCCCGAAACACTTCAGAATTGATTCTGCTGCTTTTGTCAGCAGTCACATCATCAATAAATACAAGATAACCAGTTCCATTGGCAGTCATACATGCCCACGCCATGACACTACCACCACCATGCTTCACTGATGAGGTGGTATGCGTAGGATCATGAGCAGTTCCTTTCCTTCTCCATACTCTTCTCCTCCCATCGCTCTGGTACGAGTTGATCTTGGTCTCATCTGTCCATAGGATGTTGTTCCAGAACTGTGAAGGCTTTTTTAGATGTCAATTGGCAAACTCTAATCTGTCCTTCCTGTTTTTGAGGCTCACCAATGGTTTACATCTTGTGGTGAACCCTCTGTATTCACTCTGGTGAAGTCTTCTCTTGATTGTTGACTTTGACACACAAACACCTACCTCCTGGAGAGTGTTCTTGATCTTGCCAACTGTTATGAAGTGTGTTTTCTTCACCAGTGAAAGAATTCTTCGGTCATCCACCACAGTTGTTTTCCGTGGTCCTCCGGGTCTTTTGGTGTTGCTGAGCTCACCGATGCGTTCCTTCTTTTTAAGAATGTTCCAAACAGTTGTTTTGGCCACGCCTAATGTTTTTGCTATCTCTCTGATGGATTTGTTTTGTTTTTTCAGCCTAATGATGGCTTGCTTCACTGATAGTGACAGCTCTTTGGATCTCATCTTGAGAGTTGACAGCAACAGATTCCAAATGCAAATAGCACACTTGAAATGAACTCTGGACCTTTTATTTGCTCATTGTAATGGGGATAATGAGGGAATAACACACACCTGGCCATGGAACAACTGAGAAGCCAATTGTCCCATTACTTTTGGTCCCTTAACAAGTGGGATGTACATATGCAAACTGTTGTAATTCCTACACTGTTCACCTGATTTGGATGTAAATACCCTCAAATTAAAGCTGACAGTCTGCAGTTAAAGCACATCTTGTTTATTTTTTATTTCAAATCCATTGTGGTGGTGTATAGAGCCAAAATTTTTAAAATTGTGTTGATGTCCCAATATTTATGGACCTGACTATATCATTCTGCTCAGCTCATCCTGCTCTATAATTTGGTGCTGTCAGATTGTATTGATTTTTTGATCCTCTTTAATTCAGTGGTGGACCCTCATGCTTTGTAGCTTTCCTGCTTCCTTCCTCCTCTCAGTGCTGGCATAGTGATCTCACAGTGGCCCAGTCATCTTTATTGTTATATTCATAAGACTTGCTTGCATTTCATTGGGGTTGTGGCCTGCTGCTCAGATCGATGCAAGTTTCTGGAGACTGTCCGATGAGCAGCTTAATCCAGAGCCATCCACTCTTTTCTAGTGTCTAAGACTCCAGAAGACTCTCAGCAGGACCCTTGGAACAGTTTGAGCCCAATAATGTCCATTTTGGATGAGTGTGATTTTTGGGCATGCATCCCAGCCTGAAATCACAGACTAAGCTAGAGACAAGTGCTGGAATATTATAGCTCCACTCACTTTTTCTCCTCCTGAACCACTCTGGACATCAATAGTTCCAAGCTGTGTCCTAGCAGCAATTTCCTGGAGACTTCTAGAGCTCTGACTTCATGGGATGATTTGCTTGCGCTTGAGCCTCCATCTTCTTCTACGGGACTGCAGTATCTTAAACTCAGCATCCCTGGACCAAAGTTTTTAGATGCTCAGATCCCCTGGATCTGCCTACATTAGCACCCGGACACATTTCTGCCCTAAGGTGGGCCACAGGTCAGTATTTATAGCTCTTATATAGTCCCTGCTCCTCAGCATTAAAGGGGTTCTCCGGCCTTGGAGCTGACAATCCCTGGGGTCCTAACCTGCTGCTGAGTTCCCTGCAGAACTAGGAAACAGCTTGTTCTGTGATGGCTGTGGTTAATCATAGGCCTCAGCAGTCACATCAGCTTGAACAATACATCACCAAACTGCTTTCTGATCCTTTAGGGAGCGAAAGCAGCCAGGAACAGAACATTGTTAGAACCATGGACAAGTGAGTGTGATCTTTGTGGAAATCTGTCTTAAATTACATAATCGGCTGGATTTCAACCCTCTCAGCCTTTAGCATGCATTAGCATGGGCACAGTTAGCCTTATCTTGTTTTTATTTACTTCAGAACTTTATAGGACATGAGCAAAAGGAGAATAAAAACATGGATGTTGGTGAAACCCCAGTCAGAGGTACCTTGTCTGAGTTGTTTGCCAGAAAGGCGAATACATCTATTACAATGGCCTAGAGACACAGATTTCCATCTTTCAGAATGGAATGAATGAAGGCCTGATGAAGGCCTTCCTGTGGAACAAGAAAACCTGACAGCAACCCAAGAGGTTCTTTTCACCAAATTAAAAACAATGTTTTGCTCAGACTTGGTATCAGCCATTAAAGAGTTTACAGATCAAATTCAAGATTTAAGCCATTGCATAGCACACATTGAACAAAAGACAGATAAGATTATTGATACTTTGGAGGATAACAAACATCTCATTGATGAATATCAATCTAAAATGCAAAGTAAAATTATTTAGAAAATCATTCCAGGAGCCGCAACATCTACATCAGGGGTTTGCCTGAGTTTATTACTTGAGACTGCATTGAATTATTTTCAAGAACTACTACTCTAGGCAGGTGCAGGTTACCTTCATATAGAAGGCATTCATAGAGCACTGGGTAAACTGTGAAATCCTAACCTGCCTAAGGAAATTTCCCTTAAACTCTTCTACGAAATTCAGGGAGGGATCAGATTTTTGCTGTAGCTAGAGATTCTTCCCATATTCCTGGCTTACAAGATACTGTATGCAGCACGCCAGACCTGCAGGGTATAGCGAAGCGAGGTCACGGTTATAGGCAAGCGAGGGTTGCTCACTGTATTGGAGAACCCTGGGCAGGCATGCGGCAGTGAAGGAGAGGTAGACACAGTTCCTCTGGGGCACACTCTGTATATAGGGACCAGGCCTGATGGTGGATGAGGTGCCCTGGATGTTACAGGTATTTTTAGTGCCTGGGGCAAGGTCCCTGTTGGATTCGTGACGCCAGTGCCTGTAACGGTGGCACACCGATTTATAGGAGGAATAACTGAGTACTCAGTGGATAAACCAAACGTTGCTTTACTTGGTGAACACAGTCCAACTTTGTACATACAGTTACAGGTGATTGTGATGATAATGCAGTCCCTTGAACAATACTTCACAAGCAGGTAGACTTTGAATAATGGCAGGTATTAATCATGCAAGATACTTGGAGGGCACAACGGTTAATGCTTTGCAGTGCAATGCTGCTCTATCTCCTTCAGCTATTCTAGCTGGCTGGATCCCAAGGCCCGGATGCTTAAATGCTGGCTTTAATCCTTGGTATATAAATCCTCTCTCCAGTATTGGCGCTTGCTGTACTTTATAGAACCTCTGCCCATCAGGGTACTTATCTGACTTGTATTATCCTTGCTTGGTTGGGAAGCTGCAGGTTTCTCCCAGGAGGTGCTGTCCTGCAACTGGGGTGTCTCTACTGAGCTAATCCTAGCCTCAGGAGCTTCAGGTGGACGAAGTAACTCCTCTAGTCCCCTGGAATGAACTCTCCCTCCCCTGTCTGGGCCTTCCTATATATATCTAGGGCTCTCTATCTCCCTCTAACGTCTGGGAGGCTAAACTACACCCTGACAGGCCTGACACCCAGCTAACACAGGGAAATGCATACATATAACATTACAGGTAATAACAACACATTAACCCCTTTTGTGCAGTGCCCACCTTAACCTAGTGGGACACTACATACCACCACGCTATAACGTTGCCTGTCCTCGGCGCAACATGGAGGGGCCCAGCCCGGCTGGATACTGCAGCCTGAAAGATAAAATGAGAACCGGCATACATGGCAAATATCACAGCAACAATACAAACATTAAACTGAAGGAATGGTGAAAAGGGGCGTCGTTCTCTTCTCTCAGGATAATGGAAGGGAACAGGGGCGCTGACCTGGTGCAGCGTATCAATAAACCAGGATAGTCCATAAATGCAAATTGTCCATAATATAACAGTAGAACAATATAAAACGATGTAAAGTTCTTGGAGGCTCAAGGAACAAATATGAGTCCGTACCCAGGCTTACAACAGAGTTAAACAGGGGTTTCCCGTGAGGGGCTACCTGGGCTCATGATGTAGTCCTCAAACCTCACAGGCGGGTGCCCCCTGGTAGAACGGGTAGACCTCCTTAGTGGCGGAGATTCTTCCTGCCTGGACTCAGGAAGGTCAAGGGAGCTCACTGCCTCTGGAACTTCTTCAGGAGCTCTTGGAGGTGAAGTCTCCTGAGACGGGAGACCAACAGGAACAGGAGCAGGAACCAACAAATTCAGCCAAGGCGTGAGGGCCCAGTGGAGCAGCTCTTTATCATGGATCAAGTTCTCCACAGCCTGCATAGGGTCCATAGGTGGAGCCGGCAATTCCACCTCAGCAGGCTCAGGCTCCATCTCCTCCGCCGCTGGTTCTCCTTCAATACAGGGCTTGAGGCGGTTCCGGTGAACAACTTGGGTACCTTTTCCTTCTCTGGAGACCTGGTATATGTGGGCTGCAGCATTAGGTATGGCAGTAACCAGGTAGGGAATCCTTTCCCATTTGCTGTCCAACTTGCTGGTCCGGTGGTTGTTTTTCAACCAAACCTTGTCTCCAAGAGCCAGGGGTCCCGCATGGGCAGTCTGGTCGTAGTCTTTTTGCTGGCGTTCCCGGACATTCTCCATGCGTTCTTGCACAATCTCCTTGGCATTAAGAAGACGCCTCTGGTGCTCCACTACCCAATCAGTCCTGGGCAGTGGGTTGATCACATCCGGCACTTGTACCCCCAGGGAGTGATCCGCAGGTAATCTCCCTTGTCGCCCAAACATCAGGTAGAACGGGGTGTAACCGGTGGAACAATGGATGGTGTTGTTATAAGTGTACATCAGTTGTGGCAACAGAGTAGGCCAATCACCCCTCGTATCAGGGGGTACTGCTCTCAGCATTTCAATGAGAGTCTTATTCATCTTTTCACAGAGTCCGTTACCTTGCGGATGATAGGCGGTGGTCCGGACTTTCTGGCAGTTGTGCAGCAGGCACATCTCATGGAACAGCTGTGACTCAAACGCAGACCCTTGATCGGTGAGGATCCTTTCTGGACAGCCGTAGGGCAGAAGGAAATGTTTCCAGAACGCCTCCGCTGTAATCTTGGCTGTCAGGTCTTTCACAGGCACTGCTACGACAAACTTGGTGAAGTGGTCAATTATAGTCATGGCATATGTATACCCAGAGCGACTCGGCTCCAACTTCACATGATCAATCGCGACAAGTTCTAAAGGAGCTGTACTTACAATAGGATGGAGAGGCGCCCTCTGGTCATGGCGTTCAGTCCGCCCCACAGCACAGGCAGTGCATTCTCGGCACCATTTCTCGATATCTTCTCTCATCCCAATCCAATAGAATCTCCTCCGTATAGTGGCCTCAGTTTTTTGCACCCCGAAGTGTCCGGACTGGTTGTGGTACATGTCCAGTACCAGGCTGGCATCCCGACGTGGCAGGAGAATCTGGTAGACTCTATCACAGGACACTGGATCCAGACTCCTTCTGAGCAACAGGCCTCTTTGAAGGAATAGTTGGTGGCGATGTCTCCACAGTCTTACTAGTTCTGGGTCTGCACTCTTCCTCCGGATTCTCTCAGGGATTTTCCCACTGGTAAGGAAGTCCAGCAGTTCACCCAGGACTCTACTTTCGGACTGGAGCTTAATCCATCTTTCTTGATCGCCTCCGGACTCAGGATCATCTGAGGAGGGAAGATCAGCAGCAGGGAGATTTTCAGTACGGATATTATCCTGCTGGGCGAACTTATTGTAGAACGCAGGCATCTCCACTTCTTCCCAGGCATCTTTTAGATCATCTGGGGCCTCTGTAGTGGGAAGCCGCGACAGGGCATCAGCATTATCATTGGAGCGGCCTGCCCGGTACTTCACAGTAAAGTCATACAGTAGTTGGCAAGGCGGGAGGCCCATCTTTGCTCCAGTGCCCCTAACTTGGCCGTGTTCAGATGCGCCAGGGGATTATTGTCCGTGAAGGCAACAAACGGTGTGGCAGCGAGATAGTCTTTGAACTTTTCAGTCACAGCCCACACTAAGGCAAGAAACTCCAGCTTGAAAGAACTGTAATTCTGATCATTCTTTTCAGCTCCCTTCAGGGATCTGCTGGCGTAGGCAATTACCCTTTCTTTGTTGTCTTGCACTTGAGCCAACACGGCCCCCAGGCCTCTTTTACTGGCATCCGTGTAGAGGAGGAACGGCTTCTGATAATCTGGGTAACCCAGAACAGGGGGTTCAGTCAACTTCTTCTTTAGGATTTGAAAGGCAATTTCCCGTTCTTGGTTCCATTCCACAGGAATAGGGGTTTTCGGGCTCTTCTTTGGATGCCCCCTCAACAGTTCCTGGATGGGATCCGCAATTTGTGCGAAGTGCGGGATGAAACGCCTGTAGTACCCTGCAAAACTGAGAAAGCTTCTCACCTCTTTCACGGTCGTTGGAGTAGGCCAGTTTCGGACAGCAGCCAGTTTATCAGGATCAGGCTGTATTCCATCGGCACTGACAACGTGCCCAAGGTATTTGACCGCTGGTTTCAGCAGGTGGCACTTGGATGGTTTGATCTTGAGGCCATATTTAGCAAGAACTTGAAACACCTCACCCAGGTGCTTTAAATGATCCTCATACGTCTTGTAATATACAATGACGTCATCCAGATATAAGAGTACAGTCTCAAAATTCCTATGGCCTAAACAACGTTCCATCAGCCTCTGGAACGTTCCTGGAGCGTTACACAGTCCAAACGGCATATAATTGAATTCAAACAGGCCCATAGGGGTAGTGAAAGCAGTCTTTTCTCGATCTTCTGGGGCCATGGGTACTTGCCAGTACCCACTGGTTAAGTCCAAGGTAGAGAAATAGGCTGATGACCCCAGAGCAGTCAAGGACTCCTCAATGCGTGGCAATGGATATGCATCTTTGTGGGTGATTTGATTAATTTTCCTGTAATCCACGCAGAACCTTATGCTGCCATCTTTTTTTCGGACAAGAACTAGGGGCGCAGCCCAGGGACTATGGCTGTCCCGAATTATATTAGAGTCTTTCATCTCTTTTATCATTTCTTTCACAGACTGATAGGTAGTAGGTGCTATGGGTCTGTGCCTCTCCTTAATAGGAGGATGAGAGCCAGTGGGTATGGTGTGTTTGATTACACTGACCTCTCCGTAGTCCGTGGAGTGCTTGCTGAAAGCCGGGTGGTGCTCCTTCACCAGCTTCAGGACTCCCTCTATTTGCTCTTTTGGGGTGGATTCGTTCCCCACATGTAATTCTTCCCACCAGGATGTTGTAGGGGTGCTGCTGCTCTGTGTGGTCTGAAACGCCTCCGTGGCAGGCAGACGGATCAAATCCTGGAAAGACACTTGAAAAAGCTGAGCAACGGGGCAGTGTTTAAGGAGAGTAACGGGATGATCACCAAAGTAAATTAAACGGACAGGCACTTTACCTTGATACACAGTCACCATGCTCTTGGCTGTCCGTACGAAGGGATGATCTTCAAAGGGAATAGGTTCCACTAGGGCTTGATAGTCCTGGCCCTGGATCCCTAACACCGCACGGCACCACAGGATGATCTGGGAATTTGGAGGCAGAATTACCGGCCGGTTATCCCGGATCCGGACAGTGCAAATTTCTCCTTTCTTGTTGGCAAACTTTTGTTGAGCACTCAGCACACTAATAGTCTTTTGGATAACTCTTCTGGAAGCAGGTGAGGCTGAAGATATAGTTTGATTTAAGGCGTCAAGCACTTCAGAGTAACAATTTTTCAGAACGTTAGTCCCTAAGATCACAGGGTGTCCTCCTTTATCTCCTGCTTGTACCACAATCACGCCTTGCTGTGGCAGGGTGGCTTCTCCCACTTGAAGGGTAGGTTCCCAATACCCATGCACTTTCACTGGCTTACCGTTGCTGGCAATGATATCTAGCCAGGACTCTGGTGGCTGGGTGAGAAGACTTGGATCCCAGAACTTGTCAAAGGCAGGCCGTTAAATGGTGGTGACCTGTGACCCATTGTCCAAGAGGGCTTCAAAGGGTATCCCGTTGATGCATATATTAATTTTTGGACGGGATCCTACATACTTAGGCATCCAGCTTGGATCCTTTGGACCTACTGTTCTACCTCCCGAGGGGCGGTCCTCTGCCTCAGGGGTTGCCCGTTTAACTGCCAGCACATTGATTCAGTATGTCCATATTTCTTGCAGTGGTGGCAGACAGGCTGTTTTCTACTTCTGGGCCGGTACCTCGGTCGCCCATCAGGCTCTTTTGGGTATACGTCTCCATATGCAGGTGGGAGCCTTGGAGGAAGAGGACTTTCATCTTCTAGTAATAATGGTCTCTCCCATTCCTCTATCTTTTTGCACACCTTCTCTAGACTTAGAGTAAGGTGGTTCACTTGCTCCATGAGGGCTGCCACTACGTCTGTAACTGGAGCTTGGGTCGCCTGACTGACTCCTGCAGGTCCCACATTAACAGTCTTTGGTTGGCAAGCCTGGGGTTCATAGGAGGCTGCCGGCCCTGGAGCAGGGTTCTGGCCCAATATACTGATGGCCAATTCTTTAAAGTCCAGAAATGCACAGTTGGGGGTGTTGAACTGACAACATGCGTAGCTGGCCCTTTAAATGCTCATTACTTACGCCTGCAATGAATTGCTCTCTAAGAGTCCGGTCCTGGTCCTCAGCTTCTTTAGGATCCACTTGGACTACAGCTCTCAGTGTCTCTTGTAAGGACAGGGCAAAATCACGGAACGACTCCCCAGGTTGCTGCTTTCTGCTGAAGAAACGCATTTTAACTTCTGACACCGTTCTGGCCTCAAACGTGGTGCCCAATCGATCAAAGATCTGTTCCAGGCTACTTTTCTCAGAGCGGGGCCACGACATGACTTCCCTGCGGGCGGCCCCTTCCAACTGAGCTAGGAGGATCTCCATTTGCTGTTCGGCATTTATGGGGTAAAGCCGGAACAAGGCCAGTATCTGTTCCCTAAAGTCCTTTAACTTATGGGCTTCCCCTGAATAACGTGGGAACCAGGGGGCCCCAAAATAGTACGGCATAGTTAGCGGCATCATGCTTGGCGGTGCCGCGGCGGCAGGGGCCCTAGGGTCGGCTGGGGGTATTCCAGAAGGCGCGACTGGGCCACCTGTCTGATTTCCTCAGGTGTGGACATGGCGTTGCTAGGTGGGTATGGCCCTTTAAATGTAGCAGAGCGGACCGGAGCGGCAATGATAATAACTTATTTTTTTTCCACAGAAAAGTCTTTTGTCGCTAACGGGGCTCTCTCCGGTGCCCTGGCAGGGGTCGGGAACGTTCCGGTAAGGTAAATAGCAGAGCCGGCAACAGTTTTAAGTTGGTACTCACTCCGGTGGTGCTCGCTCCAAGTCTCGCGAGATGCGTGGCTACGGGCGTCGGACGTCCTGCGTACAGCGTCAGCAGGTGGGCGCGGCCTCTCGTAGCTCCGGGACCCAGGTAGGCGGCACCTTTTTCTCCAGACAGGGCGGCGTTCTTCCTCCTCGCCGGCTGGGTGATGACTCCGCCTGGTTCTTTTCGCGCCAAAGTCCTCTTTTTCGCGCCAAACAGTTCACCAGGCGCACTTGTAATCCACCTCAGGTTTAAGTGGCAAAATGGCTGTCTATTCACTGACAGCAAGCGGTGGCTCAAATAAGCAGCAAACAGTCCAGAACACACTATCTTCACACCGCTAATGATGACAGTTCTTTGGCCCAATAATTTTGAATAAAACAATAGGGCTTGGTCACTTTAAAGCACTTTTTAGCACACAGTTTTATATCCGCAATGGCGCAGGAATGTGCCGTAAATCCTGTTCGTGACGCCAATTTATGCAGCACGCCAGACCTGCAGGGTATAGCGAAGCGAGGTCACGGTTATAGGCAAGCGAGGGTTGCTCACTGTATTGGAGAACCCTGGGCAGGCATGCGGCAGTGAAGGAGAGGTAGACACAGTTCCTCTGGGGCACACTCTGTATATAGGGACCAGGCCTGATGGTGGATGAGGTGCCCTAGATGTTACAGGTATTTTTAGTGCCTGGGGCAAGGTCCCTGTTGGATTCGTGACGCCAGTGCCTGTAACGGTGGCACACCGATTTATAGGAGGAATAACTGAGTACTCAGTGGATAAACCAAACGTTGCTTTACTTGGTGAACACAGTCCAACTTTGTACATACAGTTACAGGTGATTGTGATGATAATGCAGTCCCTTGAACAATACTTCACAAGCAGGTAGACTTTGAATAATGGCAGGTATTAATCATGCAAGATACTTGGAGGGCACAACGGTTAATGCTTTGCAGTGCAATGCTGCTCTATCCCCTTAAGCTATTCTAGCTAGCTGGATCCCAAGGCCTGGATGCCTAAATGCTGGCTTTAATCCTTGGTATATAAATCCTCTCTCCAGTATTGGCGCTTGCTGTACTTTATAGAACCTCTGCCCATCAGGGTACTTATCTGACTTGTATTATCCTTGCTTGGTTGGGAAGCTGCAGGTTTCTCCCAGGAGGTGCTGTCCTGCAACTGGGGTGTCTCTACTGAGCTAATCCTAGCCTCAGGAGCTTCAGGTGGACGAAGTAACTCCTCTAGTCCACTGGAATGAACTCTCCCTCCCCTGTCTGGGCCTTCCTATATATATCTAGGGCTCTCTATCTCCCTCTAACGTCTGGGAGGCTAAACTACACCCTGACAGGCCTGACACCCAGCTAACACAGGGAAATGCATACATATAACATTACAGGTAATAACAACACATTAACCCCTTTTGTGCAGTGCCCACCTTAACCTAGTGGGACACTACATGTACAGCTCTATTTGGATATTTCTCTATCTACTTGAGCCAGATATAGAGCTTTGAGGCCTCTCCCGACTGCACTGCATAAAGCTGTGATCCACTATAGATTGGGATACCCCTTCATTCTTCAGTTTCATCTAAACAACATGGTGCATTCTATATGTTCCTTGGAAGAGGGTCAAATGAAAAAAAAAAAGTTTGGAAGAGCATCACATCCTGGAGGAACTAAGGTTCCAGTGGAGCATCTACCTGCTCAACCACCTCTTACTCATAGGCCCACCCAATCCTGCACCACTGTGTGCTGGTTTTCACAGCAGGGGAGCCAAGTTCCTAGAGAAGGTGTTCAAGATCCGCCCACTCCTGCTCAGACCCAAGCTAAGTGACTATTAGAGATCTCGCTCTTATTCTTGGTTTATCTTTATTATTCATGCTTTTACTATTTCAATTACCTATTGTAGGACGGAACAAGGGGCCATCATTGATGGTCGGTATGTGTCACCGAGGTTCCTGGCCTCGGTGAGGTAAGAGACGTTTTTTTTCCCTGAAGTGTCAGTATTGCACATTGCAGTCTGACACTTCAGCTGTTTAGTATGGCTGTAAAGCTGATCTGGGACAGCTCTTACTGGGAGTAGCCAAAGTGCTGGGTGGGTGGCTACTCCCCACATTCCAGGCCGGGTCTTGGCAGGCTTATAAAAAGCAGTCAGCACTATCAGGTACTGTGGATTTTCCTCCATCTGACGGTGAAGCTGTGGAGTACTCTAGGCTGAAGACTGCAAACAGGCGTTCAGGCCGCCTGGAAGCCTGCCAGTGAACTTTTCTGTGGCTGAGCATTCAGCCGGGTGTGAACTGACACCTAGGATTCCAGGTGAACATTGTTTTGTTTTGCTGTGTATAAACAAGCACCAAGACTCTTATGTTTTGCTGAGTGTGAATAAAACACTGAAGTTTGATTTACAACCTGGTTCCTTGCCTCTATACTGCATCCGCTTAGGCTACTTTCACACTTGCGTTCGGTGCGGATCCGTCTGGTATCTGCACAGACGGATCCGCACCTATAATGCAAACGCTTGCATCCGTTCAGAACGGATCCATCTGCATAACAACTTTTTCAGATATGAGTTTTCACATCGTGAAAACTCAGATCCGACAGTATATTCTAACACAGAGGCGTTCCCATGGTGATGGGGACGCTTCAAGTTAGAATATACTAAGAACTGTGCACATAACTGCCCCCTGCTGCCTGGCAGCACCCAATCTCTTACAGGGGGCTGTGATCTGCACAATTAACCCCTCAGGTGCCGCACAGGCCAGACCCCCCTGTATAAAATTCATTGGTGGCCAGTGCGGCCCCCCTCCCTCCCTCCCCACTATTACATTCATTGGTGGCCAGTGCGGCCCCCCCTCCCTCCCCAGTATTAAATTCATTGGTGGCCAGTGCGGCCTCCCCTCTCTCCCCCCTAATTATAATCACCCCCCCCCCCCATCATTGGTGGCAGCGGAGAGTTACGATCGGAGTCCCAGTTTAATCGCTGGGGCTCCGATCGGTTACCATGGCAGCCAAGACGCTACTGCAGTCCTGGCTGCCATGGTTACTTAGCAATTTTAGAAGCATTATACTTACCTGCGCTGTCTGTGGCCGGCCGGTCGCTCCTCCTACTGGTAAGTGACAGGTCTGTGCTGCGCATTGCTTATAGCACAGACCTTTCACTTACCAGTAGGAGGAGCGACTGGTCGGCCACAGACAGCGCAGGTAAGTATAATGCTTCTAAAATTGCTAAGTAACCATGGCAGCCAGGACTGCAGTAGCGTCTTGGCTGCCATGGTAACCGATCGGAGCCCCAGCGATTAAACTGGGACTCCGATCGGAACTCTCCGCTGCCACCAATGATGGGGGGGGGGGGTGATTTTAATTAGGGGGGGGAGAGGGGAGGCCGCACTGACCAACAATGAATTTAATACTGGGGAGGGAGGGAGGGGGGCCGCACTGGCCACCAATGAATTTAATACTGGGGAGGGAGGGGGGCCGCACTGGCCACCAATGAATTTAATACTGGGGAGGGAGGGAGGGGGGCCGCACTGGCCACCAATGAATTTAATACTGGGTCGAGAGGGAGGGGGGCTGCACTGGCCACCAATGAATTTAATACTGGGGAGGGAGGGGGGCCGCACTGGCCACCAATGAATTTAATATTGGGGAGGGAGGGGTGGCCGCACTAGCCACCAATGAATTTAAAACTGGGGAGGGAGGGGGATCTGTCCCCTGCTGCCTGGCAGCACCTGATCTCTTACAGGGGGCTATGATACCCACAATTAACCCCTCAGGTGCGGCACCTGAGGGGTTAATTGTGCGGATCACAGCCCCCTGTAAGAGATCGGGTGCTGCCAGGCAGCTGGGGGCCGTTATGTCCACAGTTCTTAGTATATTCTAACTTGAAGCGTCCCCATCACTATGGGAACGCCTCTGTGTTAGAATATACTGTCGGATCTGAGTTTTCACTATCTAACTCAAATCCGATGGTATATTCTAACATAGAGGCGTTCCCATGGTGATGGGGATGCGTCAAGTTAAAATATACCATCGGATTGGAGAAAACTCCGATCCGATGGTATATTAATAGGGACTCCTGACTTTACATTGAAAGTCAATGGGGGACGGATCCGTTTGCAATTGCACCATATTGTGTCAACGTCAAACGGATCCGTCCCCATTGACTTGCATTGTAAGTCAGGATGGATCCGTTTGGCTCCGCACGGCCAGGCGGACACCAAAATGCTGCAAGCTGCGTTTTGGTGTCCACCTCCAGAGCGGAATGGAGGCGGAACGGAGCCAAACTGATGCATTCTGAACGGATCCTTATCCATTCAGAATGCATTGGGGATGAATGGATCAGTTCGGGGCCGCTTGTGAGAGCCCTCAAACGGATCTCACAAGTGGAACCCCAAACGCAAGTGTGAAAGTAGCCTAACCTGTCTACCAGAGCAAATCCCCACATTTGGTGGAGGATGTGGGTGTTTCTGCAGTGAGGCTGGCCTGAAGGCCGAAAAGTTTTGTTCCTGGTTCGGGTGTATGTCCTATATCAATCCAGCAAGGTTACGGCCAGTGTCCCCTGACAAAATGGAGGCGATCATGAAAGCCCTCATGGAGGCTAACTTGCAGCAGTGGGAGGCTAACAAGCAGCAGCAGGAAACCAACCAGCTGCTATTACGGCATGTGATGGCGTTACAAGTGGCAGGAGCGTCCCAGAACGTCCCCGATGCCAGGAAAGCTGTCCGTGCGACGATCCCTAAAATGACCCCACGGACGACGTCGAGACCTATTTGGCGGTGTTCGAAAAGGTGGCTGTGAGGGAGAAGTTACCCCGAGACCAATGGGCTGAGATTGTTGCTCCGTTCATGGCGTCTGGACCCCAGCAGGTGTTTTTCGACACCAAATGATCAAGCGGCCGACTACCCTACCGTAAAGGGTGAGATTCTGGTCAGACTGGGGGTGAATGTATTGGTCTGGGCCCAGCGGGTGCATCAGTGGGAATTTAACCTGGCTGAACCCGCCAGACCGCAGTATTATGATCTGCTACACCGGTTGCAAAAATGGCTGCAGCCTGACGTACTGAGTCCCACTGCTATGCTGGACCGTCTATTAGCTGATGTGTTCTGGAGGGCTTTTCCGTACCCTCTCCAGCACTGGATCAGCCAGGTAAATCTTGGTAATGCCCTAGAGATAGTCGACCTGGTGGAGCGCTATGAAGCCACCAGAAATCTACAGGGGTGTTCTGTTGGGAGGGGGCCAGTTAAACCCCAGAAATCTCCACCCTTGACCAGGCGGCTGGTGCTCGGAATGTACTCCCTGCAGACCCAGCTCCGGTGGTCTGTTGGTGGTGTCAAGAGCCTGGTCACATAAGGGCCGACTGTCCCCATCGGGGGAAACCCATGGACACTAACTATGGCTACTGGCCCTCGATGTATGCCAGGAGGCTGTGTGCAACCGGTACCCCCGAGACAATGGACAATAGTCACCTGTGCCAGGTGCAAGTGGGAGATACCATGGCGGTGGTGCTGCTGGACTCAGGGAGCCTGGTGTGTCTGGTAAGAGCTGCCCTGGTGCGGCCCGCCGAGTATACTGGCTGAAAAGTCGGTGTCGTGTGCATCCATGGAGACTTAAAAGACTATCCCACCACCCTGGTGTTTCTATCCAAGGTGGCCGGCAGATGGACTCATGAGGTGGCCGTCGCCACAAAGTTACATTATGAACTAATAATTGGGAGAGACTTCCCTGGTTTTCCGTCACTCTGGCCTGAGGAGAGAGCCACCGATACCCATGGGCAGAAGCAACCCTAATAGAATGGCCTTGCTCATGGGGGAAACCGGAACCTGGGAACCTGAGACCAAAGGGCCAGCAGTAGAGGTGGCTGCCACTGTGGTGGGAGACGTGGAGGATTTGCCGCCGGGTCCGGAATTGGCATGCATCAACGTCTCTGGAGACAATTTTGGTACAGCACAGTACCAGGAGCCGACTCGACCTCGGAAAACGTGGTAGTAGTTGAGGGTGAGCCGCAGCAACCGGGGGCCGAGTCTATGTTCCCCCGTTTAGTCCCCCGAGTCTATGTTCAACACATCTTGGCATTCCTGGACTATGCCACTCGGTACCCGGAGGCGGTGCCGCTGCGACATACCTCGGCCAAACTCATAGCCAAACAGTTAGTGGAGATGTTTTCCCGAGTGGGCCTACTGAGAGAGATTCTGACCGACCAGGGGACACCTTTTATGTCAAAAGTCATGAGTAAACTACTACAGATTAAACTGTTATGGACGTCCATCTATCACCCGCAAACGGACAGCCTGGTTGAAAGGTTTAATCAAACCTTGAAAAACATATTAAAGCAGGTGGTGTCTAAGGATGGGAGGGATTGGGATCTTCTACTGCCCTATCTCATGTTCGCAGTGTGAGAGCTACCCCAGGCCTCAACTAGGTTCTCGCCCTTCGAACTGCTGTATGGCCGACATCCGCGTGGTTTGTTGGACATAGCCAAAGAGTCGTGGGAACAACAACCCACACCGCATAAAAGTGTGATTAAGTATGTCACTTGGATGCAAGAGCGGATGGAGACAGTGTTGCCGCTGGTTAAGGAGCATATGGAGGGAGCCCAGAGTAGGGTGTATAATCGCCAGGCTCAGGTTCGGAATTTTAACCCGGGAGATTGGGTTTTGGTTCTGGTGCCGACGGTGGACAGTAAGTTCCTGGCTAGGTGGAAGGGTCCCTACGAAGTGCTCGAAAAAGTTGGGGAGGTAACCTACAAGGTACTCCAGCCCGGGCAGAGAAAGCCGGAGCTGGTGTACCATGTAAACTTACTGAAATCGTGGAAAGATAGGGAGACCAATACGGACAAACAGCCCCCTGGCCGGGTTTTCTGGGGGTAGAGTTTCCAGTCCCACGGCCTGATACGAGGTAAGCAGTTGCCACAGTAAAGATCCCTGACAACCTTTCCTCTAAACAGACTCAGGAGGCCAGGGAGTTCGTCAGCAGAAACACAGATGTGTTTTTGGACCTCCCTGGACGCACTTCTATCATCCAACATGACATTGTCACTGAGCCTCAGGCCAGAATCCGGTTGAAGCCATACCGGGTACCTGAGTCGGGGTGACAGGCCATCTCGGAAGAAGTGCAGCTGTTGTTACAGCTGGGTGTCATCGAGGAGTCAAAAAGTGAATGGGCCTGTCCGATAGTCTTAACACCCAAGCTGGACAGGACATTACGATTCTTTAACGACTTCCACAAACTTAATGAGGTTTCCAAGTTTGACGCATATTCCATGCCTCGAGTGGATGAGCTTATTGAGAAGTTAGGCCAAGCCCGGTATTTTTCTGTTTTGGATCTCACCAAAGGGTACTGGCAGGTACCCTTGACAGAGGCTGCCAAGGAGAAAATGGCTTTTATCACACCAGAAGGGCTGTATCAGTACAAGGTATTACTCTTTGGTCTACATGGCGCTCCCGCCACGTTTCAAAGGCTAATGGACATTGTACTCTGTCCACATCATCGGTACGCTTCGGCTTACCTGGATGATATCGTTATCCACAGTACCGACTGGGAAAGTCCCCTACCTAAAGTACAGGCTGTAGTGGACTCCCTTAGGGAGGCTGGCTTAACCGCTAAACCAAAAAAGTGTGCGATAGGGTATGTAATTGGGCGCTGAGTTATCAAACCTCAGGTGAACAAAATTGAGGCAGTTCGGAATTGTCCCCGATCTGTCACTATTCGGCAAGTAAAGTCGTTCCTGGGAATGGTGGGAGGTTTGTCCCCTACTTTGCCACAATGGCCGCACCATTGACAGGCCTTTTGAAGGGACGCAAGTCATTGATGGTCCACTGGAATGAGCAGGCGGAAAAGGCTTTCTACGCTTTGAAGTCGGCCCTGTGTGGGTTCCCGATTTTGGTGAAGCCCAACTTCAAAAGGTAGTTTATAGTACAGACCAATGCCTCCGAGATGGGTCTCGGTGCTGTACTGGTCTCAGGACGTCAAAAGGGAGGAGCATCCTGTTGTCTTCCTCAGCCGGAAGCTTACCCCAGCTGAGACCAAGTATAGTATAGTGGAGAGAGAGTGCCTGGATATCAAATGGGCGCTTGAGTCTCGTCTGGTGACCAACCACTCCCCTCTCAAATGGATGAGCCAGGCGAAGGACAGAAATGCCCGGGTCACCCGGTGGTTTCTGTCTTTGCAAAATTTTTAATTTTTGGTGGAACACAGGGCAGGCCGGTTACTAGGAAACGCGGATGCCCTGTCCCGGGTACACTGTTTAATGTGTGTCCACCCCCTCAGGGTTGAACAAAGGGGAGAGGTATGTAGGAAGGAACAAGGGGCAATCATTGATGGTCGGTACGTGTCACCGAGGTTCCTGGCCTCGGTGAGGTAAGAGCTATTTTATTTTCCTGAAGTGTCATTATTGCAGATTGCAGTCTGACACTTCAGCTGTTTAGTATGGCTGTAAAGCTGATCCGGGACGGCTCTTACTGGGAGTAGCCAAAGTGCTTGGTGGGTGGCTACTCCCCACATTCCAGGCTGGGTCTTGGCAGGCTTATAAAAAGCAGTCAGCACTATGGTGTGGTTTTTACTCCATCTGACAGTGAATCTGTGGAGTCCTCTAGGCTGAAGACTGCAAACAGGCGTGGAGGCCGCCTGGAAGCCTGCCAGTGAACTATTCTGTGGCTGAGCATTCAGCCGGGTGTGAAACGACACCTAGGATTCCAGGTGAACATTGTTTTATTTTTGCTGTGTGTGAACAAGCACCAAGACTGTTATGTTTTGCTGAGTGTGAATAAAACACTGAAGTTTGATTTACAACCTGGTTCCTTGCCTCAATAGAGTGTCCGCTAAGGCTACTTTCACACTCGCGTTTGGCGCGGCTCCGTCATGGATCTGCACAGACGGATCCGTTTAGATAATACAAACGTCTGCATCCGTTCAGAACGGATCCGTTTGTATTATCTTTAACATAGCCAAGGTGGATCCGTCTTGAACACCACTGAATGGAGGATGGATCCATTTTCTATTGTGCCAGATTGTGTCAGTGTAGACAGATCCGTCCCCATTGACTTACAGTTTGGCTCAGTTTCATCAGACGGACACCAAAACGTTTGGTGTCTGCCTCCAAAGCGGAATGGAGACGGAACGGAGGCAAACTGAGGCAAACGTATGCATTCTGAGCGGATCCTTTTCCATTCAGAATGCATTAGGGCAAAACTGATCAGCTTTGGACCGCTTGTGAAAGCCCTGAACGGATCTTACAAATGGAAAGCCAAAACGCCAGTGTGAAAGTAGCCTAATAACCTGTCTACCAGAGCAAATCCCCACACTATCTACATTATCTATGTACTCTGGCAGCTAATGGCCTTTGGGTAATTTTCTAAGGGACAATTTTCTACCTGGAACTCCTGTTAGTGTTTATTTTTTATGCTCCTGTCTATGATCAAGAGCGATTTTTGTGTACAAACAGTATTGCGTAACTTTTTATTGTTGGTATATGTTTGTTATGCGTTTTCTTCTTTTTCAGATGTCCATTGAAGTTGGTGAAGGAAGTTATATGCTCCTGTACTGTGACGGTTTTTCCAGTCTAGTTTCCTGATGTTGGGTAGGTAGCAACCCGTATTTAGTGAATTAAATTTTCCCTTGCTGCACCTGATGTGTCATCTCTAGTTATACTATTTTGCAATGGGTCATTATATTATTTATTTTCTTTTCTATAACCATCTAACACGTCTCTTTTTGTCACCATGGTACAAACTCTATTAAATTATGTGAGAGAATTTAATTTCTCACGTAAGAGATGACAGGCCTTTCTAAATTACATCAAGCACTGCTGTGAAGTAATCTGTGTTCAAGAGACTCACTTCTCTTTTCCACGCTACCTTAATTAACCTTACAAAATGGAGAAGTGTTTTCCCTCTACTACTTAACCACTTCAGCCCCCAGTGCTTAAACACCCTGAAAGACCAGGCCACTTTTTACACTTCTGACCTACACTACTTTCACCATTTATTGCTCGGTCATGCAACTTACCACCCAAATGAATTTTACCTCCTTTTCTTCTCACTAATAGAGCTTTCATTTGGTGGTATTTCATTGCTGCTGACATTTTTACTTTTTTTGTTATTAATCGAAATCTAACGATTTTTTTGCAAAAAAATGACATTTTTCACTTTCAGTTGTAAAATTTTGCAAAAAAAAACTACATCCATATATAAATTTTGCTCTAAATTTATTGTTCTACATGTCTTTGATAAAAAAAAAATGTTTGGGTAAAAAAAAAATGGTTTGGGTAAAAGTTATAGCGTTTACAAACTATGGTACAAAAATGTGAATTTCCGCTTTTTGAAGCAGCTCTGACTTTCTGAGCACCTGTCATGTTTCCTGAGGTTCTACAATGCCCAGACAGTACAAATACCCCACAAATGACCCCATTTCGGAAAGTACACACCCCAAGGTATTCGCTGATGGGCATAGTGAGTTCATAGAACTTTTTATTTTTTGTCACAAGTTAGCGGAAAATGATGATTTTTTTTTTTTTTTTTACAAAGTCTCATATTCCACTAACTTGTGACAAAAAATAAAAAGTTCTATGAACTCACTATGCCCATCAGCGAATACCTTGGGGTCTCTTCTTTCCAAAATGGGGTCACTTGTGGGGTAGTTATACTGCCCTGGCATTCTAGGGGCCCAAATGTGTGGTAAGGAGTTTGAAATCAAATTCTGTAAAAAATGACGAGTGAAATCCGAAAGGTGCTCTTTGGAATATGGGCCCCTTTGCCCACCTAGGCTGCAAAAAAGTGTCACACATCTGGTATCTCTGTATTCAGGAGAAGTTGAGAAATGTGTTTTGGGGTGTCTTTTTACATATACCCATGCTGGGTGAGATAAATATCTTGGTCAAATGCCAACTTTGTATAAAAAAATGGGAAAAGTTGTCTTTTGCCAAGATATTTCTCTCACCCAGCATGGGTATATGTAAAATGACACCACAAAACACATTCCCCAACTTCTACTGAATATGGAGATACCAGATGTGTGACACTTTTTTGCAGCCTAGGTGGGCAAAGGGGCCCATATTCCAAAGAGCACCTTTCGGATTTCACTCGTCATTTTTTACAGAATTTGATTTCAAACTCCTTACCACACATTTGGGCCCCTAGAATGCCAGGGCAGTATAACTACCCCACAAGTGACCCCATTTTGGAAAGAAGAGACCCCAAGGTATTCCGTGAGGGGCATGGCGAGTTCCTAGAATTTTTTATTTTTTGTCACAAGTTAGTGGAAAATGATGATTTTTTTTTTTTTTTTTCATACAAAGTCTCATATTCCACTAACTTGTGACAAAAAATAAAAACTTCCATGAACTCGCCATGCCCATCAGCGAATACCTTGGGGTCTCTTCTTTCCAAAATGGGGTCACTTGTGGTGTAGTTATACTGCCCTGGCATTCTAGGGGCCCAAATGTGTGGTAAGGAGTTTGAAATCAAATTCTGTAAAAAATGACGAGTGAAATCCGAAAGGTGCTCTTTGGAATATGGGCCCCTTTGCCCACCTAGGCTGCAAAAAAGTGTCACACATGTGGTATCTCCGTATTCAGTAGAAGTTGGTGAATGTGTTTTGGGGTGTCATTTTACATATACCCATGCTGGGTGAGATAAATATCTTGGTCAAATGCCAACTTTGTATAAAAAAATGGGAAAAGTTGTCTTTTGCCAAGATATTTCTCTCACCCAGCATGGGTATATGTAAAATGACACCCCAAAACACATTCCCCAACTTCTCCTGAGTACGGAGATACCAGATGTGTGACACTTTTTTGCAGCCTAGGTGGGCAAAGGGGCCCATATTCCAAAGAGCACCTTTCGGATTTCACTCGTCATTTTTTACAGAATTTGATTTCAAACTCCTTACCACACATTTGGGACCCTAGAATGCCAGGGCAGTATAACTACCCCACAAGTGACCCCATTTTGGAAAGAAGACACCCCAAGGTATTCCATGAGGGGCATGGCGAGTTCCTAGAATTTTTTATTTTTTGTCACAAGTTAGTGGAAAATGATGATTTTTTTATATTTTTTTTTCATACAAAGTCTCATATTCCACTAACTTGTGACAAAAAATAAAAACTTCTATGAACTCGCCATGCCCATCAGCGAATACCTTGGGGTCTCTTCTTTCCAAAATGGGGTCACTTGTGGGGTAGTTATACTGCCCTGGCATTCTAGGGGCCCAAATGTGTGGTAAGGAGTTTGAAATAAAATTCTGTAAAAAATGACGAGTGAAATCCGAAAGGTGCTCTTTGGAATATGGGCCCCTTTGCCCACCTAGGCTGCAAAAAAGTGTCACACATCTGGTATCTCCGTATTCAGTAGAAGTTGGGGAATGTGTTTTGGGGTGTCTTTTTACATATACCCATGCTGGGTATTGTCCCATGGGGAAGGAGAGGTTTGTTCTATAAAGGTCAAAAAAAACTAAACAAAAAATAAAAATACCGGTAAGTAAAAAAGTTAAACGTTCAGTTAAAAAAGTTTAGAAAAAGTTTCTATGTTCTGTTCAACAGTTAATAAATTTATTGCGTTGCGGCCTGGTTTTTTCTTTTTTGTTTTGTTTTTTTTACCTTTCAGGTGGACCAACCGATCGACTAGCTGCAGCACTGATGTGCATTCGGACAGAAGCATTGCGCTGCTGTCAGATTACACGCAAGTCGGTGTATGCGGCGCTGCAAGACGAGATTTCTCCTCTGCAGTAAAAGATACGTTTGCCGAGGCATATGAGCTGAGGAGGTGGCGGTGTTCATATACTTTGGCAAACACTTTGTATATATAAAAAAAAAAAATCCCGGCAATGATTTATTCATCCACATCGATTGATGTGAATGGAGAAATCTGGTTTGCCAGGGCATACGAGCTAAGTGGGTATGGATGTTGGGCGGAGCTCCTATGTCCTGGCAGACGCCTTTCCCCTCCTTTTTCTTTTTTTGGCAGAGATTTTTTCATCCACATTGATCGATGCGAATGAAGAAATCTGTGCCGTTCATTTTTTTCTTTCAGCCCAGAGGCTGAACGGAAAAAAAAAATCTCATTACCTGTATGCTCAATATAAGGAGAATAGCAGAAACTCCTAATGCTGGGCATACATGTAATGATTGCGGAGACCCTCAAATGCCAGGGCAGTACAAACACCCCACAAATAACACCATTTTAAAAAGAAGACACCCCAAGGTATTTGCTGAGGGGCATATTGAGTCCATGAAAGATTGAAATTTTTGTCCCAAGTTAGCGGAAAGGGAGACTTTGTGAGAAAAAAATTTAAAAAATCTATTTCCGCTAACTTGTGCCAAAATTTTTTTTTTTCTATGAACTCGCCATGCCCCTCATTGAATACCTTGGGGTGTCTTCTTTCCAAAATGGGGTCACATGTGGGGTATTTATACTGCCCTGGCATTTTAGGGACCCCAAAGCGTGAGAAGAAGTCTGGTATCCAAATGTCTAAAAATGCCCTCCTAAAAGGAATTTGGGCCCCTTTGCCCACCTAGGCTGCAAAAAAGTGTCACACATGTGGTATCTCCGTATTCAGTAGAAGTTGGTGAATGTGTTTTGGGGTGTCATTTTACATATACCCATGCTGGGTGAGATAAATATCTTGGTCAAATGCCAACTTTGTATAAAAAAATGGGAAAAGTTGTCTTTTGCCAAGATATTTCTCTCACCCAGCATGGGTATATGTAAAATGACACCACAAAACACATTCCCCAACTTCTCCCGAGTACGGCGATACCAGATGTGTGACACTTTTTTGCAGCCTAGGTGGGCAAAGGGGCCCACATTCCAAAGAGCACCTTTCGGATTTCACAGGTCATTTACCTACTTACCACACATTAGGGCCCCTGGAAAATGCCAGGGCTGTATAACTACCCCACAAGTGACCCTATTTTGGAAAGAAGACACCCCAAGGTATTCCGTGAGGGGCATGGCGAGTTCCTAGAATTTTTTTTTTTTTGTCACAAGTTAGTGGAAAATGATGATTTTTTTTGGGGTGTCTTTTTACATATACCCATGCTGGGTGAGATAAATATCTTGGTCAAATGCCAACTTTGTATAAAAAAATGGGAAAAGTTGTCTTTTGCCAAGATATTTATCTCACCCAGCATGGGTATATGTAAAATGACACCCCAAAACACATTCACCAACTTCTACTGAATACGGAGATACCACATGTGTGACACTTTTTTGCAGCCTAGGTGGGCAAAGGGGCCCAAATTCCTTTTAGGAGGGCATTTTTAGACATTTGGATACCAGACTTCTTCTCACGCTTTGGGGCCCCTAAAATGCCAGGGCAGTATAAATACCCCACATGTGACCCCATTTTGGAAAGAAGACACCCCAAGGTATTCAATGAGGGGCATGGCGAGTTCATAGAAAAAAAAAAATTTTGGCACAAGTTAGCGGAAATAGATTTTTTGAATTTTTTTCTCACAAAGTCTCCCTTTCCGCTAACTTGGGACAAAAATTTCAATCTTTCATGGACTCAATATGCCCCTCAGCGAATACCTTGGGGTGTCTTCTTTTTAAAATGGTGTTATTTGTGGGGTGTTTGTACTGCCCTGGCATTTGAGGGTCTCCGCAATCATTACATGTATGCCCAGCATTAGGAGTTTCTGCTATTCTCCTTATATTGAGCATACAGGTAATGAGATTTTTTTTTTCCGTTCAGCCTCTGGGCTGAAAGAAAAAAATGAACGGCACAGATTTCTTCATTCGCATCGATCAATGTGGATGAAAAAATCTCTGCCAAAAAAAGAAAAAGGAGGGGAAAGGCGTCTGCCAGGACATAGGAGCTCCGCCCAACATCCATACCCACTTAGCTCGTATGCCCTGGCAAACCAGATTTCTCCATTCACATCAATCGATGTGGATGAATAAATCATTGCCGGGATTTTTTTTTTTTATATATACAAAGTGTTTGCCAAAGTATATGAACACCGCCACCTCCTCAGCTCATATGCCTCGGCAAACGTATCTTTTACTGCAGAGGAGAAATCTCGTCTTGCAGCGCCGCATACACCGACTTGCGTGTAATCTGACAGCAGCGCAATGCTTCTGTCCGAATGCACATCAGTGCTGCAGCTAGTCGATCGGTTGGTCCACCTGAAAGGTAAAAAAAACAAAACAAAAAAGAAAAAACCAGGCCGCAACGCAATAAATTTATTAACTGTTGAACAGAACATAGAAACTTTTTTTAAACTTTTTTAACTGAACGTTTAACTTTTTTACTTACCGGTATTTTTTTTTTTTGTTTAGTTTTTTTTACCTTTATAGAACAAACCTCTCCTTCCCCATGGGACAATGTGCAAAGCGCAAATCGCCCAAAGATGTGGCGAAGTACGTTATGCACTTTATCCCAGGTGAAAGGAGAGGTTTGCAGCAGCTGTGAGTGAATGGGCCCTAATAGCCCTTTGTGCCTGTCCTGGTGAGATGTGATCCCTATGCTAGGTGTACCTGTGTGTGGTACTTCCGGAAACACTCTCCATAGCATAGGGCAGGGTGGTCAGCACAGTCAGGACAGAAATAGCGGGTGTCACGCCTTATTCCACTCCTGCTACAGACACGACATCTTTTTCAGGGTGACGGTTGGGTTGAGGTACCAGGAACGACACTAGGGAAATGTCGCTCGTGTAGACGGCTAACTACACTGGTGGATGGGGCCACGGAACCTCCTGGGTAAAGGAGGTTCTCGATGATCTCTTCCTGGAATTTGAGGAAGGATCCTGTTCTCCCAGCCTTACTGTAGAGAACAAAACTATTGTACAGCGCCAATTGAATCAAATATACAGACACCTTCTTATACCAGCGTCTGGTTCTGCGGGAAACTAAATACGGAGACAACATCTGGTCATTGAAGTCCACCCCTCCCATGAGCGCATTATAGTCGTGGACACAGAGGGGCTTTTCAATGACACGGGTTGCTCGCTCAATTTGGATTGTCGTGTCTGCGTGAATGGAGGAGAGCATGTAAACGTCACGCTTGTCTCTCCATTTCACCGCGAGCAGTTCTTCGTTACACAAGGCAGCCCTCTGCCCCCTTGCAAGACGGGTGGTTACAAGCCGTTGGGGGAAGCCAACGCGACTAGTTCGCGCGGTGCCACAGGCGCAAATCCGTTCTAGAAACAAATGCCTAAAGAGGGCCACACTTGTGTAGAAATTGTCCACATAAAGATGGTACCCCTTGCCGAATAAGGGTGACACCAAGTCCCAGACTGTCTTCCCACTGCTCCCCAGGTAGTCAGGGCAACCGACCAGCTCCAGGGTCTGATCTTTTCCCTCATAGATCCGAAATTTGTGGGTATAGCCTGTGGCCCTTTCACAGAGCTTATACAATTTGACCCCATACCGGGCACGCTTGCTTGGGATGTATTGTTTGAAGCCAAGGCGCCCGGTAAAATGTATTAGGGACTCGTCTACGCAGATGTTTTGCTCAGGGGTATACAAATCTGCAAATTTCAGGTTGAAATGGTCTATGAGGGGCCGAATTTTGTGGAGCCGGTCAAAAGCAGGGTGGCCTCTGGGACGGGAGGTGGTGTTGTCGCTAAAATGCAGAAAACGGAGGATGGTCTCAAATCGTGTCCTGGACATAGCAGCAGAGAACATGGGCATGTGATGAATTGGGTGCGTTGACCAATATGACCGCAATTCATGCTTTTTTGTCAGGCCCATGTTGAGGAGAAGGCCCAAAAAAATTTTAAGTTCGGAAACTTGGACTGGTTTCCACCGGAAAGGCTGGGCATAATAGCTTCCCGAGTTTGCGGTTATAAATTGTGTGGCATACTGGTTGGTCTCTGCCACGACTAAGGGCTCTTTCACACCTGCGTTCTTGTCTTCCGGCATAGAGTTCCGTCGTCGGGGCTCTATGCCGGAAGAATCCTGATCAGGATTATCCTAATGCATTCTGAATGGAGAGTAATCCGTTCAGGATGCATCAGGATGTCTTCAGTTCCGGTACGGAACGTTTGTTGGCCGGAGAAAATACCGCAGCATGCTGCGCTTTTTGCTCCGGCCAAAAATCCGGAACACTTGCCGCAAGGCCGGATCCGGAATTAATGCCCATTGGAAGGCATTGATCCGGATCCGGCCTTAAGCTAAACGTCGTTTCGGCGCATTGCCGGAGCCGACATTTAGCTTTTTCAGAGTGGTTACCATGGCTGCCGGGACGCTAAAGTCCTGACAGCCATGGTAAGTGTAGTGGGGAGCGGGGGAGCAGTGTACTTACCGTCCGTGCGGCTCCCCGGGCGCTCCAGAGTGACGTCAGGGCGCCCCAAGCGCATGGATCACGTGATCCATGTGATCACGTCATCCATGCGCATGGGGCGCTCTGACGTCATTCTGGAGCGCCCCGGGAGCCGCACGGACTGTAAGTATACCGCTCCCCCGCTCCCCGCTCCTACTATGGCAACCAGGACCTTAATAGCGTCCTGGGTGCCATAGTAACACTGAAAGCATTTGGAAGACGGTTCCGTCTTCAAATGCTTTCAGTACACTTGCGTTTTTCCGGATCCGGCAGGCACCTCCGGCAACGGAAGTGCATGCCGGATCCCAACAACGCAAGTGTGAAAGAGGCCTAAGTCCAAGAGCTCCGCAGTCAAGAACAGCTCAAAAAATCCCAGGGCCGAACCGATTTGAGCCGTCTCAACCCGAACTCCAGACTGGGCGGTGAAAGGGGGAACTACTGGTGCGGCTGAAGTTGGTGACTGCCAATCAGGATTTGCCAGCACCTCAGGGACTCTAGGGGCTCTACGGGCCTGTCTGTGCGGTGGCTGCGACGGGGTAACTATTGCACGTGCCACCGTACCAGCTTCAACTGCCCTTCTGGTGCTCGCTACTTCACCAGGTTGTACGGCAGTGCTGGTACTAGGTCCAGGAAGGGCTGCGCTGCTGGTGTATGCCTCACCACGTGATCCGGCAGCGACAGCCCCACTCTGCTGCTCTTGAAGCGGATCCTGCGTAACCTGTGGTCTAGCGACATGGGGCCGGGTACGCCTGGTGCTGCCAGGGACCTCCACCTCCTCGTCCGAACTTTGGGTCAGAGAGCCACTGCTTTCCACAGGTTCATATTCTGACCCGCTAGATTCGTCAGATGAGGGTTCCCACTCCTCATCCGACTGGGTCAGAATCCTGTAGGCCTCTTCAGAAGAATACCCCCTGTTTGACATTTTGGACTACTAAATTTAGGGGTATTCCCTGAGACTACCCAAGAAAAAAAGCAAACCTGTCTTACAAAGGGGAGGCTAGCGAAGTACCGGAGGCTGCTGCGGTTGATAAAAAATATCAAAACTGATTTTTTTATCGCCGCAGTGCGTGTAAAATGAATGTGCAGTGATCAAAAAATATATATTTTTTGTCACTGCGGTGGGGCGGGCGTGGGTGAACGCACGTGTGGGCGACCGATCAGGCCTAATCGGGCAAACACTGCGTTTTGGGTGGAGGGCGAGCTAAGGTGACACTAATACTATTATAGATCTGACCGTGATCAGTTTTGATCACTTACAGATACTATAAAAGTACAAATGCTGATTAGCGATACGCTAAACAGCGAATAAAAGTGACTGCGGTGCGGTGGGGTGGGCGCTAACTGACGCTAACTACCTAACCAAGGGGCCTAAACTATCCCTAAAACCTAACAGCCAATACCAGTGAAAAAAAAAAAGTGACAGTTTACACTGATCACTTTTTTTCCTTTCACTAGTGATTGACAGGGGCGATCAAAGGGGTGATCAAAGGGTTAATTGGGGTGCAGGTGGGTGATCTGGGGCTAAGGTGTAGTGTTTGGTGTACTCACAGTTCAGTCTGCTCCTGTGCTGGATCCAACCGACGAAAAGGACCAGCACAGGAGCAGACAAGCCATATAACAGATCATATTTACTAATATGATCTGTTATATGACTTTGGATTGGATTTTTTGAAAATCGCCAGCCTGCCAGCCAATGATCGTTGCTGGCAGGCTGGTGACGAAATACTTCATTTAATTTTGCCGGCCCGCGATGCGCATGCGCGGGCCGGCTTTGAGCGAAATCTCGCGTCTCGCGAGATGACGCGTATATGCGTGACTCTGCGCAGCGCTGCCACCTCCGGAACGCGATCCTGCGTTAGGCGGTCCGGAGGTGGTTAAAGGGCTTCTGTTACCCCACTAAAGTCATTTTTTTTTTTTGGGCTAGTTAAATTACTTATATTGCGATATATGAAAATATAATGGTCTTACTTACTTTGATTCAGCAGTTTCTTCTAAAAACGAACTTTTATAATATGTAAATTAGGTCTCTACCAGCAAGTAGGGCGGCTACTTGCTGGTAGCAGCTGCAGAAAACCTCCCCCTCGTCGTGTTGATTGACAGGGCCAGCCGGGATCTCCTCCTCCGGCCAGCCCTGTCAGCATTTCAAAAATCGCGCGCCTGTGTTTATTCGGCGCAGGCGCTCTGAGATGAGGAGGCTCGCCTCCTCATCACTCCCTCAGTGCGCCTGCGCCGATGACGTCTTCTATTTCGGTGATGTCATCGGCGCAGGCGCACTGAGGGAGTTCTGAGGAGGCGAGCCTCCTCATCTCAGAGCGCCTGCGCCGAATGAACACAGGCGCACGATTTTTTAAATGCCGACAGGGCTGGCCGGAGGAGGAGATCCCGGCTGGCCCTGTCAATCAACACGACGAGGGGGCGGTTTTCTGCAGCTGCTACCAGCAAGTAGCCGCCCTACTTGCTGGTAGAGACCTAATTTACATATTATAAAAGTTCGTTTTTAGAAGAAACTGCTGAATCAAAGTAAGTAAGACCATTATATTTTCATATATCGCAATATAAGTAATTTAACTAGCCCAAAAAAAATATATGACTTTAGTGGGGTGACAGAAGCCCTTTAATCACTTTCCCCTACAAGTGGATTTGGTAGAATCTGACCTGAAAGGCAGATTTGAAATTTTTAAGGGCAGCTTCTACTTATTTGAAAATGAACTCAGTTATTACCTGCTTGTCTAGGATTGTCTAGGTTGACAAGTTTAATTTTCTTTCAATTCTATTGTTTGCTCCTCACAAGGGACAGATAAGATTCCTTTTTTGCAAGCAATAAGGCCATGGGAGTCCTACATCTCTTAAAGCACACTGGCCAATTGTCAGGCAGATTATTGGCAACGAATGTTCCTACGAATATTCACTCCGTAAATCTGCGTGCAAAATGCTTATTCATCGGGTGAAATGATTTGTGGTGTGGAGTGGACACCTCAATCATCATTTCTGCCCCGAAACATCCTCATACAGTGGGGGTGATCGCTGCATGTTAGATGCAGCTCTTCACCTCCTCTGATGACAAAAAGAAAAGCTTTCTTCCCGATAATTGTCTACTAGCAGGGGTAGTGTAATGTACCTTGGAAATAATAGAGGGTATACATATTACTCCCCTTCTCACTGTTCTTATTCAAGAAGTGATCTCCATTCGGTTTCTGCAGAATTATTCCCTGATGTCTCTTTTGTTACATATACCAGGTTCATGGTTGGACCACAATATGGTTTTTAGTTCGCTTCATTTACTGAATTTTCCTTACTCCCCAGTTTGGAGGCTAAACGAATCCCTGTTAAAAGATCCAATCCTTTTTGCTCAGATATCAGAGAAATTGGCACACTATTGTTAGGCTTATTGCCCACGACCGTGTGCGCTCCGTGGCAGTAGTGCGGAACGCATTTTCGGATCCGCAATACACGAGCACCGTTCCGTGTGCATTCTGCTTTACCCATTCACTTTAATTAGGAAGAAAAAGGTCCAGCTTGGTTTAAAAATATTACCTTTATTTTTCAGTGCGATTTAAGAGCCAGTTACAGTCCAGTCTACGCGTTTTGGATCAGAGACAATAGCGATCCTTACTCATGACAATACACAGACTAAAGAGAGGGTTAGATATATAGCGCCTCCCCTGTGAAACAGGTGGGCGCAATAACTACAAGCCACTCCTTCAAATGAAATTAAGAACATGTGCAAGAAGACATTATTAATTAAAACAGAGACACAAGTCATGGATCAAGGATTCAATAGTGTAATATCAGATCATGTTTTCGATTGAGTCCACTTGGTATGGTGGACCCCATTTTAAAAATCCAATATGATTCACGGTTCAAAAGCTTTTTTCTGTAGTCACCGCCCCTAGGTGGTGGAGTAACCCTTTCCAGGCTCTGCACTGTTAAACCCTCTGTGTTGCCACTGTGCACCACTGAAAAATGCAGGCTAACCGCAGACACATTTATGTGAATGGGGAATGTCACAGATGTGCCTGCACAATCTAACCTTGAGACCATTGGTGGTGCAACCAATATATTGAAGGGAACAGAGAGTACATGAAATACAGTACACCACATAGGTGGTGTTACAATTGATGTATTGTTTGATAGAGAAACAATGTCGCGAAAAACATCCCTAAGGGTGAATTTATCCGCGTCTGCTGCCTTTCGCCTCTCCACGAGACAATACTCCAAACACACTTTAGTATGCACCCAGACGGAAGCCCTCTCCAGATCGAGACAATCATTATTATTCACCAACCATAATCGCACACGTCGCTCTGTGAATTTAGACCAATTACGGCATTCCTGTCTGCCTGTTTTTGTTACCAGCGATAGAGCACAATATTCGCAGATTTGTCACATAGGATAAAAAACATCTACCGGCAGTGGCGTAGGGATTGCTATAGCAGCCATAGCAATGGCTATGGGGCCCTACGCCACTGGGGGCCCGGGCCGCCGGCTGAGGATTAAAAAATAAATAAAATCATCTGTGTACGATAGGGGGCGGCCTTCCCCCTCCCTGATCCCCCCCCCGATCCCTCCCATCATTGGCGGCAGCGGCAGTTCCGATCGGAGTCCCAGCAGTGTAATGCTGGGGCTCCGATCGGTTACCATGGCAACCAGGATGCTACTGAAGTCCTGGCTGCCATGGTCAGTTAATTAGCACAGCATACTTACATGCGCTGTGGCCGCCGGGCGCTCCTCCTTCTTGTAACTCGTCACAGGTCTGTGCGGCGCATTGCTATAAGCAGAAGCAATGCGCCGCACAGACCTGTGAGTTACAAAAAGAAGGAGCGTCGGGCGGCCACAGCGCATGTAAGTATGCTGTGCTGACTAACTGACCATGGCAGCCAGGACTTCAGTAGCATCCTGGCTGCCATGGTAACCGATATGAGCCCCAGCATTACACTGCTGGGACTCCGATTGGAACTGCCGCTGCCACCAATGTTGGGGGTGGGGGGTTGGGGGAGGGCGCACTGCCCACCAATGATTTTAATACTGGGGGGGGCTTGCACTGCCCACCAATGATTATAATACTGGGGGGGAAGAGGGCTTGCACTGCCCACCAATGATTATAATACTGGGGGGGGCTTGCACTGCCCAACAATGATTATAATACTGGGGGGGCTTGCACTGCCCACCAATGATTATAATACTGGGGGGGGGGGCTTGCACTGCCCACCAATGATTATAATACTGGGGGGGAGGGCTTGCACTGCCCACCAATGATTATAATACTGGGGGGGGGGGCGCACTGAACACCAATTATTTTAATACAGGGGAGGGTGCACTGAACACGAATGATTTTAATACTGGGGGGGCGCACTAAACCAATTATTTTAATACTGGGGGGGGCGCACTGCCCACCAATGATTTTAATACCGGGGAGGGCGCACTAGGGGCTGGTGAGAGGCACTGTGGGCTGATTGAGAGGCACTGTGGGCTGATTGAGAGGCACTGGGGGCTGGTGAGAGGCACTGGGGGCTCATGGAGAGGCACTGGGGGCTGGTGAGAGGCACTGGGGGCTGATGGAGAGGCACTGGGGGCTGATGGAGAGGCACTGGGGGCTGATTGAGAGGCACTGGGGCTGGTGAGAGGCACTGGGGGCTGATGGAGAGGCACTGGGGGCTGATGGAGAGGCACTGGGGGCTGATTGAGAGGCACTGGGGCTGGTGAGAGGCACTGGGGGCTGATGGAGAGGCTACTGGGGGCTGCCTTGTGGCTACTGGGGGCTGCTATGAGGCTACTGGAGGCTGCTATGAGGCATGGGGCTCTTATCTGAGGTCTGATTGGGGGTCATTCATATTGTGGTCTGAGCTGAGGTGTTATCTGAGGTCTTATTGGGGTCTTATTAACATTGGGGATCTTATTGGGGCTGTTAGCTGAGGTCTGATTAACATTGGGGGTCTGATTGGTGGTCTGACTTGAGGTATAATGAAAAAATTTTTTTTTTCCAGAGCAGCTTGGAGAAAAAAGGCCTCACAGTCTCCCACACTCCTTCTGCCCGGCCAAGCGAGCCAGCACCCCTGAGGCCAAGCCAGCCAGCACCCGTGAGGCAAAGCCTGCCAGCACCCCTGATGCCAAGCCACCCAACACCCCTGAGGCCAAGCCTGTCAGCACCTCTGAGGCTAAGCCAGCCAGCACCCCTGAGTGTTTAGAACTGTAAGTAAATTAAATATAAGGGGAGCTTATAATATGAAAGAGACGAATTATGTCTGAACAGACATATAGCGCAAATTCAAGTTTTTGTTTATGTTTTATGTTGCCAACTGTCTGTGCTCAGTCCTACGCGTAACCGTCGCAAGTGCATGAGGAGCTGCGGATGTGGCGGCGAGGTCCGAGAGGTATGTGGGGGTAGGAGATCCGGGAGGGGGGCCCATAAATTTTTTTTGCTATGGGGCCCAGTCATTTCTAGCTACGCCCCTGTCTACCGGTACTTTCAATGCATGATCAATGGCATAATGTCATGAAGGGTGGCATTTCGTGCTCGCGGAGCGCCCACACTTGGTAGCAGACTTTGCCCCTTTTTGTATTCTGAGAGCGCGCAGGCTCCTCCTGTGTGGTTGCGCTTTCTCGGAAGCTATAAATGTGGACAAAAAATCTGCACATGTTGTTCCTATATGCGACCGGGCAAGGAGGTTTTCTCCTATGCTATGAATCAATGTTTCTCTATCAAACAATACATCAATTGTAACACCACCTATGTGGTGTACTGTATTTCATGTACTCTCTGTTCCCTTCAATATATTGGTTGCACCACCAATGGTCTCAAGGTTATATTGTGCAGGCACATCTGTGACATTCCCCATTCACATGCCAGAAATGTGTCTGCAGTTAGCCTGCATTTTTCAGTGATGCACGGTGGCAACACAGAGGGTTTAACAGTGCAAGGCCTGGAAAGGGTTACTCCACCACCTAGGGGCGGTGACTACAGAAAAAAGCTTTTGAACCGTGAATCATATTGGATTTTTAAAATGGGGTCCACCATACCAAGTGGACTCAATCGAAAACATGATCTGATATTACACTATTGAATCCTTGATCCATGACTTGTGTCTCTGTTTTAATTAATAATGTCTTCTTGCACATGTTCTTAATTTCATTTGAAGGAGTGGCTTGTAGTTAGTGTGCCCACCTGTTTCACAGGGGAGGCGCTATATATCTAACCCTCTCTTTAGTCTGTGTATTGTCATGAGTAAGGATCGCTATTGTCTCTGATCCAAAACGCATAGACTGGACTGTAACTGGCTCTTAAATCGCACTGAAAAATAAAAGTTATATTTTTAAACCAAGCTGGACCTTTTTCTTCCTATTTTCAATAATGCTGTGGTTCTCGGCGTGGTCCGTGCTAGGTGTGGCGGGGTTGAGCACACCTATTCCCTATTTCTGCATTCACTTTAATTGGTCCAAAAATCCAGAGATGCAGAATGGTGCAGAATGGAACCCTACGGAAGCACTACGGAGTGCTTACGTGGGGTTTCGTCCCATACTTCCGTTCCGCAAAAAGATAGAGCATGTCCTATCTTTTTGCGGAACGGCCGGATCGCGGACTCATTAAAGTGAATGGGTCCACGATCCGCTGCGGCTGCCACACGGTGGGTGTTCGTGCGATGCGGGCCGCAGCAACAAAATGCAGTACAATCAGCAGGTTGCATGTTATGGAACAGAAGGACAGAAGGAACTGAGCAGATTGATTTATAACTTTGTAGGAAAGTATTCAATAAAACTTGCAATTTATACATTTAAATCTCTGCTCTTTCTGACTTCAGTTGTACGGGAGGAGGGGTGGGGCATCTTATCAGCGATTGATAGAACTTCCTAGTCACAATAGTTTACTTTTATCTCTGATTCACAGAGCTCAGGTAGGATTTATTCCTTTCTGGAAACCGAATGATAATATTAGGGACATTTTAAATATTAATAAAGTTTCTAATGAGCAGAAAGCCTGTTTAGCATTCGTAACCTTAGACATTGAAAAGGCATTTGATAGCCTCTCAAGTTTTGGGTAAGATGGGGCTCTTGGGTGCTTTAATTGCAGCTCTAAAATTTATTCTGGCCCTCAGGCTACTCTAAAACTCTCTTTTACATCTAGATTTCCCATCTATATACAGCGAGGTACAACGCAGGGGATGCCCCCCTTCCCCATCAACTTTCACTATTGCTATGGAACCACTGGCGAATCATATCAGAGCTAACCCAGATATTACAAGTTAATCTGTAGGCTCTAGAGCAGGGTTGCACAACCTGCGGCCCAGGGGCCACATGTGGCCCTTGATATCATTCTGTGCATCCCCCAACCATCTGGTACCAGACATATATGTCTATGTCTTGTGGCTGCTCACATGTATCTTCCATGTATTATCCTATTAGATGGGAGTCCTGGAACTGTAACTAGACATTAATGGTATATACTGTAGGTTGAACATGCCATATATACAGTATTTCAGTATTTTACTATCCCTTTCAAAAAAAATAATTGGCCCTTGACGTTGGTTCACTCTGACAATGTGGCCCCCACCCAGAAAACGTTGTGCACGTCTGCTCTAGAGAGTATAAACTTTATAACATTTTTTTGCTGATGATTTATTATGCACCTTAAAAAAACATTAACATCCCTTCCCAACCTAATATCTGATGGATACATTTGGGTTATCAAGATTACATATTAACTATGATAAATAAGTTTTCCCCCTGTAATATCCTCACTATTGCAATGTAACTTGAAATTTCAGTGTAATTCCAAGTGTATTTCTTACCTTGGTGTCAAAATCACTTCCTCCTTAGGAAGGAACTCACCTTACTTGTCCTGGATAGGTACAGTTGAAACTAGAAGTTTACATACACTATATAAAAAGACACATATGCATGTTTTTCTCAATATCTGACATGAAATCAGAATAAACCTTTCCTGTTTTTGGTCAATTAGGATTACCATAATTATTATTATTTGCCAAATGCCAGAATAATGAGAGAGAGAATGTTTTAAGGCATTTTTATTACTTTCTGCAATGTCAAAAGTTTACATACACTAAGATTACTATGCCTTTAAACAATTCTGGACTACCCATAGGATGATGTCATGTGTTTGGAAGCTTCTGTTAGGTTTGTTGGCGACATCTGACTTAATTAAAGACACACCTGAGGATGTATTTAAATGCACACCTGAAATACACTGCTTCTTTCTGTAGCATCATGGGAAAGTCTAAAGAAATTAGCCAAGATATCAGGAAGAGAATTGTGGACTTGCACAAGTCTGGCTCAACCTTGGGTGCAATTTCAAGATACCTGAAGGTGCCTCGTTCATCTGTACAAACAATTATACGCAAGTACAAGCAAGATGGGAATGTCCAGCAATCATATCGCTCAGGAAGCAGATGAACGTGCTTTGGTCCGACATGTGCATATCAACCTAAGAACAAAAGCAAAAGACCTTGTGAAGATGATGGTGAAAGCTGGTAAGATTGTGTCAATATCCAGAGTGAAACGAGTACTGCATCAACATGGGCTGAAAGGCCACCCTGCCAGGAAGAAGCCATTACTCCAAAAGAAACATTTTAAAAAACTGATTAATGTTTGCAAATGCACACAGGAACAAATACCTACATTTTTGGAGACATGTCCTGTGGTCTGATGAAACTAAAATTGAACTTTTTTGCCAGAATGACCATCTTTACGTTTGGAGGAAAAAGGGAGAAGCTTGGAAGCCTAAGAACACCATCCCAACTGTGAAACATGGGGGTGGCAACATCATGTTGTGGGGTTGTTTTTCTGCGGGAGGGACTGGTGCACTTCACAAAATAGATGGCATCATGAGGAAAGAAGATTATATGGGAATACTGAAGCAACATCTCAAGACATCAGCTAGGAAGTTAAAGCTTGGGCGGAAATGGGTCTTCCAAATGGACAATGACCTGAAGCATACTGCTAAACTGGTTACAAAATAGAAAAGAAAATGGTGGCTCTCTCACTTTTCTACTTCTGGAAAGGTGCACTACCCCTCAGCACTCCCAAATGCTGGTAAATGGAGATAGATATAAAGTTTGGATAGGTGGTCACTCAATATTAGGCAAACACACAGTAAATAGGTATCCACATAAATTTTATAGGCTTAAAAATAAACACACTACAATATTACATATAAAACATTTCATAAAAACAATTAAAAATATACCGCAAATAGTCAGATACACTGAAAATACGTCCCTGAGAGGGGCTATTTTTCAATAGCACTAGCACCCTTGGAATGGCTGTATGGCCGTAGCTGTTAAATGCTAACTCTAAACATCATAGTCCTGAGACTGTTATGGTTGTAAGTTCCACATTAATTGAGGAGTTGTTAGTATATCCACATTGCAGCACTACTTAGATTTGTAATTATGCAGGGTACTTTACCGCTCCTATGATCGGTCCGCTTGTACACCAAGGTTTCCAAGTGTAATGCTCTGTTGTGAGCTGCAAGGACCTTTAGGCAAAGTCTATATATGAAGTTCCCCACGCTCCTGGATATGTAGTAGCGGTGCTGCTTGATATCACCGCTCTGACCTTCCAGGACCTGTGTGGTGTCCCACGTGGTTTGCTGGACAGGTCAGGTGAGCGGTAATTCCAGGCGGGGTTTTCAAATCACTTTGGTGCAGATAGTTTGAAGCTTTCAATCCAAGTGTAGATACACGATTGTAGATAATTCTTCTTAGCAATCCCTCACTGTCATACCAAACGCGTAAACCACTGAGGAAGGGGTCTCTTCACCCCGAAACGCATTTAAGTGCTGTTTTCTGCAAAAGTAGCAGGGATGAGATCAAAGCATAGCAGCTGGACGTGCGATTTATTTCTTTTCTTTTTTACGGCCATCTTACAGTAAGACATTGTCAAGCGTTCTGCGTGCAGGGACAGACGTGAGAAGGCGCTAGGGTCAGCAATTGGAAAAACCTTATAGTGAAAAAAAACCTGAAAGAACGATTTGTACAGGGAAAGGATAGGGAGGAATCATTTCACAGCATCTTACTGCAAGGAGAGACATCAGAAAGCACTAGGAACAAACTTAGAGTCTGGAAATTAAATCACAGGATACAAAGCAGTAATATTCATGCATGGTGTATGTAAAATAGGATTCTATATAAATGTTGTAGACATGTATATGTTGTATGCCTTTTAATCTATCTAACCAAGATAACTGGCGGGAGGGTAGGAAATAAACTAAGGGCCAGGGGGGTATCAGGGCTCAGGATGTGAGCTTGACTCCACTGTATCTATGTTTAAAGTCTAGAGAGATTATAGAAACTTTAAGATAAAGTCACTTTTAATAAATGAGTTCCAAATATCCCATATTGTATGATAATGATGTAACTTGTCTTCTCTTGATTTCTCAAGATTGTGCAGTAAGTGCATTTCATTCAGCCATTCTGGAATTGAGGGAGGTGATTTCTCTTTCCATAATCTAGGAATTAGAAGTTTGGCAGCGTTGAGGATATGTAGCGTGAGGGGATGTTTAATGTTGGAGGAGTGGTAATCAAAAACGCTAAAGAAAAGTAGTCTAGGTGGAATTTCAGTGCGTGTATTGAAGATGTAACCCAGAATAGCAGTGATATTTTTCCAGAACACCTTTATGCATTTACAGGTCAACCATATATGTGATAATGTACCACGCTCTTCCTCACATCTCCAACACAAGGGGGACGCACTTGGAAACATACGCTGTAATAATACCGGGGTTCTGTACCATCTTGATACCAGTTTAAAATGCATCTCTTGTATTTTAGGTGATGCCGACTTTGATCTGGCATTCAGAATGATATCTCTCTTTTCTGTTTCGTTGAAGGTGATCCCTAACTCAGAAGCCCATTTGGGAAGGTAGGAAGGAGGTAGGTCAGAGTTATTTATTATGTTGTATATGGTTGAGATCGGTCTCTTGATTGGAGAACCGATATTTATGTTCTTCTGGATGGGCGTCATAGGCAGAGAGAGGGAATTATAGGGCTTAGAACTTAAGATGCATCTTTTAAAATACATATATTCCTTACTTGTGAACTTTAGTTCTTGAAAGTATAGGTTTAGATCCTCTTTTGAAATAAATGTATGTCCACTAAAAAGGTTCATGATTGGGGAATTATACAGCTCTGAGGTGTTTAAGACTTTTTCTTTAACTACTTTCAGTTTAGCCGGGATTAATGTGCCTATTGGGGTGGTTGCGCAGTATGTAGGTAGAAAGCAAATTTGTTTGTTCAACCTATGCCAAATTTTTAAGGATATTGTGGTTAAAAGATCTTTAGTTTTGGGTTGAGGGGGCCTGGCAGTTTCTTTGGTTTTCCACAAAAGTATTTGTGGATTAGGAGGAAGGGATTCCTTCTCTAGTTCATGCCATAATTTCCTGCTTGGTTTAACCGTCCATTCTAATAATTTGGTAATATGTACCGACATGTGGTATTTATGGAAGTCTGGGACTGCCAAGCCTCCTCTAGACCTGTGCCTAATTATTGTGTCAAGATATTCTACTGCGTTTTGACCTCCAGATAAAGCTCATAATTTTTCTCTTGAGAGTGGTGTAAAATTGTTTAGGGATGTCAATTGGTAATGCTTGGAGGATGTATAAAATTTTAGGCAGTGATATCATCTTTATTGCGTTTATTCTCCCAAACCAGAATATGAAAAGATTCTCCCAATCTTTTAAGTCTGTATCCAGTTTAGATAAAAGGGGTAGGAAGTTCAATTGGTACAGTTCGGTGATGTTTCTACTAATGTTAATGCCTAAATACTTAAAGGAGATAGGAGCAGGTTTTAAAGGGGAGGACGAGATCACCTCCTGCCAGATATTTTGGGGAATGGATACATTATATATTTCTGATTTTTGCCAGTTTATTTTAAAGTTAGATATAGCACTAAAGTCTTCTAATTCCCGTATTAATGCAGGGACTCCATTTCTTGGGTTAGTAATCATAAAAAGGGTGTCATCTGCATAAGCGGCAATTTTCTGTTGTGTATTTGAGGTATAGATACCTTGTATCGAGGGGTTGGCCCTAATCTTAGTTAAAAGGGGCTCTAGGGACAAAACAAAGAGGATGGGAGAAAGGGGACAACCTTGTCTCGTACCATTAGTAATTAAAAATGTGTCCGAGACAGAGTCATTTACTCTTACTGCAGCTGATGGGATGGTATACATAGCAAGTATTTTTTATATGAACGGTTGTGGGAAACCAAAATTGTTCAGCACCTCCTCCAAGTAACTCCAACTTATCCTGTCAAATGCCTTTTCAGCATCAGTTGTGACAAATGATAAAGGAAAGTTTTTTGATTGTGCAAATTGTATGGCGTTAAGAACCCTATAGATATTATCCTTGGATTCTCTGCCTTCTGTGAATCCAACTTGATCCGGATGTAGTATACCAGGGAGGATGTGCTGAAGTCTCATGGCTATAAGCTTAGCGTAAATTTTTATGTCAACATTTAATAATGATATTGGTCTATAATTGGAGAAAATGGAGTTATCTTTACCTTCTTTTGGTATTACTGTGATATGAGCTAGTAGGGACTCTGCGCGAAATGAGTCACCAGTCGCTATACCATTAAAATAAGTGTCTAAGTGTGGGGAAAGGTTTTTCAGAAATTTTTTATAATATGTAGCCGTCAGTCCATCTGGGCCTGGGCTCTTTACGTTTGGCAAAGATTTTATCACGGATCCTATTTCTTCCTGCGAGAAAGGTCTGGTTAGTTTAGTCTGCTGGGCTACTGGTATTTTACGGAGGGGAAGTGAACCTAAGAAATCTCATATTTTGGATTTTAGATCTGTTGGGGCAGGTAAACTTTTTCCGAGATTATATAGTTCTTCATAGTATTGTCTAAATAGCTTCATAATATCCGGAGTTGAAAGTTTCAAGGAGTTTCTTTTGATCTCTAATTTTGGTGATATATGACTTATTTTTCTGTTTTCTGAGGAGTCTAGCCAGTCTCTTACCGCATCTATTATCTTCTAAGTATTTGCTGAATTTCGCTAGGTATAGATAATTCCGATTTTTCTGGTCCAACAGGTCAAGTAGTTTAGATCTCAAAGAAGTAAGATCATTCATTATCTTTTTCTCTAGTGAAAGTTTATGGGCCGACTCAAGGATGTGAATTTGAGACAGGAGATCTGAAATCTGCTTTTCGTTTTTTTTTTTTTTGTAAGCTCCTAGTCTGATCAGTCTGCCTCTAATAACGGCTTTATGCGTTTCCCATATCAAAGAGTTACAATTACTTGCCTGTATATTCTCAGAAAAAAAAGAATCTATATCAGTTGTAAGAGCTGTGACATCGTCAGGGTGTTTTAATAAGCTTTCATTTAGCGACCATTTACATTTTTTAGTTGTATCGTCTCTGAAGGAAAGATGCATCAATAAATAAGACTACGGACCTTTCTAGATTGTTAACTAAATGAATCCCGAGGTTTCATAATTATTACTGTTATGTTTACCCAATTTTGAATCTCATGACTATCAATAAAGACTTCGGTCCTTAACGATCCAGGAATAAACAGTCTCTCAAGACAAAATATTTTAGTACACAATAACAGGCAAATCTGTTTACAGTATTTTGTGCATGATTACGAATATTATGTACTCAATATTATGTTGATCATTGTATGTATACTTTGGAAAAGAAGAATATATTGACATAAGCATTTATTATGCCTGATATATGAAAAATTTTCATTAAAAACAAAATGTTACAAGAAAGCACTAGGAACAGTGCCATAAAAGCGATTTACAAGTGCAGGGAAAGGATAGGGAGGAATCCTTTCACAGCATCTTAGTGCAGGGAGAAATGTCAGAAGGCGCTAAGGACACTGTAAGGAGGAATCCTTTCACAGCATCTTAGTGCAGGGAGAAATGTCAGAAGGCGCTAAGGACACTGCTAGAAAAGTGATTTACAAGTGCAGGGAAGGAAAATTTGGGGATTCAAATAGGCATTATATAGCTCTGTCATTCCAGCAATTTGTTCTTGTGGTGCAAGTGCTATGTTAAAGTGGCTTATATCTTTTCAAACAAGAAAAATATATTCTCAGTTCATGTCGGTGGCTATGTGTTGAAAGCGTACATATATTAAAAAAAATATACGCACTTCATTGGTGCACTTATTTGTGGCAAAAACGCTTAGTGGCCTATTTCAGTACAGAAAGAAAAAAATATACGCACTTCACTGATGCATTTACTTGTGGCAAAAGTGTTCAGTGGCCTATTTCACTATAAAAAAGAAAAAATATACGCACTTCACTGGCTCAGTTATTTGTGGCAAAAGGATTTAGTGGCCTATTTCAGTACAAAAAGAAAAATATATACGCACTTCACTGGTGCATTTATTTCTGTTAAAAGCATTTATTGGCTGAAGAGGGGATTTTTTCTTCTTGGAAATAGGAGATTTATGTATATCTCCATTTTCCATCCCTTCTATTCTATTCCTAGCATGTTGCCCTTGTTTCCCATACAACCCAATTATTCTGTGCATAATTACACCTCTTCCAGTCCTTCATATTCCCCAAGAGCAACACACAACCCTCGCAGATACTTATATATAAAAATAGTTTACTGATAACATATAGATGACAAAGCAATGGACATTATACATAGAGATACAGATAACACAATGTTATGTTATGTTATGTTACTAAGTCCTTATATAGCGCTGTAGAGGAACTTAATCCGATCGAAGCGCTTGTGGACGGCTGTATTGGTGGGCCCCTACGTCATCCTACACAAATAGCCAGGTCTTAACCAGCTTCCTGAATTCCAGGTAATCTGGTATAGTTCTAATATGTTCTGGGAGGGAGTTCCAGATCTTGGGGGCTAATACTGAGAAACGTCTGTCCCCCCTTGTCTTGAGGCGGGTTCTTGGCACCGACAAAAGGGAGGCTGAGGTGGATCTCAGTTCTCTAGGAGGATGGTAACGTGTTATCTTTTTTTGCAGATAAATGGGGCCTGTTTTGTAGAGAGCTTTGTGTGTTAAGCAGCACAGCTTAAACTGCACTCTCTCTTTCACTGGGAGCCAGTGGAGTTCCCTGCGTGCTTTTGTAACAGAGTCTGTCCAATCTAGTTTCTTGATGAGCCGGATGGCTCTGTTTTGACAGAGTTGCAGAGCTCTCAGATCTTTCTCTGGTAGCCCCGCATACATTGCATTGCCATAGTCCAGGTGAGAGTTGACTAGCGCTCCCACCACGACCTGTCTGCATGTGTTGGGGAGAAACGGTAGGGCTTTTTTTAGAAGGAATAGGGCGAAGTTTGCTTTCCGTATTACTTCTTTAATCTGGGGACGGAGGCTCATTTCTTGATCCAAAATTATCCCCAGACTCTTTCCTTGTGTGGCGATGGCAACGTTTTCCCCAAAGATAGACGGGGCAGCAGCCTCTGGTGTTTTATGTAGTGCAACAAGCTCAGTCTTGGTCGGGTTGAGTTTGAGGTGGTTATGTGCTAATACATAGAGGACACCACCACACACAGCCACCTCCGTTCCTGCCCACCCTGGATGCTAAGCAAATGTGGCTAATAATGTGTATGTATATACAGTATATCCAGAGTCCACTAATATACAGTCTACTAGATCTACTATTCTAACCAACTCAGATCCAGTACCTGACCATTAGTACATGTATAGCATAAACAGCATATATAATCTAACTGGTAATACAATTGCAGACTACAAATATCTATATGTACACATATAAAGTCTACTGGGATATTATACTTATATACATACCCACATAAGCACACATATAACTTAGCTTGCTCCTGAAATACTGTTCATCCATCGGTGTCCAGGAAGAGAAGCCCCAGCCCCACTCCCAACTTTCACCTACAGGGAGTGCAGAATTATTAGGCAAGTTGTATTTTTGAGGATTAATTTTATTATTGAACAACAACCATGTTCTCAATGAACCCAAAAAACTCATTAATATCAAAGCTGAATATTTTTGGAAGTAGTTTTTAGTTTGTTTTTAGTTTTAGCTATTTTAGGGGGATATCTGTGTGTGCAGGTGACTATTACTGTGCATAATTATTAGGCAACTTAACAAAAAACAAATATATACCCATTTCAATTATTTATTTTTACCAGTGAAACCAATATAACATCTCAACATTCACAAATATACATTTCTGACATTCAAAAACAAAACAAAAACAAATCAGTGACCAATATAGCCACCTTTCTTTGCAAGGACACTCAAAAGCCTGCCATCCATGGATTCTGTCAGTGTTTTGATCTGTTCACCATCAACATTGCGTGCAGCAGCAACCACAGCCTCCCAGACACTGTTCAGAGAGGTGTACTGTTTTCCCTCCTTGTAAATCTCACATTTGATGATGGACCACAGGTTCTCAATGGGGTTCAGATCAGGTGAACAAGGAGGCCATGTCATTAGATTTTCTTCTTTTATACCCTTTCTTGCCAGCCACGCTGTGGAGTACTTGGACGCGTGTGATGGAGCATTGTCCTGCATGAAAATCATGTTTTTCTTGAAGGATGCAGACTTCTTCCTGTACCACTGCTTGAAGAAGGTGTCTTCCAGAAACTGGCAGTAGGACTGGGAGTTGAGCTTGACTCCATCCTCAACCCGAAAAGGCCCCACAAGCTCATCTTTGATGATACCAGCCCAAACCAGTACTCCACCTCCACCTTGCTGGCGTCTGAGTCGGACTGGAGCTCTCTGCCCTTTACCAATCCAGCCACGGGCCCATCCATCTGGCCCATCAAGACTCACTCTCATTTCATCAGTCCATAAAACCTTAGAAAAATCAGTCTTGAGATATTTCTTGGCCCAGTCTTGACGTTTCAGCTTGTGTGTCTTGTTCAGTGGTGGTCGTCTTTCAGCCTTTCTTACCTTGGCCATGTCTCTGAGTATTGCACACCTTGTGCTTTTGGGCACTCCAGTGATGTTGCAGCTCTGAAATATGGCCAAACTGGTGGCAAGTGGCATCTTGGCAGCTGCACGCTTGACTTTTCTCAGTTTATGGGCAGTTATTTTGCGCCTTGGTTTTTCCACACGCTTCTTGCGACCCTGTTGACTATTTTGAATGAAACGCTTGATTGTTCGATGATCACGCTTCAGAAGCTTTGCAATTTTAAGAGTGCTGCATCCCTCTGCAAGATATCTCACTATTTTTGACTTTTCTGAGCCTGTCAAGTCCTTCTTTTGACCCATTTTGCCAAAGGAAAGGAAGTTGCCTAATAATTATGCACACCTAATATAGGGTGTTGATGTCATTAGACCACACCCCTTCTCATTACAGAGATGCACATCACCTAATATGCTTAATTGGTAGTAGGCTTTCGAGCCTATACAGCTTGGAGTAAGACAACATGCATAAAGAGGATGATGTGGTCAAAATACTCATTTGCCTAATAATTCTGCACGCAGTGTATATGTTGCTGTGTCCCAGCCCCCCACCATAGATTCCACCCTGTGACCACCCAAATATCTTCCCCCATTACTTGGTCAAGAGGATGTTGTTCAACTGATTTTACAATGCGCCCTTCCTGCCTTAGATATGCTAACAAGGGACACAATGCTACTGGCCATACTGTCCAATTATTAGGCATATTTGTGTGGTCATCAGGATGAGGTTCTGGCTGAAAGCCATATTTCCCTTAACATATCCCCCTGTTGTCGGTATACCGACACACTATGTTGGAAGCCTGGTCTGTGTGTGGAAGTGTTTACAATAAGAACAAACACAATACATTATAAGCTCATTTATGTTGCATTTTTGGCCAATCGGTTGATTCATCTTCTTGTGCATGGATGGTTCTGATGTTCATCTGGGATTTCATCTGGGATCATCTGGTGGCTTCATGATGGGTACAGATGTCTAGTCATCTTCTTAGATCAAGGGCAATCATTGTGTCTCTGGGCATTTCTCCACCTGAAATCATATTAAACAGTCTGCTCCTTGGGGGAGCACACCTCAACAGCTGCAGTTCTGAAAATCCATCAGGAGATATGATGGCCTCCCCCTGTTGACAGTATCTGTAGATAACACTTGTCACTCTTAGTAGGTACATTACAAACTGAGGCTATATATCACAACCCAGTGGGAGTTCCCACTTGCAACGGATGCGCCCAAGTTCCGCGTCCGACTGGACAGTCGCAATTTATGCAAAGCGCCTCTGCGGATCACTGTGGGGTCAACCCACTCCCTCGCAGAATCCCCAATAGGGAGAGCTATGCCCCACAACCTACTGGCTGCGCCGCGGACTTTGTGGGCTAGCACCCAAATTATATGCCATGTATCCATGGTAGTTAGTTACTACCGTTAATGGGACCAGTCAGTTTTGGTCTGACTGAACGCCTACTTATAAGTGCCAGTGACAGACAGGGAGATAGACTGCCATTTCTCCATACTCTTTAGTGACCCAATTCCGAAGCTGACAGTACAGGGTTTACCTGAGTAAGACACACTGGAGATATGCAATGACATGCCCTTATGATGACACTCTGAGACAAGTTTAGGGAGCAACAGACCTTGGCACCAAAAATTAGAACCATATATTATATGCCGTCCTAGTGATATAGGCGAGGGCCGCCTCATAACCAGACTTTGTTATTTCTTTAATTTTTTTTAAGGTACCTGCCCAACATGAAAAGAGCACTCCCAGACTGAACTGTCCTATTGTACAAGAAGTTATCCTTTATGAACCAACAGTATTGCCAATTGATGCAAGCAAAAGAGCTCATCTAAAATCCATTGTCTCCTCATGGTTGAGGGACAATACCATCTGTTTGTGAGCTGTATAGACAAAAAACACTCCCCCAACAGACACCTGGGTGTAGAGATTAAAGACAAGAACTCTATCACATTTGCATTACATACTGAGGACAAACAAACAAAAGGTTCTGCAACAGTAAACCTAATCCCTCCCCCTGTGTTGGTGACCATGCACTGGGGGCTATTATGGGTTTACATTGATTGCATGCTCTGGCCAGTATATAGGGGACCCCTGAGTTACATATGACTTAATGGGATGGCAGAACCCTTCCGGCTACCCCATACTCTTACCACAACCCCCCTGTTCTTCTAATAATACTCAACCACAATCTTGTTGGTAAAATATGGCCGTACAAGGCCACCTTTATTAATTTAACATATAAAATTACAACCTTTTCAAACATGCATATTATTTAAACAATAATATCAAAACATTATCTTAACATTTTTCCGCTGTTACCCCTCCAAGAGATCCTGGGAGGCAACCCCAAAAACACGTCTTATTCCCGATCTCCTTTTCTCATGACTTTACTTGCCCTTGGCCGCATTCACCGACCCAAGGACACCAAATCCACCAATTCCAAGTATACAACTCCCCTAGGCCAACTTAGGCCGAACAGGAAGCGCATTAACCAGCTTATTTTAACTCCAATAGACGCGCATTCCACCATCTAGCGCATCTCTTAACCATGAATTGCCCCCCAGGATCCCTCATCAGAAACTGCCACCAACGACCACCGGTGACACCTCATCTGTGGGAGTCACGCCACACCTTGAAAGCCATTTCTAAACCGTCTCGAATCCCCAAAGCCCACATATCAATCCCTAGATCATTCAGATGTACTCCATCCGACCTCAGAAATTGAGGAGAAGCCGCCTCCAACTCCTGATGCCGAACCACCAAGCCACCCTGGCGACGAACAAAACGCCCTACCTCCTTATTTAATTTGGCCCGAGCCTTATTAATACGGTCCACCGACCGCGCAAATCGCCATGATCTCCTGGCTACTACATCGGACCATACCACGATCAGGTCCGGGAATTGTGACAGCAAGCGGAGCAGATCAAGCTTAATGTCTCTGATAACATCACGCGACGTGCGGACGCCCAAGTCGTTCCCCCCCACATGCATCACTACAATATCAGGCGCCCGGTCCAAGGCTACGTAAGCCTGAAATTCCGGCAACACACGACCCCACATGAGGCCCCGCAGCCCTATCCACCGTACTTGTAGCTGCTCAGGGGAAAAACCCAAACGACGACCGTTCCGCCGCACGTCCGCCCGCAAGGCACCCCAGTAGACATAAGAGTGTCCGAAAATTCACGCCAATCCTGTCACCGGTTCTGTAAAACAAAACAAAACCTCAAACCACTGACATTAAAACCTAGCAAAACATTTCTTAAGGCCACATCTATATAGCACCTCCATATAACAAATGTGGTCGAACGTATGACCGAAAACATGACGACTCCCACCGGCCAATCCTTTTAATAACATTATCCCCCAAGCCCCACCGGGCCGCTTCAGTTGCTGCGCCAATCCGAAACGAATGCGACGCATATTCCTGGGCCGGCAACCCCGCCGCCCTCAAACAAGATCGAAACACTGCCACAAACTGAAAAACCGACAAACTAGATCCGTCTTGATGCACCAGCAAAGGAGCGGAACCACGTGGCCGCACTGCCAAAAATTCCTGCACACAGCGCACCGGACACAGCACAGACCCAATAAACGGCCGCAACCATAACACTGCCCCTTTTCCAACCTGATCTGTCTTGGACCTGCGCAACCTACATCGCAATACTCCATCCTGAATACTAACATCTTCCCTCAAAAGACCCCCGGACCCTTTCCGAGTTGGAGACACCAACTCTGATATCCTAAACGCCCCAAAGAAAGCTAAGGAAAACGCCACCCTAAACAGCACGACCTCAAAAGACGAAACACAAATACCCCAAGCCTGCTCCCATAACTGCAACAAAACTTCAAAAGACACTGGGCGCCGCGAATCCCTGCGAACAGCCCCCCGGCGATAGCCTTTCAACGCCTGCAGCACCAAAAAATTCTTGGTAACGTCCGCCAACCCGCGCAAACGCAACCAGAAGGAAACTGCAGCTAACCTCTTGGAAGCAACCGAGAAGGACAACCGCCTCACTGAACGACACCCCAACCAATATACCAACAAGGTCTGCCACTCCTCCACTGCATCACCCACCCCCACTTCCTCCAACAAACCTTCCCAAAGCGACCACACTGCCGAGTAAGACGACCATGTCCCTTTACTCACTGACCGCCGAATCAAGTCAGCCGAGACCCCAAGGCCACGCTCCAGAGCCACTGGGGACAGGACAACCCTTGAACCTCTGCTTCCGGTGCCAATCCTCGAAAACGATCCCACTGGAAACGAGAAAGAGAATCAGCTATGGAGTTCTCAACCCCCGGCAGGTGAACAGAAACAAAACAAGCATTCAACCGCAAACCTTGTAACACCAATAACCTAAGTAATCTCAACACCGGAGGAGACGAAGCCGATTGACTATTAATCACCTGCACCACCCCCATGTTGTCACAGTAAAAACACACCCGTTTATTACGCAACCTGTCACCCCACAGTATTGTAGCCAACACTATCGGAAACAGCTCCAACAAGACCATGTTCCCAAGAAAACCAGCTTCTTGCCATTCCACCGGCCAGGGCCCTGCACTCCACTGTCTACCACAATACACCCCATAACCGCCGGAACCCGATGCATCCGAAAATAACTCCAAGTCCACATTAGAGACAGGCGCCTCCATCCACATCGCCCGGCCATTAAAACTCACCAGAAAGGCCTGCCATACCCGTAAATTCTCCCTCACCTCCGAGGACAAACGCAAATAGTGAAACGGAACCACTACTCCCGCCGAGGCCTGTGCCAGCCGGCTACAGAACACCCTCCCCATTGGCAGTATCCTGCAGGCGAAATTCAACTTGCCCAGCACCGACTGAACCTTCCGCAACTGAACCCGCCTAGCCTGCACCAAAAAGGCCAAATCCTCTAACAAATCCCTAACCTTATCTACCGGCAACCGACATTCCATAGCCACGCTATCTATTTCAATCCCCAAAAAACGAAGAACCGTTGCCGGTCCCTCAGTCTTATCCGGGGCCCACGGTACTCCAAAACGAGCCGCCACCCGCTCCATAGTTCTCAACAAAACCGAACAAACCCGTGAACCCGCAGGGCCGATAAACAAAAAGTCATCAAGATAGTGTAACACCGAATTCCAACCTGATTCCATCTTGATTACCCACTCCAAAAACGTACTAAAACATTCAAACAGCGAACAGGAAATCGCACAACCCATCGGCAAACAGCAATCTACATAAAAACTCCCCTCCCACTGAAAACCCAACAAGTGAAAACTCTCTGGATGAATCGGTAACAGCCTAAACGCGGCCTCGATATCGGTCTTAGCCAACAGGGCACCCTGACCAAAACGACGCACCCACCGAACCGCCGCGTCAAAAGAAGTGTATGAAACTGAACACAACTCCTCCGCTATACCATCATTCACCGCCCCACCCGGCGGAAAGGACAGGTGATGTATTAAACGAAATTTTTTGGGCTCTTTCTTTGGCACTAGCCCCAACGGTGATACCCAAAAATCTGGCAACGGCTGGCAAACAAAAGGACCAACAACCCTTCCCGCAGCAACCTCTTTAGCAATCTTCTCAGTCACCACCCCTGGACAACTCAACACCGAAGCCAAGTTCCGCGGAACGGTACCATCCCCAACCGATTGACACTGAATTTTGAACCCCCACTGAAAACCTGCCAGCAACAATGCAGCCGCCTCCCTATTTGGGTACTTCTCTAAATAAGGCACCATCTCTCCCACCTTCACCGGCGTCACCCCTCTTTTGGTCAACCTCGGGTCCCTTGCCTCTCCCCCTCTTGAAGCACTTTGACAAACTATGGGCGCCTCCGCAACCGGAGCACTCGTGTCTGAACCGGCACTCAGCCATGAACCGACAATGGCCTTCATTGTATTGCCAGCAACATCCCTTCCTTCCAACACCTTGACCCTCCCCGGCCGAGGAACCCCCGGCCCCCCCTCGAAAGGGCATAGACCCCGCTTTAGGAGCCGTCATCAATCTCATCCAAAGACTAATGTCTTTATGATCCCATCTGATGCTCGGTCTGACCGCCTTCCTCTGCCTAAACTGCTCATCGTATCTGAGCCACGCCACACCCCCATAAACCTGATGAGCCTCTCCGATGGCATCCATATAACCGAACAACGCAGAGCAATGTTCCGGAGCCTTTTCCCCTACCACACTAGCAAAAATGGCAAACGCCTGAAGCCAATTCTGAAATGTGCGCGGAATGAGCCTATACCTCCGTTTTTCCTCCTCCTCCCGCTTACTTTCGTCAGGTTTTCCCCTATCCAAATTAAACTTCTCTAACGGAAGCAGGGAGAATATCTCCACATATTCATCCCGCCATATTTTTTCCTTAACCTCCTGCTTCAGGTGCGCACCCAACGGACCCTCGAAGCACACGTAAACTTCCCTCTTAGCTGCATCCGCCAACCGCACACCATCACCCAGCACACTCCCTTGCTTAGCTGACTCCCCCACCGAAGGTCCCGCAGACAACCCAGGTTGAGAACCCAAACACTCCGACCCAGCAACCGCTCCCGGACTACTGACTCCCTGCAAAGGATCCCAAACCGCCGCTGGAGACACAGCTGATCCCTGTCCCAATTTTGCCAACAGAGCCAACATACCGGATACCAATTCCTGTGCTAAAACCGCAGGACCCCCTCCCCCCACCTGACTAGGCCCAGCAACCCCAATCCCCGCCCCCACAGTAGCATGTCCAGATATCCTCTCACCTGGCCGTCCCTGGGAAGAAGACCCAGCAGCCGCAGCTCCTCCTCCATATGACGCCGACGGGCCTCCACACGGAAACGGCACAGCATCCGGCACCTCTTCTTCAGCTAGGCCACCTGCCGCCTGGGAATGCTCTGCTTCAAGCTCTCCCTCCTCCATGCTCCGTCCCGATGATGACCCACCGCCCGGGCTCCTAGCGAGGGTGTGGGAACCGGACTCCTGGTCCCTGCCTCCATGTTGATCCGCTGGACCTAAGGACCTCCTGGCCCCGGCCACCGCATTCGCCACTGACCCATACTCCGTCAGCACCCTCTCCTCTCCTGCTGAACTATTCCTGCTACACCGCCGCACCGGGTGCGGAAGCAAATCCGGCCCACCAGTCGGCGCTCCATAGTCCTGTCGCCGGCCCACCTCCAGGGGCCGCGACGCGCCCCTATCTCGACTGCTTCCCGCTGCCGCGCTCAGCGCATGTCCCCTCCTACCAGCCGAGGCCTCCGGTCGCGCTCCATCTTCCACCACCGATTCGCGCAAGGCCGCAGCGGATCCCCGCCCGGCCGCATCTCTGCTCTCAAGCAGGACTCCCCCCGCATCCGCAGGTGAGTCCGTCGATCTATGTCTCGTACTCAGGGGCCTAGACCCGCCGCGCGACTCTCTAACGGACCTGGGGGCAGGCCCAGCAGATGACTGAGCTCCCGCTCCTCATCATGAAATAGGCCATTCCTGGAGGCAATTTTTTCTATGACTGGCCTATTTCAGTACAAAAAGAAAAATATATTCTCAGTTCACGTCGGCGGTTATATGTGTTGAAAGCATACAGAAAGAAAAAAAAATACGCACTTCACTGGTGCACTTATTTGTGGCAAAAGGGTTTAGTGCCCTATTTCATTATAGAAATATATATATATACGCATTTCACTGGTGAACTTATTTGTGGCAAAAGCGTTTCATATAGAAAGAAAAAAATATATACGCACTTCACTGGTGCAGTTATTTGTGGCAAAAGGGTTTAGTAGCCTATTTCAGTACAGAAAGAAAAAAAATATACGCATGTGAAGGAAAGCCCTTTATTATGCCCTCCATCATGAACACTGTTTGACTCTTGTTCACAGTTTTACCACAGCCAACTAAGGATGTGACACATGGGGAGGGGGGTTGGCTTATGTTGTCACTCAATTATCTCCCAGGATACTGGGGGAGGAGTTATGTGCACTGTATAAACTTGATGTGTGTGTGTCAATAAAGTTCAGTTCATGGTTTACCCAGCAATAGGTCTCAGCTGATGTGTGGGATGATTTCATGCCTGAGGGAGTACGCCTGACAGGATTATTTACGAGACAGGCAGGAAAAGGCGGACTCGTGACGGTGGGAGTTGACCAGACCGTCACATTTGGTGGCAGCGGTGGGATCGTCCCTTTTCCATGGCTTCATAATCTGAGGCGGGAACCGGAGCAGCTTGCATGGAAGGCTGCTACAACCAGCTCAATCGCAACACGTTGAAAGAACTACTGGAAGTTCGTGGAGGTAGTGGCAGCAATAAAGCCAAGCATCTTATTATCAGCAAGCTAATGGAGCTGGATAAGGAGCGCATGGCCGCGGTTACCCCGGCTGTGCTTACAGAGGTAAGTGAAGTGGACAGAGAAATAAGGGAACGGCTAGCGCTGTTTGGGCCAAATCCTTTGCCTGAGATAATTTTTCACGTCATTGATAGTGCGAATGAAAATGCGAATGAAAATGCGAACAAACGGAGGGAATTACAGATCCGTCTAGTGGAGGCCCAGAGAACTACCGAGGCTATACCGAACTGTTCCCGCGCTAACCCTGAACCGTGGGAAATTCCTTTCAGCGCATTCAAAGCATTTCAGGAGCGCACCAGCTAAATCGATGGATATTTGGCTGATTTCAAGAGACAATGTGCCCTGCACAAGGTAGCAGAGGGGGAATGGGTTCCAATTTTAGCTGGAAAGCTATCTGGCAAGGCAGCTGATGCTTTCAGAGCCATCCCTGATCAGTACCTGAGTAGCTATGAGCGAGTAAAAGAGGCGCTCCTAGCCAGGTACGCAGTGACCCCGGAGGAAATTTAGAGACTCCAGGAAAGCAGAGTCGGACTCGTACACAGAGTGGGCTTGCCAGTAGCATGGGGCAGCCACCCACTGGGTGAATGGCTGTCAGGCCACCACCCTGGAGGAATTGTTACAACTGGTACTACTGGAACAATTCTTCACGTTGCTCCCGCCAGATGTAAAGGAGTGGGTGAGGGACTGTAACTCTCTCACCTTGCAAGAGGCGGCCAGGATGGCCGATAAATACACGGATGCCCGGAAGCCAGAACGACCTTCCCTCAAACCACAACTACTTCGGGTCGAGGCCCCAACACAACCACCAGGAGGGAGCCGTCAACCACCCCAGCGAACTGCATCAGCGGCCTATCGACCTCCACAGACAACTGGACCTCACTGTTTCCAGTGCAAGCAAGTGGGACACTACCGTAGGGACTGCCCGCTGGAACAACCCCAACCTAACTGGAACTGTCCATCAGGTGCCAGGCCAGCAGTCTACTCACTTGATTACCCAGTTCCAACTACTGGGGACTGGAGGCCCGGGAGTTATCTGGAGAAGAACCCCTGGGGTTCCTTCATGAAGCCAATCCTGTACAGGCGGCCAGTGAGGATAACCGACAACACCACCGTCAACTGGTGATGGTTAATGTCCAAACTGTCCAAGGCCTCCGGGATTCAGGGGCCACCATCACGCTGATTCAGAGACATTTGCTCAATAACAACAAGGAGCCGACAGGCAAATCTATTGCTGTTCGGGTGGCAGGGGGAGTCGTCTATAGAATCCCCACTGCCCAGGTTCATTTGGATTGGGGTGTGGAGTCTGAAACAGTAAAGGTGGGGGTCATGAAGGATTTGCCCGCCGATGTGATACTCTGCAATTATTTGGGTCCTCTTAAGTCTACCTTTATGCCTACACCCAACCAGGAGGTGCACACTGTAATTACCAGAGCCCAGAGTCGTGCTGCAGATGGCCCCTCACAAACTCCGGGGACCCAGGTAAGATCCACTTTCCCGACAGCAACAGTAGAGTCTCTATCCTGGGACACCCCTGAGGATTTTGGGAAAGAGGCAGCGGGAGACCCCACCTTACTAAAGTACTGGGAAAAATCTGTAACTGATCAAGGGGGGAAAAGAGAGAGTATAGGAGTGCTCAAACCCTGTCACACCAAGCATGGACCACGCCAAGAACCACAGCGTTACTTAAGTAAAAATAGAAAAAGGTCCAGCTCGGTTAAAATGTTACCTTTATTTTTCAGTGCAGATAAAAGCCAGTTACAGTCCAGTCTACATGTTTCGGATCAGAGACAATAGCGATCCTTCCTCATGACATACACATACTGAGGAAGGGTTTGTATATATAGCGCCTCCACTTGAAAGCAGGTGGACGCACTAACTACAAGCCCCTCCTTCAAATGAAATTAACAACATGTGCTAAAAAGCATGGTTGATTAAAACAAAAGAACACACACAAGTCATGGATCAAAAATTCAATAATGTAATATCAGGTCATGTTTCCGATTGAGTCCACTTGGTGTAGTGGACCCCATTTTAAAGATCCAAAAAGACTCACGATCCAAAAGCTTCTTCTTGTAATTACCACCCCTAGGTGGTGGAGTAACCCTTTCCAGGCCTTGCACTGTTAAACCCTCTGTGTTGCCACCATGCACCACTGAAAAATGCAGGCTAACTGCAGACGCATTCCTGGCATGTGAATGAGGAATGTCAGAGATGTGCCTGCACAGTCTAACCTTAAGGCCATTGGTGGTGCAACCAATATACTGGAGGGAACAGAGAGTACATGAAATACAATACACCACATGAGTGGTGTTACAGTTGATGTATTGTTTAATGGAAAAACTTTGATTCATGGCATAGGAAAAAACTTCCTTGCCAGGTCGCATATGAGAGCAACACGTACAAATTTTATGCCCACATTTGTAGCTTCTGAGAAACCGCAACCACACTGGAGAAGTTAGTGCCCCCTCAGAATACAAAGAGGGGCAGAGTCTGTTGCCCAGTGTGGGCGCTCTACGGGCTGAGCACAAGATGCCACCCTTCAAGACACTGCGCCATTGGTCATCTGTTGACAGTACAGGTAAGTGTTTTATTACTATATTACTGTCACGGCTGAGGGTGGGGGAAACCCTCAGCCGTGTGCCGAAGGATGGTGGTCGCTGCTTGACCAGGACAAACAGGATTAGGGAGCAGGTCACCTCCTACAGCGTCCCTAACCTGACCCTAACTCCTACCTGCATGGGCCGACCTTGAAGGTAGGAGGACCCATGCGCAGGAACCTCGGATCCCTACTCGCCCTCCGCCGGTCCCTAGGCTAGGAGTCAGAGTAAGACATCCTGTTCCTTCTGGATCCGGAGGAACAGGAGTCTAACTGGCCAAGCTGCAAGCAAGGGGAAACAAATGCAACCTGTGGCAATGGCAGGTACTTGACACAAACATAGCAGAGACCTACCACAGACAACCAAGCCTGGAATGAAAATGCGAATGAAAATGCGAACAAACGGAGGGAATTACAGATCCGTCTAGTGGAGGCCCAGAGAACTACCGAGGCTATACCGAACTTTTCCCGCGCTAACCCTGAACCGTGGGAAATTCCTTTCAGCGCATTCAAAGCATTTCAGGAGCGCACCAGCTAAATCGATGGATATTTGGCTGATTTCAAGAGACAATGTGCCCTTCACAAGGTAGCAGAGGGGGAATGGGTTCCAATTTTAGCTGGAAAGCTATCTGGCAAGGCAGCTGATGCTTTCAGAGCCATCCCTGATCAGTACCTGAGTAGCTATGAGCGAGTAAAAGAGGCGCTCCTAGCCAGGTACGCAGTGACCCCGGAGGAAATTTAGAGACTCCAGGAAAGCAGAGTCGGACTCGTACACAGAGTGGGCTTGCCAGTAGCATGGGGCAGCCACCCACTGGGTGAATGGCTGTCAGGCCACCACCCTGGAGGAATTGTTACAACTGGTACTACTGGAACAATTCTTCACGTTGCTCCCGCCAGATGTAAAGGAGTGGGTGAGGGACTGTAACTCTCTCACCTTGCAAGAGGCGGCCAGGATGGCCGATAAATACACGGATGCCCGGAAGCCAGAACGACCTTCCCTCAAACCACAACTACTTCGGGTCGAGGCCCCAACACAACCACCAGGAGGGAGCCGTCAACCACCCCAGCGAACTGCATCAGCGGCCTATCGACCTCCACAGACAACTGGACCTCACTGTTTCCAGTGCAAGCAAGTGGGACACTACCGTAGGGACTGCCCGCTGGAACAACCCCAACCTAACTGGAACTGTCCATCAGGTGCCAGGCCAGCAGTCTACTCACTTGATTACCCAGTTCCAACTACTGGGGACTGGAGGCCCGGGAGTTATCTGGAGAAGAACCCCTGGGGTTCCTTCATGAAGCCAATCCTGTACAGGCGGCCAGTGAGGATAACCGACAACACCACCGTCAACTGGTGATGGTTAATGTCCAAACTGTCCAAGGCCTCCGGGATTCAGGGGCCACCATCACGCTGATTCAGAGACATTTGCTCAATAACAACAAGGAGCCGACAGGCAAATCTATTGCTGTTCGGGTGGCAGGGGGAGTCGTCTATAGAATCCCCACTGCCCAGGTTCATTTGGATTGGGGTGTGGAGTCTGAAACAGTAAAGGTGGGGGTCATGAAGGATTTGCCCGCCGATGTGATACTCTGCAATTATTTGGGTCCTCTTAAGTCTACCTTTATGCCTACACCCAACCAGGAGGTGCACACTGTAATTACCAGAGCCCAGAGTCGTGCTGCAGATGGCCCCTCACAAACTCCGGGGACCCAGGTAAGATCCACTTTCCCGACAGCAACAGTAGAGTCTCTATCCTGGGACACCCCTGAGGATTTTGGGAAAGAGGCAGCGGGAGACCCCACCTTACTAAAGTACTGGGAAAAATCTGTAACTGATCAAGGGGGGAAAAGAGAGAGTATAGGAGTGCTCAAACCCTGTCACACCAAGCATGGACCACGCCAAGAACCACAGCGTTACTTAAGTAAAAATAGAAAAAGGTCCAGCTCGGTTAAAATGTTACCTTTATTTTTCAGTGCAGATAAAAGCCAGTTACAGTCCAGTCTACATGTTTCGGATCAGAGACAATAGCGATCCTTCCTCATGACATACACATACTGAGGAAGGGTTTGTATATATAGCGCCTCCACTTGAAAGCAGGTGGACGCACTAACTACAAGCCCCTCCTTCAAATGAAATTAACAACATGTGCTAAAAAGCATGGTTGATTAAAACAAAAGAACACACACAAGTCATGGATCAAAAATTCAATAATGTAATATCAGGTCATGTTTCCGATTGAGTCCACTTGGTGTAGTGGACCCCATTTTAAAGATCCAAAAAGACTCACGATCCAAAAGCTTCTTCTTGTAATTACCACCCCTAGGTGGTGGAGTAACCCTTTCCAGGCCTTGCACTGTTAAACCCTCTGTGTTGCCACCATGCACCACTGAAAAATGCAGGCTAACTGCAGACGCATTCCTGGCATGTGAATGAGGAATGTCAGAGATGTGCCTGCACAGTCTAACCTTAAGGCCATTGGTGGTGCAACCAATATACTGGAGGGAACAGAGAGTACATGAAATACAATACACCACATGAGTGGTGTTACAGTTGATGTATTGTTTAATGGAAAAACTTTGATTCATGGCATAGGAAAAAACTTCCTTGCCAGGTCGCATATGAGAGCAACACGTACAAATTTTATGCCCACATTTGTAGCTTCTGAGAAACCGCAACCACACTGGAGAAGTTAGTGCCCCCTCAGAATACAAAGAGGGGCAGAGTCTGTTGCCCAGTGTGGGCGCTCTACGGGCTGAGCACAAGATGCCACCCTTCAAGACACTGCGCCATTGGTCATCTGTTGACAGTACAGGTAAGTGTTTTATTACTATATTACTGTCACGGCTGAGGGTGGGGGAAACCCTCAGCCGTGTGCCGAAGGATGGTGGTCGCTGCTTGACCAGGACAAACAGGATTAGGGAGCAGGTCACCTCCTACAGCGTCCCTAACCTGACCCTAACTCCTACCTGCATGGGCCGACCTTGAAGGTAGGAGGACCCATGCGCAGGAACCTCGGATCCCTACTCGCCCTCCGCCGGTCCCTAGGCTAGGAGTCAGAGTAAGACATCCTGTTCCTTCTGGATCCGGAGGAACAGGAGTCTAACTGGCCAAGCTGCAAGCAAGGGGAAACAAATGCAACCTGTGGCAATGGCAGGTACTTGACACAAACATAGCAGAGACCTACCACAGACAACCAAGCCTGGAACCCATGTGGATGTACTGCCCACAGACAGCAGGACTCAGCACACAAACACACAACACACGGGAACCCAGGACCACAGGTGCAATAAAGGAACATAAAAGCAAACACATCTTCCAGACACCAAAGGACATAAATTAGCTTATGACCAGAAGGTTGGCCCCCACTGGCAGTTGGTAAGTAACCAGGAGGATGTCTACAGCCAGCATGGCTGAAACACCCTCTCTGGCTACTGCCTACAACTGAGGCTTTATAGGGCCGCAGGCAACGACATGGGTGGCAAGCGTGTCCTGGGAGTCAGCCCGAAGGCCGGGACACTGCCACCACATGTACACATACAACCAAACGTTGCCACGGGCAACCACAGTGAAGGGAAGATGTCAGTGCACACCACACACAAAACAGAGTGCACACAGACATACAAAAGTGCATACAAACGTGCACATAACTCCAAGGGAACCGCACACATAGCTGTTGTCCGCGGCAACCGCACCTGAGGCTAACTACATTATGCCTCAAGCTGCGGTTGACACTACAACCCAAAACCGCGGGCAACAGTATGCGGCTCCCAAGGAGTCACGGCCATAACCGTGGCCGTGACAATTACAGATCTGCGAGTATTGTGCACTATAAGTAGCGACAAAAACAGGCAGGCGGGAATGCCATGACTGATCTGGGTTCACAGAGCGACATGTGCGCTTGTGGTGGGTAAATAATAATGATTGTCTGGGTCTAGACAGGGCTTCCTTCTGGGCGCATGCTAAACTGTGCTGGGAATATTGTCTCATGGAAAGGCGGAAGGCAGCAGATCGCATCTCCATGCGGCATGTTGCATCCTGAGTGCAGTTTCGTCTGATGCGAATAAACTCACCCTTAGGGATATTTTTAGCAACATGGGGAGGATGACAAGATGCCGCATGGAGAGTTGTATTACCCGTGGTTTCTTTGCGAAAAGTGCGGGTGTTAATTGAGCCAGTGCACTCGTCGCCCTCCAGAGACAAGTCCAAAAAAGAAATATAAGTAGCATGAGAGTGCACAGTAAATTTCAAATTGCACACATTGCAATTCAAAAACTCCTCAAAGAGTGGTATGGTCGCCACATCGCCCGACCATATGAACAGTAGGTCGTCGATGTAACGACCATACCACTCCAGTGAGGATGCCCAGGGATTGGTCGGGTAGAATAAAAATGCATGTTCCCACCAGGCCATGTACACATTGGCCAGGGAGGAGGAGAATTTGGCTCCCATGGAAACTCCCGACAATTGCAGGAAAAACCTGTCATTGAACATGAAAAAGTTGTGTTTTAATAGGAAAAGAACCACATCGCACACGTATGACCAACTTGTGAGATCCGTGACCAACTTGTGAGATCTGATCTGGGATCCACGAAAATTGATGCACAACGCACCATCACAGGATCACCCAACTTAGGTACCTACCCATGTTTGGGATGTGCCCAGTGTGGCAATGTCACAAAAGGAAATTCCTTTACGCATCCCTCCTCAGGGAACAAGTACTATATTAGGGGCCATTTCTCATGTATGACAAATTACGTCATTTATCTCATCAAATGCCCCTGTGGCCTGGGATATGTGGGTGAAACCACACAAAAAATAAAAGATAGAATTAGCCAGCATAAGTCTAATATCCGGACCAACAAAAAGGAAGCCCCACTAGTACAACATTTCCAGGAATACAAACACACGCCTAGCCAATTGCGCTTTCAGGTTATCGATTGGGTCACAAACCCCCGGAGAGGGGGGAGTCATGATGACATGTTACATTCAAGAGAAATGCAATGGATCCGCCGCTTGGGTACCTTGGGCCCAGGAGGCCTTAATAAGGATTATAAATATGCTTAACTCCATGAATGCTTGACTCATACGTTTTTTACATTTCTCTCCAATAGGTTCGTCCCTTGCAACGTATCCCCACGACTCCACGTAGAGCCTTAACTATAGACAACCCTACATCAGCATCTATAGTCGAACTAATGTATCGCAGCCAATGGGTATAGTATCCCGATATACATAGCTATGGTTAAAGAAGTGCATGTGTTTAATGTACAGAACCGGCAGCACCATATCACGCAACCACCTTATTTGAATAATATCTATGACTCTAAGACACCACCAGGATCTAACTCCTGACACAACTAGATATGCGTTTATTCACATCCCTGCTGTAGTATTCACAAGCCCCCGCCTGGACCAGGACCTAAAATGGCCGCAGGGGACACTCGACACTATTTGACATGCGCCCACTCTGTCCTCTACATAGCTCCAGGAACCAAGATGGCGCCGCCGGACATACTGGGATAATGCGCCAAGTACAGACGCACTGCTGCCGAGCCAAGCTCCGCCCCCAACGCACGCTGGCTACCGCCAGACGTCCGGTCTCGATTCCTCATAAAACTCCATGGCGTGCTCCACATGCACCGCACGCCGTGGAAACACTTCGACCGGCCATTAAGGTAATCATATATGGGGATATTCTTTACTACTTGTGCGCAACATAATAACTGCCATCCTGAATTTGGAATTAACTGCACTGCTGCTGCCATCATACCAGATGGCTAGATGGCTTCTACATGTGCTGCCGGTTTTGTAGCCACACGTGACACTTTGAATGCCTTCTTCCCCTGACAGGGTTAATACAGGGGGTCCTTTTGTGGTAGTGGCACAGGGGAATCGTCCATGAGGCAACCCTGACGACCCTGATATTGCACCCAAATATATATACCCTAATCATGTAGTATTCCTTAATCATGTAACATCCTGAAATTGATATCTCCCTGTAATCATGTACTTACCCCACCATTGAAGTCGTGTTTTGGTTCCCTGCTCTAATCATGCTCTCTCTGAAATCATGTCTTAACCATGTCTCGACCTTGTTTTCTTAATCATGTCCCAATCATGCTTGCCTTAAACCTGTCCTTATCATGTGTTGTCCTGATGATGCTCACCATTGTTTCCCTGTATTACACATATATGACTCTTGACACTAGTGCACAGCCATGATTTTTCAGACACCAGTTCCTCATACGATAGCTGGTCCATAGAGGAACTGATGCCTGCGGCTCTGTCTACCGTCAAGTGATATGTCTTATGGAAGTTGGACCCACACTTGTTTGCCATGAACACGTCTCCCTCTATGACATGGATTATTTATTGAAGCAATGGATGAATTATTAATGTCCTTTTGGATGAACTCCCATTTGCCAAGGAGTGATAAATATGAAAAAGTTAATGATAACTGATGTGTATATGAATGAATTTCCACTGAGATATGTATATATATATATATATAAATATATATATATATATTTATATATTTTTTAATTGTATTGTTCTGTGTTTATATTTACATTTATAGCTTGACAAAGGGCACCGAACTGGGCCTGAAACGTTGCCATAGGCAATAAATGTGATGAGATTGTACCACTGGTAAATAAAGATTGAATACAAAGCCATTTGCTGACTCCTGTGTGCTGTCTCCGAAACACCTATTCACAGCGATGGACTGGCCATCGGGAGTACCGGGAGAATCCCGGTGGGCCGATCGAATTATGGGCCGGCTGTCAATCACTGTCATTTTCTGTGTGATTTTGATTCATTTACCTGGCGGCTGGCGTCGGCGGCGCCGTCAGCCAATGACCGGCGTCCATCAAGCTGCGCTGGCCTGCCACTTCCCTCCGGCTCCGCCTCCTCCTATGTTTAGAGCGGCCCTGATCACCTCCCAGCGACGTGAGGTATCTCAGGGGTCACGCTCACGGCCGTATGCGGGAGGAGAGGAGGAGTATGGGAGGAGCCGAGCCCGTTCAAGCAACAAGAGGAGGCGGAGCCAGCGCCGCCGAGGAGGAACGAGGAGGAACGAGAAAGTGTACGAGTACAGCGATAATTCAGTGCCACCACCACAGCGTCAGCAAGTAAGGTTAACAACAAGTGTTACCTATTGCCATTAGGTGTGACTTGCAACAACAAACATGTTAAAACACAAGACTAAACGTAAGGGAGGAGCCGAGAAGTTAAGAGACAAAAAAAGGCAAGCACTTGAGGCAGATGCCACTAAATGTGTAAAATTAGATGCATTATTTGCTGGAACGTCCGCAAAAGCTGAGAGCAGTGCGGGCCTGACTGCTATGGTAAGTCAGACATTATTATTTATTCCTTCTTAAACCACATACAGATTTGTGGACTTTATGGAACATATTTAGCCTACAGTTGTGACTTACGATATGTCTATTCTCAGGCTGGGTCCACAATAGAGGAGAGTGGAGAGGAGAGGGAGCATGAGGCAGGCGATGAATGTGAAGACGATAGAGGAGATGAGCAGGAACATGAGTGTAGACAAGAGAGAGAAGTTCTGAAAAAAGACAGAGGATTAGAGAGAGGAGAAGACATAACGCATGAGATAGTAGATGACAGAGGAGATGGAAACATACTTATACTTACAGTGGAATGTTTTTACTTATGTTTTTTTTTGAGTGTGTTTGGGAAAAATAAAGTGGGCCGGTCTGGCTGAAGTCCAGGGCCACTTTATTGTCCCAGTCCATCCCTGCCTATTCAAAACACATCGCACACGTAGAGGGAAGTCACGTCTGCAGTGATCCATGCAAAACGTGGCTCCCACTTCAGGCTATGAAAAGCCTGTAAAACACTCTTAGTGTCTTGTAGGAAACCAGGTATTTCCTGCACCAGTGGCTGCAGCAGAGAGTCAACCCAGGCTGAGAGATGTTCCGAGAACGAGCCAATGCCCGACACAATAGGATGCATGGAAGGAGGAAAACCTCCCTTGTGTATCTTGGGAAGGGAGTGGAAAATGGGGATCACTGGAAATTGAACAAAAATAAAATCGCTTTGACGTTGATCCAAATAACCATTTTCCAATCCCTTCTACAAGAGGCATTGTATTTGTTGCTGAAAGAGGGGAGTGGGATCACCTGGAAGCTCCTCATAAACAGAGGTGTCTTCTAACATTAATAAATTTTGTCATTTATAGATAGCTTTATCCAGGATGACCACTGCTCCCCCCTTATCAGCCGATTTAATAGAAATGTCGGGCATTGACTCGAGTTCGGACAGGGCTTGTCGCTCTGTGTATGACAGGTTGTTAAAGAAAGTTGCCCTAGGCGATTGCATATCCCCTTGCAAAGCAAATAAATCCTGTATAACTAATTCCTGATAATGATCCAGAGCAGGGGTGCGTGAATGAATGGGATAAAACCCAGGGTTATGAGTTGTGAACTTGTGTGCAAAATCACTGCCCGGATCGAAATCAGGAATAGTACGGGATTGCTGTAAAAAAGATAAATTAGACAATTCTTGAAATAAAAAAGAGGAAACAGGTGAATGACGTGACTCATCAAAGCAGACTACATCAGCATTACACATAGGCAAGGTAGGCTCGTTGGAGAGGGCTGGGGTGGAATCCTGACAGTCCGCAAAATGTTTTTTTACAGTCAAGCCCCGTGCAAATCTATTTAGATTTATAATAGTGCGGTAAATGTCCGCCTGACAAGACGGGGAGAAATAAAGGCCCCTGGAAAGGACATCTAGTTGTGACTGTGAAAAAACCTTTGCGGAAAGAAAGATTAAAGACCTGGATATTCATCTCATTCTCCTGTTGCGTGAGGGATATCGACCTCCCTTTGGAATGTTTACGTCCTGCACGCTGTTTTTTGCTTTCTTGATAGGAACTGGAGGGGGAGCAGTATGTATGGAAAGGTAGCAGATTGTATAGGCTAACCGATTCTAGGAAAAATGCCTCATGGCCCAAGTGGAAATGTCAGCTCGTCATCCCCCAAAAGTATAGGCAGGAGCTGTTGAGAATTGGGCACGACATCCTCTTAGCTGGGCATTCGGGCATCCGGCGGACGTCATACCGGGTGACCCAACATTTTTTCTGGCCAGGAATCTCCAATAATGTCCGACAGTATTGTCAAACTTGTGAAGTATGCCAATGGGTGGGCAAGAGAGGTGACCACCCTAGGGCCAAAATGATCCACATGACCATAATTGAAGAACCCTTTAGTCAGGTAGCGGTGGATTTAATAGGGCCCCTGGTCAGGGTGGATTTGACTTAAATCAAAATGATTTAAATCACGATTTAAATCACTAGTCAGTAAGGCTTGATTTAAATCATAGTTTTCTACATAAAGACTAATTCTTGCTGGTATAACTTATAATATGCAAGTAGATGAAGATTTTTAGAATAACAACTTTTCATATTAGTTTGATTTGGTTGATTCTGCATTCATACACTGCGTGCAGAATTATTAGGCAAATGAGTATTTTGACCACATCATCCTCTTTATGCATGTTGTCTTACTCCAAGCTGTATAGGCTCGAAAGCCTACTACCAATTAAGCATATTAGGTGATGTGCATCTCTGCAATGAGAAGGGGTGTGGTCTAATGACATCAACACCCTATATTAGGTGTGCATAATTATTAGGCAACTTCCTTTCCTTTGGCAAAATGGGTCAAAAGAAGGACTTGACAGGCTCAGAAAAGTCAAAAATAGTGAGATATCTTGCAGAGGGATGCAGCACTCTTAAAATTGCAAAGCTTCTGAAGCGTGATCATCGAACAATCAAGCGTTTCATTCAAAATAGTCAACAGGGTCGCAAGAAGCGTGTGGAAAAACCAAGGCGCAAAATAACTGCCCATGAACTGAGAAAAGTCAAGCGTGCAGCTGCCAAGATGCCACTTGCCACCAGTTTGGCCATATTTCAGAGCTGCAACATCACTGGAGTGCCCAAAAGCATAAGGTGTGCAATACTCAGAGACATGGCCAAGGTAAGAAAGGCTGAAAGACAACCACCACTGAACAAGACACACAAGCTGAAACGTCAAGACTGGGCCAAGAAATATCTCAAGACTGATTTTTCTAAGGTTTTATGGACTGATGAAATGAGAGTGAGTCTTGATGGGCCAGATGGATGGGCCCGTGGCTGGATTGGTAAAGGGCAGAGAGCTCCAGTCCGACTCAGACGCCAGCAAGGTGGAGGTGGAGTACTGGTTTGGGCTGGTATCATCAAAGATGAGCTTGTGGGGCCTTTTCGGGTTGAGGATGGAGTCAAGCTCAACTCCCAGTCCTACTGCCAGTTTCTGGAAGACACCTTCTTCAAGCAGTGGTACAGGAAGAAGTCTGCATCCTTCAAGAAAAACATGATTTTCATGCAGGACAATGCTCCATCACACGCGTCCAAGTACTCCACAGCGTGGCTGGCAAGAAAGGGTATAAAAGAAGAAAATCTAATGACATGGCCTCCTTGTTCACCTGATCTGAACCCCATTGAGAACCTGTGGTCCATCATCAAATGTGAGATTTACAAGGAGGGAAAACAGTACACCTCTCTGAACAGTGTCTGGGAGGCTGTGGTTGCTGCTGCACGCAATGTTGATGGTGAACAGATCAAAACACTGACAGAATCCATGGATGGCAGGCTTTTGAGTGTCCTTGCAAAGAAAGCTGGCTATATTGGTCACTGATTTGTTTTTGTTTTGTTTTTGAATGTCAGAAATGTATATTTGTGAATGTTGAGATGTTATATTGGTTTCACTGGTAAAAATAAATAATTGAAATGGGTATATATTTGTTTTTTGTTAAGTTGCCTAATAATTATGCACAGTAATAGTCACCTGCACACACAGATATCCCCCTAAAATAGCTAAAACTAAAAACAAACTAAAAACTACTTCCAAAAATATTCAGCTTTGATATTAATGAGTTTTTTGGGTTCATTGAGAACATGGTTGTTGTTCAATAATAAAATTAATCCTCAAAAATACAACTTGCCTAATATTTCTGCACTCCCTGTATGTGTATATGGATGCGCCCCAAGTATTTATTTACATATATATACTTAAATGCCCCCCATAGGGACAGCGTTTAACCAGTTCCTGCAGTGGGGTGGATATGTCTCCAGGTGGCTGGTGACTTCAAAGGCTAAGAAATCTGAGGCCTTTTGCTGAGTTTATCAGCCTAGTTACTATGCTCTCCCCCACCTTGTGTTTGGGACATGGCTGGGCGTGTGGTGCTGCTAGCCTCAGGGGGCCAACTGGCTGTTCTGAGGGCAGGCATACGTCACAGTGACACTATGATGTCACATCCCTGGGGAAGGAGGAGGGGGGCTTGTTTTGGGCTATAAAGCCCCAAGCAGGGCAGAGGTGCGGTCTCTTGGATACCTGGACTGCAATGAGAGACACATGAGAGCTGCACCCTGAAGGAAGAGAGGCCACATGGCCCTGAGGATGGCTGAGTAACCCTTTCCCTCCAGACCCCTAATACACTTGCCCTGATTCACCCCTTCCCTGCCAACAGCTAGAGTGTGGGGTGGAATTGGGAATTGTCTAGTGTAGTGAGGTTTGTATTGTGGTGTGTGCGTCTATATGTATATATATTTATAACCATTGATCTATAAATATATATAGATATAGCGTATAATTCGATTTGTATTGTTGTAAGTGATCCCCCCCTGGTTAACCCTATCACCCCTGGTCCCTTGTCTGCCCCTGATTAACCCTTGCCTTGTTTGTGTCCCTGATGTGCACCCTGGGCCCTGATTAACCCTTGCCTTGTTTGTGTCCCTGGTACTGGGCACCCTGGTCCCCCAAACCCCTGCCCTGATTTCCCTGATCCTGTGCCCCTGATATACCCTTGCCCCGATTACTCTTCCATTGTCACGGTACCTTACCCCATTATTTGTGGTTTACTTACACCCCTGTAAGACCACCATTAACCCTCGTCGTACCCCGTAGGGACAGTGAGTAGCCAGGCGGGTGGGCTGCTAATACATGTGTGAGTGTATTGTATAGATAGTTTGTGGGTGGAACTTGGGATTGTGTAGTGTAGTTTAGGACTGTATATTAAGTGCTGTATTGTTAGTGTATTGCGTGCTTAAGTGTATTAGGTATTAATAAATACTGTTTTATTTATAACTATCTGTGTAATGTGTGTTTATTAGCGATAGTTAGTTTAGTAAGGCGCATGCAGCTAGCTTAGTGATTAGCGTAAGGCAAAGTATAGTAAAAGTATTGTATTATGGTTATATAAAGGTATAAATGGGCGGAGTCATCAATAGACTGCTCCTCCCATTTATGAATATTATTATTATTGATATTTGCATAAATATTGGTGATAAATATTCCCCCCTTTACATTGGCGAGCCAGGCCTACTGCTCAGATTTTTAAATCTGTGTTTGGTTTTGAGGCTAGAGGTCTGTTATACTGTGAATTATCAGGCAAGAGAGACGCGGTCAGTGGTCTGAGCGTCTAAGACCTGATAATTCAGACAGGTAACGCGGCTCTACCTCACAGCACCAAACACGGATCAAAATCTTTAGCAGAGAATCTATTGTCTATCTGAGAACTAATATTTGCTTTACACGGTCACTGCATCGTGATTGCAGGGAGAAGAGGACACGTCACTGAAAGAGATCCATCTTCGTTGGAGCAGCGTACAAGTTCGGCTGGTCGGGAAGAAGCGATCCGGGAGAAAAAGGACTTCTTCCAAGCAGCTGTTAGGACGAAGAGGTACGGCCCAATGAGAAGATGGACGCTCAGCAAACGGTGAGTATGGACTTCCCCACACTGCAACACTTGAGCAGACACAGCACATTTAACCCCATCCTCCCCACCACATACAAGTCAGCAGAAATGCTGTGATCCGATTTGTTAGCACAGGCTGGTAGTTATGACAGGCTTTGTGTTAACAAACGGACGGTGTTGAATAAGGCCACCAAACGGCTTCGGATGCTCGCCAAACTCGTTCATACGTTTGAGGCTAGCATCTGTAAGCCAAAGGAAGTTGCGCTGGTGTCTCAGTCAACGGAGACAATTCCTCCGGCCATTCACTGCCAGTGCTGTACCAGTAATTCGGACCAGGTTTCGGCATTGCGGGCACAGCTGGCGGAGAATGTGCAGTCTACTGTCGACCGAGATGCGCAGGTGGCTAGGATAGAGTCACAGTTAGTAGAGCTGCAGAGGCAGAAGGAGGAGATTGAGGCTAAGTTGACTCAGTCTTATACTGAGGTCAAGGCCTTCAAGGAGCGGACTGCCTCTACTGACGTGACGGTAGCCAAATTGAAGGCTGAGGTTGCTCTAAGGTCCCAGCTAATGTCTGGCATGCAACAGGTTATCACCAAATTGGTGCCGGCCCTTTCTTTCTCCGTAAAGCCAGGGTCGGAATCTCCCAAAACTTAGGGGAGAGTAGTCTGTGACCGGTCTAATCATCAGGTCAAGCCGGTCCAGACTAACAGAGATTTTTCCCTGACTTTGGGAAAAAGAACTGCTGTGAAGAGTGCGTCCCTGAGGATGGAACAATTCAGGAGAAGGGAGCACGGCTGCAGTGTAGATGGACCTGGGCCATGCAGAGCAAACTACAGATGTTTTGCATGTGGTGGCCTAGGTCACATAGCGAGACACTGCAAAACAGATAGGAACATAACACACAGGACAGGAAACCAAGTCACGTGTTTCAGGTGTGGGAACAAAGGACACATTGCAAGGAATTACCCTTGTGCAAGTAATTGCAATGTGTCCAACAGTATCAGCCAGGTAACAAATTATGCAGTGGGGTCTAGTCAGCTTGGCCATAAAGGAGTTACTTCTCGGCAGCATCACCAGCTGTTGAGGGGGCAGAATGGCCAAGCTAGGCTAGGCAACATTTGACACCCCTTTTGTTACACCGTTTGTTCCCTGTGTATGTCCATGTTGTGTGTTTTTGTTATCTGTTTGTAAGTTTTTCTTGATGTTGATGGTGATAGTCCTTGTCTACGAATGTGTTCCACCATGCTGATTTATGTAGTTTGTTGTAAGTCCCGTCTGCTGTTTGTGTTTTATTCTGTGTCCCCTTGGAGTGGAACAGTGTTATATTGTGGATCGAGAACGTATAGGTTCGCGAACAGATAATTTCACACGGGAAATCCTGCACAAAGGATGATGTGATTTTATTCTGGGCAGCCAGGGTCTCAGATCGATACAGATAACACTGTTGTGCTCAAGGTTTTCGGTAGGGCTGTGTTGCGCTGGGGACTGGGGCGGACAGACAACATTGGTGTAATGTTGTGCTGCGCACTTAATTCTAGTCCGAGCAGGTAGCACAGCTCTGATAGGGATTGGACGCAGAGTGTTTGGCAGCAGAGTGTGGACTGTGTTCTTGTGTTTTGGGGTCCTGGGGAGCCAGGGCATGACTATGCCATTGGTTCTGCGGGCCTCCACAAGACGGGATCACAGGGGGAAATCGGCCTGCGTACACATGAGTGGACGGGGATACGGTGCCATCAATAACAAGATGGTGCTTTGTCCACAGCACTTCAGTTATCCTAACCTAGTAGGGCGGCCATCCTTATCTGTTGGTGCAGGGGGATGTGCAGCAGAGGACGCGATCCTCTGAAGGTAGGGTGCTCAGACACCAGTGTTAGGATAACCAGGGGTCCTGTGAGATAAAGGGCAGCCCAATACCTTTCTCTACTCATGGGTCAAAGGTATTGGTGCTGGGATTTTTTTACATTTAATTGCACCGTGAGGAGCGCCTGGTATTTTCTTCTGCCATAGGTGTGTTTATATGAAGCAGAGGAAAAACCCAGATGACGCCACAGAAGAGACCAGCTATTCCCCCTGACACTCTTGTGAGGCTCCAGAGGATCCCACTGGATTTTGGCAATCAAGCGACCTCTGTCTAGAGGTGTTCTAGAGATTGAAGACTGTGCCACAATCCAGCGGGAGCACTATCTTAGGCTCTGGAGGAAGACTTGGAGACGTTCGGGTGGAAGGGCTTATTTTCACTTGTTTCACCCAGTGAAACTTCTTCTGGTTCTGGTCATCGTCATCACATTATCGGAGGGTCAAGGGACTTATTGACCAAATACACCAGAACCAGACAGAACTTTACAGAACTAAACGGAGGAGGAGGCTCAGGACATAACTCCAACTTTGTCCTGTAGCCAAATATTTTATGGACACTTTGTTTCCTATGAGGGTTCGGGACGTATAACATGTACTACCCTGAAACCCCATAGCCCATTGTATTGTATATATATTGATTATGTTTGTTGGCTGATTGTGTACCCATAGACACTTTAGGTACAAATGTGTGACAGCCTATACCCAGGGAAACTCGCCCAACGCATTGCAGTGAGTTATAATTTGGCTGTACACATTTGCATCCTATAATCTTTTCCCATTGACACGGGGGTCTGTGACCTACCTGTGTCTTTGGAGGTAGAGAGATATGCCAGGTTGCATGAGTCTCTATGGGTACACACATATAATGGAATTTGGTGGTGATGGGAGGGATGTGACATGTATGTTGTGTGAATGGGGATAAGATTAGGACACGATAGGGACAGGCCTTTGCCATTTGCCACCTTGAAACTCGGAACGGTGAAGTTCTTAAGGGAAGGGCTGGATGTGTAGTGTGGCGGAGGTGTTCTCCGCAGTTACAATTTAGGTACCATGACATCACCTCGCGCAATGAAAAATCTGACCTGCCTTGTAAAGACCTATTAATCTGTCCACGGGAGAATCGCACCCATCAAGATGGAACAAGAGAAAGTCGTGTTTGAAGAAAGTTGCGACTGAGGTTGTGAGGGTGAACCCGCTCCAGATTCCGTGGAGGCGGGCCATACCTGAAGATCGGCAGAACTACCGAGAGACTGTGGGGGTGTGGTCACTCCAAAGTGGGGGTGGCCGACACTGAAAGACTGTTACTTGGAGGAAAGGCCAGTTAAAGGTTGGGAGGGTGAACCTGCTCCAGATTCCATGGAGGCGGGCCATACCTGAAGATCGGCAATATTACCGAGAGACTGTGGGGGTGTGGCCACTCCAATTGGGGGTGGCCGACACCGGAAGACTTTAACTTACAAAAGATGTCAAGAAAGTTCCTGCGAGAAGGAGATGGTGTATCCTGCGGACGGAGGAGTAGGTTACGGTGAAGGGCAGGTCAGAGGAAGCTGGTTGAGGGATGTCTAGGTACCTAAAGATCAGTGAGCACTACAGTTCTTCCTGAACTTCCACCAAGGATGGGGTTGAGGGGGGGGGGGCAAATATATCTCAACCCTTTTTCCCCAAGATATTGTCGAAATTCCGACAACAGGGGGATTGTTGAGGAAGGGTTGAGACTCATGCATATATATACATATATGCATGCAAACACGTGCATGCATGTATGATATATATACATGCATTAATGGTCACTTCATAGGATGATGTGCGCGGATGTGCCCAGCATCTGCACACATCTGCCCTTAGTGGCCCACAGGGGCTCATGTTGCGCCCTGTGGGAAATATGTAATCCCTGGTTGATCTGTGCCCCCCTTATATGTGTCCCCTTATAGTTAGTATATATTTCCTGTCCCTCTCATGTAGATATATATGTATATATATGGGGATGTGTGTATGCAGTGCATACATCTATATATGTGTATCTGCCATGGCTCTCCCCCAGGTATATATATATATATATATATATATATATGCTGTTATATGCAGTAACATCTTTAGTGACTTATCTTGATGAACTTCGAGTCTTCCGGGCTCAAAGCTATCTTTACGCTTTGTCTTCTTATTGTCCGTAGCTACTAGAGGCCTGTTCATGCCAGGAGGAAGGTTCTCCCAGATGTATCTTGGTCAATCGACAGTCTGTGATTGTGCCATTCTGTGGCTTCCTCATGCTGCTGCCACCTCCACATTCTGTGATTGTGCCATTCTGTGGCCTACTCATGCTGCTGCCACCTCTAGACTCGGTCATTGTGCCACTCTGTGGCCTTCTCCTGATGCTGCTGCTGCCGACACCTCCAGACTCTGTCATTGTGCCACTCTGTGGCCTACTCATGCTGCTGCCACTTCCAGACTCTGTCGTTGTGCTATTCTGGTATCCAAAAGCAGGAATGGGTAGAAAACACAGAAGACATGCAAATATTCGGTTCACGTGTCATCTCTGTTTTAGATCCACTCCTGTTTTTTTAGCGTTAGCAATACTGATGGATTACTGACCAAATGCTGACCGAGTGAAGGCAAATGCTCAACAGACAGGATCCGTTCTTTGAGGGATTATTGTTGTGACGGATCAGAGGAAGGCCAAAATAATCAGTGACGTCAACACAAACTTACTGCTAACACCCTCTCCACTTATATAAGTGTTTTAATAGAACAGGTTCTGTAGACATCTATGTGGAATCAGTTGACGAGGGTGTAAAAGGAGTGCGCTTCTTCTTGACGCTAACATCTACCTGTAAGGCTGAGTTGATACTTGAGTTATTTGGTCAGTTTTGGCCACGTGACTGCCCAAATAAGTGAAGTATGCAGTCATTCTAAGAGCGACACCTGTCATGTGCTTGTCATACTGACTCACAGTATTGTGTCACTACCACAGCAGACTCCCTATGTGTGTTACTGCAAGGCACAGTGTTCTACACCCTTATAAAGGCTCTCTGTAGCCTGGAAATAGCCGTTTTTTAACGCAACTAGCCAAGAATAAATTCGGATCGAAGCAAATTTTTCAGAAAAATTCAGCAAACCGGCCGAATCTAATTTTTGAGTCACTTTACATAGACTTCCTTACTTTTTCTGATGTCTTTCCATCTACCTCCTGAGAAAAGGGTATTAGTTACTTTCAGATTCGTCTGGATAGATTTTCAAATTTGTCTGGATTGGAACTATAATCAGCCGTTGATTCTGTGAAAATAGATATTCTACCATAGGAGTGTTGGAGCACTGTCACTACTCCACTTAAAGGGGTTGTCCGGGTTCAGACATACCCTTCTTTTCACCCCGGCAACCCCCCATATGTTGGCATCGGAGCATCTGATGCTCCGATGCGCTCCCTTGCCCTAGCTAGATCGCACAGGGCAAGCGCTCTTTTGTTTTCAATAACACACTGCCGGGCGGAAATTTCCACCCGGCAGTGTTGTCAGTGACGTCACCGGCTCTGATGGGCGGGCTTTAGTGCTGCCCTAGCCGTTTTACTGGCTAGGGCAGCGCTAAATCCCGCCCATCAGTGCCGGTGACGTCACCGGGGTTCCTGGCAGCCCCATGGAGAGCCCCAGTAAGTAACCGGATTTCCAAAAAACGCCTTTGCCCTGCGCAATTTAGCGCAGGGCAAAGGAGAGCATCGGAGCATGAACTGCTTCGATGCTCAAGTCAGGGGGGCTGCCTGGGTGAAAATGGAGGTATGTCCGGGTTCAGCTCTGAACCTGGACAACCCCTTTAAAGCGGTATTAAAAAGCAGCCCAAATTGCACAATTAATAGTAGTGAATTATCTGGTGGAGAAGCATGAGAAATGCCCTTTTTGTGGTTTATTATGTTATATATTATTTTATGCAGGAATGTTGTTTATTCTTGAGGAAGAGAACATGTCATTGTTTATTGAACATGTAATTGGAGATGTGTGCAGATCTCATTGAGCACAGGTAAGCCTTTTCAAAAAGCAGAGTGCGACTCACCAGTTTGAGTATGTTGGTCATTCTGATGGAGTGACCTATTTGGGAGGAGGATTAGAACTGTAGACTGGATGTTGTAGAGTAGCTCCCGTCAGACGGCTGTCTTGAAGTGTGGCTGCTAGTGGACAGAGTGAGAAAGTGGGCATGTAGAGAATTATGGCATATTCCTAGGCTTTCTGTCATGGACTTTTCCACTGTGGTGCCAGTAGAAAAGAGCGGTAAGCATTCCAGCTGTGTGAGCTGCGACCTGACCTTTCGGAATTATCGAAGCTGCACCCACCTCTTTCTTCCTTGGATTTCCCCACTATAACATTAAACTATGAGAACGCTGCACAGGGGTCAGGTTGTGTAGAGGTTGACATTAATTGCTGCCAAAAACAGTAAAGAAGTTATTGTTTTTACCCCTACCAGTTATTCTTCTGCATTGTTGAATCTGCTTTTCCTGAATTTTACAGGCCCACGCTCCATTTTGTTTCCAAATTTAAAATGACCAATGTCGACTAATTCTCTCTGGGATTTTATATGGAATAATCTACTCTTCCTAAGAAACTTAACATCTCTTTCTCCTATTAGTCATCAGTCACTTATTCTCTGGAGAAGTGTTAGATTCAAGTGTAAATTACAAGGCCAACCATCACCTATGGTTCCTATTTTTAGAAACCATGTCTTTATACCAGGTCTTAAAGGGATTCTGTCATCAGATTTAACCCCTCTAACCTAAACATATGCTCATGTCCAGAATAATACGAAGAATCCTAAGCTGGCCTTATTAAACCTCACTGTGGCTCTATTTGCCAAAAAAAACTTTTTTTTTTTTTATAACCTGTCAATCACTTACTTAAGGTGCCCAAGGGGAGGTCCGTTAATACAGGGTGCCCGGCCGCACCACTCACCACTCGCTGTCCGGTGCCCAGCGCCGCCTTCCCTGTCTTCAGCGCCGCCTTCTACAGCTCAGCGTCGCCTCCGCAATCCTCTCCGTCCCTCTCCAGATCCCGCACCTGTGCACCCTGTATTAACGGACCTCCCCTTGGGCACCTTAAGTAAGTGATTGACAGGTTATAAAAAACTGTTTTTTTGGGCAAATAGAGCCACAGTGAGGTTTAATAAGGCCAGCTTAGGATTCTTCTTATTAGTCTGGACATGAGCATATGTTTAAGTTAGAGGGGGTTAAATCTGATGACAGAATCCCTTTAACATTTGTTCCTCTTCCTCATACAATCCTCAAAATTTTTCTACATTAGGTAACTTTACTATTTCTTTCTAAATTGCAGCAACATGAGCAGTTTGGAAAAATACAACCCCCCCCCCCCTCATGGAAAATTATTGTTTGAACCAGATCTTTAATTTTTTTCTACTACCCCAAGGGGCTGAGGTCCCTTAGGCTACTTTCACACTCACGTTTGTGCAGATCCGTCAAGGACAGATCCATTCAGATAGTATAACCGTCTGCATCCGTTCAGAACGGATCCGTTTGTATTATCCTTAACATAGCCATGACGGATCCGTCTTGAACACCATTGAAAGTCAATGGAGGACAGATCCATTTTCTATTGTGCCAGATTGTGTTAGTGAAAACGGATCCGTCCCCATTGACTTACATTGTGTGCCAGGACGGATCAGTTTGGCTAAGTTTCATCAGATGGCCATCAAAACACTGCAAGCAGTCCGTCTCCAAAGCGGAATGGAGACTGAACTGATGCATTATGAGCAGATCCTTTGCCATTCAGGATGCATTAGAATGCAAACTAATCCGTTTTGGACCGCTTGTGAGAGCCCTAAATGGATCTCACAAACGGAAAGCCAAAATGCGAGTGTAAAAGTAGCCTTATCATACTATTTTGTTCATTTGTTGAAAATATCTGTTCCAACCAGGGACAATGTCTGCTTTGTATTCTGCTTTTAATACTTCTACTCAGGATTCCAAAACCAATTTTTGCTGCAGTGGGAACCGAATCTTTTGGTCTCTCTTTCTCTCCCTCATTGGCAATATGATAGCACCACTATCTCTAATGCCAGCCAGATTCGTGGCACATGCCACAAACCGTAACAAACCCGGGGTTGAATTCGTAATGTAAAACATTAATGCATGCATCACTACTTACAGTAATAACGCATGTGCATCTACAGTAGTCTTGTGTTACCTGTCTCCATACTGAAAGAGCCTCATCAGAAGCCATACATGTTAACCCATGTACGGAGGTACAAATCGTCATCATTATCAGTTATGTACTTGAATGAACCGGGTTCGTCAAAGTAGGACGAACCCGATTCATTCATCACTAATTAGAACCTTCTAGAACTCTGACGGCTGGACTTGACAACTTCCCAGTTTTTTTATTTGGATCATGAAAGGTATACAGTTGCAAGAAAAAGTATGTGAACCCTTTGTAATGATATGGATTTCTGCACATATTGGTCATAAAATGTGATCAGATCTTCATCTAAGTCACAACAATAGACAATCACAGTCTACTTAAACTAATAACACACAAAGAATGAAATATTACCATGTTTTTAGTGAACACACCATGTAAACATTCACAGTGCAGGTGGAAAAAGTATGTGAAACCCTTGGATTTAATAACTGGTTGAACCTCCTTGGCAGCAATAACTTCAACCAAACGTTTCCTGTAGTTGCAGATCAGACGTGCACAACGGTCAGGAGTAATTCTTGACCATTCCTCTTACAGAACTGTTTCAGTTCAGCAATATTCTTGGGATGTCTGGTGTGAATCGCTTTCTTGAGGTCATGCCACAGCATCTCAATCGGGTTGAGGTCAGGACTCTGACTGGGCCACTCCAGAAGGCGTATTTTCTTCTGTTTAGGCCATTCTGTTGTTGATTTACTTCTATGTTTTGGGTCGTTGTCCTGTTGCAACACCCATCTTCTGTTGAGCTTCAGCTGGTGGGACAGATGGCCTCAAGTTCTCCTGCAAAATGTCTTGATAAACTTGGGAATTCATTTTTCTTTCGATGATAGCATGCAGTCCAGGACCTGACGCAGCAAAGCAGCCCCAAACCATGGTGCCCCCACCACCATACTTCACAGTTGGGATGAGGTTTTGATGTTGGTGTGCTGTGCCTCTTTTTCTCCACACATAGTGTTGTGTGTTCTTCCAAACAACTCAACTTTGGTTTCATCTGTCCACAGAAAATTTTGCCAGTAATGCTGTGGAACATCCGGGTGCTCTGTGCAAATTGTAAACGTGCTGCAATGTTTTTTTTGGACAGCAGTGGTATCCTCCATGAAATCCAGTCTTGTTAGCATATGCCAGAGACCTTTGTAAGTCTTTAGCTGACACACTAGGTTCTTCTTCACCTCATTGAGCAGGATCTGCACTGTGCTATTGCAGTCATCTTTACAGGACGGCCACTCCTAGGGAGAGTAGCAGCAGTGCGGCTGAACTTTCTCCATTTATAGACAATTTGTCTTACCATGGGACTGATGAACAGCAAGGCTTTTGGAGATACTCTTATAACCCTTTCCAGCTTTATGCAAGTCAACAATTCTTAATCGTAGGTCTTCTGAGAGCTCTTTTGTGCGAGGCATCATTCACATCAGGCAATGCTTCTTGTGAAAAGCAAACCCAGAACTGGTGTGTTTTTTTATAGGGCAGGTCAGCTGTCACCAAAACCTCCAATCTCATCTCATTAATTGGACTCCAGTTGGCTGACACCTCACTCCAATTAGCTCTTGGAGATGTCATTAGTCTAGGGGTTCACATACTTTTTCCACCTGCACTGTGGATGTTTACATGGTGTGTTCAATAAAAACGTGGTAACATTTAATTCTTTGTGTGTTATTCGTTTTAAACAGACTGTGATTGTCTATTGTTGTGACTTAGATGAAGATCAGATCACATTTTATGACCAATTTGTGCAGAAATCCATATCATTCCAAAGGGTTCACATACTTTTTCTTGCAACTGTATGTACCAAGTTTGGTTGAGATCCATCAAGGCAGATTAGAGCCAATAAAGAACAAACATACAAATGAACAAACGTTCAATTTTAGGCCCCTTATTAACACAAACATAATTTCAAAAAATGGGAATTAGGCTACTTGCGGCAGTGTGATCCGGCGGGCGGTTCCGTCATCGGAACTGCCTGCCGGATCCGCCAATCTGCCGCTGACTGAAAGCATTTGTGAGACGGATCCGGGTGCGGATCCGTCTCACAAATGCATTGCAAGGACGGATCCGTCTCTCCGCTTGTCATGCGGACCGACGGATCCGTCTTGTAAATTTTTTCACATTTTTACCGATCTGCGCATGCCGGAGCGACGGATCCGGCATTCGGTATTCTGAATTCCGGATCCGGCGCTAATTCATTCCTATGGGAAAAAATGCCGGATCCGGCGTTCAGGCAAGTCTTCAGTTTTTTTCGCCGGAGAGAAGACCGTAGCATGCTGCGGTTTTCTCTTTTGCCTGATCAGTCAAAACGACTGAACTGAAGACATCCTGATGCAAACTGAACGGATTGCTCTCCATTCAGAATGCATGGGGATAAAACTGATCAGTTCTTTTCCGGTATAGAGCCCCTGTGACGGAACTCTATGCCGGAAAAGAAAAACGCAAGTGTGAAAGTAGCTTTAGACATGGACCGCAAAATGGGACTGCAAAAAATGTGGATGGAACACAGATGTCATCCATGTTCTGTCTGGATCTGTGCAGCCATGTTGCAAATTATAGAGCATGTCCTATTCTTGTCTGTTTTGGGACAAGAAAAGGCATTTTGACAATGGGGCCCGCATCCTTTATCTGTATTTTGTAGATTCACGGTTTGTGAACTGCAGAATACAGATGGTCGTGCGCATATATAGCTTATATTAGGTTTAGTTAAACTATGCAAATGTGTATACATTTGTATATAAAGGTTATTTCAGAAATAAGAAAACTATCATAGCTGTAAACTGCCCTGAGGTCTGCAATGTGCCTGTACTCTAAGGGTGCAGTCACACAGGTTTCTGCATGCAGTTTGGATACCAAAATCAGGAGTGAATCATAAAAGGAGAGAGGGGCACATTTATTATTTATTAGTATTTTAATAAATGCATCCTACAGGACAGCCTTGGCAGGAAACACAGGCCTTGGCATGCACTAGTGGTGAGGGATCGCAGCGGGCACTACAGATGCACTACAGGTGGCAGAAGAAAGTGCGGGTCCGACCAACTGAAAGAGCAAGACGCAGTGCCAGGTAGGAGACGTGGTGCCATCAGAACACGGTGAGCATTAAAATTTGACCTTATATGCATTTCTAGCTCCAATGCTGCCCCTTGCCCTGCACAAGGGCCATTTGTTTACTACCGGTGACATACCCGGCTTTTTCTCAGTATGCTATACAAAAAGAAAATATACTAATAGGACTAATGGGCGGTCTTTACCCCTGCTCAAGCCTGTAAAACTGCCTAGGATTGTGCTAGAGACCGCCCATTTGTGCTGATGACATCACCGGGCTCACTGCTAGCGGAAGTCGCCACCTTGCATAACCATGTGAAACTGGGTATGTCACCGGTAGTAAAGAAAAAGCTCTTGCCCTGTGCGATGCAGCGCGATGGTCCACTCAGACATGGTAAATGAGAAGGGTAGCTTATGTCACGGTTCAGCTCTTAACCTGGACAACCCTTTAAACATACAAATTGGCAGGTAGGTGACAACTAAGATAGGTGCACTTCTTGTTGACACTTAATGGACAATACAGCCAAACAATTATAGATACCCATTGTGCAGTTTTGTTGGTACTCATCCATCTTAAAGGGCTATTCCTATCTGGATATTTGTGACATATCCACATAACTGTAAAACATGACCCCGTCGTGCCACCACTGTAAAAGTAGAGATGACCGCACATTCGCAGCTCTTGCTATTGACTTCTATGGGAATTTTTTTCCCATTCCGGTTTCAAGGAAAGTTTGCTTTTAAAAAAAACACATTATACATTACTTAAAATAGGGCCCACAATCTACTTCCAATTTTTAGCAAGAAAGACAACCGCTTCTGTCCACAGTGCGATGGACTTCAAGTATGTTACTGAGATGCTGTGCATGGATCTTAAGGCCTCATGCATACGACCGTTGCCATTTTGCAGTCCGCATTCTTGTCAAATGTGCTTCTGTTATGCTTCCACATCTGTTCCATAAATCCACAAATTATGGCCGTGTTGTTTCGGTTTTCACTATTTTAGCCTGAACCCCCTGAAAACATCCATAGGTAAGTTAGGTGATCTCACCAGTGCCATTTTCTACCGATTTTGCAATGTAGCAAGCTCTGTTATATTACTCTGCTTGGCTGGCACTGGAT